>NC_137217.1:15029456-16229456 GCF_949987685.1 Ammodytes marinus | reverse complement strand
CCATCAGACACGTCGTGGCTCTGAAATCCATTTGTCTTTTCAGAGAAGCACCTGGCAAAAATCATGACGACAAGCCTTTTCCTCAGCAGAAGGCCATTGATGAACCGGTCTATGCCAACATGGAGGTATAATACCCGTACTCTATTGTGTTTTGATATCCTAGCCAGATGGTGATTAAGACAGGAACAACTGATAAGTCACATCTCTCTTTTGACAACTAAAGCTAACCTTAGATGGGCCCTTTATCATGTCATCACATATACATTACACACACAAAACAGGGAGTCACTCCTAAAAACAGCTCCATAGCTCTTTTAGAGGTTTAAAACTCCACAGGATGCCTCTAATGTAACACAACCTTTTTGTCTTTGCAGGTCCCTACTAGTCAGATGCATCAAAGAATGGATAACACAGACAATATATATGGAAATGTGGATTATTCGTAAAAGTGGAAAAGGTCTTTCTCACTCATCATTTGGACTTGAAGAACATCAGAGTTACACTTGTTCTTCATTAATCGTTGCAAAAAACTGTGAAAGGCAGACAGGAACGGTGTTGCAAAACATATACTGTACCTGCTTGGTTCCTTATTTATTAAAACAATTGTTGTTTCAGATAAAATGGTCACTGGTATCATTCATTAGTGAATCTTCATCATGAAGAGACCTCTTCCTGTTGTACAGAAAGACTCAAATAGGAGCAAGGGTGAAGAGCCAATCCTGCCACCATTTGAGAACAAATTTAAATGTCATAATTTAAGGAAAGAAATGTTAATAATATTTTTGATAATTAAACATAAAGCAAAGTCTGGCACTGCCAATGTAGCTGATAAGAAATGTCATAACCAAAAGGGATGATAGTAAGCCTAAACCTATTCAAATACAACAAAGCTCGTCAAAATAAAATGTCATATTGCCTTCCCTGGTACTTCTTATCATTGTTTGTATGTTGTACGACAAATACTGAGGCGTAAAACTGTTGCCAATGTACTGTATTATACCATTGAGTGAGGATTTCAAGAATTTGGCAAATCATCGGTTTCACAATAGAGTTCTATTATCTGTGGAATTCATATTTTAATGAAATCATACATTGTGTTTTTTCTTGTCTTTCTCAATATGTTTGCCAATTCACTTCTTGTGCTGCATCTGAAACTTTGGTTTTTGTCTTCACTTTAATGTAATTACTGTACCAAAAGTAAAAGGCTAGGTGTATGTCATTGCTTGTTCTCAGGTATTTACAGTGCTTACTCCTCTATTTACAGTGAATACCCAGCAGTGAAACCAGTATATACAACTTAAATCAACTATAGTAGCCATCTGTGTAAATGCCTGTGGTAAGAAAAAGAAGAAAAAAAGGGGGAAGTTAATGAAACCGAAAATCTTGAAAGGTATTCTTTCTTGCATTTTCTTAGTTTAATTCCTCTGTCAGTGAATGTACCAGACTAGGGACGTAAGGAGTGTGGAATGAGGGCTGTGTTAGATGCATTTGTATTTGAAAGCTAATAGCACTCTGTGTCTGATTTTGCACGTCACATGTTTGTATTGTGTATAGAAAATAAAATCATTGAAGAATGTCAAGAGTAGTTATTTTGTTAAATTGATTTAATACAGTAAACAGTATTTGACTAGCCATGCACATGTACCACTGAATCTAACTGTTGGCCAGTTTCTGCCATTGCAATAAATACAGCAGTGGAGCTCCTATATAGAGCTCTATATAGAGAACATTTATAAGTTAAAATTGAATGACTGTTTGAGAACGAGTCTGAGTGATTTCTTCAGTGTCACATGATCATAATCTTGACACAATATTCTAAATATCATTATTGTGGTAAAAAATGTAATCTATTCACTGATGTGTTTGTGTAAACAAGCTTTGGAGGACAAGTTACAGTCAACAAAGGAGCCTGAGACATAAAACTGTGTCGACCTTGGTTGTGTCAGTGTCCTGCATACTGGGAACTGGCTTATCATTATAGTTGAGAGAACTTTGTATTCCCACGGTTTGTCTCTGTCAGGGTTTAACTATTTCCAAGTGTGGAGTTTGTTTATCATGCATCCATAAAGTGTAATTTCACTAATGTGATAGACTTAACCAAACACATGCTTAGGCCATACTTTAAAACAATATATCACTCTAACTGTATCCAAGCCCCATATTGCAATGGTTGCATCCTTGTCTCTCAGAAATATAGTTTTCATTTCCCTGAACAACATGTGCAAACTTTTACAGAATTATACAAGATAACTACATTTCACTACCACTTTCATCTCCCCACAAGTTTCCTCTATTGCAGACCGGATGGCCCAGATTAGCAAACACAAGGGTGTTTAGTTTAAACTTGATATCATGTGATGGTTGTCTTGACCCCACACACCGCTTCTTTTGCTGACTCAACTCAATTTATCTCATGTTTTTGTCATCACAGCGAGGCAAACTGTAGCTTTTGTGTATAACTGGAACTCAGTGTTCTGTGGAATTCTTTCTGTTTTCATATGTCCCTTAAAAAAAGTAACAGATGTAATGTCTTAAACTGAGGACAAGCCCCGAGAAGGTTGTTACATATTGTAATAACGTCTGCGTCCTCGGTTTCTGTATGCACACTCACTCACATGATGACCTCAGCTCTCTGCAAAACAAATGGTAACATTTTCATTTTTAGAGGGTGAAGCTGGACTATAAATATGGAATCTTTAGACAGTGCACAATTGTAACAAGCGACACAGGAGAACGCACATTCATTCATTCATTAAAAGGACTCAAGGGTGAGTAAACAATTGTTATGCATGCGAAACTACAACAACAGAAATACAGTTTTGATATGTTTTTCATTGGCTTTCTGCTTCTTGCTTTTTTTTACACTTTAAAGTTGTCATCAGTGATGGAGGCGAAGTTGTGGCTTTGCTTCCTGTTGTTGCATGGTGAGTCTTCAAGCAAAAGTACTGTTGAATGAAACTGTCAAAGTTTATCTTACACTGAATGGGAAATCAATGCTCTTTCTTTTTTTCATTTTTTTTTAGTGATGCATGAAGTCCAGTCTAACCCTCCTAATCCTCCTAAACCTAAGCCCCCTAACCCCCTATGGACGCTGACTGTGCCAACGAGGATTCCCGCCCTGCTGGGCTCCTGTGTGGTTATTCCCTGCAAATTCTCCTACCCCATTCCCAGAGCCAAGAAGAACTACAACAGATTCAGAGGATTCTGGAAGAAAGGGGAAAAGATCATCGCATCCAGTCTCCCCAAATGGAAACTGTCACCGGACTACAAAAAACGAACCCAGTTTTTGGGAGAACTGCCGGCACGCAACTGCACCGTGCTGATTGATGGCCTCAAGAAGACTGATGTTGGCCCTTTCTACTTCAGGATTGAAATGCCGCAATACAAAAGCTTCTCCTACACAAATAAACCGGTGACCATTAATATTACACGTGAGTTTCACAGTACAAGTTATTTTAATTGTTTTTTACAGCAATGTACTATCATGTTTGTCAACAATATTTGATTTATTGTACGAGAGTCATGCATGTATGTCATGTTTGCTGTCATCTTTGAACTCTGCAGGCATACCTCAGGCTCCAACTATGGCCGTGGTGAATGAGGATGAAAAAGTGACCGCCAGCTGCTCTGTGGCTCACACCTGCCCAAGCATTCAGCCTAAAATCATCTGGACGCGCGCCGGAATCATCACACTCCGCTTAAAGAAGCTGACCACATTCATGTGGGAAACCAGGTCGACCCTGGTATTTGCCCCACGACCCAGCGACTTCAAGAATCCCTTAAACTGCACAGCGCAGTACAGAGGAGGGAAGACGGCCATGACCTCCTTCAAACTCAATGAATCACCTTAATAGTCTGCATGGTCAATGAATTATTCACGTCCCATATGGCAACACGTATTAAATCTGTTCTTTAATGTGCCACTCTCCGTACAGATGTTGATAGCTGAAGGAGAAATGTTACCCTGCTGTGGTAGGATGTGACAATGTTGGACCAAAAGTAAATCAAACGTAATTTCTGAAGAAACGCAATCATTCAGTTAAGACAAACAGATCATTTTAATGCACAAAGACCAGAAATAACAGTTTAATCTGTGTCACTTTTATAATCACTTATTCACCACCTGATATATCATGTGTTATCAGAGCAGATTCACTTCACAGAAATGTGTGACTTTTGTAATTGTATCTAATTAACATTGAATAAAACTGAAATCTAACTTCATTTGTGTTACAGTAATTGTTTTGTGTGTTTAAAGTCTAAAAACAGGAGGGTGAAACGGTAAAAGAAGCCCGCACTTAAGAGCATTGCCAAAAATACACTTTGAATATGATTTGTGTATGATTGTGTGTAAAATCAGTCGTTCGTGATGTGTAATAAATGCAGCAATCCTGTAAATATAAGCTAAACCAAAACAAATTATCAGACAAACTAACTACTAAGTTTCCTTCACAATATCTACAGTCAAAGGAAAGTCTTCTAATAAACTGTGGGTTGCTCATAAATATAAAAAAAAAATCAATAAGCACTTTGCTAAGATGTTTTCATATTTGCTGCGGATTTAAAAATTAAATCAAAATTTTAGGAATATTGCAATTAAAGGGTGTCAGGGAAGTGAACATTTTGTAAGATATATTCTCATAACTGAATAAACAAACTTTCTTCACAGGAAAATGTGTTCCCTGGAACACTGTTTGAAGTAAGAAAGCTACCTGAAAAGTTACTGTTGTTTAGCGAGGAAAAGCAAACATAAGATCTGATTCCTTACGTTTGTTTTTGGCAAGGGTTGGATATTATTTTCAAATATGTTTTTGACATTATCATTCTATGAGACGCAAGGTGCTCAATATGTCATCTTTTAAATGTTGCCAAAGTAGAGAGAATGTGCTGGTTTTGGATCTGTAGGCCTACTTCTACACGTTGTTTCATTTTTTTTGGTGACGTAACCCTCTGTAGGTAAGTGTTTCTTTTTAGGTTCATTTTTGTTGAGTAAACAGCTTAAACCATTGATACAACAGCTCTGCAATAAATCCTTGGGTTGAGGCAGGATGTATCTGTTTGTGTTGGGTGTGTCTGTGTTTCATTCAGTATTCTTATCACCTCAGATAACCTTACCGTCAATTTACCATCATCACACTTTGATGGCGCAGAAGGCTTTTTACACATTGACCAAAGTACACAAAATAACTTTTCCTCTCTTATTGTCGTTGTTGAATAATGAGTGAATAGAATCTGTTGACATGAACTCAAAGTTATGCTGCACTGTGTTTATACGAACAAATGCAGTTTGAGTATAAACTTTCTTAAACTCATTAAGTCATAATGTATAAGAGTTATGGTTCTACAAATGTTTTGGGGCGGCAAATGCAGTAAATTAAATGAATCTGTGTTGTTCTGCTCTGCTGTTACAGCTCAGCAAGGATGTTTTACAGAAGTGTATGACATGTTCAACATTTTAGCTGCACTTAATTTGTAATGCAGCAGGAAACAGGCATTTCAAAACATTAACAGCTATGTTCTTATCATTCGCTCTGACAAAACAATCATGTTGACTAAAGAGGAAATTCAAAAAGCACACTAAGATGTGCAGCAGTAGGCCTATGTTTGGTTATTGGATAGCCTCCTGTATATTTATATATACATAGTTCAGCAGAGAAGCAGCAAGGAAACATTCTAACAATAACTGCAAACAAAAGTGAACGTATTGTACAATTATTTTTGGATGAATAGCTTCTTTCATACATGTGAGTTACAGAAGACAGATAATGAATGCGAGTAAGACAACTCGCAGAGGGACTGCAGCTGTTCTTCTGGTGAGGTCGGCAATGTTCTTTTTCATGTTACACATTGGCGTATATTGCATCATCCCAGTCATTCTGTACAGGAAAAAAATAAACTCATTCTGCTCTTTTGTACGTGGAAATAAGGAAATTATGAATTAATGAAACTGTACAAACCTCCATGTTGCCATATACATGGTCCTGGGCGTAAAGGTTAGGGCATTGTGCATCATCATTGTTCTTCTCCTTTCTGAGAATTCAGAAAACAAATGTGTTGTTTTATTTGTTTGTTTTTTACTACATTCACCACATAAACACATGCAATGAATGCAAGATAAGCTTCATTGTGTTATTTTACGTCATGGGGAAACTATAATTTCAAATTTAGAGAATAACTTCAACCTTTTTGTTGCAGCATACTGAGGAAGCTTCACATCTTTGGCTAACTTCCCGGTGCTCATGTGAGATGTTTGCACATCTCCAGACCTCCCCCTACTGGCAGAATAATGCATATTTTTATACAACCATGGGAAAGACATTTTTGAAACTTACCACAACCACTGAAACCCAGTGATGCCCTATAAATAGGTTTACCTTTGCTCCTATTGTCCACACGCAATGTGAAACATCTACAACCCTTTTAAATGTCTTTTAACAGTCACATTCAAATGCTATTGTTAAAGACAGGTAAGTTAATAGATAAACAGAATATTATTACAATGTCAGGAAACGTTTTCTGTGACTACTTACCATTTCTTAACTCCCACTACTGTTAAAATGATCACCAAAATCACAATTGCTGCGATGACGATGGCAATATAAAGGTAGTGCATCTTATCTGTTACAATAGAAAACATGTGGAGTCATTTGAAGAAGAAGAAAAAAAATATATATAAACCATGCCAACTGCCCATATAAATATGCTCCATGCATGTCACGCATTCTCGAAATTCTAAAAACATCCTCACTATAAGCAGGCACAGAGAGTGTGAGTTTGGCGATGCCCTGCGTGTTGTTTGCCAAACAGGAGACAAACTCAGAAGATCCAAACTCTGCCTGCAGTGTCCCGATGGTGACGGAGCCATGTTTCTCCACCTTGGTTCCTGGCAGTACTCTGTCAGAAAGCACAAAATAGACCATGCTGGGAGGCTTGGACTCTGCAATGCACACACACTTCACCATATATGCCTCGGACGAGCAGGAAGAGACGGCCTTTATCTCAGGAGCATCTGTAAGTACAAGACATATCATTATGAGTTTATTATGATTATACTTCCGTATACAAATCCACAAATTCTAAACATTTCTTTGATTTGATTGACTTACGTAATACATTGAGGTGCACAGGGCTTGATTTGCCTCGGCCCACTGTATTGATGGCAGTACAGTACAGGGCTCCTGTGTGTCTAGAGACATTTAGCAGCCTGTAGACATTACCCTGATGCAGCCTAGCACCAGTTTCATTATGCCACTCATAGCTGCTGGCAGGAGGGTTGGCATCACTGGAGCATTTCAGTTGCACAGCTTCTCCCTCCTTTACATCTGACTTGAACTCAACGTGCACTTTCACTGGGGTGTCTGCATGGAAACAAACAACTTTACAGACATGTTATACTCTTTAAAATAGTTATTCTAAAAGGTGAGACATTCTTGGGCATAGCTGTTCATTGAGCTAGTAATTGTATGCTCACATCCACTGGGACGTAGCCTATAGCCGCCAGGTGGTAGTAACTTGTTCCCTTGTAGAGTGCAGTAAGACTAGATTACAAAGTGCTCAGCTTTTATTATCACCACTGCCATTTGAACTTACATTTCACTTTGAGCACCTTGGCCTTGTTCTGCTGCTTTCCTCCCCTGTAGGTGACGGTGCATTGTAATGGCTTGTTGTGATCAGCGCTGGTAGGGTAAAAGGTCAGAGTAGATGTGGCTTTCCACTGGCCATCCTGAAGCTGCTGTGGCTGGACATGTTCCCTTCCAGAGCGACTCCAGGTGAAGACAGGAGGAGAGGCGGGGCAGGAGTGAGACACGGAGCAGGACGCAGTCACAGTTTGGCCCTCCACTACTTCCTCTTTCACAGAGAGGCTGACGGCATTGGGTTCACCTGTGACAACAGGAAAAGGTCAAGTATTGCAAGGAAGGGATGGCTCTTAGCGTTTTAGTCTACTGGGCTGCTCAATGCAATGACAGGGCTCCCTGTCTTATTTTGATTTGTAAGAATTTTTAAATCACTTTAATTGACAAAAATGTATAAAAGAATCAAGCCTCAAGCCTGAATGATAGAACCTTAGCAAACGTGACACAGGAACTGGCTACTGAACTATGTCACAGAGGAATTTGGGGTAAATGTAGCCTACAGAAAGATATAAGTTTCCTGTTTTATTCAGTAGGTTGCATCGACTTGATTTTTCTACGACAGCTCTGGGTTGTTTGTACAAAGGCATTTCCCCCCCAAAACCAATTGAGAACACATTGCAGTTTTCAGTTTGATTTCAAGTTCTAGGACAGATGTTGCAGAAAATGTTGAAGTGCTTACGACTTTAACATCAAACCTCTTTCAGGAGAAATGAAACTGTTATTCGAAGCTATTTAGAGCGAGAGGGGGGCAAGCAGTTATGATAGCACAAATGAGGAACTAGGAATTGGACAGTTGTTGACAACAGTCGAAGCATAGATTACCTCTGAGGTTATTCTTACAAATTCAGCTTTTCAAAGATAAGACAACTCCTTGTGCAAACATAATATCACATGAGAAGGACACAATCGAAGTCAATAACTTGAAAAGTAACAAAATCACTGATTTTCTAAATGTTCCTATTGTTGATCTGCACAAATGACTGGTGTCAAGAAGGCTGTACTAATGTTTCAAATGGGGAATGTTAACAGGAAAACAACATGGGAACAAATGAACTTCTGTGTAAAGACTATTAAACTGCTACTGTCAAAGACCCTTTGTTGAAAGTTGTTTTTATGACTTACTGATCACTGTGATGGAGGCTGTGCTCTTTATGTAAGAAAACTTTTCATAGTTTGCAATTTCAATCCTGAAATGAAATGGCCCTTGGTCAATTTTTTGAAGGGGATCAATCTTCAGTGAACAACTCCTCTGCGTGACATCTCCAAGCAGCTCTGTCCGATTCCGATACTGCTGCATTATTTTTGACTCCACGGGGTGATAGATGAGCTCATGTGTCCCATTGATCCATATCCGAGTGAAATCACTGACAACCTTCCCCGGATCTGGGTAGTTAAATGTACAGGGAATCACCACGCAGGATCCAAGGAGACCATGAACTGAAGAGGGCATCTCAGCGGTCCAAGATGAGTCTTCAGCTTGAACAACTGTAATTAATATGAAGAAGAAAATGTGAAAGCGAGAAGCAGAGTTTTCTTGCACAAAATAGAAGACAAACAACAAAATGTTTATTTGAATTTCCTTTGAGCAGTAAAAGACTATGGCTGGATATACCATGTGGAGAGTGTATCATACCTTCAAAGCAGAGGCACACAAAAAACAGTGGCCATTTTAAAGAATCCATCTCGTACTCTCAGGGTTGGACCTGCAAATGAAGTGGCAAATCTTCAAGGCTTGTGCTGTGCAACTGGCATTTCCCTCAGGACAGTTATGAATTGTCTAGTTTCCATTCCACTTTTAATACACCACACGGTCACCATTGGTCATACATTGGGGAAGTCCAGCATATAAATCATCATTCATTATCATTTTTTTATTCTTCTTTTGTGAACCATTCCTTGTGCTCTAAACTTGTCTCTCCTAAGCTGTATCATATTCAGGTTTAACTGCAAATAATCCAATCCCCAAAAAAAGGGGAAGAAAGTGTCTATTCAGCTCATTCAATTTTTTAAATTTTGTTTAAAATGTCATCTCTGTTCTTTTTCAAGTCAATTCATTGAACATGTTACAATAATACAAACACAAAATAAAATGTATAAGAAATACAAAAGGAAATAAATAAAATAAAAACAAACAAATGGGATCCTCAGCAACAAATACATGACTTAAATAATATAATTAATGTTCCAGAGGGATAGGAAGAAGTTGAATGCTTTTCTGGTCCTACCCCATGATATTTTTATACATTATTCACAGAAAATAAATATCCAGTTTGCATCCATCAGTGTCCATGATGTTGAGCTTGTTGGAGAAAAACAAAAAACAAATTAAAGCTTTTGGACAAAATAATAACAAAATAATGGGAGCAGATGAACCAAAACCATCAAACAACAAATAACCAGACAGAAAAGCACTGCTCCAGCTCATACCAATTCAATAGTATTCTCAATCCCTTGGCTTTATTATGTGTGCCATCCTGATAACCTAGTTTCCGTGTGCTTATATTCAGGAAGAATTTGTTTTATTTTAGTAGTCACAACTTCTCCAATTTTATTTTTGTAAGGCATGTAAACCACCTCAGCTCATCGCCACCGCCCATCAAGCCCGGATTCACAATCCCACTCGTTGCCCCTTTGATATTTGGGTTGTATCGATAGAGCATCACAGCCACATTGAAATGCTGAAAGTGCTTTTAACACTGCTAATGGGCCATTTGTTTGTGTGAACTCACTCTGCTGAGTAGATGGGAGAAGTTACTGTCACTTTGGAACCAATGACGACTGAAACACATAGGCTGTAAAAAGGCTTATTTATTTTCTAATTCACTTAACTATGGGGGTGTCACTTTTTTAAATCATTTGTGAATGAATGACAGTATATTGGTGTCATCCACTATCATGTTTTCCAGTTCAGTATTTGCACTGGCCGTACGTGATTGTTTTTGCTCTTTTGTTAGAGGAAAAATTGTGTCCAAGCCTCAGAGAAAACATCAAAAACTCCATTGTGGTCATTTCAAATGTGGCAGCAACAATGACCCATATGTCGCACTTAAAATAAATCAAGAGGCCAAAACCGTACTAGCTGGAAATGTCAAATGTATTGTTCTTACAAGCATGGTAACATGTTAGTTGGGTCAATGACGAATAAGGGTTGTCATGATGGTTATTTTGAAAATCTTTCAAAAGTATATTTTAAAAGCATCCTTGAATCAAGTTCAAATATAAATTTCGTGTTTCTGTTAGTTTTATTTCATGGGAAATGGGATTTACACAATTTTCTACTAAAAGTAGGCCCAAATGGACTTGACAATGTCAAATGGTGTAACCACAAAAGAATAAGAAATATTCATTATTTTGTCCACCATAGTGTAATATGAATGTAACTCATAAGAATAATAACTTCCATTTCAAAATATCACATGAAAAAATATTTTATTTGGATAACCCCTAAATCTAAATTTTATGCGTTTTTGCAATTTTGAGCAGGACGTTAGCTGGAAACATCTTGTTTTCTAAATAATTGTTGACCAATCGTGTTAAAAGTGTTAAAAATTATTTAATACAATTAAGAAGAGTAATCAATTCTGGCCTACATTAATTTACAGGTACATTTTGATTTATTTAGGAAAAATACTGGTTACACCATTTGACACAAACCAGTTACACCACTTGACGGTGTTGCTTCTACAGCCAAAAAGTAGAAAAAACAACACTGAAATCAGGCACTACAGTCAAGATAGTTACTGTGTTTGGACTTGCCATTGGATTTTGTTTTCATGTATTTAAAACATTGGTCAACAAATACCATTAAGGTGACTATGGAGTAATTATTCTATCTTTATTCACGAGTGTGGTCTTCTGGTTCAAGAGCATGACTTATTGTTTACACATTCAGATTTTGTAATGATATGCTCTTAAACCTAAAGAAAACACTCTTAAATAAAGATCTCCATGGATGACAAAAATGTTCTAGGGTGGAACTCATTTGATTGTATTTATGGAAAAAATTCATTCAACAACAAAAAGTCTTAACAAATTGTGTGTTTGTGCGTTTAAGTGTGTCTATGTTTGTTTGTGAGAAAGAGCTAGGTGGATGGGTAGAAGAGACTAGGAGATTCATGTATGTTAAGGGTCCTGCTCCTGCATTCCCTTTTAAACAGTGAATTTATATTTAGTTATATCTATCTGAAAGCAAGGTATTATTTGGTTGACGTTATGCCTTGTGATCTGACAATCTACATTTAAGAAAAAGCTTGCAGTAGCACATGTGAGTGTGAGTGCACGCTTGTTCATGTTCATGAAAACTATCTTTCCTGTCCTCTTTTTGCAAGGTAATTGTCTTGTTTCCTCTTTTGAATGTGGCATCTATTGTAGACAAAGTGGCTCAATTCTGCAGCCTAAATTTGATTAACATTTTCTACTATTCACAAATTGTTGGAGTTCTAGGTATTTAAAGCTGCTCTTCATCCTTCCACATTAGGTAAGTAAGTAAGTAAGTAAGTAAGTAAGTAAGTAAGTAAGTAAGTAAGTAAGTAAGTAAGTAAGTAAGTAAGTAAGTAAGTAAAATGTATTTATAAAAGCACATTTATAACAGTTTTCACTGACCAAAGTGCTGTACATAGTGCATTCAGTAGGCCAACATGTGCCAACATGAAGGTAAAATAACAACAACAATAGAAAAAAAAATAAAAAAAATAAATAAAAATAAAATAAAGATAAAAGTACAAAATACATATAACCCGGACTTCCACACACAAACATATACAGTAGTGTAGAAGTCAGATAGCTAATGGGGAGGGAAAGCCAGGGTGTACAGATGGGTTTTGAGCCTTGATTTAAAGGCAGTAATGGAGGGGGAGGTGTCACTGTTCACATGCTTCATATATATAATTTATTCATGTATTATGAAATTATGTGACAATAAAATGAAAAGGAATGATATACAAATATGCATTGAAGATAAGCATGAATTAAAACATCACAAAATCATGCCACTTAATGATTTTATCCTAGCCGTACCTAGCTTTGGTGATAAAGTTGTGTAAATATCAACTGTTTTAGAAGATACAAACAATAATAACCTAAAACTGGTTTAAAAAAGTAATTGATCTCATATTTAATTTCAACCCAGTATCATAAACTAGTGATTTTTGAAAAAATTGGACAAACACCGAGATGTTTGTCAAATTAGTCAAATGGTGTAACCGGTTACACCATTTGACATTTCGACTAAAAATCTATTTTGACAGGCATTATCATGGACTCATATCTGAGGACATGGTCTTGATGTGAATAAATCAAATATAATTCTTAAAACAAATAATACTATTTATGAATAAAATATTTTTTCAACGTTTTATTTGGGTTACACCATTTGACATGTAACCCAAATGATACTTGACATACCCTAAAAGTGCAAATATCTTATATTTCTTGGAGAGCTCTTAACTTTGGAATGCAGCAGTCATGTTCATCAGGGGTCCTTTAATGTTCTTATAGATTTGAACAAAATGGCATCTTGAATGATGGTTACACCACTTGACAATTCAGGACGTTGGCTCGTCTGATGAGATTCCCCAAATTATTAGAACAAATATGAAAGTTATATCTAAATAAAATGTATATACTCATAATGACCTCCATTTTAGGATAATGCCAAAATAGTTTATAGGATGTTATATTGAGAAATTCCCTGTATTTAAGCAAGTTACATTTTGTGGTACAAAGTTTTGACGGTTACACCACTTAGACATTTTTGCCTTTTATCTCCAAATATTCTCTCAAAATTGAATAAAACCCAAACACTTTTGAATAGGGTCTCTAGAAATGAATGTGTTAAAGTAATGTGTAAGCTTTTTTTTTGTTTCCACATTTTCAAATTTAATTTAACCTTAGGGACACAAAAAAATGGGCGTCACGTCATTGACCCAGTTACAGAGTGTATTGGTGTCATGGAAAACACTTCAAAATACCTTGACAACACACTTTGAAACAATGTCATAAAATCCACATTATGGAAAGATGAAATATTTTCCCCAACAGCACGATTTGATTGAAAGCAATCACATGTAAACTCGTTGAAAATTAGCAAAAGATCCCTCTAACTCTGCTTAACTGTTAAAGCATACACATTTATTTCAAACAACATGGTATGTAGGAGTTCAGTTAATGATAAAACTAAGCAAATGTCCTACTAAAAATTATATTCACCGTACCTTACGCTGTGTGTGTAGAGAGATAGACAGGTAGAGAGATGTGGTTTTCCTTTGCAGATATTTGCCTGAAGTCTAAATATTCTCAAAAACAAATTTTCAAAATCTATTTGATTAGGTCACACACAATGCAAAAACAACAATGGGAAACATTTTCTTCCTGGCATCCTTTTCACTAAAAAAGACTAAAGCTATCTCATTTGAATTGAGGCTAACACTGAGCCCCCGCTTCCTGTTCATGAGTTCACACCTACAGTCTTGAGGTGAGAGAGAATGTGATCTCAGCAGCGACCCTCTATCGCAGGCTGGTTGTGGTAACCCCTCTTCACATGACAACTGAGAGGATCTTCTCGCAGAGTTGCTTGTGTTGACTTAATTGTTCACAGTAAAAAAACAAATTATCTTCTCATGCATGGACCCTGGTCTCCAACAAAAGCAAGGTTCATCTTTCCACCCCCGTTTGGATAAAAGCTGTCGCTCCCTTGGGTGACAAAGTCCATGTAGCGGATGCTGGGAGTGCAGTTGACCCTTTTGGCAGAAAACCTTTGCTTTCCTTGAGCTTTCCATAGCTTCTGTTCGCGTTGTGTCAAGTCCTGATGTTTGACCGTGTCCTGTTTCTGCCTGCCCCAGGACAGTGTCTTGGGGTTAGGAGTACCGAAGCCGGTGGCTGCTGAGTTTCCCATGACAGGAAATGAATTTGAATCAGAAGTTCGGGGATATGTGATGAGCGAATCTGTGAATCAAAAATCAGAAAATGTACCAATGAATGACTTTTAATAATTACACATTACGGAATAATATAATAATTCTAAACTGATTGTAATAGTTTTGTTTTACCTGGTTACCCTGGCAGGTCACAGTTGAGTGGTGTCCCTCCTGATGAATTTTCAATGTTGAATGAGACGAGCTCAGGCTCACCCCATTTTAAAGACCGGACGAGGCCTGATCTTGTCTGTCATCAAAGGAACATTTAACAGTAGCACTGTGGATGAGATTAAACACAGCAGTAACAATAACACTGTTGATGAATGGATCTCACAATCAGTATGTATTTAGCAGTCAACTCAATCAACCATTGTGAAATCCATTCAGTCACAAACACTCAATCAAAGAATGTATACATCTCCTCACGTTGAGAGTGTTACTTGTATGTGTTTCTTGTAAGGCCTTCCAGGTTTTATCTTTGTACTGTTGGTGTACTGAGTAAATATAAAGTGCATACGATAAGGAATAAGTTGTGTGTCAACTAAAGGCCTGCAGGCAGCAGTTAAACATAATCCAATGAAACCTTGTGTCTGTTAATATTATGATTATTCTCAAGCTATTCAAATCCCCGATGAATTTTTCCATCTCAATATATCATATATTTTTCTTTCAATCAACACCCACCATTTCCTGTTGGTGTAAATGTGAACACTGTACATTTTGATTCGTGCTCTGTCTGATGTTCTTCATGACTTGATTGGTAATGCCTTTTTCATCCTCAGTGGAGAGTATGTTCCAATGTTTTTCTTCCTGTGTGAGTGAAGGCTATGCTCAAATGTCAACAAAATTCAACAATCTGAGCTATATGTTTGGTTTAAACTACCTTTTAGCTGGAGTACAATATGAGGCAGATACACCAGCCAAGTCAGAGATAGCTTTAGTTTTATGCAATGGCATGTAAAAGACTATGCTGTCATGGGTGTTGGTTTTTGTTTTTGTTTTACAAACGGGCTCACTGCTCATTCAGTCATGTCGGCCAGATGGTGGTGCTCAAGACTAAATTAATTGAAGGGAGTAGAGAAACAGGGGATAGAAACAGAATAACTTCACATCCATATATCTGGCTATAGCATGTTGTAGCCATGTCTTTAAGTTTTTTACACTGAGACTATCTTGTGATTCAATGATTTCAATAACAATCACTTATCAGTATCATCTGACAGGGCAAACTTGGTTACAGTGAGGCCAATTTCATCTGAGAAAACCATATAACGCAGCATTTTTCAAAACCTTTCAGTTAATGTATCCTCCTCCTCCTGCTCAATGTGGTGTCTCGCTCGTGGAGCTGTGACTTAATTACATGCTGAGGATCCCATGAGGTGGATCGTGTCACTCGAGCAACTATACGCTTTGAAATTGGGGTGGAACATTTTTTTTTGTAACCCCTATGCTACTGTTTTTCTGCCTTCTGTTAAAAGAGAAGACTGAAAGTAGGTTTTCATGAGGAGACTAATTAACTAATGTCACCCTCAGCCCCTGAATCTCTAGGATCATCTGGAGAAAAATTCCCTGTAGTTACAACTCTGCATACACATTACTTTTGTTGGATGAAATGTGCATCACTGTAACCGAATTGGCTGTATCAGATGTTACTGATAAGTGATTGTCATTTAAATCTAATCAGGAGCGTGTCTCACAGACCTTGCAGCCGCTGACATGCTTCAGCTTGAACAATCAATTTTATGTTAATGAGTTTGTATCCACACCCTGTATCACACCCTTCAAGGTCTTTAGCCACTCTTGT
This sequence comes from Ammodytes marinus, assembly GCF_949987685.1. NCBI lineage: Eukaryota > Metazoa > Chordata > Actinopteri > Uranoscopiformes > Ammodytidae > Ammodytes > Ammodytes marinus. The sequence continues at coordinate 16,213,104 of NC_137217.1, read as the reverse complement.
GCAGTCAGCACATCCTTAGTGTAAAAAAACAAACAAAAACTAAATATAGTCTTTAACATGCCATTGTACAAAAATAAAGAAATCTCTGACTTGGTTGGTGAGTGTGCTTCATATTTTGCTCCACCTACAGTCACTGAGCCCCCTTACTTATGCTTTACTTGATCAAAGTTGAATCAAAAATATAGCTCAGATTGTTGAATTGTGATATAGCCCTCACTCACACAGCATTTCCAAGCATTATCAATCAAGCAATGATGAACATATTGAGCACTAGTCAAAATGTAATGTACAGAGTGTTCACATTCACAAAAAAAACTGAAGGGCTGGTTGTCGATTAAAAGAAACATGTACACAATTACAGTAGATTCATATCAAACTTTTTTACTTCTTCTGCTATCCTTTGATTTTCTGAAAGAACAAGAAAATACACATCTAATCCAAGTACTCTTTTGTGTTTGACTTTTAATGCTGCAGTAACCAATAATTTATGAACTTCAATTCAAACGTAGAAGTAGCAATCCCACAGAATTTTAATTTGACAGCTCTCCAGGGCATTTTAGCCTCTTTTAGACAAAAATAAAGTTGAGCATTTTTTTTTTTTTTTTTTTTAGTTAATTTATTTCGATCAAAACATATTCACAACATCACTTACACAAGTTAAAAAATAAAATAATAAAAAACACACAAAATAACACAAAATTGTCATCGTAATTTATATATTAATTTCTTATAAATAGTATTGATCGAAAAGGTGTAGGCTGAAGCCTTAGCATATTGCGCCTACCCTTTTTACATTATGTTTATTTATTCAATTTCTCGTTGGTCCCTCAGGATCTTATTTAATTATTATATATATATATTTGTTTTTAATAATTTGTTTGATAGTTATTGTAAATATTATTGCTATAATTAATTCCTGTATATGTTAAACATATTACATGTAAAGTTATGACACAAGACAAAATACATCCACAATACATATTCACAGTGCCATTCATGCCTCACTTTTATATTTGTTAAGCATCTTCTTTTTCAATATTTTTTTAAATCTTTGTACCGTGTCACACGTTTTAATTTCTTCATCCAAGACATTCCACATGTTTACTCCTTGTACCGATATACATCTTTGTTTTACATTTGTTCTTATATTTATCTTGGTAAACATGCACATTCCCCTTAGTTCTGGGGAATATATTATAAACATGCACATTCCCCTTAGTTCACATCAATATATTATATAATATATAATATATTGATGTGCAGGTGACCGACGTCACCTGCACATCACAATATATATATTTTGGGGAAGAAAACATGCAGGGGACATATTTCTGTGAAGTTCTCTTTTTCACTGTTCACCTTCAGATTCTGAGTGCACTGTAGAAAAAGGAGAACAGAAAAGGAGATGTTAGTATTGTATATGTAAATACAAGCATAGATCGTATCAATCTTAACAAACTAGAAATAGCTATCACATGCCTGGACATGTGAAACGACTTTTTGGCTAAATGTGTTAAAAGAAAAAAAGTACATAACTAGTCACTGAATTATAGTTAGTCTTGAGGTGAGAGGGAATGTAATCTTAGCAGCGACCTCTATCGCAGGCTGGTTGTGATAACCCCTCTGTAGCGGCTTTCCATTAGCCAATATGTATGGTGTTCTGACGCGTGCCGTATAGCCTATAGTTAACAGTTGAATACTTATAAATGTCTACTCGTTCATGCTTACTTGTATTCATACATACTAACTGCAGGTACAACTTGTACATACAACTATTCACTGGTAACCTGAGCTCACACACGCACAGATACACCAACTTTGGAAAGGAAAAATTGCACCTGAAAAAACAGCTAAGAGGAGAGAGAGAGGAAGATGGTAAATGGCCGAAAGCATTCCTGTATGTTTGGATGCTCCAGGCTTAGCTGTTAAATCCTGGGACGGGACCAGCAGAGATGTACGAGATGTGTGGTGGGCTTCTTGTCACGCCGATAGATGCCAAGTTTTGTGGCTCTTTTTTTCAACATTTGGTTGTTTATCATAAATGTTATTATTTTGAGATTTTGCATCTTATTTTGATAAAACAGTCTCTTAGTAAGATATAAAAAATGGTGGGCATTATTGCTGAGCAACATAACAATACCAAGTGTTAACATTATGAAAGAGAGATGAAAGGAGTTTTTTACAGCATGGCATTCTTTAAATTATCCAGTGCCGTCAACCACTGCACGTTACAACACTCATCACGTCATACAGTTCCCTGTGACGAGGCTATAGTGGTAATAGGCCTCAGGCAACGTGGATGAGTCAGCGTACAGGAATGAGGTGGAGCAGCTGACATATTCCCTTATACCGTCAGTCTAAATACAGACAAAAGAGATCGTTATGAACCACCCTCCATTGTTCATCCCTAGTTCTGTTGTTGAGAGAGTTCAATGGTTCAAAGCACCAAGTTCCTAGGATGTCATCTGGCTGACAACCTCTAGTGATCACAACCACTGCTGTCGTCACAAAGGCCCAATAGCGCCTCCATCTCCTTCGCTGACTGAAAAAGGCAGACTTCCATACATACTCTAGCCATGAGTGTCTTCTACCGTGGCACCATGGAAAGCATCCTCACGTATACTGCATTGAGTCATGGTTGGAGAGACAGAGACTAGACAGAATAGCCTTTCGTCCCTGCTGGACATTTACAGTCAGAGGTTCATCCGTAGAGGAGACAGCTTCTTAAATCACCCTTCTGTTCCCTCTCACAGTCTCTTCTCTCTCATGCCGTCAGGTGTAACGCATCACTTGTTTCATCACATTAATGGCAGTAGTTGTGTTAAAATGGATTTATGAAGTGTAAAGAGGAGTCCACTTTAGAATAGGGAACCTATGCGGGTTAAAAAGTTCAAAAATTATAGTGAACTAGTTATGAACAAGAACTCACCTTAGAACGGGGAACATGTTATGTGGTATACACACTTTATTAGTGTTAGTTGGACACTGTTAACCCTTGTACTTATAGGTCTTGTTAGGTAAGAATTAGTCTCGCAAAGCCAGACCAAACTACAGCAAGTAGTAGGGTCTGGAAGCACTCTGTTTAGAGCCGTCTATTCGGGTGGGGAAACCGGGGGAAACTGGGCTAGCCTGTTTGTATTTGTTTAAACCAATCACAATCATCTAGGGCGGGGCTAACCCCGGGAAGCAGCAGCGGTGTCCTGCAAAATAGTGCCGGGGGGGGGACTTATTTTGATGGAACGTCTTCACGTCCAGAGACTGTCAGAGAAATGGCTAAACCCGCAAACGCCACACAAAAACTATTAAAGACAAAAGGAATATACTTAGTGTGTTGCTTTCTAACCAGCATGTCAAGACACCATACACTTTAGCCCCCGAGGAGCTCACGGGATAACTTAACCGGAGTTAACTAGCCACCCACGTAGTGTTATCTCTGGTAACATTATCATCGGCGGTTGAGAGGACGGCTACGGCGGTCGAGTAGAATTTTTAGCATTCGAGAACTTATGTCACCACCTCCTATCGCTGTAGTCAGAGCCGTAGTCCGTCTGTTTACAGGCAGAACAGGGTTTTGACGTTGTGAGCGCTACACCAACTGCAGCAAGTAGCCGTAAGAGTTGCTAGGTGATAGTGGAAGCCGTTGGAATCTTTCCCCGTCGCTAAAACACCGCTGCATAGTCCCTAATTCACCAAAGAAAGGGAACGGCGGATCTTAATCTAGCTGGTTATAAGGTCCGGTGCTCAATTCAAACCCCCACGCTTCATTTTCCAGAGTTTATGAGGGTATTTCTGCCCGGGGGTAGTTGTACAATGAAGTTGGACAGCTAGGCTAAGCTAGGATGCATCCCGGACCGCCGCCGCCAATATTATTATCCCGAAGTATCGCCACACTTTATTTCTGTCTACAGTAATGTGACTTCTCACACCCTGTGTGTGTGTGTGCGTGTCTGTGTGTGAGAGAGAGAGCGCTGCACATAAGCACACGGGTTGACTGTGAGCGAATTGTTTCCGAATTTGAGGGGGATCACAATAGGGGAAAGCCAGCAACCGGAAAAGGAGGGGGCTGCGTCAGGGCTGCGTAGCTTTTCGACGCAAGCGAATAGACGCTGGCGGAAGTGGTCATGCCAGACTAGGTAAGAATAGACCATATTAAGTGTAAATGAAGGGAGAATTCTTTCTTGTGGTACTACCACCTTATTAAACACATACTGAGCAAAGCTTATTAAGATTGTAATGTATGTACAACAACGTCCTACTTTCTATTTATAACCAGTAATTAGGAGGTAATTAAGAGAAAATGTAACGGCCAAGTAGATGTAGAACAATGTCACACAGAATATGCCATTAATAAGTGATTTCTTATGACTAATTAAGAGCAAATGTGCCACTATATGCATACAAATCAGCAGCTAGTTAATGGTGAATAGGGGTACCTTGATATAAAGTGTTACCATATTGGGTACATTGCTAATTCTTTTTATAATTTTTTTTTTCTTCTGTCAGCCCCGGAAAGTTCATATTTATGCAAACTTAATCAGTCATGAAAACATAAGCAATGTATATAAGGGTGTATTCACACATGCCATGTTTAGTTCGGTTGAAACGAACTCAGGTGCACTCCTGCCTTCGGTGCGCATCTTTCAGACATGTGTGAATACATCAATCGCACTCGGGGGCGGACCAAACAAACGCTCCGAGACCCAGCTGAAGAGGTAGTCTCGATGCGCTTCAAAACGCACTCCGCTGCAGTTCATTTGTGGTGTGAATTTGGCTGGACTCGATCCGACCCAATTGCAGGAAGCACTGCGCCTTTTCTTTCTTTTCTTTTTTAATAAATCGCCGTCAGCTTCACATTATGGGATAGTGTTGTTGTCGCCATTGTTAGGAAGATTAGTTGTGGTTTGACCGGGAGCCCCGAGCGAAAATATTACAGTTGATAATGACGCGTACACATGCTGATGTGTTCAGCGATCAGATGGAGAGGAGCGTCTCCCGTAGCCTACAGTGCCAACAGGTTCACGCTGCGCTTTGCATGAAGTGTGTGTTTTTATTTTTCTTCCCAACGGGACCGTCAATACTATCCCCGTGTCAGTTTGGAGCTGAACTGCGCCGAACTGACACCAAGCTGATACACAGCTTAATCACATATCATAACCATATGAAACAACAATAATTTGATGTTTTTCTTCTTTATTTATAGGCTAGATGTAGGCCTCTTTATTATTTTAAAACCATATTATATCAATGATAAATTTGCAGTTTTTACTTTGTTCTTCCTGCTTCTCTCCACCCCAGAATGTCTGTACAATGAATGAATGATCTCAGATCACGTGTGGTTTTGCTTCGTAATGCTGGTGCACTTGCAAAAGGGGCAATATGAAAGTGGACCACACCAAATAAAAAAATCTAAATTCTATTTGTTCTGGACCAAAGCAAGTGAACTAACGGACTTTCCATGTGTGAATACACCCTAACACTCATACCAAGAACATAACTAAGAAGTAACACAGAGAGAAAAAAAAAACATTGCTTTCTAATTTGGCCTGCAGTTTTTTCAGTTGCCTCTAGAGCTTTTTATCAACTTAACTGTAGAATAGCCCCCCACACGCCATCATTCTCAAGGAGGTATTTTTGGTGGAAACAGACAGCTCTAATCAGCCACAGCAACCAAAACAGGTATGATTTTAGTAATGCTACATTACCTAATTATGGAAAAAAGGCCTATATGATAAATGTGGTTTACAACATTTTCTTTGAAATATTCAATTTGAACTTTAATAGTAATAGGGCTCATGAATAATGGAGATTACATTCTGATTTTGGTTTGATAAAGGCCAGACTATAGGATTATTATAGTGATTATCATTGTTTTTCTAAATGAGGTGACTTGTTTCTTCAAACTGTGTGACGTTGTTTAAATAGTCATTGGAAAGAAAAGGAGAGAGAGAAATTGATATATGCAACAAATGATGTTAACCTTTTGTGATTAAGTCTTAAATAAAAGTGACTGTAGGCCTACTAGGTGTTGTTTGAATCAAGAATCAAGAATCAGCTTTAATTTGTCATTGCACATGTTACAGAGCAATGAAAATCTTTTTACAGATTTTCATTACTCTGCGCCCCTTATCATAGGTAGGAAAGGGAAAACAAGAGGGTAGTGGTTATTGCATTAGGACAGTATAATGCCAGTAGTTGCTGTATAACAGACAGAACGCTGCGCCTTCTCTCTGCCCGCTCGTCTCTCCGTTGAGAATGCATTAGCAGACGAGACAAAAGGCTCCATTGTGAAACAGCCTTTACTGTGAATGACTCATAAATGTGAAGTGTTGTGCTATTTGAAGTAGTTCCTCTTTCACAACTGTCTTGTTGTTTGCATGTAGAAATAATTGCTTAATTTGATATTTTTATTCAATTAGCTTCACTTGAACATCCCAGTGTATTTGAACAACAAAACCTCAGAAAAAAATGGGAAAAGACGGGAAGATGATGGTATTCTGTCTACTTTTGACAGGTAATAAAATCACATCTTTGTTTCCTGTATCATTAACTACATCCTAGTTAATCTTTTATTTTAAACCAATCAGAGAGTATTCATTTCTTTCGTTGCCTCTTACACGTTCCTCTTGCAGGTATTAGCAGCCCTGTGTTTGGTGGAGAATGGAAAGCCAATGTGGTAAAGAGCCTTGACGCCCTGGTTACTTCCTGTGTTGTGTTACCCTGCTCATTCAGCCATCCTAAAGAAACCCTGCCCACCTCCAGACTCCGAGGGATGTGGCATCGTTCAAATGACAGGGATCAACTCATCTATTACGAGGACCAAACGAGGGTCTTGGAAAGCTTTAGGGGCCGCACACGCCTGTTGGGACTTCTGGGTCAGAACAACTGCACCTTAGAAATCACTGAAATTAAAGATCATGACAATGGCCCTTTCTGTTTCCGGATTGAACTAGCACGTACAGAGACTGACACATCCACCGCTGACAAGTTCTCCTTCGTCGAGGATTGCGTAGAGCTGAAAATGCTCCGTATGTCACACATTTACCAAGATTTCATAAATCTATTCCAATTCTTTACATTAAATGACTTGCCTTTTTACCTACTTTCTGTTGGCCTTCTTTCAATTATAGCTGATCCTCCGAATCCTGAAATGACTCACCTAAAAACAGCCAATGAAGGACGTCCCTTCATTGTCACCTGTTCAGTCACCCATACCTGCCCAACCCATGTGCCTACACTGACATGGAGTAGGGGCACAGCGGAAGAGATCACTGAGGTCCGCAGAGAAATTCACCCTGGAAACTGGGAGGTACAGTCCATCCTGACACTGATTCCCACGGCTAAGGATGACCACACCGACGTCACCTGCGCATCACAATTTAATGGACAGAAGAAGTCTTCTAATACAATGACACTCTATGTAAAACGTGAGATCTTCAAACTTTAGTGTTGAATTTTGAGGATGTCCTTTATTTTGAAATATATCAATAGTGTTCGTGCATTATAATTTGCAGGTACAGAAGACTATAGCCACATTATCATTCCCACAGTGGTGGGGATTGGCACCGCTTTGATCTTTGCCGTTTTCTGCATTTTCATGGTGAAAAAATACAAGTGAGTAACTCAGTATGATGACGTTAACTGATCGACACAGCACAACAGACAAGTTGTAACAATCGTGAGCATAAAAAAACATGTTTTCTTGCACCATTTTTGAACACGTGTGCAATGCATGTGCTCCTCAATAAAACAACATTGTTTTCTATCTGCTGAAGGAGACGCATCGCAGAACTCCAAAGTGGGGATGGCAGGTAAAATTGTTTTTGAAAGCTGATTTATTTCATATCGCTGCACTGATATCGTATGATTAAAATGTTGTCCTTCATTAACATATTGCAATTCTCTTTAATCTTTAGCATGTGGAACCGCCTGTCCAGGCTGTCACGGAGGTGAGAAACGTTATTTGAATTGTTTCTGTCTCATTGTGGACAGTTGGCAAGAATACCTATTAACTTAGTTATCGTAGTAGCTTTTAATTTTACTGATAATTTAATCTCTGTAATTTTCAGGATTCGTTCTGACGGCCCCCCACAGCCATCTCATTCTGCTGAAAGGTAAGAGGCATTTTGAGGGTTTTAACTCTAACTCTCCTTACTGCAGCTTTGCATAGATCACTAAATGGAGATGAAAATGTTCCATGTATATGCATGGTGAATGTATTTATTTATATGCCTCACAACATTTGCATAGTTTCTGTTCTTCTTTTCTGCACAGAAGGTCTATTTGGAGCAGATTTTCGAAGTAAGACATGAAAAACATTTATAGCTATAAGCGTTCCAAGTATTTTCATTATCTGGTTGTTCTCACAGGTCAAACACAGTTTGGTCTTCATATCAAATTCAACATTTGAGAATGTTAATGATTTGTTTACATGATATACTATTTCTCCATAACAGAAGGGTACGGACAGGTAGCAGAACAAAAAAAGTGATTTCAACAACAAGCATTCTCCAGAATCACTGACTGCAGGGCCGGCGGTAGCAAGGGGCCAGGGTGGGCCGTGCCCACCCAATTACATTTTTTACTATTTTTTTTTTAGGTGGAAGTCCAGACCCACTATCGGACGGACCTGTTCATTCGCTGTCCAAGAAAATGTCAAATGAAATTCAGACAATTAATTAATACTAAAGAATATACCATTACCATGCATTGCTTCTAATTGTATTATTGGGTGCCTCCAAGTTACCCACCCGCTTATAGTGCTCACTGGTCAGCAGAGCCGGCCCGAGGCATAAGCGAAATGAGCGGTTGCTTAGGGTCCCGACTGCCAGGGGGCCCCCCCAATTTTTTTTTTTATTTAGTTATTTTTTTAGTTTGTGTGTTTGATATCAACATCATATTATGTAAATGTAAATTATCATGCAATAAAAGGAATACAATGTTTTAGTAGATAGTTAATAGCTTAATGATTGAATCAGTTAATCTGGGAGGTAATCCGAGGTTAACTGATCACGTCACGTTCAAGTTCAAGTCCATGGCATGCACAGTGTGTATTGAGTTTATTTAAAAATATTTGAAAATGGGGCTGCCCTCAGTTGCCCATGCACTGTGTATAGTCTATAGGCTATTTCAGCCTCGTCCGTGGAAAAAAAGATAACTGGACAACAGAGTTCTTCTGCTTCGTTCCTCTCACAGCATTTAAATGAATTCATTATATTACAGAAAAAAAAATCCAGGTTGCCCAGTCCCAAAGTTTTCTCTTCTATCAGCTCAGGCTGCCTACAGTTAATACTGCGATTAAAAAAAATATATACATTATGTTGTATATAATGTATATTATATGTTATTCATAAACATTTTGGAAAAAAAACATGCAAGAATCAAATCTCCCACACAGCAACACTCAAAGTTTATTTGCATATTGTGTTCTACACAATTCTACGCAAAAAAATTATTCGGTCTCTTTGCCCAGTGTGCCCACCTTAAATTTCTACCCGCCCACCCTAATCTAACTGTCTAGAACCAGCCTGACTGCCTGCACCTTTAAAGCTGGGGTATATGATTTCTGATTGGTCAAAGTGTACATGAGCTGTACACTTTGACCAATCAGAGCGAGGCTACGATTCTCCGTTCTTATTGGCTGTTGGGACTGTTCATTCACTTTGGCACCGACATTGTTGGTGTAGAGCGTGTCAGGGAGGGACCTTAGGGGAGGGACCAAAGAGAACAAGTGTATCGGTTGAGGTATTTGGATTCGAATCTCTATCCCAACTGCTATTTTCTCCCCAAATCATATACCCCAGCTTTAAGTAGCTAATTATTGTCTTCCCACATGTGAAGTGACATGACTTTTAATTCACAGGCCCAATAATGCGCATTCAGAATCCGGTGCCCACCAGAAAATCTCTAAGCCTCGTTTTCCATCTCCCAAGAGGTAATTGGCTTGTTCTTCTTGAACCTGCCCAGCCAATATATATAAAATATACTATATTATAGTACTAAATAGTATTACATTCATTATATTATGTCAATTATTTTTTTCTAGCCAGCCTAAATCCAGCAATTTCAAAGAGGTATTTATTGAATTGCCAATAACTTATTGCATACAGTACACATGCACTATCAACATATGTGACAATAACGACCTTTATCCCCCACAGGACTATGAGGACTGTGTTTACACAAACACTGCGGACCTCAGCATCTATGGAAACCTATGAAAAAGAACATAAGCCTACCTTCCAAATAGACATCCATCAAAGCCAAACCACAAATCTAATCACCCTCTTAATGTTCATTTGTTGCCTATAAGGTGCACCTGATGATTGCAGTTTTGCTATGCATGACCATGGTCAGGCTCTATTCATCTAGCAAAATATATTTGGTTCTGCCCTTGTAAATTTGATCCTTATCTCATAATTACGAGATCTTTTCTCGTAATTACAAGATCTTTTCTCGTAATTACGAGATCCTGAGTGTGCTAACGGCTACATTAGCGGTGACATTTTTTTTTTTTTTTTTTTTGGTGAATGCTCAGCGCCACCACCGTAGAGTTGCACAGTATTGTTCACAGAAAAATAAACAAATGTCTTTATAATGGTAAAAGCCTACAGCTGAAAAACCAAAGACATGGTATAGGCTACTCCTGTAAATGAGACTTTCCCCCAGGGGTATTTGTAAACTTGCATGTGGTCTATTTGTTAGCAATATGTATAAACCCATTATAAAGTCTGTTGATTTTATTGTAGATTTGATGTATTTTAAGAATAATTTGGTCTGAAGGTCAATGTTCGTTGGAGGGTGGTAAATTCCACCCCCCGCCCAAATTTTAAGGGGAAGTTTCTGAAAAAGATGTGCGTTGAGTGACTTTCTTCAAAGCTGATAAATAACTCATACAGATTCAACGCTATATGGGTAAGCCATTCTGATCTATAAATACATTGTTTTAATACTTAGTTTATATACTTAAACTAAAATTAATTAATTAAGAAAAAGATGAATGTATCTTTGTCATGTCATGTTTTTTTTCTTCAAATGACAAATTTTTTATCAGAAATCTGAAACAGTGTAGACATTTTTAAGTTCAGAAAACAGCTTGTGCATGTTGCTTAAATATCTGTGTTGGTTTAGAATATTCAAATCTTTAGTTGAGCTGTTTAGCCTTCTAGGAACAACATAATGCTGTTTGTTTAGAAAAGTGCTTAGGTTGTCTTGACATCTGACATTTCTGGGATTTATTTCTTGAAATGTATCATGTATTTCATTATGAAGTCTGTTCGTATTATGTTTGGTATTGTTAGCATGCATATGATTGTTTCACTTCCTTTTCTGCCAGTGTTTCTAAATTTAGGTTTAATAAAAAATATACAATTACATAAAAGATTCAAAATGAAATTTTTTTCACAACATGAAGCAGAAAGACACTGTTATTTTGTTTGTTAGTCATTTTTAATCAGTATATATAAAATAACATGATATTTGGACTGCTTCTTTACAAAAAGGCTTTGGTGTTCTGGTTGACTATTCAACAAGAAGACTTCAAATATGGGTGAGGCCTCTAAAGCAGTGGTCTTCAAACTGTGGGGCGCGTAGTTATGGCAGGGGGGGCCCGGATTAATATGTGAAAAATGCAGTTTGTGTTTTTGATATTAACATCATACTAAGCAAATGTAAGTGATCATACAAAAAAAGTAATACAATGTTTTTGGTCTAGATAGTTAATAGCCCAATAATTGAATCAGATAGCCTATTTCAGCCTTGTCTGTGGAAATAAAGATAGCTGGACAAGAGTTCTTCTGCTTCGTTCCTCTCACTGCATTTAAATGCATTCACTATATTACAGAGAAATATGTCTCGTTAAAGAAATAGAGCTCCAAGCCCAACCCAGAGGACCCTGCATAATATTTTATTTTAAATTAATATTTTTATGGAAAATTCTTTGTCTTTCTTCAATAGCTTCTATTTGTTGGAGGCATTGGAGGCACTAGCAAAAAAACACTGGGTGTGTGAAGGACATTTAACAATAGTCAATCATTTGGGCAAGCCTGTCTGCCTATCTTTCTCACTCCGGTGCACACTCAGTCACTACTATCCATGCTTAAAGGAAGCAGGATTAAACTAATTGATTAAGATGTTCAAATGTATTTAAAAAAAAGCAAAACACAGAATGTGTTTAAAATGTGTAAAATAGGAACAAAGTTGTTTAAAATGTGTAAAATAATTAAAAGATTTTTCAAAACACACAGGGGTTTAGAACTTTTTTTGGGGGGGGGGGGGGGGTACAGCTGAAATTTGTTCTCTGAGGGGGGGCTCACTCTCTCACACTTTGAAAACCCCTGCTCTAGCGATAGTCCACCCGAATAGATAAGGCATTAACCCTCAGGAGCCTGGAAAGGTGACCTTTTCAGTCTTAAAACATACAAGAGAGAAAGTGTTGGCCTCTGCTGCTTCACCCTTTTTTTTTGGTGAGTCTTTAAATCTAAACTATAAGTTAGTACCCCAACTTTATGGAAATGATATTGCTTGATCCTTTAACCTTAAAATGTGCAAATCAAATAAATCTGTTTTTTTAAGACTGTTCATGGGAGAATTTGAATTTTATAGAGTGTCTGATGTCTGATAAATATGAAAAAATTATGAGAAATTACAGATGTGTTAGGTTTTTATTTTATGTATGGGTGTACATTTCAATGTAATATACTTGGATGTTCATTTCACATATATTTTAGGGATGTGATACCATCTACAAGATGTTTGGATTTAACCATTTTCTACGGAACTTCTGTATTCTAGGTACTGCAAGTTTGTACCACTCAATCTTTGTTAATCAAACATTATACACTGACCTAGCATTTTCTTCTTCTTTTCCATTCCACATTTTGACCTTTTTTTTCTATATTGGTCCTCTTGCAGGATACATTTTCTGCAGTTCCAGAGCTTGGCATGTAGAGATGCCAAGCAATATTAAAGGTTTGGTGGGCTCCTGCCTTGTCATCCCTTGCCGTTTTGACTACTATCAGTATCCACCGACCAGACCAGATCGTGTGGTTTGGTACCAGTATGTGAACAAAGGATATCCTTTGGTTTATGACAACTGGCACTCAGATTGGGTCATTGACATATTTAAAGGGAAAACACGCAGATATAGACCCACTTCTCAATACGGCAAAGACTGCAGTCTTCAAATCTACCCATTGATGTGGTCTCACCACAGACAGAGGATTTACCCCTGGGTAGATCCAGAGAATGTTGGAAAAAGCACCTACAAATTCTATGATAAAACTGTAACAATTGAAGTAGTGGGTAAGTCATCAGGGTTAGTCTAAAAAGGACACATTTTTAGATGGATGAATATTCATATTCATAATTCTTCACATTTCCTTTGTGAAGACAAGGCAGAGGAACCAGATATTATGATCTCTGGAAACATGAAGGTTGGAAAGTCCGTGACAGTGCAATGCACTGTTTATCACACCTGTCCCACCCAAGCGCCCACTCTGAGCCTCAACATCCCACTGCAAAGCCACAGTCTAACTCATGGCTCAATGTATGATGGCACATCCAAGACCACCTTGACGACCACATTGAACATAGTGAGAGACCAACAAACCGTGGAGTGCTCCGTCCGACACCATGGGGGTCTTACTGCAAAAGCCTCTAAAAGCTTCAATGCAGAATGTACGTGATGCAAGAAAGAAAATAAGTTTTTTTCTTTTTGGCTGACCTAGAAATGTTAACAAATATGATTTACTGTATGTCCCAGGCTCCTTTTTACCCTTGGCTATCCGACCTACATCAATCGAATTCCTTGAGGGGCAGGCAAGCCAAGTAACCTGCACTGCCTCATACACATGCTCACAACATATACCAACCCTCACATGGAACTATGGTAGCATGCCATCCTCCAGTAATACCAACAAGAATGGAAATGCTCAATGGAGGACTGACTCCACGTTGACCTTCACAGCATCTGCTAATGACCATGGACAATCTCTGACATGCTATGCACGATTCACTGGGGGACAGAGACAGGAAGTGAGCATTACCCTACGTGTAAAGAGTGAGTAGAGATAATAATAATATTCATATAACAAATAACCACCCTACTCTATTTTGGTGGGAAAGCGGCTAGAACAGTCATATGCCAGAACTGAATGTGCCCTTCATCTACTTTACAATCCTATTTTGCATAACTGGAGAAAACAAATAATATATATAATTGATGTCAGTTTTGTTTCTGACCCTTTTTTCAACCCTCTGTTGGTACTGCAGTGTCTTTTCTCACTTCTGTTTTTTGTGCAAGGTACCACTACTTCCTATTTCCAAGTTACTCTTAAATCGTTTTCAGCAAAACAGTTTCAAAAACCCATTATACTGTCAAAAGAGATTTGAAAATTGCTCAAATGAATTGAATAAAGGCTGTGTTGTGTTCACAATCTGTTAGCGCTACCCCAAATTGGCCCTCTGTCATTGCAAATGCAAGGGGATAACCTGGTTTCACAAGTAGACATTGCTTCTTTTTGATAAAGTAGACATTTACAGGCTCATGAGCCAGAAAGGATAAGGACTACTGTTTGAAATGGTCAGCAACTTTGATTGAAATGTGTCTTCTTTTCACAGGGAATATGCTCTCTCGTGGTTGGTCCTTCACCACCCCTAGCAGCATTACAGGCATGAGAGGCTCATGTATCATCATTCCTTGCCAATTCACCTACAGTAAACCTCAGCCTGCTTACCTTCGTGTTATATGGTACTTGTTCCAGAGCAATGGATACCCACCTGTATTTGACGAAAGGCAGACAGTTGTTAGCAAGTTTAATGGGATAACTAGGAGGATTGGATCTGTCAGGGACATGAACTGTAGTCTTAAAATCGAGAGGCTGGAGATGTCGCACAACCAGGACAGACTGTACCCATGGATAGATGAGAATCCTATTGCCTCCTACCACACCTTCGGTCACTCGTTTTATGATAAAACCTCTCAACTTATTGTTTTAGGTATGTACCTAGTTGTATTCACTCCCCTTTTTTATCAATTCAACCCAACTGCCAAAAATGTATTACTAAATTATTATTCTTGCTTTGATTTCATAGACCATGCACAGGAACCGAAAATGGACATCATTGTTATCCCCAGGGTGGGAGAGCAGAGCACAGTGTCCTGCAATGTGCAGCACACATGTATCTCTCTTCCGCCAATCCTGACCCTAGACGGTATACCTGGAAAAGACAACATTATTGACACTCTGGTATCTGATGGGATTTGGGAAAGGAGAGTAGAGCGAACTTGGACTGTAAAAGAGGAGGACCAGATTGTGAAGTGTTCTGTAAGCTACCATGGGGGTCAGAAAGCCACAAGAGAGCTCAGGCTGAATGTTGAATGTGAGTAAAATGTGAAACTGTGTTAAGCCTCCTGCTTGGATTCGAGCCTCACTACACAGTAAATTCCCCAGTGTTAAATATGCAGTGTCAAACTCCATTAACTCTATCTGAGTTAATATAACAACAGCTGGAGTAGAATGCCTCCTAGTGTTGGTGTCAATTTCGGTAGTTAAAAGACGGGGTGTAGAAAGTACTCTATAAGGCTTTAAATAACACAATACAGTGTATTTTTAACTCTATTTTGAGTTAATTTAACTCTAAAATTGTAACACTTTGAAGAGAGTTAATTTAACTCCAATTCTGAGTGGGACCAAATACACTCGGAAATGGTGTTAAATTTAACTCTTTTAGTGTTGTTTTAACACTTCAAAATTTACTGTGTATCCGATTGTTGCTCATAGGTCCGAATGAAGATATCAAGATGACTAAGCGACCAGACCAGGCAACAGAGGGTGTTGCACAGAGTGTCATCTGCTCCGTTTCCTACAAGTGCAAGAAAAATGTACCAACCTTTGTGTGGAACTACAAAGACATGCAGCACTCATTACACACCCAAATGATTGTCACAGATACCTATAACACAGTGTCAAATCTAACCTTTATTGGGTCTCTTGAGGATGACGGAAAATCTTTGACCTGCACTGCTCAATTTCTCACTGGGGAGACCTCAGACTTTGAAACCCTTCATATTCAAAGTGAGTTCATGTCACTCAAAGGAGAAATTTCCCCATATCCCTTGAAGACAGTAAGAAAGAATGATCGATACCACTCTCATTTCTGTCGCATCAATGTAAGGCTAGAGAGAGCAGCTGGTTCGCTTAGCTTAGCACAGAGACTGAAAACATAAAGGAAACAGTTAGCCTGGATCTAGCTAACAAAATCTGCCTTCTGATACCTCTATAGCTCACTCATTATCATGTATAGTGCAAAAACAACAATTTAACTGGGGGTCACTGTAATATTTCTAACACGAATAACTTCCTGGAGTCTCAACTGGTTGCCTGGCAATTGCCCAGAGCCAAGGAAAAGCCCAGCACAAAACATTTTAAATGGCTGTTTTTAGACATTTGTTTAAGTGGATTAAAGGGACAGGATATAGGCCTAACGTGTAAGCTAGTGAGTTTTAGATGCTAGGTAATTTTAAATACAAGTGAAAAAAAGCCCCAGGCTAGCTTTTCATGACTCATTCCAGTGTTTGTGCTAAACTAATCTACACTACCAAGCTGTTGGCTTTACCTTGGACAAATATGAAAGTGGTTTCATTGTATCAATATAAGAAGGTTGATTCAACCTTCTAATATAATTCTCATCAGACAGAAATAAAATAGGCCTTTATTGCTGAGACAGCATTTGAAAAATATTTATTTTGTAATCACCTTTTGAATTTTTTTTCTCCAGAATATGAAAAACCAATCGATCCACATGAGAACGACAGTGGGTGTACTTTTTTAATTTCTCCCAAATCTCATCTTGCTGCCATGTTTTGTCACAGGTTAACACATATGCGTACATAAAGCCTACAGGCAACCCATCATGACTTGTTTCTCTTTTTACAGCGTTCAATGTTCTGGCAGCTGAGGTCCCTTTCAGATTCAACGCCCTGACCGGCTCCTGTGTGGTGCTTCCTTGCAGCTTCCAGTATCAGGGCGATGTGCCTCTCACACGTGGCATCTGGTCCAAAAAAAAGGGTGGTGTTATCTACCATAATGGCCGGAGCCATGTACTTGACCATTTCAAGGACCGCACCAGAATAGTAGGCGATCTGAATGAGGGAAACTGCTCTCTAGAGATTGACGGCATCAAGCCCTTCGACAATGGACCCTTCTGTTTCCATGCAGAGAAAGGAAAAGAAAAATACAGATTCAACAATAGCTGCATATTTATTGTTATGAAAGGTGTGGCAACAATACTCAAATATGTGTTACACACTAAAGGCCCACTAGCAGTTTTCTTTCTTATCAACACAACTATTATGATTTGTGTTTTTCAGCATCCCCAGAAAAACCAGTGATGACAACAGTTCCAGCGGAAGTTGATGCCGGCTCAACGATTTCTGTCTCCTGTTCCGTAATGCACACATGTTCATCACATCCTCCGGTGTTCTCATGGAGTGTACCTATAGTCACCAGTAATGTCTCGTACACCTGGACACCAAAAGGCATCTGGGAAACAACCTCCGCCATCACTTTCATGGTCGCTAAAGGAGACGGGGTCAGAAGTCTAACCTGCACTGCCATTTCCTGGCGTGGCAAGCAACAAGCCAGCACAGTCCAGCTGACTGTGAAGGGTTAGCGCTCAAACTGATCTGTTCTGTATCTGTCTTGCAATCATGTCATGTAAAGAGTTTTGTATAGTTAGCATGAGCCTCATTTGTTCCTACATCACCAGGATCCTGGATGTACCAGCTGAGAAGCTCTCTCCCAGTCGTCATTCCAGTCGCAGTCCTGGTTGTAGTCATCCTAGCTGCCGTGTTTGGAGTGGTCATCATTAGGAGAAGGTGGAGTAAATGCATGTCAATTCAAAATGGGCAATTACTGTCAATTCTATTAGTTGTTTATAGTAGAATGTTAAGTAGCCAATGTTTACATTTATTTCCTTAAATATAGGAAGCACTCTTCCGACGACTCCCTGAGACCACCACCTCGACCAGAGAAAAGGTATGCAAGTAATGAAGGCACTTAAATCAAGGAAATTATATTTAAAAAAATGGTGTCTGTATGCACTTAGATGAAGCGGTCAAACCCCTGCTCCTTGAAGGAGTTCCATAAAAACCAAAGAGCATGGAGGATCAGGATGGGAGAACTAATCCCCCCCTTAAAAAATGTCATGGACATTAAATACATAAATCAGCAATAGTAAAAATGGCACACAACAGGGAGAAGGTCAAAGTGGTGAAGGGGGATGTGATGTATCAGCAGACTATTTCTACGGAAAGTGAGATTATTTTTTTGCGCAGTACACTTGAATGGATATGATTGTACATTTCTAATCCACTTTCACAGGAGATCACTATGGGATAGATTGTCCAGGTAAGCTTAACTAAAAACTGACTCATTTTCTGTAGTTGCTCTCATCTCATTTCATACAAGATGAGATCAATGATGAGCTATAATGTGTGTACAGCCCTTTAACCTTGTTTTACGGTACTTAAAATAATATATCTTCATTCAAATGTCCAGGAGACACCAGCGCGACATGGAGGGACCCCCGAGGCCGGAAAAACGGTATGTCAGCTGACTGCCTGTTTTACAAACTGGAAAAATACAGAAGACATACTGTCATAGTAACACTGTGCTTTCTATTCAGGAGGTCCATTTGGAACAGGTTATCCCGGTAAGAAAACCCAGGAGTAAACATTTACTTTCAATCTCAAGATTAAGAGCCTCTTGTTTACTTTTCAGATTCATATTTTCAAGGTATCATGGGAAGTAATGCCAGACGCCATTTAAAACTATCAATTATTATAATACCCTTTACCATTGCAAAAACCAAGTCATTACTGCAAACCTCAGTGTTGGCTATTTTTAGTGCTTGTCCATATTCCTCTATCACACTTGTATATTAAGTATAAATAAATTATATTATGTGATACCCTCCACCTACAGAAACAACACCACTGCCGTAAAGTGGTCAAACACCCAAATCGACAAACAACGCTTTCCATCCCCGAAGAAGTAAGTTTTACCAACAATGATGTGTTGACAAACAGTTGTGTTTCATTTACATTACTTATCGGATTCTTTTCCATATTGTTTGATGTAGTAACCGGAGACCTCCTCTATCTGTCAGGCCCGAGGTTAGTAGTGCTGTGCTGAGTGGTAAGGCCCAAATCAGATGTAAATTGAAGACTTTTGCCATTGAATGTCCACTCTGGAAAAGAGTAGGTTATCTCATGTTTCCCAATTATGTTGATGAATATGTGAATAAGGGGGGGGGGGGACGAGCAATAAATAATCAAATTCCAGCTAAAGGGATATCACCCTCTGCATACGATACACATGTAACTTTGTTCTGAGCTCTTCTAATGTGATGCGTTCAAAAGATTAGAGCACACTGTTTCGTCCCGATGTGGACCTGGGAGTATCAATTGATGTCATGTGGATTGAAGGAAGAATGGGAAACAATTGTTTGAATACTTAATGGTATCTTATGACATTAACCAGCTGCCTAAAGTGATTGCACTAATGCAGGGGGTGTGACACTGACACTCTGGCTGTGTCTTGATTCAGAGACCACGCACTTGGTAGGACGCAGTCTCGCGGTCTATGAAGGCTATAGCCTATGAAGGCCGATTTTAAGGCCGGTTTTAAGGCCAACGAGCCTTGTTAAACGAGACGGTCTCCGCAGGTCTCCGTTTACGAGCATTTCCGGTTTACGTAACAAGCCGTTACCTTGCGTGACGACTCGCCGCTCCTGTGCTGCCTAGCAACCCTGATTGCTGCCAACGGAGACAGCCCTGTCAGCGGAGGAAAAAAGAAAAATAAGTTGTCTACCAGACGAAAAGAAAAAAAAGTACAAGAAAAAAAGAAAGGAAGATAAAAGTTAAGAAGATGGAGCAACACGTTGCTGTTTTGTTATTTCTTATTTTATTTTATGCAATCTCTGAAAAAAACGCAATGAATCATGGGATATGTTGGGCCACGAAGGATACATCTGATGCAGCCTTCAAAACTGCTTCAAAACCGTGAAACGAAGGCTGCATTTCACGACCGCATATGAGGAGCCTTGCAAGGAGCCTTGCAAACGGGACAGCCTTTGCGCGCCGCTATGACGCAATCGGTCTTTAAATGCAGCCTACGAGGCCGGTTCCAAGACCGCAACCCCTGAATCAAGACACAGCCCCTGACTCACTGACACTGACTTCAATTGAGTGGCTCAGCACACCTGAGCTCATCAGTGCACACAGACAAAACACATGGCAATACGTAACACACACAAAGTTTACAAACATAGCAAGGCTGCTAAATTAACCAAATTATGTCTCCATCTTCCGTTATTAACAACATGAAATTGCTGTTACTGAACCAAAGGCCTGCTGAATATATTTGTTCTTGTAAAAGATGGACAGCAAAAGAGAATCATTTTAGATACTAATCAATCCCAATTTTCTTCAAACATGTTACAGGATTACCAAGTGTATGGCAACGTTTGAGTTCTCCAAGCAATCTTGGAATCATCACAGGCCTGCAGAAGAAAGTGTATTATATTATGTTATATTATTATTAAGTACGGGTCCCCAGTGTAACTGGGGATCCGTAATTATTACTCTCCACCATACTTATTAAGTACGGGCACTCAAGCATTGAGGGCCCGTAATTATTACTCTCCACCATACTTATTAAGTACGGGCACTCAAGCATTGAGGGCCCGTAATTATTACTCTCCACCATACTTATTAAGTACGGGTCCCCAGTGTAACTGGGGATCCGTAATTATTACTCTCCACCATACTTATTCTTCTTCTGACTTCTGACTTCTGACTTCTTATTCTGCCTCAAATTTCTAGCTGCTTCTCCTCCTACACCGTTACACGCAGACATGCAAAAATTTCACACAACGTGCGTCCCCACCCCCCGGGGTGAGCTATTATACAGTTTTTCCGAATTCCGCTAGGGGGCGCTGTAATGAAGTCCCGACTGAAAGAACTTTGAGAGGCCACGCCCCGCACGCCGTAACTCCGATTGACTTGAAATTTCTCACACAGGTGTATGTTAGGGTGCTCTACAAAAAAGCCTCTGGGACCATAAAAATTCTTCAGGGAATATTTCCCGCTAATTAGCATAAAGTGAAAAACAGCGTGTTATCCAGAACTTTCTGCAATTTCACTGTATCAACACCAAATTTCTTGTGAAGCCCCGGGGGACTACAATAAACATACCCGTAAAAGATTAGTAGGACAACTTGAAAAACATGGCCGCCATTGACCAAAACGTTTATGCAGGGGCGGGGCATAATAACACGTTGGCCATAACTCCTTAACCATAGGTCCTATCATCATGAAACTTGCTGGGTATGTGCAGAAGTCATGTGGTAGCATGTCCATCGAAGTATATCGAGATTAACCCAAAGGGGGCGCCACAAATGGGCGGGGCTTCATAACACGTTGGCCATAACTCCTTAACCGTAGGTCCTATCATCATCAAACTTGCTGGGTATGTGCAGAAGTCATGTGGTTGCATGTCCATCGAAGCTTTTCGAGATCAACCCATAGGGGGCGCCACCAATGGGCGGGGCTTAATAACACGATGGCCATAACTCCTTAACCGTAGGTCCTATCATCATCAAACTTGCTGGGTATGTGCAGAAGTCATGTAGTAGTATGTCATTCTAAGTTTATCGCGATTTAACCATAGGGGGCGCCACAGGGGCGGGGCCTATCCACAAATTGGCTATAACTCCTTAACAATAGGTTCTATCATCATCAAACTTGCTGGGTGAGTGCAGAAGTCATGTGGTAGCATGTCCCTCGAAGCTTATCGCGATTAACCCGTAGGGGGCGCCACAGGGGCGGGGCCTATCCACAAATTGGCCATAACTCCTTAACCATAGGTCCTATCATCATGAAACTTGCTGGGTATGTGCAGAAGTCATGTAGTAGCATGTCCCTTGAAGCTTATCGCGATTAACCCATAGGGGGCGCCACAAAAGTCACCCGACTCCGATTGACTTGAAATTGATTGCACATGTACAGCTCATGGTGCTCTACAATATAGCCTCTCAGAATTTTTTTGTAATTTCCGCTAGGGGGCGCTATAATTAAACCCAGACTGAAGAAAGTTTGAGAGGCCACGCCCCGCACACCGTAAGTCCGATTGACTTGAAATTTCTCACACAGGTGTATGTTACGGTGATCTACAAAAAAGCCTCTTGGACCATAAAAGTCAACCTGGAAATATTTTCGGCTAATTAGCATACACTGAAAAACAGGGTTTTAACCACAACTTTTTCCAGTTTTACTCTATCGACACCAAATTTCTCACGAAGGCCCGGGGGACTGTGACGCACGTCTGCGAAAAATATCAGTAGGATAGCTTGGAAAACATGGCCGCCATTGACTAAAACGTTTACGCAGGGGCGGGGCTTAATTACAAATTGGCCATAACTCGTTGCCCGTAGGTCCTATCGTCGTGAAACTCGCAGGATACGTGCGGAAGACATGTGGTAGCGTGTCCCTCTAAGCTCGTCGAGGTTAACCCACAGGGGGCGCCACAAATGCGAAAACCGTCATTCGCCGATGCGATGTTTGCCGGGCCACGCCCCTTTCCCCCCGACTCCGATCGACTCGTCGTTTGTCGGACGTGCGCGGCCCGCGTCGCTCTACGGTAAAGCCTCTGGGACCGCGGGGGTCGGCCGTGATTTTTTTCCTTCCCCGATTCGCGCGGGGGCGGCCCGTACTTTCCAAATCTCCGCGGGATTTCTAGTTAAGTACGGGTCCACTGTTTACAGGGGACCCGTAATTATTACTCTCCACCATACTTATTCTTACTTCTTTTTACTTCTTTTTATTCTTCCTCACATTTCTAGCTGCTTCTCCTCCCACACCGTTGCACGTAGAAACGCAAAAATTTCACACAACGTGCGTCCCCACCCCACGGGGTGTGCTATTATACAGTTTTTCCGATTTCCGCTAGGGGGCGCTGTAATGAAGTCCCGACTGAAAGAACTTTGAGAGGCCACGCCCCGCACACCGTAAGTCCGATTGACTTGAAATTTCTCACACAGGTGTATGTTAGGGTGCTCTACAAAAAAGCCTCTGGGACCATAAAAATTCTTCGGAAATATTTCCCGCTAATTAGCATAAAGTGAAAAACAGGGTGTTATCCACAACTTTCTGCAATTTGACTGTATCGACACCAAATTTCTCGTGAAGCCCCGGGGGACTACAATAAACATACCCGTAAAAGATTAGTAGTACAACTTGAAAAACATGGCCGCCATTGACCAAAACGTTTACGCAGGGGCGGGGCATAATAACACGTTGGCCATAACTCCTTAACCATAGGTCCTATCATCATGAAACTTGCTGGGTATGTGCAGAAGTCATGTGGTAGCATGTCCATCGAAGCATATCGAGATTAACCCAAAGGGGGCGCCACAAATGGGCGGGGCTTAATAACACGTTGGCCATAACTCCTTAACCGTAGGTCCTATCATCATCAAACTTGCTGGGTATGTGCAGAAGTCATGTGGTTGCATGTCCATCGAAGCTTATCGACATCAACCCATAGGGGGCGCCACAAATGGGCGGGGCTTAATAACACGTTGGCCATAACTCCTTAACCATAGGTCCTATCATCATGAAACTTGCTGGGTATGTGCAGAAGTCATGTGGTAGCATGTCCTTCAAAGCTTATCGCGATTTACCCATAGGGGGCGCCACAGGGGCGGGGCCTATCCACAAATTGGCCATAACTCCTTAACCGTAGGTCCTATCATCATCAAACTCGCTGGGTGTGTGCAGAAGTCATGTGGTAGCATGTCCCTCGAAGCTTATCGCGATTAACCCATAGGGGGCGCCACAGGGGCGGGGCCTATCCACAAATTGGCCATAACTCCTTAACCATAGGTCATATCATCATTAAACTTGCTGGGTATGTGCAGAAGTCATGTAGTAGCATGTCCCTTGAAGCTTATCGCGATTAACCCATAGGGGGCGCCACAAAAGTCACCCGACTCCGATTGACTTGAAATTGATTGCACATGTACAGGTCATGGTGCTCTACAATATAGCCTCTCAGAATTTTTTTGTAATTTCCGCTAGGGGGCGCTATAATTAAACCCAGACTGAAGAAAGTTTGAGAGGCCACGCCCCGCACACCGTAAGTCCGATTGACTTGAAATTTCTCACACAGGTGTATGTTACGGTGATCTACAAAAAAGCCTCTTGGACCATAAAAGTCAACCTGGAAATATTTTCGGCTAATTAGCATACACTGAAAAACAGGGTTTTAACCACAACTTTTTCCAGTTTTACTCTATCGACACCAAATTTCTCACGAAGGCCCGGGGGACTGTGACGCACGTCTGCGAAAAATATCAGTAGGATAGCTTGGAAAACATGGCCGTCATTGACTAAAACGTTTACGCAGGGGCGGGGCTTAATTACAAATTGGCCGTAACTCGTTGCCCGTAGGTCCTATCGTCGCGAAACTCGCAGGATACGTGCGGAAGACACGCGGTAGCATGTCCCTCTAAGCTCGTCGAGGTTAACCCACAGGGGGCGCCACGAATGCGAAAACCGTCATTCGCCGACGCAATGTTTGCCGGGCCACGCCCCTTTCCCCCCGACTCCGATCGACTCGTCGTTTGTCGGACGCGCGCGGCCCGCGTCGCTCTACGGTAAAGCCTCTGGGACCGCGGGGGTCGGCCGCGATTTTTTCCCTTCCCCGATTCGCGCGGGGGCGGCCCGTACTTTCCAAATCTCCGCGGGATTTCTAGTTCTTCTTCTGACTTCTTATTCTTCCCCAAATTTCTAGCTGCTTCTCCTCCCACACCGTTACACGCAGACATGCCAAAATTTCGCACAACGTGCGTCCCCACCCCCCGGGGTGTGCTATTATACAGTTTTTTGAATTTCCGCTAGGGGGCGCTGTTATGAAGTCCCGACTGAAAAAAGTTTGAGAGGCCACGCCCCGCACACCGTAACTCCGATTGACTTGAAATTTCTCACACAGGTGTATGTTAGGGTGCTCTACAAAAAAGCCTCTTGGACCATAAAAAGTGTTCTGGGAATATTTTCGGCTAATTAGCATAAACTGAAAAACAGCGTGTTATCCACAACTTTCGGAAATTTGACTGTATCAACACCAAATTTCTCGTGAAGCCCCGGGGGACTACAATAAACATACCCGTAAAAGATTAGTAGGACAACTTGAAAAACATGGCCGCCATTGACCAAAACGTTTACGCAGGGGCGGGGCATAATAACACGTTGGCCATAACTCCTTAACCATACGTCCTATCATCATGAAACTTGCTGGGTATGTGCAGAAGTCATGTGGTAGCATGTCCATCGAAACATATCGAGATTAACCCAAAGGGGGCGCCACAAATGGGTGGGGCTTAATAACACGTTGGCCATAACTCCTTAACCGTAGGTCCTATCATCATCAAACTTGCTGGGTATGTGCAGAAGTCATGTGGTTGCATGTCCATCGAAGCTTATCGAGATCAACCCATAGGGGGCGCCACCAATGGGCGGGGCTTAATAACACGTTGGCCCTAACTCCTTAACCATAGGTCCTATCATCATGAAACTTGCTGGGTATGTGCAGAAGTCATGTGGTAGCATGACCATCGAAGCTTATCGAGATTAACCCAAAGGGGGCGCCACAAATGGGCGGGGCATAATAACACGTTGGCCATAACTCCTTAACCATAGGTCCTATCATCATCAAACTTGCTGGGTATGTGCAGAAGTCATGTGGTAGCATGTCCCTCGAAGCTTATCGCGATTAACCCGTAGGGGGCGCCACAGGGGCGGGGCCTATCCACAAATTGGCCATAACTCCTTAACCATAGGTCCTATCATCATCAAACTTGCTGGGTGTGTGCAGAAGTCATGTGGTAATATGTCCCTCGAAGCTTATCGCGATTAACCCATAGGGGGCGCCACAAAAGTCACCCGACTCCGATTGACTTGAAATTGATTACACATGTACAGCTCATGGTGCTCTACAATTTCGCTCCGAGGAATTTTTTTTTAATTTCCGCTAGGGGGCGCTGTTCTTAATCCCTGACTGAAGAAAGTTTCTAGCTCCTTCTCCTCCCACACCGTTTCACTTAGACATTCAAAATTTTCACTGAACGTGCGCCCCTACCCCGCGGGGTGTGCTATTATACAGTTTTTTGAAATTCCGCTAGGGGGCGCTGTTATTAAGCCCCGACTGAAAAAGTTTGAGAGGCCGCGCCCCGCACGCCGTAAGTCCGATTGACTTGAAATTTCTCACACAGCTGTATGATAGGGTGCTCTAAAAAAAAGCCTCTTGGACCATAAAAGTCAACCTGGAAATATTTTCGGCTAATTAGCATAAACTGAAATACAGGGTTTTAACCACTACTTTTTCCAGATTTACTCTATCGACACCAAACGTCTCACGAAGCCCCGGGGGACTGTGACGCACGTCTCCGAAAAATATCAGTAGGATAGCTTGGAAAACATGGCCGCCATTGACTAAAACGTTTACGCATGGGGCGGGGCTTAATTACAAATTGGCCATAACTCGTTGGCCGTAGGTCCTATCGTCGTGAAACTCGCAGGATACGTGCGGAAGACGTGCGGTGGCGTGGCCCTCTAAGCTCGTCGAGGTCAACCCGCGGGGGGCGCCACGAATGCGAAAACCGTCATTCGCCGACGCAATGTTTGCCGGGCCACGCCCCTTTCCCCCCGACTCCGATCGACTCGTCGTTCGTCGGACGCGCGCGGCTCGCGTCGCTCTACGGTAAAGCCTCTGGGACCGCGGGGGTCGGCCGCGATTTTTTCCCTTCCCCGATTCGCGCGGGGGCGGCCCGTACTTTCCAAATCTCCGCGGGATTTCTAGTTCTTCTTCTTCTTCTTCTGACTTCTTATTCTTCCTCACATTTTCTAGCTGCTTCTCCTCCCACACCGTTACACGCAGACATGCAAAAATTTCGCACAACGTGCGTCCCCACCCCACGGGGTGTGCTATTATACAGTTTTTTGAATTTCCGCTAGGGGGCGCTGTAATGAAGTCCCGACTGAAAGAACTTTGAGAGGCCACGCCCCGCACGCCGTAACTCCGATTGACTTGAAATTTCTCACACAGGTGTATGCTAGGGTGCTCTACAAAAAAGCCTCTGGGACCATAAAAAGTCTTCTGGGAATATTTCCCGCTAATTAGCATAAACTGAAAAACAGCGTGTTATCCACAACTGTCTGCAATTTCACTGTATCAACACCAAATTTCTCGTGAAGCCCCGGGGGACTACAATAAACATACCCGTAAAAGATTAGTAGTACAACTTGAAAAACATGGCCGCCATTGACCAAAACGTTTACGCAGGGGCGGGGCATAATAACACGTTGGCCATAACTCCTTAACCGTAGGTCCTATCATCATGAAACTTGCTGGGTATGTGCAGACGTCATGTGGTAGCATGTCCATCAAAGCATATCGAGATTAACCCAAAGGGGGCGCCACAAATGGGCGGGGCTTAATAACACGTTGGCCATAACTCCTTAACCGTAGGTCCTATCATCATCAAACTTGCTGGGTATGTGCAGAAGTCATGTGGTTGCATGTCCATCAAAGCTTATCGAGATCAACCCATAGGGGGCGCCACAAATGGGCGGGGCTTAATAACACGTTGGCCATAACTCCTTAACCGTAGGTCCTATCATCATGAAACTTGCTGAGTATGTGCAGAAGTCATGTGGTAGCATGTCCTTCAAAGCTTATCGCGATTTACCCATAGGGGGCGCCACAGGGGCGGAGCCTATCCACAAATTGGCCATAACTACTTAACCATAGGTCCTATCATCATCAAACTTGCTGGGTATGTGCGGAAGTCATGTGGTAGCATGTCCATAGATGCTTTTCGCGATTAACCCATAGGGGGCGCCACAGGGGCGGGGCCTATCCACAAATTGGCCATAACTCCTTCACCATAGGTCCTATCATCATCAAACTTGCTGGGTATGTGCAGAAGTCATGTGGTAGCATGTCCCTCGAGGCTTATCGCGATTAACCCATAGGGGGCGCCACAAAAGTCACCCGACTCCGATTGACTTGAAATTGATTACACATGTACAGCTCATGGTGCTCTACAATATAGCCTCTCAGAATTTTTCTGTATTTTCCGCTAGGGGGCGCTATAATTAAACCCAGACTGAAGAAAGTTTGAGAGGCCACGCCCCGCACACCGTAAGTCCGATTGACTTGAAATTTCTCACACGGCTGTATGATAGGGTGCTCTACAAAAAAGCCTCTTGGACCATAAAAGTCAACCTGGAGATATTTTCGGCTAATTAGCATAAACTGAAAAACAGGGTTATATCCACAACTTTTTCCAGTTTTACTCTATCGACACCAAATGTCTCACGAAGCCCCGGGGGACTGTGACACACGTCTCCGAAAAATATCAGTAGGATAGCTTGGAAAACATGGCCGCCGTTGACTAAAACGTTTACGCAGGGGCGGGGCTTAATTACAAATTGGCCGTAACTCGTTGCCCGTAGGTCCTATCGTCGTGAAACTCGCAGGATACGTGCGGAAGACATGCGGTGGCGTGTCCCTCTAAGCTCGTCGAGGTTAACCCACGGGGGGCGCCACAAATGCGAAAACCGTCATTCAACGACGCGATGTTTGCCGGGCCACGCCCCTTTCCCCCCGACTCCGATCGACTCGTCGTTTGTCGGACGCGCGCGGCTCGCGTCGCTCTACGGTAAAGCCTCTGGGACCGCGGGGGTCGGCCGCGATTTTTTTCCTTCCCCGAGTCGCGCGGGGGCGGCCCGTACTTTCCAAATCTCCGCGGGATTTCTAGTTAAGTACGGGTCCCCAGTGTAACTGGGGATCCGTAATTATTACTCTCCACCATACTTATTAAGTACGGGTCCCCAGTGTAACTGGGGATCCGTAATTATTACTCTCCACCATACTTATTCTTCTGACTTCTTACTTCTTACTTCTTCTTATTCTGCCTCACATTTTCTAGCTGCTTCTCCTCCCACACCGTTACACGCAGACATGCAAAAATTTCGCACAACGTGCGTCCCCACCCCGCGGGGTGTGCTATTATACAGTTTTTTGAATTTCCGCTAGGGGGCGCTGTAATGAAGTCCCGACTGAACGAACTTTGAGAGGCCACGCCCCGCACGCCGTAACTCCGATTGACTTGAAATTTCTCACACAGGTGTATGTTAGGGTGCTCTACAAAAAAGCCTCTGGGACCATAAAAATTCTTCAGGGAATATTTCCCGCTAATTAGCATAAAGTGAAAAACAGCGTGTTATCCACAACTTTCTGCAAATTCACTGTATCGACACCAAATTTCTCGTGAAGCCCCGGGGGACTACAATAAACATACCCGTAAAAGATTAGTTGGACAACTTGAAAAACATGGCCGCCATTGACCAAAATGTTTACGCAGGGGCGGGGCTTAAAAACACGTTGGCCATAACTCCTTAACCATAGGTCCTATCATCATGAAACTTGCTGGGTATGTGCGGAAGTCATGTGGTAGCATGTCCATCAAAGCATATCGAGATTAACCCAAAGGGGGCGCCACAAATGGGCGGGGCTTAATAACACGTTGGCCATAACTCCTTAACCGTAGGTCCTATCATCATCAAACTTGCTGGGTATGTGCAGAAGTCATGTGGTAGCATGTCCCATCGAAGCTTATCGCGATTAACCCATAGGGGGCGCCACAAATCGGCGGGGCATAATAACACGTTGGCCCTAACGCCTTAACCATAGGTCCTATCATCATCAAACTTGCTGGGTATGTGCAGAAGTCATGTGGTAGCATGTCCTTCTAAACTTATCGAGATTAACCCATAGGGGGCGCCACAAATGGGCGGGGCTTAATAACACGTTGGCCATAACTCCTTAACCATAGGTCCTATCATCATCAAACTTGCTGGGTATGTGCAGAAGTCATGTGGTAGCATGTCCATTGAAGCTTATCGCGATTAACCCATAGGGGGCGCCACAGGGGCGGGGTCTATCCACTAATTGGCCATAACTCCTTAACCATAGGTCCTTTCATCATCAAACTTGCTGGGTATGTGCAGAAGTCATGTGGTAGCATGTCCCTCGAAGCTTATCGCGATTAACCCATAGGGGGCGCCACAAAAGTCACCCGACTCCGATTGACTTGAAATTGATTACACATGTACAGCTCATGGTGCTCTACAATATAGCCTCTCAGAATTTTTTTGTAATTTCCGCTAGGGGGCGCTATAATTAAACCCAGACTGAAGAAAGTTTGAGAGGCCACGCCCCGCACGCCGTAACTCCGATTGACCTGAAATTTCTCACACAGGTGTATGTTAGGGTGCTCTACAAAAAAGCCTCTGGGACCATAAAAGTCAACCTGGAAATATTTTCGGCTAATTGGCATAAACTGAAAAACAGGGTTTTAACCACAACTTTTTCCAGTTTCACGCTATCGACGCCAAATGTCTCACGAAGCCCCGGGGGACTGTGACGCACGTCTCTGAAAAATATCAGTAGGATAGCTTGGAAAACATGGCCGCCATTGACTAAAATGTTTACGCAGGGGCGGGGCTTAATTACAAATTGGCCATAACTCGTTGACCGTAGGTTCTATCGTCGTGAAACTCGCGGGATACGTGCGGAAGACACGCGGTAGCGTGTCCCTCTGAGCTCGTCGAGGTTAACCCACAGGGGGCGCCACGAATGCGAAAACCGTCATTCGCCGACGCAATGTTTGCCGGGCCACGCCCCTTTCCCCCCGACTCCGACCGACTCGTCGTTCGTCGGACGCGGGCGGCTCGCGTCGCTCCACGGTAAAGCCTCTGGGACCGCGGGGGTCGGCCGTGATTTTTTCCCTTCCCCGATTCGCGCGGGGGCGGCCCGTACTTTCCAAATCTCCGCGGGATTTCTAGTTAAGTACGGGTCCCCAGTGTAACTGGGGATCCGTAATTATTACTCTCCACCATACTTATTCTTCTGACTTCTTATTCTGCCTCACATTTTCTAGCTGCTTCTCCTCCCACACCGTTGCACATAGAAACTCAAAAATTTCGCACAACGTGCGTCCCCACCCCCCGGGGTGTGCTATTATACAGTTTTTCCGAATTCCGCTAGGGGGCGCTGTAATGAAGTCGCGACTGAAAGAACTTTGAGAGGCCACGCCCCGCACGCCGTAACTCCGATTGACTTGAAATTTCTCACACAGGTGTATGTTAGGGTGCTCTACGAAAAAGCCTCTGGGACCTTAAAATTTCTTCAGGGAATATTTCCCGCTAATTAGCATAAAGTGAAAAACAGCGTGTTATCCAGAACTTTCTGACATTTGACTGTATCAACACCAAATGTCTTGTGAAGCCCCGGGGGACTACAATAAACATACCCGTAAAAGATTAGTAGGACAACTTGAAAAACATGGCCGCCATTGACCAAAACGTTTACGCAGGGGCGGGGCATAATAACACGTTGGCCATAACTCCTTAACCATAGGTCCTATCATCATGAAACTTGCTGGGTATGTGCAGAAGTCATGTGGTAGCATGTCCATCGAAGCATATCGAGATTAACCCAAAGGGGGCGCCACAAATGGGCGGGGCTTCATAACACGTTGGCCATAACTCCTTAACCGTAGGTCCTATCATCATCAAACTTGCTGGGTATGTGCAGAAGTCATGTGGTTGCATGTCCATCGAAGCTTATCGAGATCAACCCATAGGGGGCGCCACCAATGGGCGGGGCTTAATAACACGATGGCCATAACTCCTTAACCGTAGGTCCTATCATCATCAAACTTGCTGGGTATGTGCAGAAGTCATGTAGTAGTATGTCCTTCTAAGCTTATCGCGATTTAACCATAGGGGGCGCCACAGGGGCGGGGCCTATCCACAAATTGGCTATAACTCCTTAACAATAGGTTCTATCATCATCAAACTTGCTGGGTGAGTGCAGAAGTCATGTGGTAGCATGTCCCTCGAAGCTTATCGCGATTAACCCATAGGGGGCGCCACAGGGGCGGGGCCTATCCACAAATTGGCCATAACTCCTTAACCATAGGTCCTATCATCATGAAACTTGCTGGGTATGTGCAGAAGTCATGTAGTAGCATGTCCCTTGAAGCTTATCGCGATTAACCCATAGGGGGCGCCACAAAAGTCACCGGACTCCGATTGACTTGAAATTGATTGCACATGTACAGGTCATGGTGCTCTACAATATAGCCTCTCAGAATTTTTTTGTAATTTCCGCTAGGGGGCGCTATAATTAAACCCAGACTGAAGAAAGTTTGAGAGGCCACGCCCCGCACACCGTAAGTCCGATTGACTTGAAATTTCTCACACAGGTGTATGTTACGGTGATCTACAAAAAAGCCTCTTGGACCATAAAAGTCAACCTGGAAATATTTTCGGCTAATTAGCATACACTGAAAAACAGGGTTTTAACCACAACTTTTTCCAGTTTTACTCTATCGACACCAAATTTCTCTCGAAGGCCCGGGGGACTATGACGCACGTCTGCGAAAAATATCAGTAGGATAGCTTGGAAAACATGGCCGCCATTGACTAAAACGTTTACGCAGGGGCGGGGCTTAATTACAAATTGGCCATAACTCGTTGCCCGTAGGTCCTATCGTCGCGAAACTCGCAGGATACGTGCGGAAGACACGCGGTAGCGTGTCCCTCTAAGCTCGTCGAGGTTAACCCACAGGGGGCGCCACAAATGCTAAAACCGTCATTCGCCGACGCAATGTTTGCCGGGCCACGCCCCTTTCCCCCCGACTCCGATCGACTCGTCGTTTGTCGGACGCGCGCGGCTCGCGTCGCTCTACGGTAAAGCCTCTGGGACCGCGGGGGTCGGCCGCGATTTTTTCCCTTCCCCGATTCGCGCGGGGGCGGCCCGTACTTTCCAAATCTCCGCGGGATTTCTAGTTAAGTACGGGTCCCCAGTGTAACTGGGGAGCCGTAATTATTACTCTCCACCATACTTATTCTTCTTCTTCCGACTTCTTATTCTGCCTCAAATTTCTAGCTGCTTCTCCTCCTACACCGTTACACGCAGACATGCAAAAATTTCACACAACGTGCGTCCCCACCCCACGGGGTGTGCTATTATACAGTTTTTTGAATTTCCGCTAGGGGGCGCTGTTATGAAGTCCCGACTGAAAAAACTTTGAGAGGCCACGCCCCGCACACCGTAACTCCGATTGACTTGAAATTTCTCACACAGGTGTATGTTAGGGTGCTCTACAAAAAAGCCTCTGGGACCATAAAAATTCTTCTGGGAATATTTCCCGCTAATTAGCATAAACTGAAAAACAGCGTGTTATCCACAACTTTCTGCAATTTGACTGTATCGACACCAAATTTCTCGTGAAGCCCCGGGGGACTACAATAAACATACCCGTAAAAGATTAGTTGGACAACTTGAAAAACATGGCCGCCATTGACCAAAAAGTTTACGCAGGGGCGGGGCTTAATAACACGTTGGCCATAACTCCTTAACCGTAGGTCCTATCATCATCAAACTTGCTGGGTATGTGCAGAAGTCATGTGGTAGCATGTCCCATCGAAGCTTATCGCGATTAACCCATAGGGGGCGCCACAAATGGGCGGGGCATAATAACACGTTGGCCCTAACTCCTTAACCATTGGTCCTATCATCATCAAACTTGCTGGGTATGTGCAGAAGTCATGTGGTAGCATGTCCTTCGAAGCTTATCGAGATCAACCCATAGGGGGCGCCACAAATGGGCGGGGCTTAATAACACGTTGGCCATAACTCCTTAACCGTAGGTCCTATCATCATCAAACTTGCTGGGTATGTGCAGAAGTCATGTGGTAGCATGTCCCTTGAAGCTTATCGCGATTAACCCATAGGGGGCGCCACAAAAGTCACCCGACTCCGATTGACTTGAAATCGATTACACATGTACAGCTCATGGTGCTCTACGATATAGCCTCTCAGAATTTTTTTGTATTTTCCGCTAGGGGGCGCTATAATTAAACCCAGACTGAAGAAAGTTTGAGAGGCCACGCCCCGCACACCGTAAGTCCGATTGACTTGAAATTTCTCACACGGCTGTATGATAGGGCGCTCTACAAAAAAGCCTCTTGGACCATAAAAGTCAACCTGGAAATATTTTCGGCTAATTAGCATAAACTGAAAAACAGGGTTTTAACCACAACTTTTTCCAGTTTTACTCTATCGACACCAAATGTCTCACGAAGCCCCGGGGGACTGTGACGCACGTCTCCGAAAAATATCAGTAGGATAGCTTGGAAAACATGGCCGCCATTGACTAAAACGTTTACGCAGGGGCGGGGCTTTATTACAAATTGGCCGTAACTCGTTGCCCGTAGGTCCTATCGTCGCGAAACTCGCAGGATACGTGCGGAAGCCACGCGGTGGCGTGTCCCTCTAAGCTCGTCGAGGTTAACCCACAGGGGGCGCCACAAATGCGAAAACCGTCATTCGACGATGCGATGTTTGCCAGGCCACGCCCCTTTCCCCCCGACTCCGACCGACTCGTCGTTTGTCGGAAGCGCGCGGCTCGCGTCGCTCTACGGTAAAGCCTCTGGGACCGCGGGGGTCGGCCGCGATTTTTTCGCTTCCCCGATTCGCGCGGGGGCGGCCCGTACTTTCCAAATCTCCGCGGGATTTTAAGTACGGGTCCCCAGTGTAACTGGGGATCCGTAATTATTACTCTCCACCATACTTATTCTTCTTCTTCCGACTTCTTATTCTGCCTCAAATTTCTAGCTGCTTCTCCTCCCACACCGTTGCACGTAGAAACGCAAAAATTCCACACAACGTGCGTCCCCACCCCACGGGGTGTGCTATTATACAGTTTTTCCGATTTCCGCTAGGGGGCGCTGTTATGAAGTCCCGACTGAAAGAACTTTGAGAGGCCACGCCCCGCACGCCGTAACTCCGATTGACTTGAAACTTCTCACACAGGTGTATGTTAGGGTGCTCTACAAAAAAGCCTCTGGGACCATAAAAAGTCTTCAGGGAATATTTCCCGCTAATTAGCATAAAGTGAAAACAAGCGTGTTATCCACAACTTTCTGCAATTTGACTGTATCGACACCAAATTTCTCGTGAAGCCCCGGGGGACTACAATAAACATACCCGTAAAAGATTAGTAGTACAACTTGAAAAACATGGCCGCCATTGACCAAAACGTTTACGCAGGGGCGGGGCATAATAACACGTTGGCCATAACTCCTTAACCATAGGTCCTATCATCATGAAACTTGCTGGGTATGTGCAGAAGTCATGTGGTAGCATGTCCATCAAAGCATATCGAGATTAACCCAAAGGGGGCGCCACAAATGGGCGGGGCTTAATAACACGTTGGCCATAACTCCTTAACCGTAGGTCCTATCATCATCAAACTTGCTGGGTATGTGCAGAAGTCATGTGGTTGCATGTCCATCGAAGCTTATCGAGATCAACCCATAGGGGGCGCCACAAATGGGCGGGGCTTAATAACACGTTGGCCATAACTCCTTAACCATAGGTCCTATCATCATGAAACTTGCTGGGTATGTGCAGAAGTCATGTGGTAGCATGCCCTTCAAAGCTTATCGCGATTTACCCATAGGGGGCGCCACAGGGGCGGGGCCTATCCATAAATTGGCCATAACTCCTTAACCGTAGGTCCTATCATCATCAAACTTGCTGGGTATGTGCAGAAGTCATGTGGTAGCGTGTCCCTCGAAGCTTATCGCGATTAACCCATAGGGGGCGCCACAAAAGTCACCCGACTCCGATTGACTTGAAATCGATTACACATGTACAGCTCATGGTGCTCTACGATATAGCCTCTCAGAATTTTTTTGTATTTTCCGCTAGGGGGCGCTATAATTAAACCCAGACTGAAGAAAGTTTGAGAGGCCGCGCCCCGCACGCCGTAAGTCCGATTGACTTGAAATTTCTCACACGGCTGTATGATAGGGTGCTCTACAAAAAAGCCTCTCGGACCATAAAAGTCAACCTGGAAATATTTTCGGCGAATTAGCATAAACTGAAAAACAGGGTTTTATCCACAACTTTTTCACGTTTTACTCTATCGACACCAAACGTCTCACGAAGCCCCGGGGGACTGTGAAGCACGTCTCCGAAAAATATCAGTAGGATAGCTTGGAAAACATGGCCGCCATTGACTAAAACGTTTACGCAGGGGCGGGGCTTAATTACAAATTGGCCGTAACTCGTCGCCCGTAGGTCCTATCGTCGTGAAACTCGCAGGATACGTGCGGAAGACGTGCGGTGGCGTGTCCCTCTAAGCTCGTCGAGGTTAACCCACAGGGGGCGCCGCAAATGCGAAAACCGTCATTCGCCGACGCGATGTTTGCCGGGCCACGCCCCTTTCCCCCCGACTCCGATCGACTCGTCGTTCGTCGGACGCGCGCGGCTCGCGTCGCTCTACGGTAAAGCCTCTGGGACCGCGGGGGTCGGCCGCGATTTTTTCCCTTCCCCGACTCGCGCGGGGGCGGCCCGTACTTTCCAAATCTCCGCGGGATTTCTAGTTAAGTACGGGCACTCAAGCATTGAGGGCCCGTAATTATTACTCTCCACCATACTTATTCTTCTTACTTCTTACTTCTTTTTATTCTTCCTCACATTTTCTAGCTGCTTCTCCTCCCACACCGTTACACGCAGACATGCCAAAATTTCACACAACGTGCGTCCCCACCCCACGGGGTGTGCTATTATACAGTTTTTTGAATTTCCGCTAGGGGGCGCTGTAATGAAGTCCCGACTGAAAGAACTTTGAGAGGCCACGCCCCGCACGCCGTAACTCCGATTGACTTGAAATTTCTCACACAGGTGTATGTTAGGGTGCTCTACGAAAAAGCCCCTGGGACCATAAAAAGTCTTCAGGGAATATTTCCCGCTAATTAGCATAAAGTGAAAAACAGCGTGTTATCCACAACTTTCTGCAATTTGACTGTATCAACACCAAATTTCTCGTGAAGCCCCGGAGGACTACAATAAACATACCCGTAAAAGATTAGTTGGACAACTTGAAAAACATGGCCGCCATTGACCGAAAAGTTTACGCAGGGGCGGGGCTTAATAACACGTTGGCCATAACTCCTTAACCGTAGGTCCTATCATCATCAAACTTGCTGGGTATGTGCAGAAGTCATGTGGTAGCATGTCCTTCGAAGCTTATCGAGATTAACCCATAGGGGGCGCCACAAATGGGCGGGGCTTAATAACACGTTGGCCATAACTTCTTAACCATAGGTCCTATCATCATCAAACTTGCTGGGTATGTGCAGAAGTCATGTGGTAGCATGTCCCATGAAGCTTATCGCGATTAACCCGTAGGGGGCGCCACAGGGGCGGGGCCTATCCACAAATTGGCCATAACTCCTTAACCATAGGTCCTATCATCATCAAACTTGCTGGGTGTGTGCAGAAGTCATGTGGTAGCATGTCCCTCGAAGCTTATCGCGATTAACCCATAGGGGGCGCCACAAAAGTCACCCGACTCCGATTGACTTGAAATTGATTACACATGTACAGCTCATGGTGCTCTACAATTTCGCTCCGAGGAATTTTTTCCCTTCCCCGATTCGCGCGGGGGCGGCCCGTACTTTCCAAATCTCCGCGGGATTTCTAGTTAAGTACGGGCACTCAAGCATTGAGGGCCCGTAATTATTACTCTCCACCATACTTATTCTGCTTCTTCTTCTTCTTCTTCTTCTTATTCTCCCCCAAATTTCTAGCTGCTTCTCCTCCCACACTGTTACACGCAGACATGCCAAAATTTCGCACAACGTGCGTCCCCACCCCCCGGGGTGTGCTATTATACAGTTTTTCCGAATTCCGCTAGGGGGCGCTGTTATGAAGTCCCCACTGAAAAACTTTGAGAGGCCACGCCCCGCACACCGTAACTCCGATTGACTTGAAATTTCTCACACAGGTGTATGTTAGGGTGCTCTACAAAAAAGCCTCTTGGACCATAAAAAGTGTTCTGGGAATATTTTCGGCTAATTAGCATAAACTGAAAAACAGCGTGTTATCCACAACTTTCGGGAATTTGACTGTATCAACACCAAATTTCTCGTGAAGCCCCGGGGGACTACAATAAACATACCCGTAAAAGATTAGTAGGACAACTTGAAAAACATGGCCGCCATTGACCAAAACGTTTACGCAGGGGCGGGGCATAATAACACGTTGGCCATAACTCCTTAACCATAGGTCCTATCATCATGAAACTTGCTGGGTATGTGCAGAAGTCATGTGGTAGCATGTCCATCGAAGCATATCGAGATTAACCCAAAGGGGGCGCCACAAATGGGCGGGGCTTAATAACACGTTGGCCATAACTCCTTAACCGTAGGTCCTATCATCATCAAGCTTGCTGGGTATGTGCAGAAGTCATGTGGTTGCATGTCCATCGAAGCTTATCGAGATCAACCCATAGGGGGCGCCACCAATGGGCGGGGCTTAATAACACGTTGGCCCTAACTCCTTAACCATAGGTCCTATCATCATGAAACTTGCTGGGTGTGTGCAGAAGTCATGTGGTAGCATGACCATCGAAGCTTATCGAGATTAACCCAAAGGGGGCGCCACAAATGGGCGGGGCTTAATAACACGTTGGCCATAACTCCTTAACCATAGGTCCTATCATCATCAAACTTGCTGGGTATGTGCAGAACTCATGTGGTAGTATGTCCTTCTAAGCTTATCGCGATTTAACCATAGGGGGCGCCACAGGGGCGGGGCCTATCCACAAATTGGCTATAACTCCTTAACAATAGGTTCTATCATCATCAAACTTGCTGGGTGTGTGCAGAAGTCATGTGGTAGCATGTCCCTCGAAGCTTATCGCGATTAACCCGTAGGGGGCGCCACAGGGGCGGGGCCTATCCACAAATTGGCCATAACTCCTTAACCATAGGTCCTATCATCATCAAACTTGCTGGGTGTGTGCAGAAGTCATGTGGTAGCATGTCCCTTGAAGCTTATCGCGATTAACCCGTAGGGGGCGCCACAAAAGTCACCCGACTCCGATTGACTTGAAATTGATTGCACATGTACAGCTCATGGTACTCTACAATTTCGCTCAAAGGAATTTTTTTTTAATTTCCGGTAGGGGGCGCTGTTATTAATCCCCGACTGAAGAAAGTTTGAGAGACCGCGCCCCGCACACCGTAAGTCCGATTGACTTGAAATTTCTCACACTGGTGTATTTTAGGGTGCTCTACAAAAAAGCCTCTCGGACCATAAGAGTCAACCTGGAAATACTTTCGGCTAATTGGCATAAACTGAAAAAAAGGGTTTTATCCACAACTTTTTCAAGTGTTACTCCATCAACACCAAATGTCTCACGAAGCCCCGGGGGACTATGACGCACGTCTCCGAAAAATATCGGTAGGACAGCTTCAAAAACATGGCCGCCGTTGACTAAAACGTTCACGCAGGGGCGGGGCTTAATAACACGTTGGCCGTAACTCATTGACCGTAGGTCCTATCATCACGAAACTCGCAGGATACGTGCAAAAGACATGCGGTAGCGTGTCCCTCTAAGCTCGTCGAGGTCAACCCGTAGGGGGCGCCACAAATGCGAAAAACGTCATTCGCCGATGCAATGTTTGCCAGGCCACGCCCCTTTCCCCCCGACTCCGATCGACTCGTCGTTTGTCGGACGCGCGCGGCTCGCGTCGCTCTACGGTAAAGCCTCTGGGACCGCGGGGGTCGGCCGCGATTTTTTTCCTTCCCCGATTCGCGCGGGGGCGGCCCGTACTTTCCAAATCTCCGCGGGATTTCTAGTTAAGTACGGGCACTCAAGCATTGAGGGCCCGTAATTATTACTCTCCACCATACTTATTCTGCTTCTTCTTCTTATTCTCCCCCAAATTTTCTAGCTGCTTCTCCTCCCACACCGTTTCACGCAGACATGCAAAAATTTCGCACAACGTGCGTCCCCACCCCCCGGGGTGTGCTATTATACAGTTTTTCCGAATTCCGCTAGGGGGCGCTGTAATGAGGTCCCGACTGAAAGAACTTTGAAAGGCCACGCCCCGCACGCCGTAACTCCGATTGACTTGAAATTTCTCACACAGGTGTATGTTAGGGTGCTCTACAAAAAAGCCTCTTGGACCATAAAAAGTGTTCTGGGAATATTTTCGGCTAATTAGCATAAACTGAAAAACAGCGTGTTATCCACAACTTTCGGAAATTTGACTGTATCAACACCAAATTTCTCGTGAAGCCCCGGGGGACTACAATAAACATACCCGTAAAAGATTAGTAGGACAACTTGAAAAACATGGCCGCCATTGACCAAAACGTTTACGCAGGGGCGGGGCATAATAACACGTTGGCCATAACTCCTTAACCATAGGTCCTATCATCATGAAACTTGCTGGGTATGTGCAGAAGTCATGTGGTAGCATGTCCATCGAAGCATATCGAGATTAACCCAAAGGGGGCGCCACAAATGGGCGGGGCTTAATAACACGTTGGCCATAACTCCTTAACCGTAGGTCCTATCATCATCAAACTTGCTGGGTATGTGCAGAAGTCATGTGGTTGCATGTCCATCGAAGCTTATCGAGATCAACCCATAGGGGGCGCCACCAATGGGCGGGGCTTAATAACACGTTGGCCCTAACTCCTTCACCATAGGTCCTATCATCATGAAACTTGCTGGGTATGTGCAGAAGTCATGTGGTAGCATGACCATCGAAGCTTATCGAGATTAACCCAAAGGGGGCGCCACAAATGGGCGGGGCTTAATAACACGTTGGCCATAACTCCTTAACCATAGGTCCTATCATCATGAAACTTGCTGGGTATGTGCAGAAGTCATGTGGTAGCATGTCCATCGAAGCATATCGAGATTAACCCAAAGGGGGCGCCACAAATGGGCGGGGCTTCATAACACGTTGGCCATAACTCCTTAACCGTAGGTCCTATCATCATCAAACTTGCTGGGTATGTGCAGAAGTCATGTGGTTGCATGTCCATCGAAGCTTATCGAGATCAACCCATAGGGGGCGCCACCAATGGGCGGGGCTTAATAACACGATGGCCATAACTCCTTAACCGTAGGTCCTATCATCATCAAACTTGCTGGGTATGTGCAGAAGTCATGTAGTAGTATGTCATTCTAAGTTTATCGCGATTTAACCATAGGGGGCGCCACAGGGGCGGGGCCTATCCACATATTGGCTATAACTCCTTAACAATAGGTTCTATCATCATCAAACTTGCTGGGTGAGTGCAGAAGTCATGTGGTAGCATGTCCCTCGAAGCTTATCGCGATTAACCCATAGGGGGCGCCACAAAAGTCACCCGACTCCGATTGACTTGAAATTGATTGCACATGTACAGGTCATGGTGCTCTACAATATAGCCTCTCAGAACTTTTTTGTAATTTCCGCTAGGGGGCGCTATAATTAAACCCAGACTGAAGAAAGTTTGAGAGGCCACGCCCCGCACACCGTAAGTCCGATTGACTTGAAATTTCTCACACAGGTGTATGTTACGGTGATCTACAAAAAAGCCTCTTGGACCATAAAAGTCAACCTGGAAATATTTTCGGCTAATTAGCATACACTGAAAAACAGGGTTTTAACCACAACTTTTTCCAGTTTTACTCTATCGACACCAAATTTCTCACGAAGGCCCGGGGGACTGTGACGCACGTCTGCGAAAAATATCAGTAGGATAGCTTGGAAAACATGGCCGCCATTGACTAAAACGTTTACGCAGGGGCGGGGCTTAATTACAAATTGGCCATAACTCGTCGCCCGTAGGTCCTATCGTCGTGAAACTCGCAGGATACGTGCGGAAGACACGCGGTGGCGTGTCCCTCTAAGCTCGTCGAGGTTAACCCGCAGGGGGCGCCGCAAATGCGAAAACCGTCATTCGCCGACGCGATGTTTGCCGGGCCACGCCCCTTTCCCCCCGCCTCCGATCGACTCGTCGTTCGTCGGACGCGCGCGGCCCGCGTCGCTCTACGGTAAAGCCTCTGGGACCGCGGGGGTCGGCCGCGATTTTTTCCCTTCCCCGATTCGCGCGGGGGCGGCCCGTACTTTCCAAATCTCCGCGGGA
Source organism: Ammodytes marinus (assembly GCF_949987685.1). Taxonomy (NCBI): domain Eukaryota; kingdom Metazoa; phylum Chordata; class Actinopteri; order Uranoscopiformes; family Ammodytidae; genus Ammodytes; species Ammodytes marinus. Next base: position 16,170,964 of record NC_137217.1, on the reverse strand, counting down.
TTTCTAGTTCTTCTTCTGACTTCTTCTTATTCTGCCTCAAATTTCTAGCTGCTTCTCCTCCCACACCGTTGCACGTAGAAACGCAAAAATTTCGCACAACGTGCGTCCCCACCCCACGGGGTGTGCTATTATACAGTTTTTCCGATTTCCGCTAGGGGGCGCTGTTAAGAAGTCCCGACTGAAAGAACTTTGAGAGGCCACGCCCCGCACGCCGTAACTCCGATTGACTTGAAACTTCTCACACTGGTGTATGTTAGGGTGCTCTGCAAAAAAGCCTCTGGGACCATAAAAAGTCTTCAGGGAATATTTCCCGCTAATTAGCATAAAGTGAAAAACAGCGTGTTATCCACAACTTTCTGCAATTTGACTGTATCGACACCAAATTTCTCGTGAAGCCACGGGGGACTACAATAAACATACCCGTAAAAGATTAGTAGTACAACTTGAAAAACATGGCCGCCATTGACCAAAACGCTTACGCAGGGGCGGGGCATAATAACACGTTGGCCATAACTCCTTAACCATAGGTCCTATCATCATGAAACTTGCTGGGTATGTGCAGAAGTCATGTGGTTGCATGCCCATCGAAGCTTATCGAGATCAACCCATAGGGGGCGCCACAAATGGGCGGGGCTTAATAACACGTTGACCATAACTCCTTAACCATAGGTCCTATCATCATGAAACTTGCTGGGTATGTGCAGAAGTCATGTGGTTGCATGCCCATCGAAGCTTATCGCGATTTACCCATAGGGGGCGCCACAGGGGCGGGGCCTATCCACAAATTGGCCATAACTCCTTAACCGTAGGTCCTATCATCATCAAACTTGCTGGGTATGTGCAGAAGTCATGTTGTAGCATGTACCTCGAAGCTTATCGCGATTAACCCATAGGGGGCGCCGCAGGGGCGGGGCCTATCCACAAATTGGCCATAACTCCTTAACCGTAGGTCCTATCATCATCAAACTTGCTGGGTATGTGCAGAAGTCATGTGGTAGCATGTCCCTCCAAGCTTATCGCGATTAACCCATAGGGGGCGCCACAAAAGTCACCCGAGTCCGATTGACTTGAAATTGATTACACATGTACAGCTCATGGTGCTCTACAATATAGCCTCTTAGAATTTTTTTGTATTTTCCGCTAGGGGGCGCTATAATTAAACCCAGACTGAAGAAAGTTTGAGAGGCCGCGCCCCGCACACCGTAAGTCCGATTGACTTGAAATTTCTCACACGGCTGTATGGTAGGGTGCTCTACAAAAAAGCCTCTCGGACCATAAAAGTCAACCTGGAAATGTTTTCGGCGAATTAGCATAAACTGAAAAACAGGGTTTTAACCACTACTTTTTCCAGTTTTACTCTATCGACACCAAATGTCTCACGAAGCCCCGGGGGACTGTGACGCACGTCTCCCAAAAATATCAGTAGGATAGCTTGGAAAACATGGCCGCCATTGACTAAAACGTTTACGCAGGGGCGGGGCTTAATTACAAATTGGCCATAACTCGTTGCCCGTAGGTCCTATCGTCGTGAAACTCGCGGGATAGGTGCGGAAGACACGCGGTAGCGTGTCCCTCTAAGCTCGTCGAGGTTAACCCACAGGGGGCGCCGCAAATGCGAAAACCGTCATTCAACGATGCGATGTTTGCCAGGCCACGCCCCTTTCCCCCCGCCTCCGATCGACTCGTCGTTTGTCGGACGCGCGCGGCTCGCGTCGCTCTACGGTAAAGCCTCTGGGACCGCGGGGGTCGGCCGCGATTTTTTTCCTTCCCCGATTCGCGCGGGGGCGGCCCGTACTTTCCAAATCTCCGCGGGATTTCTAGTTAAGTACGGGTCCACTGTTTACAGGGGACCCGTAATTATTACTCTCCACCATACTTATTCTTACTTCTTACTTCTTACTTCTTTTTATTCTGCCTCAGATTTTCTAGCTGCTTCTCCTCCCAAACCGTTACACGCAGACATGCAAAAATTTCACACAACGTGCGTCCCCACCCCACGGTGTGTGCTATTATACAGTTTTTTGAATTTCCGCTAGGGGGCGCTGTTATGAAGTCCCAACTGAAAGAACTTTGAGAGGCCACGCCCCGCACGCCGTAACTCCGATTGACTTGAAATTTCTCACACAGGTGTATGCTAGGGTGCTCTACAAAAAAGCCTCTGGGACCATAAAAATTCTTCAGGGAATATTTCCCGCTAATTAGCATAAAGTGAAAAACAGCGTGTTATCCACAACTTTCTGACATTTGACTGTATCAACACCAAATTTCTCGTGAAGCCCCGGGGGACTACAATAAACATACCCGTAAAAGATTAGTAGGACAACTTGAAAAACATGGCCGCCATTGACCAAAAACTTTACGCAGGGGCGGGGCTTAATAACACGTTGGCCATAACTCCTTAACCATAGGTCCTATCATCATCAAACTTGCTGGGTATGTGTGGAAGTCATGTGGTAGCATGTCCCTCGAAGCTTATCGCGATTAACCCGTAGGGGGCGCCACAGGGGCGGGGCCTATCCACAAATTGGCCATAACTCCTTAACCATAGGTCCTATCATCATGAAACTTGCTGGGTATGTGCAGAAGTCATGTGGTAGCATGTCCCTCAAAGCTTATCGCGATTAACCCATAGGGGGCGCCACAAAAGTCACCCGACTCCGATTGACTTGAAATTGATTGCACATGTACAGCTCATGGTGCTCTACAATTTCGCTCAAAGGAATTTTTTTTAAATTTCCGGTAGGGGGCGCTGTTATTAATCCCCGACTGAAGAAAGTTTGAGAGGCCGCGCCCCGCACACCGTAAGTCCGATTGACTTGAAATTTCTCACACTGGTGTATTTTAGGGTGCTCTACAAAAAAGCCTCTCGGACCATAAGAGTCAACCTGGAAATACTTTCGGCTAATTGGCATAAACTGAAAAACAGGGTTTTATCCACAACTTTTTCACGTTTTACTCCATCGACACCAAATGTCTGACGAAGCCCCGGGGGACTGTGACGCACGTCTCCGAAAAATATCGGTAGGATAGCTTGGAAAACATGGCCGCCATTGACTAAAACGTTTACGCAGGGGCGGAGCTTAATTACAAATTGGCCATAACTCGTTGCCCGTAGGTCCTATCGTCGTGAAACTCGCGGGATACGTGCGGAAGACACGCGGTGGCGTGTCCCTCTAAGCTCGTCGAGGTTAACCCGCAGGGGGCGCCACAAATGCGAAAACCGTCCTTCGCCGACGCGATGTTTGCCGGGCCACGCCCCTTTCCCCCGACTCCGATCGACTCGTCGTTTGTCGGACGCGCGCGGCTCGCGTCGCTCTACGGTAAAGCCTCTGGGACCGCGGGGGTCGGCCGTGATTTTTCCCTTCCCCGATTCGCGCGGGGGCGGCCCGTACTTTCCAAATCTCCGCGGGATTTCTAGTTAAGTACGGGCCCTGGGCCCTCAAGCATTGAGGGCCCGTAATTATTACTCTCCACCATACTTATTCTTCTTACTTCTTACTTCTTTTTATTCTTCCTCACATTTTCTAGCTGCTTCTCCTCCCACACCGTTACACGCAGACATGCCAAAATTTCACACAACGTGCGTCCCCACCCCACGGGGTGTGCTATTATACAGTTTTTTGAATTTCCGCTAGGGGGCGCTGTAATGAAGTCCCGACTGAAAGAACTTTGAGAGGCCACGCCCCGCACGCCGTAACTCCGATTGACTTGAAATTTCTCACACAGGTGTATGTTAGGGTGCTCTACGAAAAAGCCTCTGGGACCATAAAAAGTCTTCAGGGAATATTTCCCGCTAATTAGCATAAAGTGAAAAACAGCGTGTTATCCACAACTTTCTGCAATTTGACTGTATCAACACCAAATTTCTCGTGAAGCCCCGGAGGACTACAATAAACATACCCGTAAAAGATTAGTTGGACAACTTGAAAAACATGGCCGCCATTGACCGAAAAGTTTACGCAGGGGCGGGGCTTAATAACACGTTGGCCATAACTCCTTAACCGTAGGTCCTATCATCATCAAACTTGCTGGGTATGTGCAGAAGTCATGTGGTAGCATGTCCTTCGAAGCTTATCGAGATTAACCCATAGGGGGCGCCACAAATGGGCGGGGCTTAATAACACGTTGGCCATAACTCCTTAACCATAGGTCCTATCATCATCAAACTTGCTGGGTATGTGCGGAAGTCATGTGGTAGCATGTCCATAGAAGCTTATCGCGATTAACCCATAGGGGGCGCCACAGGGGCGGGGCCTATCCACAAATTGGCCATAACTCCTTAACCATAGGTCCTATCATCATCAAACTTGCTGGGTATGTGCGGAAGTCATGTGGTAGCATGTCCAAAGAAGCTTATGGCGATTAACCCATAGGGGGCGCCACAGGGGCGGGGCCTATCCACAAATTGGCCATAACTCCTTAACCATAGGTCCTATCATCATCAAACTTGCTGGGTATGTGCAGAAGTCATGTGGTAGCATGTCCCTCAAAGCTTATCGCGATTAACCCATAGGGGGCGCCACAAAAGTCACCCGACTCCGATTGACTTGAAATTGATTACACATGTACAGCTCATGGTGCTCTACAATATAGCCTCTCAGAATTTTTTTGTATTTTCCGCTAGGGGGCGCTATAATTAAACCCAGACTGAAGAAAGTTTGAGAGGCCGCGCCCCGCACACCGTAAGTCCGATTGACTTGAAATTTCTCACACGGCTGTATGATAGGGTGCTCTACAAAAAAGCCTCTTGGACCATAAAAGTCAACCTGGAAATATTTTCGGCTAATTAGCATAAACTGAAAAACAGGGTTTTAACCACAACTTTTTCCAGTTTTACTCTATCGACACCAAATTTCTCAAGAACCCCCCCGGGACTGTGACGCACCTCTCCGAAAAATATCAGTAGGATAGCTTGGAAAACATGGCCGCCATTGACTAAAACGTTTACGCAGGGGCGGGGCTTAATTGCAAATTGGCCATAACTCGTTGCCCGTAGGTCCTATCGTCGTGAAACTGGCAGGATACGTGCGGAAGACGTGCGGTGGCGTGGCCCTCTAAGCTCGTCGAGGTTAACCCACAGGGGGCGCCACGAATGCGAAAACCGTCATTCGAAAATGCAATGTTTGACAGGCCACGCCCCTCGCCCCCTGAATCAGATTGATTTGCAATTTCTTACACATGTACAGCTCATGGTACTCTACAATAAAGGCTCTTGGACCATAGGGGTCAGCCATGATTGTATTTCTTCCCTAATTTACATGACTTGAAATACAGTGAAGTGACATTTACTCTGTGGATTTCCAACCTATCATCACCAAATTGTATACACAGCATCGGGGGACGGCCACAACTCGGGACTGGAGTTAACACCAAATGTCTGAAAAGGTCCAATGATCCCTGGTCGGGGAAGTGACAAATTATCTGACTTATTATTTTTATTTTGTTCAACCACAGTGGTCCTAATATGTTGTGTTATTGAAAAGGCCAACCAGTGCAGCTTATGTCATGGAAGAGAGACGACAAAAACAAACACAACGGTCAATCATCATAGGCTTAGGTGGCTTGGCTGATTCACCACGTCAACTCATGCTTTGAGTTACATGAAATAAAACACATACTGCGGCCAAACACTGTTAGATAGCAGCACAGGCATCTAATACAGATGCAAAATCAGTCAACAGACTTACTGATTTTTGTGTTATTCTATTGTAAAGTCACCAGAATGCAGGAAAATAATGTAATTTAATCTCAATTTGTTCTGGGGGAGACCCCCATACCCCTCAATTTCTTTTGGAAAAAAATATCCTAATTTTTTTGTTTCTAAAGCCAGGCTACTAAGGTGTTAAATGTTTTTGCCTTTGCTGAACCTAAAGCAGACACAACACAATTCTAGACTATACCACTGTGAAGAAGAATTGTATAGTTATGTGCACTTTGTGTGTGAAACCAAAATAACTCTCTACCTCACAATTGACTTTTATTTCAATTTGTTCATGTATAGCCACTTTAATTTCATTTTAAAGCACTTTAACATTATTTACTTGACACAGACATAAATGGATCAAATGAGTTGTTTATTAAAACATCTTCACAACAATGACAGCTGGATTTCCACCAACAAAGACTCACACAACAACAATACTATAAATCACCTCTATCAAATCCTTTCACACATTATATGAAATACTCGCTGCTAAATTATTAATGGGCTATAAAATAAAGAATCCTGTTGAAATACAGTAAAGGAGCCTGACAGGAGTAATGATTCATTACATTACAAAATACTATTTTCAAATGAGATTAAACTGTAGAGAGGGCGGGGAAAACAGCGCCCCCCCAATCCCATTAGTGGCCGAAAATATATTACATCCTTAGGGAATGAATGGACGTGGACTGAACCATCTAGCACTTTTTGCAAGGGGTTTTTTACAGTTGTTAACTTTTTTGGAATACAATAATTTACTAAACTAATACGCTAAGCTTGTATTTGGATCGATATTCATCATGACATGTAGCAAAGTTATTAAACAATTTGAACAAAAACCAAAACATACTTAAAACTAAAATCCCTCTCGGATTGGCTCCCCCCAAGACTATATCCCTTTCCTCCCGCAGTGGAAGTTTACCTGCATTCTCCGGTTCTCCTTCAACCAGGTGGATTGTTTCTGAGAGACAAATATACTTTTGCTTGGAGTTCCTTGATTTTTGAAGATAATTGCTTGGACCTTTTTCAACGGTAGGACCAGTTACAATGGTGTTTGTGTGTTTATAATATTTTCGCCCTATGTTTTTCTTTTCACGCTTTGAAAACAATGTTTTAAGTACACTGTTCATTTGGCCGAGTTAACGAAGGGGGGAGGGGAGAGCAGTTAGTGGAAAGATACAACACTAGTAGACAAAGAGGCAGCTAGCGAATGAGTGAGTGAGAGTTTTTAAGATAGGCTACTGACACTATTTTAGTAGGCTAATATTGAAGAACACTTTGAAAGTGAGTCAAGCTATTAGCCATCTATGGCATGACTTATTATTTTTTGTGGCAAAAAATATTTCACGTGTTGGGTTGTGTGTGTCTGTTATGAGTGTGTGTGTGTGTGTGTGTGTGTGTGTGTGTGCGTGTGTGTGTGTGTCCGTTTGTGTCCGTTTGTGTGTATCGCGCGTGGCTACTTCCTGTTACTTCAAAATAAAAGCCAATTCACTTTGTCAAGTGAAATGCTAATGTGAAGCAAGTGAAATGCTTTTAATGTGAAGTCGCAGCCTTAATGCTCTATTTGTTTAACAGTAGCTAACTTAACTGCTGCGCGCTGATCTAAAGATAGTGTTTTTTAATATAGAAAGCCGTGTCTCTGGCATTACCTCTGGTGACACGGGTTTATTTTGCTAAGAAAAACGTCACTTTGTCCTGCAGAAACGTAGTCTTTGTCCCACATCTGGTGAATTGGGATCTTCTTCCTTGGAGTCAAAGTGTGACATGAAGTGGCCATTGTTGTATATGAATAAAGCACCAACTGTCACACACACAGCCAGACTACATATTGTAGCAAATACAGTAATAATCTTTACTTAAGGCTATAGTTTATAAAAGTCAAATGTATATTCTAATGTAGCCTATATATTACGTTATATATCATAGGGTAGAAATAACTGCCTGGTAATATAGGTGAAGCTGTACTGAAACAAAACATTATAAACATAGCATGCTAAACATGTTTGTCAACCCTGCTTCCTGGAATAGGCCCCTGGCTATCATACAAACATCCTTAATTGTTTATTTATTGTCAGGGCTCTAGGCTAACCTTTTCACCGGTGGACATGCTTTGGTCAATCGCCCCACTTCATTATTTTTATTATTATCAGTCAATCAACTAACTTGCATGCTGATGAATATTTGTCATATCTGAGTTTTGCAGCAGTCTATAGTAAAGTCTGACAGTGAAATCCATGTCCCCTATAAAGTGAACGCAGGCTGCATTTTTTGTATAACTTTGATTAACATAAAACCAGTTCCTTTGCATGAATGATGTGTGACGCAAAAAGGGATTAATTTTTTTAATATAATAGGCAATTGGGTGTGTGTGTTGTGTATATCTGTGTGTGAGAGTTGTTTGTGTGGATGTGTTGGGTTGGGTGTTTGTGTTGTGAGGGGGTCATCCCTATGTATGTGTGTGTGTGTGGCGGTGACCATTGTCATGCATCGCGTTAACTTTTTGCAATGGAACTCTGTTTTTGTATAATAATTTTGCATTTTCGGGGTTTTTTTTCCAAATACATTTCTTGCATTATTCGGAAGAACACTTTTTTTCCTATGTTATCAAATATATCTTGTTTTTTCAGATTCCCACTGAGGCGTCAGAGAACACATCATCTTCACACATCATCTACATTTCATTGTCCTTCATCACAAATTTAGTTTAATATATAAACATACCATACATTAATACCTCCATACACACACACACACACACACACACACACACACACACACACACACACACACACACACACACACACACACACACACACACACACACACACACACACACACACACACACACACACACACACACACACACACACACACACACACACATCTTGAGGACACCAAACAGTTTGTATTACTCCTTTTGATTGTTTCATTTTTTCAAATTACATTTCTAGGAATACACTTCATTGTGTTTGTGATCTAACTGTTTCTTGAGGTCTTTTTTTAAGTTTACAGACAGCCAGACCTACAGGCACATGCCGCGGAAGGGGAAGCGTTGCCGGATTGCCAAGGAGCGATGGACCGTGATTTATCCAAACAGCCAGGAGGTAAAAATACATAGCTGTAAACTACATGTCAGAATACACTATTGATCGTTAAAAAAAATTGGCACCCATTTCGATTAATACTTGTTAAGCACTGACTGTATAGAGTCACTAAATAATCTTTGATTTTCTTTTAGACCGCCCAGCCGGAGATGCAGCCAACAGCCACCGGATCAGGGGAGGATCCCTCACCTGTACAGTCAGCGCCAAAGACGGTTAATGACACTACTTGCATGCATTTTCTCCTATTAATTCACTTATTGTAATGCAAAATTGTCAGTTTCCTTATTTCATTAGGTTCATCAGATGACCAAATATTATATTCTCGTTCATCAACAATTAAAACGCACTGCATGTACAGTAAAGTTGTACAGTACTTAATATATCAGCATAAAACATAACCTAAAGGACACTGATGAAGTATTTTTGAGTCTCACTGTATCTTCTATTTTAGTTCATCTGTTATATTGATAGCTTTTTACTTAAGTCTAATGTTTGGTTTTTTGCCCTTTTTGGTTAATACCTGCTAACCACTGACTATAGAGTCACTAAATAATAATTGATTTTCTTTCAGACTGCCCAGCCGGAGAAGCAGCCAACAGCCGCCGGATCAGGAGAGGATCCCTCAACTGCAAAGTCGGCTCCCAAGACGGTATATTGACACTTGACACTACTTCCATGTATTTTCTAATATTAATTCACTTATTGTAATGCAAAATTGTCAGTTTCCTACATTCATAAGGTTCATCAGATGACCAAATATTATATTCTCGTTCATCAACAATTAAAGGTAGAGATGTTCCCACCATTGGTCTTGTCCTGGGAGGAAGATGACTACCCCTCACCAGCAGTGTCTGCGCTGGAGACGGTATTTTTACACTAATTACACTAATCCATTCATCCCCAATTGACACATAAAGCATTTACATTACAGTTACAGTTAGCATAAAAGATAATTCAAGCACGCTGATGAAGTAAATCTTTTTTAGTCTTTGAATGAAATTGAACTACACAGTAAATCTCACATTTACTTTGATTTTAGTGCATTCGTATTACATATTGATTGCGTTATAGTAAAGTAAAATTATTTTTGTTTAACTTTAATTGACAGATGCTGCGCTCTGAGGCCGTTCAACAGGACTTTCAAGATGTTGAACGCCAGCAACCCGCAAGCTTTCAGCCATGTAAGTGCTCACCTCAAATTTACACATTGTTGCATGTTCTCGAAGCAATTAACCCCCCCCCCCCCCCCCCCACACACACACACACACACATTTTATGGTAAATTATTAGTTAATTATTACTTTTGTTTTTGATTAATAGGTCGTGGCAGAGGTCGACGCCATCGTGTTAATAACTGGGACCGTTCCACCCTTACTGGCAAGCCTCACAAGTTGATTCCCCCAGAAGAGGATCCAGATAAAAAGGTATTGTTGTGGTCACTTTTCTGCTGATAGACTTTTTTTGTCTATGACTTTTGCTGTAATTTATTCTATTTACTCTCCTTTTTGTTGTAGTTTGTCCTTATCGTTGGTGATTCGCATCTTCGAGCGATAGCAGATGGTTACATCAATATGCCAGTCGGAGGAATGTCGTTTGGCATCATGTCCACGCCGGGAGCAAATGCATCTCAGCTGACGACCGAGTTGCTCCACGCCGACATACAGAGAACACCTGACGTGATCTGCCTGTTAGCACCAAGCAACGACCTATCAACGCCGAACATGGACCAGGCAAAAGCATCCTTTGCCAGACTTCTAAAAGCTGCTTCCAGTCGCTGTCCTAAGGTAATGTGTAGTGTATATTCACTTTTGGGTCATTTCATTGAGAATAATGGATATTTGAAAGACTGACAATTAGTGAAGAATATCTTGTGTAATGAATAACTATTGTTTCTTGTAGGTTTTCATCCTCGACTTCCCCCCGCGCTTGTGCTCTCCTCTTGAACCCCAAGAATTCCTACGACAATCATTGCGACAAGTGGCTGCACTTCATGGTCAGTACATTTTTATGTGGAAATTCTAACTAGTATGTTTTGATGTAACCTGTTTCCATTAATTGCATTATACCACAATGCCTCTCACTTATTTAAATTGTATACTATTAAACTATGATATTGTATTAGACTTTCAATGTTATTCTGTTAAATGTCTTTTTCTATAATCATTTACATTTTTTCTTAAAGGTGTTCCATACCACTCTGTCACTGATTCCTTTCCTTTGAGGAGACGTGAGCTGTGGAGTCATGATGGGGTAAAACATATGTTCTTACATGTCACATGTAAATATTGTCTCCACAGTTCTTTGTAATAACACAGGCAGATCATATTGACAATATAATTCAGTAAATGTTTTATCTAATTTTCACAGATCCACTTGAGTGATGTCGAGGGTATGGGAATCCTCACCCAGTTGATGTGGAATCATTCTTATCGTCACTTGGATTCATCGCAGCCAGTGCCCGAGGTCTCTCCACGGAGGTCCCCGCCGGTTAGAAGATATTCCACTAGAATCGTGGTGACTGGAGAGGTCGTTCGTCCACGTGCACTTGACCCTTTAAAAGTGACATATGTCGGCCGCAATAACAAGGTAAAAGTCATACATTGTTTGAGACGAAGGAGTTTTAATATTCAACTATAATGCTTCAGACTATATAAAAAGAGCTTCATATTTAGATTTATAGATTACCTGGTCAAAGCTATATTTGTTTAATACAACTTGTTCTACTTGTCTTTTAAAGAGGAGCCAGCTCTGGGAAGAGGACACTTCCTGGGATTCTGCGGAGGAGGATGTCGTCCAGCAGCAGGTCTGTTTTACTTATATTGTAAAATTCCTCAGCTATGACTAATAAGCCCTATTGCTGACATGACATGTATTGTTTCTGCTTTTATTTTATAGGACTTTGTTCCACCTTTGGTGCTGAGGGCGTGCTCTGTGGTCTTGAACCCTGTGTGGTTTGACGCTCAGAGGTTGGTGTGGATGGAGAAACTGGTGCCTTCCTGCCTAGACACCCCCGTGGCTTTCACTGCTGTGCCAAAAGGCTTTAAGGTATTTTGCATTTTTAAAATTTTACCTTTTTGTGAAGGCCTGTTAATTTCAAAAAGGCCCCATCAATCTTTAAATGTGAAATAGTAGAGACAATTTCATGTATATGACATTTGACTAAAATACTGTGTTTCCTTGATTTATGCCACGCCTTCCTTAATATAGAAACGGAAGCTGGAATGTCCAACCAAACCAGTTTTCTCCAAGAAGAATCGCTGGAAGAAGGTTTGTGTTTTTATTTTCTATTTGTTAAATTGTTTTTGGGAGAAATGGATGGCAACATTTAGCACATTTTCATATTTAATAAAACCTAGATAATGTTTTGCTAATGTTGCTATTTGCAATGAATGTTTTTTAGGCAAGGAGAAAACGCACATCTCCTGGGGCATCAGTTATGAAGGACCTAGCTGGAAAACCAACACCTATGGATACCACAGTTTCAGTACGTATAAACAATGTAATATGCATGTTCACACAAGGGATGCAATCACACACTTTTAATTAAAATATTTGCTGTTATAGTTTGAGAATTACACATCTACCTAAGTCTGAGTTGTTTCTAGAGGGCCCTTTTTCAGGGTTCCTACGCATGATGACACATCATGTCTGGTTTAGGTGGAAATCCACAGCTGACAGACAAGTCCCACCCATCTGAAAAAGCCAAAGGCCAATATGCTGTCCTAGGAGTTCTGTCCTAACGGCAAAGAATCAAGTTGGTCTGTCTTCTTGGGATAGAGATTTATTGACGTCCAAGCATTGTTTCTTATATTGTAAAACTATGGAATAAAAATCAAACGTATAATTACTAATGAGCCAAATATCCACATTTCCATAAAAACATATTAGCCTGCACACATGCAGTTTGAGCTAGCTTAAATTACACAGAGAAAAATAATTACCTAGGCTGACACAAAATAATATCTTGACAACTGTTAAATAATTGCCTACATATTCACATAACTGTTAATGAAGATATCTCCCTACAATAACCAAAGGAAAACATTAAAAACTTTAAAAAAACACTATCTCTGTTTCGCTACAATGCGTCGCCATTGCACCACAAATAGTGTAGTGCAACCTAACAAAGCAGTCTCAATATAAATATATAGACATCTCCATTTCTCAAACTGAACACCCACTGTAATTTACTTTGGGTGGCTTAAAACAAAAATTAAGTCCCTCCTGTAGTCTTTGAGATGCTATATTCAGTAATGATTGGAATATAAAAGTAGTTTATTGGAAAATACACTGTAGACTGAAGTTGTCTTCAACAGAAATTCACTTCACAGAATTTGCATTGCATGCAAGCATAAAGAGTAAATAGATAATGAGAGGTTATTATTAAAGATGGCTCTGAATTAGTCAGCCACTTCCTCTGTATGAAATTTCAGAATATACCCATAATGATACCAAATCCTTTCAAATGTCTTTATGGAACAGCCCAAAATATGTAGAACAACATATATTTAGGTCTATTTAAGAATGCATGACTCATTTAAAATCGTAATTTGTGTAAATTGAGTAGACATAAACATGTTTCATGTTGGGTTTAATAAGAGATGTGCTGTTTCACTTTTTTAATTGCTTATATGCATTTTTTTTAAAGGAGGAAACAGCGATCATTGTGGAGAATCCATTCCAGTGCCTTCCAGAGGAGATTAATGATTCCTCCATTCACCAGCCATTGGAGTGTACCAGACAGGTATTTGACATGCACACATAATGTGAAACTGTCATTTTAACAATAGTTAACACATTTGTCATGTTGGGTTTAATAAGAAAAGCAATGTTTAATTTCGTAAAGTGCATTATGCAATTACCTTTTTCTTTTTTTTTTAAAGGAGGAAGCAGCAAGTGGTGTGGGGGATCGCTCGCATTGCCATCCAGGGTTAGCTTTTGTGACGAAGGAGGTCAATGCAACTTCAAATGACATGCCACTGGAATGCAGCTCTAAAGAATTTACAAGACAGGTAATTGACATGCACCCTGTATAGAGAGACAATGTGAAACAACACTGCGTGACAATAAAACTTCAGCATTCATTAGACCCCACAACCTTCTTCCATTAATCCACAGTACAATCAGCTTGGGTGGCTTGAAATGCTAAAGTAACTCCCTCCTGTAGTCTTTGAGCTGCTATATTCACTGTATATATCTACTAATTTCAAATGTTTTTATGGAACAGCCCAAAATATGTAGAGCAACAAATATTTAGGCAGATGTTGATTTTTACCCCCACTTCTATTTAAGAATACTTGACTAATTTAAAAGTGTTATTTGTGTAAATTGAGTATACATAAACATGTTTCATGTTGGGTTTAATTAAAAATGTGCTGTTTCATTTTTTTAAGTGCATATATGACATTTTTTTTTAAGGAGGAAGCAGCTATTATTGTGCAGGATCCATTCCACTGCCTTCCTGAGGAGATCAATGCATCTTCCTTTGACCAGCCACTGGAGATTAGCTCTATGGAATGTACCAGACAGGTATTTGACATGCACACTAAATGCAGACATAAAATGACACTGACATTTTAACAATAGCAATCATTGGTCATTTATTTTCAAAATATGTGTTAATGTAATAATGAGACATTTCCTATCTTATGGCATATTAATCAAAACATGATATAATATTTCAAAAAAATATATATATATCAAATATATTATTGTATTATTAAAAGTCAAATGTTTATACAAAATAACTACAATGACCAACATACTTTCCATCTTGTTTTTCAGGATTATGCCATTGCTCCAAGTCAGCGCATTCAGTCCGTGAGAGCAAGTCATTCCCAGGGAGATGCGAGGTACATGGGTTCTCAGAACACACAGTGCACCTGCATGGCGCTCACATTTCTGCTTTACCACAACGAGGGTTCCCATTTCGATAGAAAAACTCTTGACAGAGTGCTTCATCAAGGAAATACAGTCTATCGAAAAGTGATACAGCAGCTTAAATTAGATAAAACATATCAACAGGAACTGTTGACAATAGAAGAGATGCCAAAATCTATCTTAATAGGCAAAACTGTATACAGCGTACACATGAACATGTCTGATCTGCGAGTTGGTTACCTGGCATTTGAAGAAGGCAGTCCACAAAGACACAGAGGATTGTCCCTTGCTACACAACTGGAGTGCCTATCACAAGATATAAGCCATGCTGTCCTAATAGTTACTCCTGAATGCTTCGCATTGTTCCGCGACACATCAGGACGCTATGGATTATTCGATTCCCACTCAAGATGTGAAAGAGGCTTTCCACATCCTACGGGAACTGCAATTATGATGACTTTCTCTGCCCTGGGTGACATGGTTGGCCACTTCAAGGAGCTGTTTCAAGACCATGGCCCTACTGCAAGCTATGAGTTAATGCCTGTTTCCTTTGAACAAGATAACAGTCAGACATCTGGACCATCAGCACATGTGCCACTAATGGGTCCTACAATAGCATTTCCCGGACAACAACACTGTGTGGAAGCAAACATCCCAATAGATATAACTGATGATGGACCACCAAAGAACCTAGATGTTTCAAAACTAAACAAACAAAGGAAAAAAAGAGCTTTGGCTAGAGCAAAGACATGTCACAACAACCAAGTACCACCTGGAGACAATGACCAGAGAATCACTCGAGAAAGACAACATGAAACACTGCAATATAGAAAGAACGCTGAAATCCGGCTGAGGAAATTACAGGCCATGAAAACCAAATATGCAAATGAACGTCAACACAGAGAAGAAAAGAAGAAGTACGTCGCCAGAAGATACAAGAACAATTTGGATTTTCAAAGCAAACATAAAAAATACATGAGGGACATCTACAGAACCAATCCAGTTGTACAGAAGAAAAGGAAAAAATACATGAGGGACATCTACAGAACCAATCCAGTTGTACAGAAGAAAAAGATAAAATACACGACAGACATGTACAGAACCAATCCAGTTGTACAGAATAAAAGGAAAAAATACATGAGGGACATCTACAGAACCAATCCAGTTGTACAGAAGAAAAAGATAAAATACACGACAGACATGTACAGAACCAATCCAGTTGTACAGAATAAAAGGAAAAAATACATGAGGGACATCTACAGAACCAATCCAGTTGTACAGAAGAAGAGGAAAAAATACATGAGTGACACGTACAGAAGTAATCCTGCAGTTAGGAGCAAAAAAATCAAGTCATTGTTGGATAAATATCACCACAACCCAGACTTCAGACTGCGTCATATACAGCGCTGCACCAGGGACAAAAAGAATAGCCTTGCTGCAAATGCTTTACTTCATATTCGTCACAAGATGCAGTGTGCCTTGAGAATAAAGTGGAAATACATGATGACAGCTCGCCACCAAGAAACTCCAAGGAATGTGGTGAACCCTGTAATGGAAGCTGCTATATCTTCATTCCGTGAAAGGATTAAACATGGGCCCACATTTGTATGCACGACTTGCCACAGAACTTTGTTCCCTGAACAGGTGAAATGCTGCAACAGAGACAGATATATCAAAAACATGGATGTAGTTACTGCTTGCCTGACAGGCAAATATGTTCATGTATGTGATGGTGAATGCTCAGCCCCATGTACTGTTCCACAAGAGAGGATGAAGGAGTGGATCTGCTTCTGCTGTGACAGCCACCTGATCAGAGGAGGGATGCCATCCATTGCAGTTGCAAATAACCTGGAGCTAGCGTCGATTCCACCAGAGCTAGAGGAGCTAAATGTCCTGGAGAGGCAGTTGATTGCAAAAATCCTTCCTTTTGCAAAAATTGTTGCATTACCGAGGGGTAGACAGCAATCTATACATGGTGCCGTGATCACGGTACCAGCAGAGATGGAAGCCGCCGTGAACTCTCTCCCGAGACCCAATGCAGAAGCCAAATTGTTGCAGGTTAAGCTGAAGAGAAATATCAGGTTTAAGGGATATCAACACTTCTACACTGTAGACATGGCAAATGTTTTACAAGCACTACATACACTGAAAAGGACTCATTCAGAATACAGTGATATAGTAATAATTGAGAGTGCTACATTTGACATTCTCCAAGATGAAGAGGATCTACAACAGGACGCTGCTGATGCTGCACAACCTAAGGAGCCTAGCAACCCAGAAGGAGAAGTGGAAACTACTACAGACGCAACACATGAGCAGCCCAATGCCATGAACAATGAACAGGATGACCTTCGACCTGGTCTGGCCCTCGACACCTGCATGCAGCCCCCTGACATAGCCCAAGAAGTTCTCTCTTACGGAGATGGAATATTCAGCATTGCTCCTGCACAAAGAAATACACCTGTCGGCTTCTTTTCCATACCAAAACTTGAAGCCATGGCCTTCCCTGTGCAGTTCCCAACTGGACAGAACACATTGGATCAGCTTCGAAAGTTGAAAACGTCCCCAAGCTTATACTTCAACACAAGGCTGTTGAATGTGGATACCAGGTTTGCTAAAGACCAAACGTACCTTTTCTTTGCACAATTTGTCGTGGAAACAAATCTGGCTTCTGGCAGCATGTCCATCCAAACAAGAAAAGGCAAGAATAGAAGCAAGGACGGAAGAAGAATTTCAAGCCAAATGATTCAAGATAAAATAGAGCTGGACAAACTCATCCAAAACGAAGACGCTACTCGTTTCATGCAGCCCCTTAGAGGGACCCCAGCGTACTGGTTAAAAGCACTGCGAGACCTCCACGCTCTTTGTCGTCAATTGGGCAAGCCGACCTTTTTTGTCACTTTTTCGGCAGCAGAAATGAGATGGCCGGAATTCATCGAAATCATTAAAGCACAACAAGGAGAAACGGTGGTGTTTTCGGAACTGGACTGGCTTGAGAAATGTGACATCCTTAGGGGGAACCCTGTCACTGTCATGCGGCTCTTTGAGAAGAGAGTGGACGCGCTCATGAGAGATCTGATCATGTCACCTGCACAGCCCATTGGTCAGGTGGAGGATTATTTTTTCCGTGTGGAGTTTCAGGCGAGAGGCAGTCCACACATTCATATGGTGGTTTGGGTAAAAGATGCACCAGTATTCGATGGTCCGGTTTACAGCCAAGACGTCGTTCAGTTCATAGACCGCTACATAAGCTGCAAGATGCCTGATGAGAAAGATGATCCAGAACTCCATAAAATTGTGTCAGAGGTTCAAGTTCACAGCAAAAATCATTCAAAGACATGTAGGAAGGGAAATGTAGTGTGCAGATTTGGGTTCCCAAAGCTACCAATGGACAGAACGGTAATCACCACCCCACCCGAGGAAGAGGATGAAGAAGAAGAAAACACAGCTCAGTCAAAGACATCTGAGGAAAAAAGCACAGCTTCAAAAAAGTCATCCAAGAAGACCATTGGAGACCAACAAAAAGAGGCTAGGGACAAACTGAAACCCCTAAGAGATCTTCTCATGGACCCAAATGCCTCATTCACGGATTTAAAGTCTTTCCTGGAGAAAGGTAACATGACACGTGACGATTACATGTATTATGTCGATTCACTCACCACTGGAATGGCAGTCATGCTGAAGCGAGAACCAAAGGACTGCTGGGTGAATGGTTACAACCCTGATCTGCTGCGAGCATGGAACGCTAACATGGATATCCAATATGTCCTCGATGATTACAGTTGCATCGCGTATATGATGTCATACATTTCAAAACCAGAACATGAAATGACTGAATTCCTCAACACAGTCATTCGTGAAGTCAAGAAAACAAATGTCAATGAACGGGATGAAATGAAGCAGATCATGCAGGCATACGCTAAAAACAGAGAAGTCAGTGCTCAGGAGGCAGTGGCACGAGTATGTAGCCTTCCACTGAAGAAGTGTACAAGATCTGTCATTTTTATCCAGACCGATGAAGATGGTATGAGGATGAGTAAACCCATGAACACACTGAAGATGATGGCCCCAGAGGATGAGGATGTGTGGATGTTAGGACTGCCTGAGAGGTATCTTAACAGGCCTGCAACGCCACAGTTTACAGACATGTGCCTTGCTGAATTTGCATCAGAGTACAGGGTTCTCTATGGACGGCAAACTCAAGGAAAAAATGCCATTTGCCTCCAGAACAACAAAGGCTTTATTCAAAAACGAACTCGAGGAAAACCTGCCATCATCAGATTCACTCGGTTCTCTGAAAAGAAGAACCCGGAAAAGATGTATCGACGGATGGTTAAATTATACCTTCCACACAGAACAGATGAGGAACTGAAACTTACAACATATGAAGAGCTCTACATACGGAAACAACGCATAGTGGATTTCCATATGAGACGATATGAAGGAAAAGGAAAAAACATGCAAAAAGCACTGGAACAATTTCAACAAGAAGGACCAATCCTAAATGCATGGAACACCTTTGCCCCAGAAGTGGAAGCTGAACGTTTGGAGTGTGTTGCTTTGAGAAAACCAGTTAACCCCGACGAGGAAGACGAACAAGACCAAGTTCCTGATTTCGAAGTGCACAGCAGTGGAGTCATACCATCATTCCAAGCACCAACATTAAGCCAAGAGTACTTAAGGAATATGTACCGCAGCCTCAACGAAAAGCAAGCTGCCATTTTTTACACAGTAAGGGAATGGTGCTTCAAACGTGTCTGGGGTCACAACCCTGTACCATTCTATTACTTTATCTCAGGGGGAGCCGGCTGTGGCAAATCACATGTCATCAAATGTGTACATCAGGAGGCAACCAAGATCCTGCGACAACTTCCCAGATGTCGTTCAGAAGCTGACTTGTCCCAGCCTACGGTGCTTCTGACTGCTTTTACTGGCACTGCGGCCTTCAACATCAATGGAAAAACCCTGCACTCCATGTTGAAGCTACCAAGAAATCTGAGACCACCATATCAAGGCCTTGGAAATTCACTGGACGAAGTGAGAGCAGCCCTGTCCAATGCAGAGATCTTGATCATAGACGAGATCTCTATGCTCTCCAAGGAACTTTTCGCATATGTTCATTGGAGGCTCCAACAAATAAAAGGCAACAAAAAACCTTTTGGAGGAATGTCTGTCCTTACCGTGGGGGACTATCACCAGCTGCCCCCAATCGGTAAAGCAAAACCACTCTGCATTTGCGAAGATGATGTGCTTGATCTCTGGAAGGACTTCCAGATTGTCAACCTTACAGACATCATGCGGCAGAAAGATGACAAAGCTTTTGCCGAAACCTTGAACAGGATAAGGTTTAAGAAGAAAACGGACCACCTCAACCACGACGACAAAGCTATGCTCACACAGGCTGTTGCTAATGTCAAAGACTGCCCACTGGATGCTCTTTATATCTTTGCCACAAACAAAGAGGTTGATGAGCACAATGCTACAACAGTAACTGCCCTAAATTTACACGTTGTGAACATTCCAGCAGAAGACTACATAAAGGACATACCAACAGGACAAATGATAAGATCTACACATGCAATCAGCGGCAAAAAACAAGACTTACCAAATAACATACAAGCAGCAGAAGGCGCACGGGTCATGGTGGTAAGAAATTTGGATACCGAGGACGGGATAGTAAATGGGTCCTTTGGAACCATTATGAAAATTGTTACCACTACCGATGATGGACCATCTACTGTGAAGCTGCTTGGACTTAAATTGGACAATCCCACAGCAGGACAGAGATTTCGCAAAAAGATTCAAGGCTCTACAGATGAACTGGTGTACATTGAAAAATATGAAGAGTCTCTTGGGAAAAGGGGGCTGGTCCGCCGACAGTTCCCAATGAAACTTGCCTTTGGATGTACAGCGCACAAAGTGCAAGGAATGACTTTGACCTCAGCAGTTGTTTCCCTGAAGCGGGTCTTCGAAGCAGGAATGGCCTATGTTGCTCTAAGTCGCACGACCTCGCTTGCAGGACTCAAGATAATTGACTTCAATGAAGACAAAATTTATTCTGACGCAAATATCACTCAAGCAGTGGAGAAGATGACTACGACTTCATTTGAAAGTACAACACCGCTATTGCACTTTATCCAATCATCAGACAACACCAGACCAACACTGACAATCATCCATCACAACATTGAAGGATTATCACCACATATTGAGGACATGAAATCTCACCACGAGATCAGACTTGCTGACGTTCTGTGCCTTACCGAAACCCATTTGTCTGGAACTTTCCTCCCCCAAAACTTAGATTTGGAGGAATATGACATGCATGCAAGGAACAGACATCTGTCATACACAAATAGAGCAGACATGGCTACAAAGTCTGGTGGTGGAGTTGCTATGTACTACAGAAGAACTCTTCAAGCAGAAACCCGCAGATTCTTTCACAATGTGACTGACCTTGAATTTGCAGTGTTGAAAGTCGAAGCTCCAGTCAGAGCATTGATAGCTACTGTGTACAGACCACCAAATTTCAATCTCCAGACATTCCTTCCAAACATGCAAAGCCTCTTGGACTCCTTGGATATGATGGATTATCAGCCTATCATTGTATGTGGAGACTTTAATGAAGATCTACACGCACCAGGGAAACACGCAATACAGGAATTGTTTCAGTCCAAAGGCTATAGTCAGCTTATCTCAACTGCAACAACTGAAAAGCAGACACTGATAGATCACATTTACATATCTAAACCAGACTCCTGCCTTAAATCAGGTGTACTGCAAACATACTTCAGTTACCACAGCCCTATATACTGTATTTTGGCCTAACTTCAAAAAGAGGCGCATGAAATTATTTATTTATTTATAACTGTTCTCATGTCATTTTTGTTGTTAATTTAATTATGAGAATCGTTATTGTATGCATGTCTGAATGAAATTTTTAACACAAGTCCAGTATACTGTATTGTGGCCTAACATGAAAAACAAGGCTCATGAACTTATGTATATGAGATATATATGAGAATCCTTATTGTATGCACTGAATTAAATGGGCAATATACCATTACTAATATTTAATAGCTATTGCACTTTCTGTATCTATTCATGAATATGATTTCAACAATTAATTACTGGCAAAAAGTACAGTGTCGGGTTATCAGCCGATGGCCTGTATAGGTCCGGTAGATGATAGTCTTGCCTTTCTTCTTGCCAAAAGTGTTTATTCAGCTATGACTGCTAAACTATTGATTTATTGAATGTTTTGTAAACATAAAAAAGCTTACATTGATATATTTTGAAAATAAAAGCTTTTTATTAACTATAAATATCATTTGTCTCTGTCTTACCTGTCTTTACTAATATATTAAGATAATTTATTGAAATGTAAATGCTTTAGCCAATACTGCATTCAATTCTGATAGTTATTATTGGAATGTAATGTAATACTCTTGCCATTACTGCAGCTAATATAAACAATTATATCAATGACAAGTTAAAGTCCAGATAATAGTGCAGCTAGAATTAAAACCATTATTTTCTAAATTGTATTGTATTGTTATACGGCAACTTATCAGTTGTTAGTTAGTTATTCTAACTTATTTAATAAAACTATATAATATAAACTGCAGAAAAGCATAGCAGCTACTAACCTTAATTGAATATAAACCTATTGACATTTTTAATGAACACTTTAGTAATCACTAAGTTATCACATGTTCTACTTATTTAATTTTTATATTGTTTAAATGTGTTTCCTTTTAAATGAACAGTTTAACATTATACTATTGGTAGTTTCAGACATTGCTTTCTGAATACATTTCAAGCCTTCGAGCATGTGACTTTTGAAAGTGTTGCTATTTGAATTGCATCTTTGGAACTATCACAACAACACAACAAACAGTTGGAATATTTCTTTTTAATGACTCAGAGATGACATCACAAGAGTTCAGAGGTCAAAGGTCAAATTTGATTTTGCACAGATGTTGATTATGACTTACAGATGACATCACAAGATTTTAGAGGTCAAAGGTCAAATTTGGGAGACGAGTGTGGACAGCGTGAGGCGGCAGTTAGTAGAAGTGTTCTGGCCCGGCCGACGGGCGGGGCGCCGCCGATGCGGGGGCTGGCGACGTGCGCAGGGCTGCCCGTACTTTCCAAATCTCTGCGGGATTTCTAGTTAAGTACGGGCACTCAAGCATTGAGGGCCCGTAATTATTACTCTCCACCATACTTATTCTGCTTCTTCTTCTTTTAAGTACGGGCCCTCAAGCATTGAGGGCCCGTAATTATTACTCTCCACCATACTTATTCTTCTTCTGACTTCTTATTCTTCCCCAAATTTCTAGCTGCTTCTCCTCCCACACCGTTACACGCAGACATGCCAAAATTTCGCACAACGTGCGTCCCCACCCCCCGGGGTGTGCTATTATACAGTTTTTTGAATTTCCGCTAGGGGGCGCTGTTATGAAGTCCCGACTGAAAAAAGTTTGAGAGGCCACGCCCCGCACACCGTAACTCCGATTGACTTGAAATTTCTCACACAGGTGTATGTTAGGGTGCTCTACAAAAAAGCCTCTTGGACCATAAAAAGTGTTCTGGGAATATTTTCGGCTAATTAGCATAAACTGAAAAACAGCGTGTTATCCACAACTTTCGGAAATTTGACTGTATCAACACCAAATTTCTCGTGAAGCCCCGGGGGACTACAATAAACATACCCGTAAAAGATTAGTAGGACAACTTGAAAAACATGGCCGCCATTGACCAAAACGTTTACGCAGGGGCGGGGCATAATAACACGTTGGCCATAACTCCTTAACCATACGTCCTATCATCATGAAACTTGCTGGGTATGTGCAGAAGTCATGTGGTAGCATGTCCATCGAAACATATCGAGATTAACCCAAAGGGGGCGCCACAAATGGGTGGGGCTTAATAACACGTTGGCCATAACTCCTTAACCGTAGGTCCTATCATCATCAAACTTGCTGGGTATGTGCAGAAGTCATGTGGTTGCATGTCCATCGAAGCTTATCGAGATCAACCCATAGGGGGCGCCACCAATGGGCGGGGCTTAATAACACGTTGGCCCTAACTCCTTAACCATAGGTCCTATCATCATGAAACTTGCTGGGTATGTGCAGAAGTCATGTGGTAGCATGACCATCGAAGCTTATCGAGATTAACCCAAAGGGGGCGCCACAAATGGGCGGGGCATAATAACACGTTGGCCATAACTCCTTAACCATAGGTCCTATCATCATCAAACTTGCTGGGTATGTGCAGAAGTCATGTGGTAGCATGTCCCTCGAAGCTTATCGCGATTAACCCGTAGGGGGCGCCACAGGGGCGGGGCCTATCCACAAATTGGCCATAACTCCTTAACCATAGGTCCTATCATCATCAAACTTGCTGGGTGTGTGCAGAAGTCATGTGGTAATATGTCCCTCGAAGCTTATCGCGATTAACCCATAGGGGGCGCCACAAAAGTCACCCGACTCCGATTGACTTGAAATTGATTACACATGTACAGCTCATGGTGCTCTACAATTTCGCTCCGAGGAATTTTTTTTTAATTTCCGCTAGGGGGCGCTGTTCTTAATCCCTGACTGAAGAAAGTTTCTAGCTCCTTCTCCTCCCACACCGTTTCACTTAGACATTCAAAATTTTCACTGAACGTGCGCCCCTACCCCGCGGGGTGTGCTATTATACAGTTTTTTGAAATTCCGCTAGGGGGCGCTGTTATTAAGCCCCGACTGAAAAAGTTTGAGAGGCCGCGCCCCGCACGCCGTAAGTCCGATTGACTTGAAATTTCTCACAGAGCTGTATGATAGGGTGCTCTACAAAAAAGCCTCTTGGACCATAAAAGTCAACCTGGAAATATTTTCGGCTAATTAGCATAAACTGAAATACAGGGTTTTAACCACTACTTTTTCCAGATTTACTCTATCGACACCAAACGTCTCACGAAGCCCCGGGGGACTGTGACGCACGTCTCCGAAAAATATCAGTAGGATAGCTTGGAAAACATGGCCGCCATTGACTAAAACGTTTACGCATGGGGCGGGGCTTAATTACAAATTGGCCATAACTCGTTGGCCGTAGGTCCTATCGTCGTGAAACTCGCAGGATACGTGCGGAAGACGTGCGGTGGCGTGGCCCTCTAAGCTCGTCGAGGTCAACCCGCGGGGGGCGCCACGAATGCGAAAACCGTCATTCGCCGACGCGATGTTTGCCGGGCCACGCCCCTTTCCCCCCGACTCCGATCGACTCGTCGTTTGTCGGACGCACGCGGCTCGCGTCGCTCTACGGTAAAGCCTCTGGGACCGCGGGGGTCGGCCGCGATTTTTTCCCTTCCCCGATTCGCTTCCCCAAATTTCTAGCTGCTTCTCCTCCCACACCGTTACACGCAGACATGCCAAAATTTCGCACAACGTGCGTCCCCACCCCCCGGGGTGTGCTATTATACAGTTTTTTGAATTTCCGCTAGGGGGCGCTGTTATGAAGTCCCGACTGAAAAAAGTTTGAGAGGCCACGCCCCGCACACCGTAACTCCGATTGACTTGAAATTTCTCACACAGGTGTATGTTAGGGTGCTCTACAAAAAAGCCTCTTGGACCATAAAAAGTGTTCTGGGAATATTTTCGGCTAATTAGCATAAACTGAAAAACAGCGTGTTATCCACAACTTTCGGAAATTTGACTGTATCAACACCAAATTTCTCGTGAAGCCCCGGGGGACTACAATAAACATACCCGTAAAAGATTAGTAGGACAACTTGAAAAACATGGCCGCCATTGACCAAAACGTTTACGCAGGGGCGGGGCATAATAACACGTTGGCCATAACTCCTTAACCATACGTCCTATCATCATGAAACTTGCTGGGTATGTGCAGAAGTCATGTGGTAGCATGTCCATCGAAACATATCGAGATTAACCCAAAGGGGGCGCCACAAATGGGTGGGGCTTAATAACACGTTGGCCATAACTCCTTAACCGTAGGTCCTATCATCATCAAACTTGCTGGGTATGTGCAGAAGTCATGTGGTTGCATGTCCATCGAAGCTTATCGAGATCAACCCATAGGGGGCGCCACCAATGGGCGGGGCTTAATAACACGTTGGCCCTAACTCCTTAACCATAGGTCCTATCATCATGAAACTTGCTGGGTATGTGCAGAAGTCATGTGGTAGCATGACCATCGAAGCTTATCGAGATTAACCCAAAGGGGGCGCCACAAATGGGCGGGGCATAATAACACGTTGGCCATAACTCCTTAACCATAGGTCCTATCATCATCAAACTTGCTGGGTATGTGCAGAAGTCATGTGGTAGCATGTCCCTCGAAGCTTATCGCGATTAACCCGTAGGGGGCGCCACAGGGGCGGGGCCTATCCACAAATTGGCCATAACTCCTTAACCATAGGTCCTATCATCATCAAACTTGCTGGGTGTGTGCAGAAGTCATGTGGTAATATGTCCCTCGAAGCTTATCGCGATTAACCCATAGGGGGCGCCACAAAAGTCACCCGACTCCGATTGACTTGAAATTGATTACACATGTACAGCTCATGGTGCTCTACAATTTCGCTCCGAGGAATTTTTTTTTAATTTCCGCTAGGGGGCGCTGTTCTTAATCCCTGACTGAAGAAAGTTTCTAGCTCCTTCTCCTCCCACACCGTTTCACTTAGACATTCAAAATTTTCACTGAACGTGCGCCCCTACCCCGCGGGGTGTGCTATTATACAGTTTTTTGAAATTCCGCTAGGGGGCGCTGTTATTAAGCCCCGACTGAAAAAGTTTGAGAGGCCGCGCCCCGCACGCCGTAAGTCCGATTGACTTGAAATTTCTCACAGAGCTGTATGATAGGGTGCTCTACAAAAAAGCCTCTTGGACCATAAAAGTCAACCTGGAAATATTTTCGGCTAATTAGCATAAACTGAAATACAGGGTTTTAACCACTACTTTTTCCAGATTTACTCTATCGACACCAAACGTCTCACGAAGCCCCGGGGGACTGTGACGCACGTCTCCGAAAAATATCAGTAGGATAGCTTGGAAAACATGGCCGCCATTGACTAAAACGTTTACGCATGGGGCGGGGCTTAATTACAAATTGGCCATAACTCGTTGGCCGTAGGTCCTATCGTCGTGAAACTCGCAGGATACGTGCGGAAGACGTGCGGTGGCGTGGCCCTCTAAGCTCGTCGAGGTCAACCCGCGGGGGGCGCCACGAATGCGAAAACCGTCATTCGCCGACGCGATGTTTGCCGGGCCACGCCCCTTTCCCCCCGACTCCGATCGACTCGTCGTTTGTCGGACGCACGCGGCTCGCGTCGCTCTACGGTAAAGCCTCTGGGACCGCGGGGGTCGGCCGCGATTTTTTCCCTTCCCCGATTCGCGCGGGGGCGGCCCGTACTTTCCAAATCTCCGCGGGATTTCTAGTTCTTCTTCTTATTCTCCCCCAAATTTCTAGCTGCTTCTCCTCCCACACTGTTACACGCAGACATGCCAAAATTTCGCACAACGTGCGTCCCCACCCCCCGGGGTGTGCTATTATACAGTTTTTCCGAATTCCGCTAGGGGGCGCTGTTATGAAGTCCCCACTGAAAAACTTTGAGAGGCCACGCCCCGCACACCGTAACTCCGATTGACTTGAAATTTCTCACACAGGTGTATGTTAGGGTGCTCTACAAAAAAGCCTCTTGGACCATAAAAAGTGTTCTGGGAATATTTTCGGCTAATTAGCATAAACTGAAAAACAGCGTGTTATCCACAACTTTCGGGAATTTGACTGTATCAACACCAAATTTCTCGTGAAGCCCCGGGGGACTACAATAAACATACCCGTAAAAGATTAGTAGGACAACTTGAAAAACATGGCCGCCATTGACCAAAACGTTTACGCAGGGGCGGGGCATAATAACACGTTGGCCATAACTCCTTAACCATAGGTCCTATCATCATGAAACTTGCTGGGTATGTGCAGAAGTCATGTGGTAGCATGTCCATCGAAGCATATCGAGATTAACCCAAAGGGGGCGCCACAAATGGGCGGGGCTTAATAACACGTTGGCCATAACTCCTTAACCGTAGGTCCTATCATCATCAAGCTTGCTGGGTATGTGCAGAAGTCATGTGGTTGCATGTCCATCGAAGCTTATCGAGATCAACCCATAGGGGGCGCCACCAATGGGCGGGGCTTAATAACACGTTGGCCCTAACTCCTTAACCATAGGTCCTATCATCATGAAACTTGCTGGGTGTGTGCAGAAGTCATGTGGTAGCATGACCATCGAAGCTTATCGAGATTAACCCAAAGGGGGCGCCACAAATGGGCGGGGCTTAATAACACGTTGGCCATAACTCCTTAACCATAGGTCCTATCATCATCAAACTTGCTGGGTATGTGCAGAACTCATGTGGTAGTATGTCCTTCTAAGCTTATCGCGATTTAACCATAGGGGGCGCCACAGGGGCGGGGCCTATCCACAAATTGGCTATAACTCCTTAACAATAGGTTCTATCATCATCAAACTTGCTGGGTGTGTGCAGAAGTCATGTGGTAGCATGTCCCTCGAAGCTTATCGCGATTAACCCGTAGGGGGCGCCACAGGGGCGGGGCCTATCCACAAATTGGCCATAACTCCTTAACCATAGGTCCTATCATCATCAAACTTGCTGGGTGTGTGCAGAAGTCATGTGGTAGCATGTCCCTTGAAGCTTATCGCGATTAACCCGTAGGGGGCGCCACAAAAGTCACCCGACTCCGATTGACTTGAAATTGATTGCACATGTACAGCTCATGGTACTCTACAATTTCGCTCAAAGGAATTTTTTTTTAATTTCCGGTAGGGGGCGCTGTTATTAATCCCCGACTGAAGAAAGTTTGAGAGACCGCGCCCCGCACACCGTAAGTCCGATTGACTTGAAATTTCTCACACTGGTGTATTTTAGGGTGCTCTACAAAAAAGCCTCTCGGACCATAAGAGTCAACCTGGAAATACTTTCGGCTAATTGGCATAAACTGAAAAAAAGGGTTTTATCCACAACTTTTTCAAGTGTTACTCCATCAACACCAAATGTCTCACGAAGCCCCGGGGGACTATGACGCACGTCTCCGAAAAATATCGGTAGGACAGCTTCAAAAACATGGCCGCCGTTGACTAAAACGTTCACGCAGGGGCGGGGCTTAATAACACGTTGGCCGTAACTCATTGACCGTAGGTCCTATCATCACGAAACTCGCAGGATACGTGCAAAAGACATGCGGTAGCGTGTCCCTCTAAGCTCGTCGAGGTCAACCCGTAGGGGGCGCCACAAATGCGAAAAACGTCATTCGCCGATGCAATGTTTGCCAGGCCACGCCCCTTTCCCCCCGACTCCGATCGACTCGTCGTTTGTCGGACGCGCGCGGCTCGCGTCGCTCTACGGTAAAGCCTCTGGGACCGCGGGGGTCGGCCGCGATTTTTTTCCTTCCCCGATTCGCGCGGGGGCGGCCCGTACTTTCCAAATCTCCGCGGGATTTCTAGTTCTTCTTCTGACTTCTTCTTCTTATTCTGCCTCAAATTTTCTAGCTCTATCTCCTCCCACACCGTTGCACGTAGAAACGCAAAAATTTCACACAACGTGCACCCCAACCCCCCGGGGTGTGCTATTATACAGTTTTTCCCCTTTCCGCTAGGGGGCGCTGTAATGAATTCCCGACTAAAATAACTTTGAGAGGCCACGCCCCTCACGCCGTAAGTCCGAATGACTTGAAATTTCTCACACAGGTGTATGTTAGGGAGCTCTACAAAAAAGCCTCTGGGACCATAAAAAGTCTTCAGGGAATATTTCCCGCTAATTAGCATAAAGTGAAAAACAGCGTGTTATCCACAACTTTCTGCAATTAGACTGTATCGACACCAAATTTCTCGTGAAGCCCCGGGGGACTACAATAAACATACCCGTAAAAGATTAGTTGGACAACTTGAAAAACATGGCCGCCATTGACCAAAATGTTTACGCAGGGGCGGGGCTTAAAAACACGTTGGCCATAACTCCTTAACCGTAGGTCCTATCATCATCAAACTTGCTGGGTATGTGCAGAAGTCATGTGGTAGCATGCCCCTTCGAAGCTTATCGCCATTAACCCATAGGGGGCGCCACAAATGGGCGGGGCATAATAACACGTTGGCCCTAACTCCTTAACCATAGGTCCTATCATCATCAAACTTGCTGGGTATGTGCAGAAGTCATGTGGTAGCATGTCCCTCGAAGCTTATCGAGATTAACCCATAGGGGGCGCCACAGGGGCGGGGCCTATCCACAAATTGGCCATAACTCCTTAACCATAGGTCCTATCATCATCAAACTTGCTGGGTGTGTGCAGAAGTCATGTGGTAGCATGTCCCTCGAAGCTTATCGCGATTAACCCGTAGGGGGCGCCACAGGGGCGGGGCCTATCCACAAATTGGCCATAACTCCTTAACCATAGGTCCTATCATCATGAAACTTGCTGGGTATGTGCAGAAGTCATGTAGTAGCATGTCCCTTGAAGCTTATCGCGATTAACCCATAGGGGGCGCCACAAAAGTCACCCGACTCCGATTGACTTGAAATTGATTGCACATGTACAGCTCATGGTGCTCTACAATATAGCCTCTCAGAATTTTTTTGTAATTTCCGCTAGGGGGCGCTATAATTAAACCCAGACTGAAGAAAGTTTGAGAGGCCACGCCCCGCACACCGTAAGTCCGATTGACTTGAAATTTCTCACACAGGTGTATGTTACGGTGATCTACAAAAAAGCCTCTTGGACCATAAAAGTCAACCTGGAGATATTTTCGGCTAATTAGCATACACTGAAAAACAGGGTTTTAACCACAACTTTTTCCAGTTTTACTCTATCGACACCAAATTTCTCACGAAGGCCCGGGGGACTATGACGCACGTCTGCGAAAAATATCAGTAGGATAGCTTGGAAAACATGGCCGCCATTGACTAAAACGTTTACGCAGGGGCGGGGCTTAATTACAAATTGGCCATAACTCGTTGCCCGTAGGTCCTATCGTCGTGAAACTCGCGGGATACGTGCGGAAGACATGCGGTGGCGTGTCCCTCTAAGCTCGTCGAGGTTAACCCACAGGGGGCGCCGCGAATGCGAAAACCGTCATTCAACGACGCGATGTTTGCCGGGCCACGCCCCTTTCCCCCCGACTCCGATCGACTCGTCGTCTGTCGGACGCGCGCGGCTCGCGTCGCTCTACGGTAAAGCCTCTGGGACCGCGGGGGTCGGCCGCGATTTTTTCCCTTCCCCGATTCGCGCGGGGGCGGCCCGTACTTTCCAAATCTCCGCGGGATTTCTAGTTAAGTACGGGCACTCAAGCATTGAGGGCCCGTAATTATTACTCTCCACCATACTTATTCTGCTTCTTCTTCTTCTTCTTCTTCTTATTCTCCCCCAAATTTCTAGCTGCTTCTCCTCCCACACCGTTTCACGCAGACATGCAAAAATTTCGCACAACGTGCGTCCCCACCCCCCGGGGTGTGCTATTATACAGTTTTTCCGAATTCCGCTAGGGGGCGCTGTAATGAGGTCCCGACTGAAAGAACTTTGAAAGGCCACGCCCCGCACGCCGTAACTCCGATTGACTTGAAATTTCTCACACAGGTGTATGTTAGGGTGCTCTACAAAAAAGCCTCTTGGACCATAAAAAGTGTTCTGGGAATATTTTCGGCTAATTAGCATAAACTGAAAAACAGCGTGTTATCCACAACTTTCGGAAATTTGACTGTATCAACACCAAATTTCTCGTGAAGCCCCGGGGGACTACAATAAACATACCCGTAAAAGATTAGTAGGACAACTTGAAAAACATGGCCGCCATTGACCAAAACGTTTACGCAGGGGCGGGGCATAATAACACGTTGGCCATAACTCCTTAACCATAGGTCCTATCATCATGAAACTTGCTGGGTATGTGCAGAAGTCATGTGGTAGCATGTCCATCGAAGCATATCGAGATTAACCCAAAGGGGGCGCCACAAATGGGCGGGGCTTAATAACACGTTGGCCATAACTCCTTAACCGTAGGTCCTATCATCATCAAACTTGCTGGGTATGTGCAGAAGTCATGTGGTTGCATGTCCATCGAAGCTTATCGAGATCAACCCATAGGGGGCGCCACCAATGGGCGGGGCTTAATAACACGTTGGCCCTAACTCCTTCACCATAGGTCCTATCATCATGAAACTTGCTGGGTATGTGCAGAAGTCATGTGGTAGCATGACCATCGAAGCTTATCGAGATTAACCCAAAGGGGGCGCCACAAATGGGCGGGGCTTAATAACACGTTGGCCATAACTCCTTAACCGTAGGTCCTATCATCATCAAACTTGCTGGGTATGTGCAGAAGTCATGTGGTAGTATGTCCTTCTAAGCTTATCGCGATTTAACCATAGGGGGCGCCACAGGGGCGGGGCCTATCCACAAATTGGCCATAACTCCTTAACCATAGGTCCTATCATCATCAAACTTGCTGGGTGTGTGCAGAAGTCATGTGGTAGCATGTCCCTCGAAGCTTATCGCGATTAACCCGTAGGGGGCGCCACAGGGGCGGGGCCTATCCACAAATTGGCCATAACTCCTTAACCATAGGTCCTATCATCATGAAACTTGCTGGGTATGTGCAGAAGTCATGTGGTAGCATGTCCCTTGAAGCTTATCGCGATTAACCCATAGGGGGCGCCACAAAAGTCACCCGACTCCGATTGACTTGAAATTGATTGCACATGTACAGCTCATGGTGCTCTACAATTTCGCTCAAAGGAATTTTTTTTTAATTTCCGGTAGGGGGCGCTGTTATTAATCCCCGACTGAAGAAAGTTTGAGAGGCCGCGCCCCGCACACCGTAAGTCCGATTGACTTGAAATTTCTCACACTGGTGTATTTTAGGGTGCTCTACAAAAAAGCCTCTCGGACCATAAGAGTCAACCTGGAAATACTTTCGGCTAATTGGCATAAACTGAAAAACAGGGTTTTATCCACAACTTTTTCACGTTTTACTCCATCGACACCAAATGTCTGACGAAGCCCCGGGGGACTGTGACGCACGTCTCCGAAAAATATCGGTAGGATAGCTTGGAAAACATGGCCGCCATTGACTAAAACGTTTACGCAGGGGCGGGGCTTAATTACAAATTGGCCATAACTCGTTGCCCGTAGGTCCTATCGTCGTGAAACTCGCGGGATACGTGCGGAAGACACGCGGTGGCGTGTCCCTCTAAGCTCGTCGAGGTTAACCCGCAGGGGGCGCCACAAATGCGAAAACCGTCCTTCGCCGACGCGATGTTTCCCGGGCCACGCCCCTTTCCCCCGACTCCGATCGACTCGTCGTTTGTCGGACGCGCGCGGCTCGCGTCGCTCTACGGTAAAGCCTCTGGGACCGCGGGGGTCGGCCGTGATTTTTTTCCTTCCCCGATTCGCGCGGGGGCGGCCCGTACTTTCCAAATCTCCGCGGGATTTCTAGTTAAGTACGGGCTCCTAGTTTACTAGGAGCCCGTAATTAATACTCTCCACCATACTTATTCTTCTGACTTCTTCTTATTCTGCCTCACATTTTCTAGCTGCTTCTCCTCCCACACCGTTACACGCAGACATGCAAAAATTTCGCTCAACGTGCGTCCCCACCCCGCGGGGTGTGCTATTATACAGTTTTTTGAATTTCCGCTAGGGGGCGCTGTAATGAAGTCCCGACTGAACGAACTTTGAGAGGCCACGCCCCGCACGCCGTAACTCCGATTGACTTGAAATTTCTCACACAGGTGTATGTTAGGGTGCTCTACAAAAAAGCCTCTGGGACCATAAAAATTCTTCAGGGAATATTTCCCGCTAATTAGCATAAAGTGAACAAACAGCGTGTTATCCACGACTTTCTGCAATTTGACTGTATCAACACCAAATTTCTCGTGAAGCCCCGGGGGACTACAATAAACATACCCGTAAAACATTAGTAGGACAACTTGAAAAACATGGCCGCCATTGACCAAAATGTTTACGCAGGGGCGGGGCTTAAAAACACGCTGCCTCACATTTTCTAGCTGCTTCTCCTCCCACACCGTTACACGCAGACATGCAAAAATTTCGCACAACGTGCGTCCCCACCCCGCGGGGTGTGCTATTATACAGTTTTTTGAATTTCCGCTAGGGGGCGCTGTAATGAAGTCCCGACTGAACGAACTTTGAGAGGCCACGCCCCGCACGCCGTAACTCCGATTGACTTGAAATTTCTCACACAGGTGTATGTTAGGGTGCTCTACAAAAAAGCCTCTGGGACCATAAAAATTCTTCAGGGAATATTTCCCGCTAATTAGCATAAAGTGAAAAAACAGCGTGTTATCCACGACTTTCTGCAATTTGACTGTATCAACACCAAATTTCTCGTGAAGCCCCGGGGGACTACAATAAACATACCCGTAAAACATTAGTAGGACAACTTGAAAAACATGGCCGCCATTGACCAAAATGTTTACGCAGGGGCGGGGCTTAAAAACACGTTGGCCATAACTCCTTAACCATTGGTCCTATCATCATCAAACTTGCTGGGTATGTGCAGAAGTCATGTGGTAGCATGTCCATCGAAGCTTATCGAGATTAACCCATAGGGGGCGCCACAGGGGCGGGGTCTATCCACTAATTGGCCATAACTCCTTAACCATAGGTCCTTTCATCATCAAACTTGCTGGGTATGTGCAGAAGTCATGTGGTAGCATGTCCCTCGAAGCTTATCGCGATTAACCCATAGGGGGCGCCACAAAAGTCACCCGACTCCGATTGACTTGAAATTGATTACACATGTACAGCTCATGGTGCTCTACAATTGCGCTCCAAGGAATTTCTTTCTAATTTCCGCTAGGGGGCGCTGTTATTAATCCCCGACTGAAGAAAGTTTGAGAGGCCACGCCCCGCACGCCGTAACTCCGATTGACTTGAAATTTCTCACACTGGTGTATGTTAGGGTGCTCTACAAAAAAGCCTCTGGGACCATAAAAAGTCTTCAGGGAATATTTCCCGCTAATTAGCATAAAGTGAAAAACAGCGTGTTATCCACAGCTTTCCGAAATTTGATTGTATCAACACCAAATTTCTCAATTTCTCACACTGGTGTATGTTAGGGTGCTCTACAAAAAAGCCTCTGGGACCATAAAAAGTCTTCAGGGAATATTTCCCGCTAATTAGCATAAAGTGAAAAACAGCGTGTTATCCACAGCTTTCCGAAATTTGATTGTATCAACACCACATTTCTCGTGAAGCCCCGGGGGACTACAATAAACATACCCGTAAAAGATTAGTAGGACAACTTGAAAAACATGGCCGCCATTGACCAAAAAGTTTACGCAGGGGCGGGGCTTAATAACACGTTGGCCATAACTCCTTAACCATAGGTCCTATCATCATCAAACTTGCTGGGTATGTGCGGAAGTCATGTGGTAGCATGTCCATCGGAGCTTATCGAGGTTAACCCATAGGGGGCGCCACAAATGTCACCCGACTCCGATTGACTTCAAATTTCTTACACATGTACAGCTCATGGTGCTCTACAATATAGCCTCTCGGACAACAGGGGTCAGCCATGATTATTTTTTTCGCCGCCATTGCCCAAAAAGTTTACGCAGGGGCGGGGCTTAATAACACGTTGGCCATAACTCCTTAACCGTAGGTCCTATCATCAACAAACTTGCTGGGTATGTGCAGAAGTCATGTGGTAGCGTGTCCCTCGAAGCTTATCGCGATTAACCCATAGGGGGCGCCACAAAGTCACCCGACTCCGATTGACTTGAAATTGATTACACATGTACAGCTCATGGTGCTCTACAATATAGCCTCTCAGAATTTTTTTGTAATTTCCGCTAGGGGGCGCTATAATTAAACCCAGACTGAAGAAAGTTTGACAGGCCACGCCCCGCACGCCGTAAGTCCGATTGACTTGAAATTTCTCACACGGCTGTATGATAGGGCGCTCTACAAAAAAGCCTCTTGGACCATAGAAGTCAACCTGGAAATATTTTCGGCTAATTAGCATAAACTGAAAAACAGGGTTTTATCCACAACTTTTTCACGTTTCACTCTATCGACACCAAACGTCTCACGAAGCCCCGGGGGACTGTGACGCACGTCTCCGAAAAATATCAGTAGGATAGCTTGGAAAACATGGCCGCTATTGACTAAAACGTTGACGCAGGGGCGGGGCTTAATTACAAATTGGCCATAACTCGTTGACCGTAGGTCCTATCGTCGTGAAACTCGCAGGATACGTGCGGAAGACATGCGGTGGCGTGGCCCTCTAAGCTCGTCGAGGTTAACCCGCAGGGGGCGCCACAAATGCGAAAACCGTCATTCAACGACGCAATGTTTGCCGGGCCACGCCCCTTTCCCCCCGACTCCGATCGACTCGTCGTTTGTCGGACGCGCGCGGCTCGCGTCGCTCTACGGTAAAGCCTCTGGGACCGCGGGGGTCGGCCGTGATTTTTTCCCTTCCCCGATTCGCGCGGGGGCGGCCCGTACTTTCCAAATCTCCGCGGGATTTCTAGTTCTTCTTCTGACTTCTTCTTATTCTGCCTCAAATTTCTAGCTGCTTCTCCTCCCACACCGTTGCACGTAGAAACGCAAAAATTTCGCACAACGTGCGTCCCCACCCCACGGGGTGTGCTATTATACAGTTTTTCCGATTTCCGCTAGGGGGCGCTGTTAAGAAGTCCCGACTGAAAGAACTTTGAGAGGCCACGCCCCGCACGCCGTAACTCCGATTGACTTGAAACTTCTCACACTGGTGTATGTTAGGGTGCTCTGCAAAAAAGCCTCTGGGACCATAAAAAGTCTTCAGGGAATATTTCCCGCTAATTAGCATAAAGTGAAAAACAGCGTGTTATCCACAACTTTCTGCAATTTGACTGTATCGACACCAAATTTCTCGTGAAGCCACGGGGGACTACAATAAACATACCCGTAAAAGATTAGTAGTACAACTTGAAAAACATGGCCGCCATTGACCAAAACGCTTACGCAGGGGCGGGGCATAATAACACGTTGGCCATAACTCCTTAACCATAGGTCCTATCATCATGAAACTTGCTGGGTATGTGCAGAAGTCATGTGGTTGCATGCCCATCGAAGCTTATCGAGATCAACCCATAGGGGGCGCCACAAATGGGCGGGGCTTAATAACACGTTGACCATAACTCCTTAACCATAGGTCCTATCATCATGAAACTTGCTGGGTATGTGCAGAAGTCATGTGGTTGCATGCCCATCGAAGCTTATCGCGATTTACCCATAGGGGGCGCCACAGGGGCGGGGCCTATCCACAAATTGGCCATAACTCCTTAACCGTAGGTCCTATCATCATCAAACTTGCTGGGTATGTGCAGAAGTCATGTTGTAGCATGTACCTCGAAGCTTATCGCGATTAACCCATAGGGGGCGCCGCAGGGGCGGGGCCTATCCACAAATTGGCCATAACTCCTTAACCGTAGGTCCTATCATCATCAAACTTGCTGGGTATGTGCAGAAGTCATGTGGTAGCATGTCCCTCCAAGCTTATCGCGATTAACCCATAGGGGGCGCCACAAAAGTCACCCGAGTCCGATTGACTTGAAATTGATTACACATGTACAGCTCATGGTGCTCTACAATATAGCCTCTCAGAATTTTTTTGTATTTTCCGCTAGGGGGCGCTATAATTAAACCCAGACTGAAGAAAGTTTGAGAGGCCGCGCCCCGCACACCGTAAGTCCGATTGACTTGAAATTTCTCACACGGCTGTATGGTAGGGTGCTCTACAAAAAAGCCTCTCGGACCATAAAAGTCAACCTGGAAATGTTTTCGGCGAATTAGCATAAACTGAAAAACAGGGTTTTAACCACTACTTTTTCCAGTTTTACTCTATCGACACCAAATGTCTCACGAAGCCCCGGGGGACTGTGACGCACGTCTCCCAAAAATATCAGTAGGATAGCTTGGAAAACATGGCCGCCATTGACTAAAACGTTTACGCAGGGGCGGGGCTTAATTACAAATTGGCCATAACTCGTTGCCCGTAGGTCCTATCGTCGTGAAACTCGCGGGATAGGTGCGGAAGACACGCGGTAGCGTGTCCCTCTAAGCTCGTCGAGGTTAACCCACAGGGGGCGCCGCAAATGCGAAAACCGTCATTCAACGATGCGATGTTTGCCAGGCCACGCCCCTTTCCCCCCGCCTCCGATCGACTCGTCGTTTGTCGGACGCGCGCGGCTCGCGTCGCTCTACGGTAAAGCCTCTGGGACCGCGGGGGTCGGCCGCGATTTTTTTCCTTCCCCGATTCGCGCGGGGGCGGCCCGTACTTTCCAAATCTCCGCGGGATTTCTAGTTAAGTACGGGCACTCAAGCATTGAGGGCCCGTAATTATTACTCTCCACCATACTTATTCTTCTTCTGACTTCTTCTTCTTATTCTGCCTCAAATTTTCTAGCTCTATCTCCTCCCACACCGTTGCACGTAGAAACGCAAAAATTTCGCACAACGTACGTCCCCACCCCACGGGGTGTGCTATTATACAGTTTTTTGAATTTCCGCTAGGGGGCGCTGTTATGAAATCCCGACTGAAAGAACTTTGAGAGGCCACGCCCCGCACACCGTAACTCCGATTGACTTGAAATTTCTCACACAGGTGTATGTTAGGGTGCTCTACAAAAAAGCCTCTGGGACCATAAAAAGTCTTCAGGGAATATTTCCCGCAAATTAGCATAAACTGAAAAACGGCGTGTTATCCACAACTTTCTGCAATTTGACTGTATCGACACCAAATTTCTCGTGAAGCCCCGGGGGACTACAATAAACATACCTGTAAAAGATTAGTTGGACAACTTGAAAAACATGGCCGCCATTGACCAAAAAGTTTACGCAGGGGCGGGGCTTAAAAACACGTTGGCCATAACTCCTTAAGCGTAGGTCCTATCATCATCAAACTTGCTGGGTATGTGCAGAAGTCATGTGGTAGCATGTCCCTACGAAGCTTATCGCGATTAACCCATAGGGGGCGCCACAAATGGGCGGGGCATAATAACACGTTGGCCATAACTCCTTAACCATAGGTCCTATCATCATCAAACTTGCTGGGTATGTGCAGAAGTCATGTGGTAGCATGTCCCTTCGAAGCTTATCGCGATTAACCCATAGGGGGCGCCACAAATGGGCGGGGCTTAATAACACGTTGGCCATAACTCCTTAACCATAGGTCCTATCATCATCAAACTTGCTGGGTATGTGCAGAAGTCATGTGGTAGCATGTCCCTTGAAGCTTATCGCGATTAACCCGTAGGGGGCGCCACAGGGGCGGGGCCTATCCACAAATTGGTCATAACTCCTTAACCATAGGTCCTATCATCATCAAACTTGCTGGGTGTGTGCAGAAGTCATGTGGTAGCATGTCCCTCGAAGCTTATCGCGATTAACCCATAGGGGGCGCCACAAAAGTCACCCGACTCCGATTGACTTGAAATTGATTACACATGTACAGCTCATGGTGCTCTACAATTTCGCTCCGAGGAATTTTTTTTTAATTTCCGCTAGGGGGCGCTGTTCTTAATCCCTGACTGAAGAAAGTTTGAGAGGCCACGCCCCGCACACCGTAAGTCTGATTGACTTGAAATTTCTCACACTGGTGTATTTTAGGGTGCTCTACAAATAAGCCTCTCGGACCATAACAGTCAACCTGGAAATACTTTCGGCTAATTGGCATAAACTGAAAAACAGGGTTTTATCCACAACTTTTTCACGTTTTACTCTATCGACACCAAATGTCTCACGAAGCCCCGGGGGACTGTGAAGCACGTCTCCGAAAAATATCAGTAGGATAGCTTGGAAAACATGGCCGCCATTGACTAAAACGTTTACGCAGGGGCGGGGCTTAATTACAAATTGACCATAACTCGTTGCCCGTAGGTCCTATCGTCGTGAAACTCGCAGGATACGTGCGGAAGACATGCGGTGGCGTGTCCCTCTGAGCTCGTCGAGGTTAACCCACAGGGGGCGCCGCAAATGCGAAAACCGTCATTCACCGACGCAATGTTTGCCGGGCCACGCCCCTTACCCCCCGACTCCGACCGACTCGTCGTTTGTCGGACGCGCGCGGCTCACGTCGCTCTACGGTAAAGCCTCTGGGACCGCGGGGGTCGGCCGCGATTTTTTTCCTTCCCCGATTCGCGCGGGGGCGGCCCGTACTTTCCAAATCTCCGCGGGATTTCTAGTTAAGTACGGGCACTCAAGCATTGAGGGCCCGTAATTATTACTCTCCACCATACTTATTCTTCTTACTTCTTACTTCTTTTTATTCTTCCTCACATTTTCTAGCTGCTTCTCCTCCCACACCGTTACACGCAGACATGCCAAAATTTCACACAACGTGCGTCCCCACCCCACGGGGTGTGCTATTATACAGTTTTTTGAATTTCCGCTAGGGGGCGCTGTAATGAAGTCCCGACTGAAAGAACTTTGAGAGGCCACGCCCCGCACGCCGTAACTCCGATTGACTTGAAATTTCTCACACAGGTGTATGTTAGGGTGCTCTACGAAAAAGCCCCTGGGACCATAAAAAGTCTTCAGGGAATATTTCCCGCTAATTAGCATAAAGTGAAAAACAGCGTGTTATCCACAACTTTCTGCAATTTGACTGTATCAACACCAAATTTCTCGTGAAGCCCCGGAGGACTACAATAAACATACCCGTAAAAGATTAGTTGGACAACTTGAAAAACATGGCCGCCATTGACCGAAAAGTTTACGCAGGGGCGGGGCTTAATAACACGTTGGCCATAACTCCTTAACCGTAGGTCCTATCATCATCAAACTTGCTGGGTATGTGCAGAAGTCATGTGGTAGCATGTCCTTCGAAGCTTATCGAGATTAACCCATAGGGGGCGCCACAAATGGGCGGGGCTTAATAACACGTTGGCCATAACTTCTTAACCATAGGTCCTATCATCATCAAACTTGCTGGGTATGTGCAGAAGTCATGTGGTAGCATGTCCCATGAAGCTTATCGCGATTAACCCGTAGGGGGCGCCACAGGGGCGGGGCCTATCCACAAATTGGCCATAACTCCTTAACCATAGGTCCTATCATCATCAAACTTGCTGGGTGTGTGCAGAAGTCATGTGGTAGCATGTCCCTCGAAGCTTATCGCGATTAACCCATAGGGGGCGCCACAAAAGTCACCCGACTCCGATTGACTTGAAATTGATTACACATGTACAGCTCATGGTGCTCTACAATTTCGCTCCGAGGAATTTTTTCCCTTCCCCGATTCGCGCGGGGGCGGCCCGTACTTTCCAAATCTCCGCGGGATTTCTAGTTAAGTACGGGCACTCAAGCATTGAGGGCCCGTAATTATTACTCTCCACCATACTTATTCTGCTTCTTCTTCTTCTTCTTCTTCTTATTCTCCCCCAAATTTCTAGCTGCTTCTCCTCCCACACTGTTACACGCAGACATGCCAAAATTTCGCACAACGTGCGTCCCCACCCCCCGGGGTGTGCTATTATACAGTTTTTCCGAATTCCGCTAGGGGGCGCTGTTATGAAGTCCCCACTGAAAAACTTTGAGAGGCCACGCCCCGCACACCGTAACTCCGATTGACTTGAAATTTCTCACACAGGTGTATGTTAGGGTGCTCTACAAAAAAGCCTCTTGGACCATAAAAAGTGTTCTGGGAATATTTTCGGCTAATTAGCATAAACTGAAAAACAGCGTGTTATCCACAACTTTCGGGAATTTGACTGTATCAACACCAAATTTCTCGTGAAGCCCCGGGGGACTACAATAAACATACCCGTAAAAGATTAGTAGGACAACTTGAAAAACATGGCCGCCATTGACCAAAACGTTTACGCAGGGGCGGGGCATAATAACACGTTGGCCATAACTCCTTAACCATAGGTCCTATCATCATGAAACTTGCTGGGTATGTGCAGAAGTCATGTGGTAGCATGTCCATCGAAGCATATCGAGATTAACCCAAAGGGGGCGCCACAAATGGGCGGGGCTTAATAACACGTTGGCCATAACTCCTTAACCGTAGGTCCTATCATCATCAAGCTTGCTGGGTATGTGCAGAAGTCATGTGGTTGCATGTCCATCGAAGCTTATCGAGATCAACCCATAGGGGGCGCCACCAATGGGCGGGGCTTAATAACACGTTGGCCCTAACTCCTTAACCATAGGTCCTATCATCATGAAACTTGCTGGGTGTGTGCAGAAGTCATGTGGTAGCATGACCATCGAAGCTTATCGAGATTAACCCAAAGGGGGCGCCACAAATGGGCGGGGCTTAATAACACGTTGGCCATAACTCCTTAACCATAGGTCCTATCATCATCAAACTTGCTGGGTATGTGCAGAACTCATGTGGTAGTATGTCCTTCTAAGCTTATCGCGATTTAACCATAGGGGGCGCCACAGGGGCGGGGCCTATCCACAAATTGGCTATAACTCCTTAACAATAGGTTCTATCATCATCAAACTTGCTGGGTGTGTGCAGAAGTCATGTGGTAGCATGTCCCTCGAAGCTTATCGCGATTAACCCGTAGGGGGCGCCACAGGGGCGGGGCCTATCCACAAATTGGCCATAACTCCTTAACCATAGGTCCTATCATCATCAAACTTGCTGGGTGTGTGCAGAAGTCATGTGGTAGCATGTCCCTTGAAGCTTATCGCGATTAACCCGTAGGGGGCGCCACAAAAGTCACCCGACTCCGATTGACTTGAAATTGATTGCACATGTACAGCTCATGGTACTCTACAATTTCGCTCAAAGGAATTTTTTTTTAATTTCCGGTAGGGGGCGCTGTTATTAATCCCCGACTGAAGAAAGTTTGAGAGACCGCGCCCCGCACACCGTAAGTCCGATTGACTTGAAATTTCTCACACTGGTGTATTTTAGGGTGCTCTACAAAAAAGCCTCTCGGACCATAAGAGTCAACCTGGAAATACTTTCGGCTAATTGGCATAAACTGAAAAAAAGGGTTTTATCCACAACTTTTTCAAGTGTTACTCCATCAACACCAAATGTCTCACGAAGCCCCGGGGGACTATGACGCACGTCTCCGAAAAATATCGGTAGGACAGCTTCAAAAACATGGCCGCCGTTGACTAAAACGTTCACGCAGGGGCGGGGCTTAATAACACGTTGGCCGTAACTCATTGACCGTAGGTCCTATCATCACGAAACTCGCAGGATACGTGCAAAAGACATGCGGTAGCGTGTCCCTCTAAGCTCGTCGAGGTCAACCCGTAGGGGGCGCCACAAATGCGAAAAACGTCATTCGCCGATGCAATGTTTGCCAGGCCACGCCCCTTTCCCCCCGACTCCGATCGACTCGTCGTTTGTCGGACGCGCGCGGCTCGCGTCGCTCTACGGTAAAGCCTCTGGGACCGCGGGGGTCGGCCGCGATTTTTTTCCTTCCCCGATTCGCGCGGGGGCGGCCCGTACTTTCCAAATCTCCGCGGGATTTCTAGTTCTTCTTTTTATTCTGCCTCAAATTTCTAGCTGCTTCTCCTCCCACACCGTTACACGCAGACATGCCAAAATTTCACACAACGTGCGCCCACACCCCCCGGGGTGTGCTATTATACAGTTTTTCCGAATTCCGCTAGGGGGCGCTGTTATGAAGTCCCCACTGAATAACTTTGAGAGGCCACGCCCCGCACGCCGTAACTCCGATTGACTTGAAATTTCTCACACAGGTGTATGTTAGGGTGCTCTACAAAAAAGCCTCTTGGACCATAAAAATTCTTCTGGGAATATTTCCCGCTAATTAGCATAAAGTGAAAAACAGCGTGTTATCCAGAACTTTCTGCAATTTGACTGTATCGACACCAAATTTCTTGTGAAGCCCCGGGGGACTACAATAAACATACCCGTAAAAGATTAGTAGGACAACTTGAAAAACATGGCCGCCATTGACCAAAACGTTTACGCAGGGGCGGGGCATAATAACACGTTGGCCATAACTCCTTAACCATAGGTCCTATCATCATGAAACTTGCTGGGTATGTGCAGAAGTCATGTGGTAGCATGTCCCTCGAAGCATATCGAGATTAACCCAAAGGGGGCGCCACCAATGGGCGGGGCTTCATAACACGTTGGCCATAACTCCTTAACCGTAGGTCCTATCATCATCAAACTTGCTGGGTATGTGCAGAAGTCATGTGGTTGCATGTCCATCGAAGCTTATCGAGATCAACCCATAGGGGGCGCCACCAATGGGCGGGGCTTAATAACACGATGGCCATAACTCCTTAACCGTAGGTCCTATCATCATCAAACTTGCTGGGTATGTGCAGAAGTCATGTAGTAGTATGTCCTTCTAAGCTTATCGCGATTTAACCATAGGGGGCGCCACAGGGGCGGGGCCTATCCACAAATTGGCTATAACTCCTTAACAATAGGTTCTATCATCATCAAACTTGCTGGGTGAGTGCAGAAGTCATGTGGTAGCATGTCCCTCGAAGCTTATCGCGATTAACCCATAGGGGGCGCCACAGGGGCGGGGCCTATCCACAAATTGGCCATAACTCCTTAACCATAGGTCCTATCATCATCAAACTTGCTGGGTGTGTGCAGAAGTCATGTGGTAGCATGTCCCTCGAAGCTTATCGCGATTAACCCGTAGGGGGCGCCACAGGGGCGGGGCCTATCCACAAATTGGCCATAACTCCTTAACCATAGGTCCTATCATCATGAAACTTGCTGGGTATGTGCAGAAGTCATGTAGTAGCATGTCCCTCGAAGCTTATCGCGATTAACCCATAGGGGGCGCCACAAAAGTCACCCGACTCCGATTGACTTGAAATTGATTGCACATGTACAGCTCATGGTGCTCTACAATATAGCCTCTCAGAATTTTTTTGTAATTTCCGCTAGGGGGCGCTATAATTAAACCCAGACTGAAGAAAGTTTGAGAGGCCACGCCCCGCACACCGTAAGTCCGATTGACTTGAAATTTCTCACACAGGTGTATGTTACGGTGATCTACAAAAAAGCCTCTTGGACCATAAAAGTCAACCTGGAAATATTTTCGGCGAATTAGCATACACTGAAAAACAGGGTTTTAACCACAACTTTTTCACGTTTTACTCTATCGACACCAAA
This sequence comes from Ammodytes marinus, assembly GCF_949987685.1. Classification (NCBI taxonomy): domain Eukaryota; kingdom Metazoa; phylum Chordata; class Actinopteri; order Uranoscopiformes; family Ammodytidae; genus Ammodytes; species Ammodytes marinus. The sequence goes on along the minus strand of NC_137217.1, from coordinate 16,126,107 downwards.
TGTCTCACGAAGCCCCGGGGGACTGTGAAGCACGTCTCCGAAAAATATCAGTAGGATAGCTTGGAAAACATGGCCGCCATTGACTAAAACGTTTACGCAGGGGCGGGGCTTAATTACAAATTGGCCATAACTCGTCGCCCGTAGGTCCTATCGTCGTGAAACTCGCGGGATACGTGCGGAAGACACGCGGTGGCGTGTCCCTCTAAGCTCGTCGAGGTTAACCCAGAGGGGGCGCCGCAAATGCGAAAACCGTCATTCGCCGACGCAATGTTTGCCGGGCCACGCCCCTTTCCCCCCGACTCCGATCGACTCGTCGTTTGTCGGACGCGCGCGGCTCGCGTCGCTCTACGGTAAAGCCTCTGGGACCGCGGGGGTCGGCCGTGATTTTTTCCCTTCCCCGATTCGCGCGGGGGCGGCCCGTACTTTCCAAATCTCCGCGGGATTTCTAGTATTATTATTACAACTTAAAAATAGGCTAAATACACTGATGTTCACCTCTGCTTTTAACTGTACCTACTTAAATTTTGACTCTTAGATTATTTTATGTATTAGGAATGTTGTTGTGTTATCTCTGTATTATTGTATTCATGCATTTTACTACTATTTGTATGTTTATATTCTGTTCTTTTAATGCCTTTTATGTAAATCACTTTGAATTGCCATGGTGTACGAAATATGCTTCTGTATAAACTTGCTTGCTTAACTGGGATTTTTGAACACAGGCTTTGGAGGTGGAGGTGGATACTCTGGGAGTCTTCAGACTCACTGGGGACCCATATTTATGTTGAAACAAACATGAAAAGGGATATTTTGCATAATAGTTTACCTTCAAAATGCATTTAAAGTTGAATTAATTAATGCATGGAGTGTTTATCAGTTGTCAATCATCTAAATTTGTGAACCTATTGAATGCACATGACAAATTAGCTTTTTCTCTAACTTTGCCTCAGCTGTTTGGGTTTAGCTTGCTGCATATATTCAAAGTATAAGAGGCTTGGCGCAAATTTTATTCTTCAGATTTTGTAGTGAATGCATCATTAAATAATCATAGCACACAGGTCCACTACTGAAAAACAAATAATACATGCTTTCAAGTAAAACACAAAATAATCATATCTGAGTATTAAGGAATCTAACAATAGAGTCCTTCAGCTTTTATTAATATCCCATTCTGTAATTTGCATTCAAAAAGTCCCTAGTGCTCATTATATACATGTGTTTACATTTTTCTGTAAACTGAGTAAAAGTTAAACACAAATCTGCAAAATTCTACAAAACGTTATTGAGAATGAATAAACTGCCTGTTATCTAAAAGTTGTCCACTAGATGAGTACCCATGTTTGACACCACAAATGTAGTTCTACTCTTTTACCATTTTTACACATATACACGGTTACGGATGGGGACAGACGGAACAGCTTACGCTAACCTAGACAATGGGGACATGCATCAGTAACTCATATTTATTGGGTGGCCATCATCTGTCACCTAAACTACTGAAAACACTCCCTAATCTAAGTAGCTTTAGAAATGCCTCTTGTTGTTTACTACAACCTGTTTCACCCGTTTTATTGCCCAACCCTAATTTATATAATGAAAATCGTGAAGTCATGTGATGTGAAATCACAGGGCACTCCAGCTTGGATATGACAACAATATTATTTATTGCACATGTCAGAAAAAGAGATAAATGCTCGAGTTTAGTCGTCCCCGATTACGCAGTGTCAGTGTCCCAAATCACCTGACTTCACCCTGCCTAACGTGACATTGTAATGCAATTAAAAGTTTGACTCAGCAGATTTAAACTCTATACTATTCGTACTATGGGCTATTATAGTCCCTCACTGTTCCATAATGAAAAGGGCGTGGGAGTATTTTAGTTTTGGGCCACATCAAAGTGAAAGCAATATTGATTGAATGTTATCATAAATAAACTGTTTAATTACAAAGTCTGTGCTGTGTGTGAATATTTCTGAAAAATGTATATACCCTGCAGCAGCTTTAGTGAACCTACAGCAATGTCCTTATGTGATACCTGTCACCCGACAGAAACGAGCACCAAATTGCTTATCCTAACATCACCGTCATTCTCCCATGACGCTACAGTGATGGTATGTAGATGTTATCTACTGCAGCTTCAAAGAGAATCTGAAGGAGGGTGGAATTGCCTAATGTGGGACCGTTTCTGTAATTTCAATTTATGTACGATATTGCCACAATAACCCAATACAATACTCTCCAAGTTTTTCCAAGTGTTTCATCACTCTTTTTTGTAAATAAAAAAGAGTGATCTTGTTATCTTTTTTAACTTTTGTTTCATCGTGTGTTGTTGTCCTTGTTTGATTAGTTAACATACTATCTCTGCTTTAAAGCTTTTAAACGTCCCTACGAAATCATTGCACAACAATTTTGAAGGCTAAACATCACAATTGTAATTAAACACTCAAACATAATTCTGTCCCATTGCGAGTAGATTTCAGTTTATAGCACTTAATTTCTGACACATTTGGTTGAAAACCAAATTTAAGTAGACACTGTACTCCAAACAATAACTCTGAGGTATAAAAATATAAAAGCCCCATCTTGTCTTACTGCTCATTTGTACTATAATGGAGTGAGATAAAAAGTATGTTTTCGTGGGCTTATAATATTGCAGCATATAAAAACTACCATTTGATGTCAATGCCAACTACAGTACACCTTTGCAGAATTTTAACACAATTTTATTTATTTAACTTTTTATCAGTAACATCAAAACATTTCAGTCCATTGAGAAGCAGCTTTGAGATAAATAATAATTTATTATAATAATAGCACACAAAAAAAGACAATGACAATTATTCTATACAAGACGGTTGCTATACTCTTAAATAGGCAACTAACACAAATCTGCAAGTTATAAACTGTATGAAGCAGGGGACTTAGGGAAATCATTACTTTCCTAAATCACATCTTTTAACTTTTATCGCTTAACTTTCCAAATTCAAACTCATCATTTGAAAGGATAAAGAAAAGGTTTGGGAACACTATAAGGCCAATAAGGAGATGGGAGAAAAACTGGTCTCCGCAAGCTAAGAGAACATGACCAAAGAGAGCAGCGAGGCCACCAGGATCAGGAGGCTAGCGCTTGTGCTGAAGGCGCTGTTGCAGAGGTCACCCTCACAGCAGCTGATGCCTCCTTCTAAGCCTCCTGGAAGCATCTGTCCAGTAGCTGAGCACATCGACTTGGTGGCACAGCCCTTCACAGTCAGGCTTTGACCTCCAAAAATCACTGAAATAATATAAAATAATGTTAGTGTGTGAGCTCAAAGTTTAATAGGCCTACATCTACCAGAATCACTTGATGTCCCCCTGGGCGGAGGAAATGTGTAGAATGTTTAATGATGTAACCCTCTTACTTTTGGTCGAGATGCAGTGGTCCTCCTTCCCATCGCAGTTGAGAGTCGCGCTGCACGATTGTCCGGTGCAGGTGAAGCACTTTTTACCATTCGGACTTGATTTGCTGGGTGCTGTAATAGTAGAACATACATTTTACCATGTTGTTTGGGGTGCTAAGAAGCAATGAACATGTGTTGGAATTTTGCTGCTGATGAAGAAGTTAAAGTATATTTTATTTAACAAATGTACAATATGAAAATAATTATGCTTTTTTTAGCTCACTGTGTGATTTTAAATTCAAGATTTTGTAATACAGAAAAAATAAAGATAAAGGGGTCGGCCCTTAGGGAGATAAGAATAACCTGAGCCTGGGATTCTCTCTCTCTCTCTCACACACACACATACACACACACACACATGCACACACGCACACACGCGCGCACACACACACACACACACACACACACACACACACACACACACACACACACACACACACACACACACACACACACACACACACACACACACACACACACAATTATTTCTATGTGCAGCTCCACTGTAGCAGTAGGGGGCATAATGCCTTTGGGCTCCTCTTTAGCAGATGGCGTAGGAGGGAAAAGTAATTTCCCTCTTGCCCCTCTCGGAATTTAAGTCTTTTTTCTCTAAAAAATATCTGCTCCAAACACACCGCATTGCTGTTGCAAGAACTGGGATCATCAATCTTCAATACTTTAATTCATTGGTAACTATGGTACAACACATTTACAAATTATGATAAAACTAAATGCCACTTTTTCAACGGAAAAACAGCTTGCAGTGCAAAGAAGCATCTAATTATACCAATAATTACCAGTGGCAGGTTGGCTGTTGCAGAGATCCGTGGTGCAACACTCGCTGGCAATCACGGTTTTGGCGATTCCAAAGTTAATTGAGCCCCCCTCAATACACTCTGCAGCCACAACACAACGTCTAAAGCCGACTTCCGAGATTTTTGAACCACCTGCAATAATAGAGTACCCATTGTTAACTGTGCCAGTACGAAGCAGTTTTATAATGAAAAGAAATTCATAGCAAAAGAACACACCTGAATATGCTGTGATACTTAGTGCACCACACCTAAAATCCCCCGAAGGGCAATCCATTGTTTTTGTGCAGGTCTCTGTGGCCTCCGGCGTGGGACATTCATGACATTTTAGGGTGTAGGCTGTCGAGCACAAATCAACAAAATGTTAACACCTCAACTCTTAATTATTAGTCAATATCAAAAGTGTTGTCAGCGATTCTGGAGAACGCTTGTTATCAAAATGTATTTTCGTCAAAATCAGTGAGTATCACCCAGCTATCCGCTACCTGTCCGTGTATAGAGCCTGGGTTTTAACCATAGATAGTATAATAAACTACTACACTTGATTATTTTTACAGCACACACAGAACAGACAGGTAGCGGATCATGAGGAGATATTCACTGGTGATGATCAAAATTGATTTTGAAATCAAGCAGTCTCCAGAATTGCTGAATCCACCTTTAACCCTAACCCCTTTTTATTTATTTATTTGTGGTTGTTTGTTTCTCAATTAGCCTACAAAAGAAAACAAAAGGAAGCCAAATCATCTGTGCACAAACTTCAGGTGAGGAAGATAAGTAGCAGTGACAAGTAATAAAGACTGAAATATGTAGGAAGAGGACAAACTGTTATAATTAACAATACATGTGAAGATGAACTAGTTTAAAAAAGAAAAAGAAGCAAAACCCTTACCTTTGTGAAGAAGCACAATCCCGCAGATCAGTGTAAAGAGATGCATCTTGAGAAGGCAGAATGAGACTGAGGTCTAGTTCAACTCTGTTAGGACTATATGTAGGCTAGTTCACTGGGGAAGGAGTTGTCTTCATTCTAAAACCACACCCTCATTCCACCTGTGTTAGTGACAAAATGTTCATCTTAAAATAGCCTCGTCAATTAACTCATCCCTGTGTAATTAACTTTAACTTTTCATTTTAAGATAATTTATGAGCAGTTCTGAGCACAATGTGCAATGTCTAATAGCTAAAAACTAAAACAAAAATAGATTCAAATATAGATGCATATAGAAGGAAAGACTTACTAAAGAAATTAAATACAAAATTAAAGTTTTCAAATGCTGTATATTCACACGCTGAGGACATCATTCATTCAAGAGATATGGATCTTGAAGCAGTGTGATTTACTTAATATATACCTTATCTAATTCCACCGATCCCTCATTCCTATGATAGTGTCCAAATGTGTAACTTTAAAAAAAGCCATTTAAATCTACTTTTAAGACGAAAGACATAATAGTGAAAAGTTAAATATGGGTTAAATAAAGGAACACAATTGGCCATTTTATATAGAAAACATCATAAAATAAAAAAGAACGCTGTTAGACTGGTGATACAGTTTTGAAAAAAGGCAATGTGTGCAGGTACAACCTTTAACATATGTGTTCTGAATCCTATTGTTGATCTCAGCTAAATATTAGTATTGGAACATTTTCAATTTCTTTCTTCAGAGTGAATGCAAGGTGGCACACATTGACAACGGTTGCCTCTGAGTCACTGAGGAGTGTCTCAAAAGACATTTATTTCACTGTGAAATCACATGCTTGCCCTTTATTTCAAAGTCAACTAATAATATGCAAATTCCACATTTACTTGAGGTAGGTCAAGGTTGAGGCATTTTAGCCAACCCTTGATTTAGAAGATATGGGCTACAGTAGGCCATGTAAACGTTTGTCAGTGTGTTGGGCTATTACAGTAGATGGATATAAAAGCGTTGTAGAGGGGTTTGTCATGGAACCATACTGTAGCCTTTTTCATGTATTGGCTGCAGTGATAAACGTGTTTCCATTATGCAGCATCAATTGAGATTAAGATTAATCTCTCAAATGTCAAGCAGGTTTTTCTTGTAGGGAAAGCAAACAAAATCACACCAATGTGTGGAGCACGTTTACTTGGGCGGCCCACCCAGGTAGATTGAGACCCGCCGAGGTAGATAACAGCTGTAAGCCTATTCCATTATTTAAAAAATAAATAATTCTAATCAATGTAGTTTAGTGCAGACATGTGGTAGCCATAAGCTTACTAAATTATTGTAACCCATCATGGAAGAAAGCAATTGTGCTAATTTTCTGTTAATTGTTCTTGTGCTGTCTTTCAAAATTATAATACAAGTTAGTTTCATTTTCAGATAGGAACTGACCTGAGAAATACACTGCCAACTTTGTTAATAGGCCTAGGTTTGTTTTATTAGGCAGTAGTTATCTTTTTATTTGATGAACAGTCTATAGTAGACCTAATTTGTTTATTTTTGGACATGCATATATGTTCATAGTCTGGTTTGTAGCCTAAATAAGTAGGCCAATTGCTTTCAGATTTATTTATGTCATCGACTCATTGTTTATCAACAAAACAGTTCATAAACCTTTGTTTGACTAAATAATTATGAATGTGTCAATTCATTGTGATGACGATCCACCACGTAGAAGCGCCAACATCAGACGCACACCCATCAACAAACTATGTCATGGTAGGCTACAGTGGAGTGGAACAAAAAAATTAACCTTTGTTGGGACTAGGAGTGAAAACGCCCTAGACACACAAAGGGATTTAACTTGAGTTTACTTTTATTTCTGAGTAATTCACAAACACTCTTTTAATTGATGGTTACAAGAAAATAAAATGACTTAACAGAAAGCTTAATTTCCATCTCAGAAAAAAACACGTGTGCACCATCAGTATACCAAAATTGCAGTTAGGCCAAGGCCTACATCATGTTGACATTTAGCGCATACAATAACATCTTGTTTGAACATGTACAGGTAACTGTTTCTGTCTCTTTCCCACCACTCCTGAGAGCAGCTTGTTTACATTATATGTCCTGAGGGAAGGGATAGGCAACTGCATGACGATGGATCACCAACAGACAAAGACTTAAGGTGAGGCCACCAATACAGCATTATGTCTGACTTTTCAAACCTGGAAGGGCCTGCAGTTTTACTTTGCCAAGTCTCCGCTTCCAGAGCAACACTTCTCTCCATGTGACCAGATCACTGGACACAAGATGTTGCACCTCTTTTGTATAGGCCACATAACAGCAGTCCACCAAGTTGTCAGCTGAGCAGGCGGCTGTATTCGGAGAGGGCCGAGGACTTTTTCACCCCATCCCAGATGCGGGCTGCATAGTGAAACCTGTTTAAAAACAACATTGTTTTTATGAGAAATTGTAATCACCTAGATCAAATGAATGTTTTTTACTTTTTGCATGTTTTGTAAAAAGTACAACAACTTTTCACCGGTCCATGACCTTTTCTGCATTTTGCTTTGAACAGATGCAGAGGGGCAGGCAGAAAGTAGGGCATACAGGAAACAAAGCAGGTACACTGCAAACGACACTGCATAACTACAAAGAAAAGTGAAAGGCAATTTCTTTAATGTTTAGATCAAAGCCTAGGCATGTGTTAGAGTCAAAGTCCAGACCTAAATACAATTGAGAATATCTGGAAAGACTTGAAAATTGCTGTTCACAGACGCTTTCCATCCAATCTGATGCTGAATCTGAAGCTCAAGCTATTTTGCAAAGAGGAATGGGCAAAAATGTCAGTCTGTAGATGTGCAAAGCTGGTAGAGACATACCCCAAGAGACTTGGAGCTGTAATTGCAGTGATAGGTGGTTCTACAATGTATTGATTCAGGGGGGCTTGAATACTTATGCACGCCACATATTTCAGTTTTTTATTTATAAAAAAAAAGGAAAACCATGTTTAATTTTCATTCCACTTCACAATTATGCGGCACTTTGTGTTGGTCTAACACATGAAATCCCAATAAAATAAATGTACGTGTTTGGTTGTTACGTGACAAAATGTGGAAAAGTTCAAGGGGCATGAATACTTTTTCAAGCCACTGTATTTAATTCTAACCATCAACTGGTAACGCCTGAAAGCTGATCATTTGAAAGCAGCTGTTGAAGCAGGGAGCTGTCTAAACTGATGAAAAACTGCTCTAGTCTACAATATATTCGGCTGCAACACTGGCTCAGAACTTTGTTTACAGCATGAATGAAACCGGGTCAGCAAACGAGACCATCAGTGCAAAGAAAGACGTTTTCAAATAGTTTTTATTACTGCTTTTGGTCTGGTCGCACACCCAGTCCGATTTTCGGTTCGCTCGTGCAGGCTCTATGTTCACATATCCGTATTGGTCGCAGATTTCAGTGTGGCGCAGCAACGTGAATTGAGAAGCCTATCCCTCCAGGTGAGGGAAGGGGAGCGGGAGCCTTGTTTGATACAGTTATTTGTCGTCATAATGACTGATAACGGGGCTGAACCATCAAAGAAAAAAAAGAAAATGCAATGAAGAAAAGCTAAAAGGGAGAGTGATATAGGCTACGGGGGGACGAGGGCGTTGCCAAGCAACGTGTATACAATTTCACGAGAGCAAAACTAGACTGCAGTGTTTACTCCTAAATGAATGAGCGGTTGGTACTAACACAAAGTTTGCTTTGCTTCACCATCATCAGATAACCATTATCTGAAATAGTAATTATTTACAACAACATAAACACATTACCTCATCGTGATCCATACTAACTGCCGTCTATCGTTCATTCGCTTTCTGTGAGTAGTCGGACACGTAATCTTTCAGCTCCGTGAGAGAGAGAGTAGTTAGGTGACACTGCTGCAGCAACTCATTGCAATCAGGTGTGTGTGGCAGTGACTGGCATTAGTTCATGCAGTGTCAAAACCACTCTCACAGAGCCGAAAAGAGTCCTCACACTTTCAACACACGGACATGCACTATATTGCTCCCTTCTCAGTTCACACTCACGCGCCTGGCACGCGCTAGAAAACAGCTTTGCGACAGCGGGCGTCGTAAAAATACTACCGCTTTTGTCCAAAGGTGTTATGTTACTCGTAGTGGCTTTAATACACGACGGCTGAGCGTAGCTGCAGGTAGGCCTATAGTAGAAGAGAACTCACAGCGGCTACATGCCACAAGTGAGTGTGTTGTTGTTGCTTTTAACGCCTTTTTGCACTTATTTTTTTTATCTTATATTTACGCCTGTGAGCTCACGCAGCCGTGCTGACAGCTGCAGATTTTTGGTTTAGAAGTATTGAAAAAAGAACTACTGTTGATATAACCGGGAAAGTGTTTTGACTGTTTTGTACACGTCTGTTGAACATATTACTATTGTAATACTAAGTCAGTTAGTCCTGACACACTCAAGATATCAGATATAATGAAGCAAAGAGGATTTCCAGTGAAAAACACTTTCCCGGTTGTCTCAACAGTAGCTTTTTTCAATACTTCAATACTAGAAATCTCGACTTCAAACTACAAATCTCTACAACACATATTCATGTTGTTTCAGTTGAAGTCATGTGGCTCAAGTCGTACCTATTTGGCGACACATTCAAGTTGCTTAACCTCCTCCTGGATTCATATTATTACGACGTTTCATAATGTACAATTTGCTTTTAACGAAAATAATTTTACATTAAAAAAAATTCTAAATTAACAACATTTTTATGAGACAACAACACTAGCCCACTTTTTTAGTTAGACTATACAAAACAATTCTGTATCTGAATTTTTGGTGTGACAGCTGCCACTGTGCGTGGCACCCTCTTATAATATGTCCATGGTGGCAACAGCACACCCTGGCACACCTGTGGCTACGCGACTGCCTTAAGAGTCACTGAACAATGACGCTGATTTGTCATTGTTCAGTGACATCAACAAGATGGTGCTGTATGCTGTACAGATTGTTTTACCTATGAAAAAGGACTAGGTCAAGCGGTTTTCATTTAAAGTAGGAATGTTCTCATACCAAAATAAAACTGTAAACAACAGAACCACTAGCCAATCAAAACCTTTGCTGCATGTTATGTTCTACCCGCAACATTTCCTGTTTTTCTCTACACTTTTAACTGTCAAATAAGAAGGCAGGAAATCTCCCCCTGCACCCCTTGAAAAATGTAAAAGCACCTTTCCTTTCCTGAGATAGGAATGCTGCTATAACTTTTCAAATTTGCACTTTCGATTGTTGTTTTGCTCCTGTCCAATGTGATGCTTACCAGTTCTTCTCTGTGAGGATGGTGTGTGACAGCTGACAGCGGGGCATGGCCAGTATTTGGCTGCGCAGTTTGGAAACCATGGTGGAGAAGGCAGGGTATCCTCTGTAGCCCGGGAGCAGCGAGAAGAGCGGGTATGTTCCAGAGCCTAAACATGTTACAACAATGAATACCAATCTTACACAGTGAACAGGGAGAGGGGGAGGGGGGGGATTGGGCTTTATATTATGTGAAGAGCAATTCTCTATAACCTGCTTTAGTCAGATTATCCTCCCCATCATTCTCCTGCACAGGAAGGAGGAAAAAGTTGACCTCAGTTCCCAGATAGTCCTGCCCCAAGCCAGGGAAGATATTGCAGTCCAGCATGGACAAAGTACCTAAAAACAAACAAAATATTATAGGATGAGTGCAGATCTTGCAAGGTAAAGCAATCTGGTGCAACTATTTTGTTGGTCAAATTTCTGAACCAAATGTATAAACATTTTTAAGGTATTATACCACATGCCATTTACAATAATTTGTCATTAGACAAACTCGGTTTTAGACATTAAACCCAATGTCCCCTTAAAAGCAGCAATGCCATGAACAGAACGTATTAATGTATGAAGATAATATTCTTGTTGTTTGGAACCTTTGTATTTGAGATGAGAGTGGGCCATTAATTTGTCCACCACCATATGCATGTTCTTCAGATTCCTTGGGCAGAAGTCATCCTGTCTGGCTTTATTCTGGAGGAACACTGAATGAGGAAGAGGGGAACACTTTCATTATAATGTCATTAAACCTAGCTGTGTTTGTGTGTTTTCTGCACAACAAGAATTCACCTATGTGAGGATAGTACTCTGCTCCATCGTCATTGCCCGAAGAGCCAGTGCTGTCGTGGCTTGCAGACGGAGTGGAGGGTTTCAACATTTCTGCCGTCTGAAGAAACCTGTCCACAAACATAACAATAAGGTTAGTATGTGGTACGCACATTTGATTTCAATGTGAGTGTCAATGAGGAAGCTATTTAATTAGGGAGGAGCAAAACCTGCATCATTTGGATATATGTATATTGGAAAAAGTACGACCACATGTATTTTCCACGAATCAATTTTGTTTCATGGATTATGAGATTTTGTTTAACATGATGTTACATATAGGTGAAACTCGAAAAATTTGAATATCGTGCAAAAGTTCATTTATTTCAGTAATTCAACTTAAAAGGTGAAACTGATATATTATATAGACTCATTACATTCAAAGTGAGATATCTCAAGCCTTTATTTGTTATAATTGTGATTATTATGGCTTACAGTTCATAAAAACCCCAAATTCAAAATCTCAGAAAATTAGAATATTACATAAAATCAATAAAAAAAGGTTTTTAAATACAGAAATGTTGGCCCTCTAGAAAGTATAATCATGCATATGTACTAAGTACTTGGTTTGGGCCCCTTTTGCATACATTCTTGCCTCAATGCGGCGTGGCATGGATGCTATCAGCCTGTGGCACTGCTGAGGTGTTATGGAAGCCCAGGTTGCATTGATAGTGGCCTTCAGCTCGTCTGTATTGTTGGGTCTGGTGTGTCTCATCTGCCTCTTGACAGTACTCCATAGTTTCTCTATTGGGTTCAGGTCAGGAGAGTTGTCTGGCCAATAAAGCACAGTAATACCATGGTCAGTCAACCAGTTACTTGTGGTTTTGGCACTGTGGACAGGTGTCAAGTCTTGCTGTAAAAAGTAATTCAGCATCCCCATAAAGCTTGTCAACAGACAGGAGCATGAAGTGCTCTAAAATCTCCTGGTAGACAGCTGTGGTGACTTTGGACTTGATAACACAGTGGACCAACACCATCAGATGACATGGTGCCTCAAATCATCACTGACTGTTGAAACTTGACAGTGGTCTTCAAGCCCCTTGGATTTTGTGCCCCTCCACTCTTCCTCTAGACTGTGGGACCTTGATTTCCAAATAAAACGCAACATTTAATTTGGATCAGTGATGATTTGAGGTATCATGTCATCTGCTGCTGTTGGTCCACTGCGTTATCAAGTCCAAAGTCACCACAGCTGTCTACCAGAAGATTTTATTGCACTTCATGCTTCGGTCTGTTGACAAGCTTTATGGAGATGACAATTTCCATTTCCAGCTAGACTTGCCACCTGCCCACAGTACCATAAACCACTAGTAATAGGTGACTGACATTGGTATTACTGTGCTTGATTGGCCATACAACTCTCCTGACCTGAACTCCATAGAGAAACTATGGGCTAATGTCAAGAGGCAGATGAGACACACCAGACCCAACAATACAGAGGAGCTGAAGGCCACTATCAAAGCAACCTGGGCTTCCATAACACCTCAGCAGTGCCACAGGCTGATAGCATCCATGCCACGCCGCATTGAGGCAAGAATGAATGCAAAAGGGGCCCAAACCAAGTACTTAGTACATATGCATGATTATACTTTCTAGAGGGTCGACATTTCTGTATTTAAAAACCTTTTTTTATTGATTTTATGTAATATTCTAATTTTCTGAGATTTTGAATTTGGGGTTTTTATGAACTATAAGCCATAATAATCACAATTATAACAAATAAAGGCTTGAGATATCTCACTTTGAATGTAATGAGTCTATATAATATATCAGTTTCACCTTTAAAGTTGAATTACTGAAATAAATGAACTTTTGCACGATATTCTAATTTTTCGAGTTTCACCTGTACATTTGAACTTCCTCAAGAGGATATTTCTTTGCAGCCAGTATGGACAGAAGGGACTAATGGAAGTGAGCAACTGTCATGGACAAGTATTTCAAGACATACTGTACATAAAACATGCATTTCTATACTTTCCAGACCAGAAAATGGAAAGAAAAACTCACTTTTATTTGAATAAATAGAATCAAATTAAATATAATAAATACATTATAATAAGCTGTTCACACGGACATAATGAACAGGTTATAGTGTATACATGTAGGGTACATAGCAAGGGATTTGCAGCCTGCTTTGCCTGAACGTGTTGTCTCCTTGACCATGACCAACAAAGAATAACATTATTGAGCTGATGAAAAAGCAGGAGACAAATATCCTCTCACGATACAAGGCAAAATGCTTAACATTCCTGCAGAAGGGAGCAGCCCAGACCCATCGCAGAAAAACAATGACTAACCTGTAGAGGTTAAGGTCTGTGAACCAGTCCTGGACCACAATGACCACATGGCACACTGTGAACAAGAAGGCGGCGATCTGAAGAGACTGTTGAGAAATTAGACCATTCATTTGCTTACATGTGAATGTGTGCAGAAGCACTCAAATGATTAGGAAACTGTCTCTAGTCTAAACAATGATTGCTGCTTAGATAGACCTTGTGCACAAGCGCTACCATAAACATCCACAGGCCGAAAAAACTGACCTGCATCTCAACGTATGTGTGGGGGAGGTTGTACTCTGGAGGCAACTTCCGATCGTTGTTGATGAGGTGGTCCAGGATCGACGGGCTGAGCATTGGCTGAAGAAACAAATACTGATTAGAACTGTCCTTCTATTCCAAGGTAACATTTTAGTAAGGTAGAGTGTGAAGGCCACGGAGGAAGTTTTTTTTTTCATTACACACTTAAAGAAAATAAAAAAAGGAAAATTAGAGAACTGACAAAAATAAACTTGACGACACATCCTCTAAATTCAACTAATAATGTATTGTGCTTTATGTGGAGCAGGCTTTGACACAAGAGCCATGGACCTTCTAATTAGTGCAACACTGAAGTGAAGAAATGTTCGATAACTTGCAGTGCAGATTTTAATCGAGCTAAGAGGACCACTCGCTTTTGTTAAAATTAGGTTGTAGCTCTGCCTAACAATGATAGCAAAGATGTATCGTTTATGTTTTGATAATGTTTTTAATATATTTATTTATGCATTTTGTTTCTTGATTTGTTTAAGGTGTGTATTCAGTTTCTGCCATTATCAGCCTTTTCAATCTTATTGTAATTAGGATTAGGTTTAAACCATCTCTTGTAGTCATTTCTTAATGTAGAGTGTGTGTTATGGGTTATGAGGTTTGATTGGGTGGGATATAGGTGGGGTTCGTTCTGGAAAAAAAGGGGAAAATATATATATTCCATTTTAAAGTAATTGTTTTTGCAATTCTGTCATTCAATTAAAAAAATATATATAAATATTTTAACATTTTGCTCATGAGTTTTTGATCCTGAAAGTTCGAATCTGTCAATATCTTTCCAACTTTACCACAGTTTTGAACTGTGAGTTTATTCTCGACATTTCAACTTTATTCACAACATTGGATTAAAACTTGCTGGGCCCGGCCCGGGGAGGGGGGTGGGGGGCGGGGGGTGGACGCCCTACCAACTGAGCTAAATGTGCCCCCTAGGATTAAAACTTTTTAAAGTGCAAAATGAAAAGGCCCAACTACTCCCCCGTATTTCAGTTTAGAAAGTTCACAAAGTACTTACATCCTGACGGCAAACTGAAAATACCAATAGAAAAAGGGTACCTGTGTATCCAAGAAGATGACTCTCTCCTGTGTGATGAAGAAATCAATGCCCGTGCTCTGGTTTCCTCCTCTTTCCTTGATCTCTTGAGTCTGGGCTCTGAAGACATAACCCCTGAGCAAAACGAACAAGCACTCTTATTCCAAACAACAGACACAACAGCACAGACTACATCAGTGACTGCACTGGTTATGTTCAAAGAAAAGGCTGTATAAGGCTACAGCTGCAATTAACAAATGCATAGATAAGGTGTCTAAGGTCTAAAATAAGAATATCAGTCAGTGTTTCTATAGTATCTATATTTTACTAAACAAAGAAATAGCATTTGATCTTATGGAATTATTGTGTATGGACATTGTACAGTGAGACAGTGAAATGACTCGACGTCATTGTAAATGAGGGTCACCTCTCAATGATCTCCCGAGTATAAATGCATGTTAAATGGAAAAATAATTAATACAGTGAATTGTTTTAAAACGCTTTAGTGCTAGAAACTGAAGCAGAAAACAACATAATTTATGATTGGGCGAAACCCTTCGATAAACTCTATAAAAACAAATGGCTTTATATCGCCCCTTTGTGTTCAGAAAGAGTACTATCACAACGTTGTAGGTAAAGGTTTGAAATGCCAATTTGTTATTTTTTTTTTTTTATGGGTGAACATGAACTTCTTTTGCAACACTGCTTCTCTTTCATGAAGCAACTTAAATTCAAAATGAACAGTATAATAATATAGTTTCCTTTCTATATAGAATAGCCTTACAATTTTGATATTCTAGACAAACTCATAACTGACCTCCTCAGCCACTAAACTGGAATCAGTACATTTCTATTATTTCAAATTCCTCTTACATACTGGAGGACATTCTCTTTCATTGTAAGAAAGGGTCCTCATCCTTACCTTTGGTCTTCCTCTGCCGTGTTGGCAGACAACAGCGACATGATCGTAGATTTCCCAGTTCCCTGCAGGCCGATGACTCCCACCACCAACATATCTGTCTGGTCCCTCAGATACTGCAACACATCACCACACAGAAACACACAACATCCTTTGAGTTATAACAGTACAGTGCATTGAAATACACCATGTTGAATTTATTAAACCAGAACTCACCTCCATGGCACTGTCACACCAGTTCATCTGATCATCCACCAGCTTTATGCTGTGCTTCATCTTCTCTGGGGGAAGGAGTTTAGACTGGCCAACCATAGCTGGAAGTGGTTTGAAAGGATTCAAAATTCACTTTTATTTTTCTCTGCACACATTATTTGACCTTTAATAAATGTTTATTCACATCCTTGTTACTGTCCCCGGGAGCAGAAATTCAAAAATAATTGTTAAATATGCCGTAATAACTTACGGTCCACGGCGCTGCTTGATGCAGATGCACCCATTCCTCTGTTCTGGATCTGGTACACAGGCTGGGTGGGTCGCTGCCCTTCCTTCTCCATCTTGGAGGGCCCGGGACCAGAGGACTGAGCTGCTGCTTCTGGAGGGGTCCCCGGCTTCCCAACATCGTCCCTGGCTTTCATTAGCATGATGGGCTTCTCCAGGACAGGAGCTCCGCTGACAGGTGCATTCTGTGATGGTTTGGCCTTAAAAAAGGATCCAACAAAAGCACAAGCCATATGATCACAGGGGCTAAATGGATACAAAGCTCTTTCTGTATAAACTGCCACTCATTTGTGTTAAAGTTGTGAATGCAGTCCTAACTTCTGGAAATAATTATGTAAATGTGTGAAGGCCTACCCCACAATGCATTGGACAAAATCGGCAATTGCTGCCAGATGCTCTTCTCAAATTGTATGTGATGTTTAATTTCACATATGCACTCGGTCACACTAAAGCATAGCGTTCCGTGTTCGTCAATCTAACCACCCTGCGAGCAATTGCTACATAGACAATAGCTTATAATGTGTAGTTATTGCAGTATGCATACTTGTTTGGTCAAACTCAATATAGAGACGATAACAAAAACAGCTTAATCCGAGAAAAGGAACTTACCCTCTCCCCCGGGGGTTTTGCAAGAATGATGGGGGTCTTCTGAATGAGTGGGCCTGGTGGATCCTCGCTCCCATCCTGAGCACACAAATTAAGCGGTGTCACACTATTCTCGGATACAACAAACCAACAGTCAAAACAGCCTTGACTCCATCATCCACGTGAGGTGAGTGTGATTTATTGCATACCCTTCGTTCTCTCGGTTGGTATTCCCGGTCCCGGCTTGGTCCGGACAGATTTTGTCCCGGTAGTCCAGCATCTCTCTCTCCCCGGCGTCTCCTCCGCCTGCGTCCCTGCCCGTACATTCCTGGCTGACTGTGGCCGGACTCCGACATGTTGCCACTCACCTCACTCACAACAGCAGAAAGCTAGCTGAGGAGCAGGGGCGAAAACAAATGAAAAAATGTATATCACTGAAATGTGTTGGGAACTACACATCTGTTATGAGCTAGAACTCCTGTCACCATTACTCTCCTTGACGTTTAATAATATTTAGCTTTGAGCGTTGCTCTGCTCATCTATTCCTTCACGTAAACAACGTTTGCTTTCCGATAGTGCGCTTATTTCGTAATTTGGCGGTAACCGTTAGGGTGACAACGTCGGGGCGGAGCTCGAAAATGTATATATAGAAAGAAACTCCACCCGCCTGAAAGTCCATTTCTAATCAATCAAGCGCATCTAGTTCGTCCGTTAAATGAAGTCGTCATGAAACATCGTAACAGTGTTAGTAGTTCCACCACTTTAGGGATACTATGAATCGCCTTATAGTTCAGATTATTCTTGTTTAACCTTGGTATGCATTTTGTTTGCCTTTATTTTAAGCAGAGATGTAATTATTTATTTCATCAGTCATATTCACCCCCCCCCCCCTTTGATATAATAATTTTATGTTGAACGTGTAATGTCAATTCATGGCGAATTACTTGTAATTTACAAGGATATTAAACACCATCTGAAGTTTTCGCCGTGGAAATTGAGTACGGTTGTAAAGCAATTACCCTGGTGCATTATGGGAGGTGTAGGAGTCCCTCTTCCGGTTTTTAACGGATATGGAGTAGGCAGGTCGGACCACCGAGCCATCGGACACCATCGGACCACCATTTCTTTATATGTCCATGCCACCGAGGCCATCGTAAACATGACTATTTCAAATGTGGTATTTGAAGGGTTTCTCTTTGTGTTATTCCGCTCAGTCGCACTTGTATCATTGCCACCTGTCCGAAAATGGATCTTGTTCCGGTAGTCCTACAGAAGAAACCCAAACGAACGTGAACTAACCTGGATATCTTCTAGTTTGTTTGGAATTATCAAGTCGCGTCTGTGCAGCCGTTTTTCTGGTCCAGTTGTTCATGGTAAGATGTTAGTATGCTTATGCTACAGTTTAATTGTGCAGGTGAAAATGTAAAATATTGAGATTTCGTGTTTCATGAAATGCTTTATATTTTTCTGACCAACTGAATAGCGGTCAGTGTACCTGTCACAAGTGCTTGCCATATGCAATTGTACAAACAATGACACAAGGGAACAAGACTTGGCCAACATAACCGGTAGCCTTTTTATTTTCTTGTTATATCATGCATCGTTAAAGTTCTCTACAGTTCGATATCAGTGATATTGGTTCTAGGGATATATATTTGTTGTGGTGCAAAATAAACACATTTAAAATATTAAATATAATATTGTTTGGGGCAAATAACTGCTCGAATTATTATTATTATATAGAATGTCTTTCTTTTCACTTATTAATACTTCCACTTATTACACAACGTATTAGAAGTAGGCCTATGTGAGAAAGGGAAAAAGCATTTGAAGGGTTCTGATATACAAAATGAAATGGAAACCTGAAAGTAGTATTTGTGATGAAACAAGTCAACTGAGCCTGGACTACTGAACGATATATGTATTGCAAAGATATAGAAAAATAACTTTATACACGTTTGACCCATATTGTGCAACAACAAATTAAGTGTGTAAGCATGCTTGCTAACATTTGAAAATATGTATAAAACAGCCCAGCTGAGGGGAATGTCCTTTTGCTGTTTATTAGTCACAAACCACAGTATTTGAAAAGGACCCAAGTAAAATAGCACTGACATTCCTGCCCTGACTTTCTGTACAAATGTTCATAGCAATATGTCTGGTCCGTGTTGTAGTTGAGGTATTTCAGAGAATTTGTACTATATTTGTTCAGCTATAAACCACACGTAATTACTATAAGTTGGCAAATCACTTTATTTTAAGACTACATTTATGGTTGTATGACACATGTATAATGGATTTAATCCCAAATATGTTTAAGTGATTGACTAATCTTGTTTTAATTTCAGACAATATAGACGTTCCCCTGTCCAGCTCCTTTTGTCTGAAGACACAAGCAGCAATGAAGAATGATGTGTGTCAACAATAAGCCAGGTGGGTGGTGCCCACCATGAGGTGACATGTTGGGAATGTGGCAGAAAATTCATCAACATAAAAGCATGATGTTGCACTACTAAAGCCACAATATAGAAGCCACCTGCCAAATCTGCAGCTTAACCTTCCGACGCCTAACATCGCTCTCCACACACCTGGACAACGCACACTCACCACCCCTTTGCAAAAATTGCCAACAGTCCTTCAGTAACAAGTGGGAATTGAACAAGCATGCGGAGACGCATTGCATGGGCTCAACATCTTTTCGAGAAGCCCCCACTTTGGTTTCTGCACTGTTAAAGAACAGCGTCACCTGTTCTAATGCGGTGACTGCACAGAAAAGCACAAACTCGGGACTTGGTGATTTGGCATCAGAGTTGAGATCCCAACAAATAATTAAAATGAAGCCCCGGAGACTAGAGACATCTGAAAACAGTATAGAGTATATCTTGACTGAGGAAGATGTTGACATGGAAAGTGATTGTGTGAAGGCAGATGATTCATTTATCTACGAGTCTGATGATGCAGATAATAAGGACTCCAAATCTGCAGCCTTGCGTCAAGAGGATCCAGAGTGGGACGTTGACTCGAACTCAAGTTCAACTGAAAGTTCCAGTGACTCTTCTTATAGTCCACACTGCAAAGATTGTTCAATATGTGCTGCATGCGGTAGAGGCCCATTTAGGACAATGAAGCTGCATCTACTGCACTGTACTGGTATAAAGATAAAATATTTTTCCTGTTTTCTGTGCAAGGAAATCTTTCAAACGGAGGAGACTCTTCGTAACCACTTCATATCTGTGTATGCCTGTCATGCCTGTGGCCAAGTTTTCTCTCGAAAGGACTATTACCAACGGCATCAGTGTCCCAAAGGGAGCAGCTCACCTTTGGTCATCTTCTGTTCGGGGGCAATGCCACCAGCGTGTAAAATGTGCAAATCCTTCTTCACCTCTGATAAAACTTTGTTAGACCATGTCACCAATGTTCACACGTCAGTGGTCAGCACCAAGGTATGCAGTCTGTGCAAGGAAATCTTTCAAACGGAGGAGACTCTTCGTAACCACTTCATATCTTTGTATGCCTGTCATGCCTGTGGCCAAGTTTTCTCTCGAAAGGACTCGTACCAACAGCATCAGTGTCCCAAAGGGAGCAGCTCACCTTTGGTCATCTTCTGTTCGGGGGCAATGCCACCAGCGTGTAAAATATGCAAATCCTTCTTCACCTCTGATAAAACTTTCTTAGACCATGTCACCAATGTTCACACGTCAGTGGTCAGCACCAAGGTATGCATTATTACCGATCTGTCAGCGCTGTCTGATAAAAATATGTCAGCGGGTGTCCGAGGCACAGCGGCCCAGTCAGCAATCGTTAGTCCAAATGTGGTCAACGAGGTCATCGATGGAAAGCCCCGTGCTGGCCAAACCTACACACGGCCATCCATACTTCGCTCAAGCTCTTCTTCCCATCGAGGCAGACCTCCTTCTTCCAGTCACATGATGTTTTCTGCTACACCTTTTGGAGCTGGTAATGATGGTCTTTCTGGCCTTGCAGTTGTCCCTCCTGGTGCCACCAACACATGGACCACTACTGTGGCCTCTGACCCTGTGCCCGCACCAGTGCCCACTATTATGGCCATGTTTAGGAACGACAGCCAGGAGGTGTCTTTGACGAAACGTATGAAAACAGCTTGGCGCTCCAAGGCCCCTTTCCCTTGCAGGCAGTGTGGTGCCATCTTGCGGCAGCCCTCCCTCATCATCAGACACCGCTACCACCATCGAGGCAGCCGCTCACACCAGTGTGAGTGCGGCAGGGCATTTAAGCACCAGCTGCACCTCCTGCGGCATTGTGTTCAGCATGCGGAAAGCATAAGCTACATCTGTGTCAGCTGCGGAGATACTTTCACAGGAGCAAAACTCTTAGCTATGCACATGAGAGGCAAGTCCCGAAAGTCCTGTTCCTGGCGTACAAGGAAACGGAAAGTTAAGGGAAAATGCAAAATGGCATTCACATGTGACTGTGGACAACAATTTGTAAGGCCTTCGGCTTACATATGGCACCAACTTAAAAACAGGAAAAAAACTAAGCAATTGAAGAAGCACTTGTAATGACAAAGCAGCCACACATGGGTTCATCCATGGTGTTAATTCAAAAGGGATCTTTCACACAAGACATCTGATTGTCACTAGTGTGTTTAATTTGTGTAAGACCAAGTGACCAAATCAAAGCAGAATCACACCTACATTTGTTCTTAATGGTTTTTAATCATACGAATGTCCCGAATTGTTGTTAACATGTTTTCACCATGTGCAAATGATACATAGTAAACTGGGTTAAACAAGTTCCTCATACGTTATATACCAGACACCAGGGTACAAATGTACCTACAATAAACTTGTTTCATTATTGGATTAAATTAAAGCACATCAAAACTCCAGTTTATCCTCCAGAGAAAGAGTAAGTCCAGTTTTGGTAATAATTGTAACAAAGTGCATTCTTAGCAGTGTATGTGAGTTTCTGAGTTCTTGTTTTCCACTTCTGTTTGACTACAGCTGAATCTTCTGTGCTCCTGAGGCACAGTAGAAGTCTTGGTATTCAGTTTTAAAATAGGCTAGCATATGACTTTTTTATGGTTGTTACATAATCTTCATGATAACCAGTCAATATTATGTAGTTAAATCAGTTATGCCCACTAGATGGAGCTGTCGTATTGCCAAAGGACAGGTTTACAATTGTTCTCGATACAGGTGTAAACTGTTTGATGCTTTTTCCTGCATCACATGATTACTACCTAAATGTATACATTTCTTGCTTTTTTTCAGTTCACATCCTTTAAAAGCTCACGTTTGAAATAAAGGTTTGAAATAAAGGTCTTATCCCACAATACTTGAATTCAAGTTAAATACTCATCATCTGAGCATCTGAGGACATCATTTGATTCACATCTCACCCGTTTGAAAATATATTGTATGCAATGAGTGTTGGCAAACAATAATCAGCTTGGTAACCATTAAACTGCCTACAACTGAAAAAGAGGATTTGCAAGGTTTCAAAACCGATTTGGCTAACACTGTAAAATATTGCCAGAAATATATAAAATAACTTTAACATGTATATACTTCAATCTTATTCCACAGGAATAAGGCAGTGTCTGTGTCTGAAACCTTAACATAGCAGTTATAAGAGAGCAAGCCCTGGAGCATTTGGATTTCAAAGCCCTCCATCAGTCTTCGTTTGAAATTAATTCAGTTATTTGTGCACGGCCACAGAAAGAACTAATGGAAACGCCACAGATTGCTCAAAATGCACTGTGATTCCCACACAATGAATGAAAGCCTTGTGTTGTATAATTTTACAGCTTTGAGTACATTGAGCACCCGGCCAGAATACAAGATGTTTAGAAGGTATGCCAGTCTTCCAAGTGGTTCAGCATGTCAACGGTCCGGAGCAGCTCTGGGTGGAGTAGATTTACTCTCTCACTTTGATGTATACTGTTGATGAAAACACTGAAAAGACGACAAATATCTCTGGAACAAGTGCCTGTAGCCATGTCACCTGCAAAAAAGAATCAACACAAAATACGATTTATTTTCCTATGCAGGCACATTCTTATTCAACTTAGCTACCACATCCTGTACAATGTTGTTAGCAAATCTGCACACCAGTTCCACAAGTCTTGTTTACCTGATCTCTGGGTTGCGGTGACAAAGGGCCTGAGACAGCAGCTCAGACGTTTGTTGGAAGCAGCGACTCAGCTCATCCAGCTTCTGCTCCATGGAGAGGATACGCTGCTCCAGCTCCCGATAGGAGTTATGCCAGTTGGCACTGAGGTCACACATGATCATCTGCATCTATTGAGACCAGAGGCACAATAAAGATGCAAATATTTTGTTTAAAAAAAGTCCATTAGCATGAAATGGTTCATAGATTGAAACTAACCCATTGTCGCAGCTTATAAATGGTGTCACTACATTTTGTGGCCCCACAATGAGCTGTTTTATTTTTGGCCAGCCCCACAAACGCGAATGTCGCTGAGTGTGTGAGCGACCAAATTCAGCAATAGGTCAGACAACTCATTAAGTCATTGCTTGGTCCTTTTATTGGATGTTGCCCATTTAAACTTAACAGTCGCTGGCGGATCGCCGACAGTCTGACACGGCATAATGCATTGTGATAATTGAAGCCATGCAATTAGTCAAGCGAGCGATACAACATGCAAAAAATTTGTTGACATCAAAGAAGAGAAGACGCACAGATGTCAGGGCGAGCGCACAGAAAAGACAAAGCCTGTCTGTAAAACATTTGGAGCCGACAGACATGCTGGTCAGAGCGACAGGTTACAAAATATGTTAGAGAGCATAAATTACTTAAAATATAGGACAAACCAGAGCTTGTTTTGTGACAACTGATCTTTTTTCAGCAACCATATTTTTTTAAATTGTTTATATAGGCTATATTGACACCGCTGCATAAGAAGAACGTAGGCTACATCTGCTTTGCTACTACACTAATACTACATTCACCCTACCTAAACCCAATTGAGGTCCAGCCATATAGGCTAGGCTACTATAGGTAAGCTGTACACCTATTCTTGTTTTATATTTAAAGTCTATAAATCGAACACATTTTTTCAGTCAGTATGCTCGCTGTGGCTGTGTTCAGTCAGATTAACTTTTGACATCTTACCAAGGGGCTTACACTTGCAGTCTGGAAAGACTGGGCTTCTTTTCCATATAAATAAATCAAGAAAATTCATTTAAAATGCACAAATTACGCATTAGTTCCTCTCACCGGGTGATGTCTTTATATCTTGGGTTTATTCCACATGGGAAACTTTTCTGGCCCTATGAATTCCTGACACAAATGAATCCTGAGACATTTAATGGAGATTTTCTAACTAGCATTTAATGCGTCTGAACACACCTAGCGATAAACAGCAGCCTGTAAAATACTGAGTAATTTAAGTAGTGAATGGTTTTAGGCTTTTAGGATCTTATTTAGACTTTCCAGCTGTCGTTTTACCTTAGGGAGGTCCACCATCTCACTGACGTAATCTCTCAGTTTTCTTTGTTTGAGGCGCAAATGCCGAAATCTGTTTGGAAAAAAGGTTTGATAGATCTCAGTCATGTGGGAGTATTTCAGACATAATTGCATTTTAATTACATTGTTCCACTGAGACACAGGAGGGTAAGCAGGACAAAGTTAATATATTTACTAGTGAAAGACTGCTTCTTTGATTTAAAAAAAGAAAAAAACAGCATGATGTTACTTTGGGAAGTGGGTATCTACGGATGAAGCATCCTATTTTTAGACAAATACAACAATCCTGGCACAATACTCAACTCCTGCTTATGTATTCCACTACTCAACATGCACGATTCATGCTGTGTTTGTTAAAGAGCTATAAAACACTGCTAGTAGCTTTCAGACATATAAAGGTGCAATAGGGGCTACACGTAGCCCCATGGATGAACCAGAAGTGCCACCAATACAGTCTAGCCTCCCGCTCCAACTTTTCATAGCATATTTATTTATAGTGGTTCTGCTCGGTGTGAAACAGGAAGTACAACCCTTCCACTTAGGTTAACACATACACACACACTCACACACACATAATCCTGTTGGCAGGATAACAAACCATGCAATCACACTTCTGGACTTCCTGTCTTGTGCAATCTACTTGTTCCTAGAAGAGGAGCTTGGGCTCAAAAACAACAATACATGACACAATGGGGATGAAACTTTAATTTTTTTTTTTGCCAGCATGTGTAAGAACATTGCCTTGAATTTGTATTATAAAAGGGTGTATCCTTGTTCACACAGGCCTTGCCCACATAAATGTGCACAATAAATCTAATTGGTGATCTAAATTAGCCATTCAAAACTGTGACTCTGCGGTTGAGCATGTTGACATAATGACCCATAACATACACATGTAAGGCACACAAACCACCACCCACACCCAGACATAAACGCACAGACATTATGCCCGGAGGTATCATTTTACGATACAGTAACTCACATTCTGATGGCTTCAAGAAGGCCTCTCTGGTGTCGCCGGTGCTCACCGCGGTTGCCCTTTGCCAGGTTTGTGCGGTGCAGAAGCCAGCATTCCCTTAGCACATTAGCGGCAGCGTGGCGAATCTGGTAAAAACATCCAAAACTGATTGATCAAACACAGAGGTTCCAGGAGCGCAAGCGCGGCCATGAGTGCATCAAGATAAAGTCAATCAAACCTCCATGCTTGACGGACAAAAACACACAGCTGTTATCGTAGTTTTTGGACAAAAATGTAGTTCATATCTATCATTTTAGCACAGGAAGTAAATGTGTGAGTCATCCAAGCCAGCTGATTAAATCCAGATAGTCTTCCTGTTCAACCCTGTTGCTCTACGTTGCTGATTTCCAATTATAAAATAACTATAAATTACTTATTTTTGCACAAATGCTTATTTGTATATGAATAAACAAAGCCATATACACACCATCACTGAGGTTTAGACATAGCAGGATTTCACATTTTTTTGCACTTTTCTCTTTGATTCTATTCATGTCTGTTTGTCTTCCTGCACAAATCACTGTTACTGCCTTGTGATGATGTCACTCTGGCCCTGTTGTGAAGGGTTATTAATAGAGGCTGTCAGTGTCTACATCCAGATGTCTTCCCTTGTTCCCATCAGTGTAAATCTGGACTGCACCAGATTGTTTGGAGGAATGCACACACACACACACACACACACACACACACACACAGAGAGCAGGACAACCACGAGCAAGGCAAAGAGATGCACCTTGTGACAGGATGCAGCCACCAGGAGAGAGGAAGTGGTTGTATCCTCCAAAGCGGTTCAGCTAGTGCAGTTAAGACAGCGCTTCACCGTTTGGTGACAAGCTGAGATTGTAGGAATTCTCCATCAATCATTGCAAATGAATGTTTATCTCAAAGTCCATTTTCTGGCTTTCTGACAATGCTTCCTTGTAAGCTTTCGTTCATCTGACACCTCCTTCCCATCAACAGGCAAACACTTGAATCCCGTCCAAGTCGACAAACAGAGTAACTACTACACTGCAAGTCACTTCCACACACGCTCACAGTTTCCGGCCTGCCACTGCACCGTCCTGAACTGACACAAGTTTCTTTCCTGACAGAGATCAGATGATTTCCTCAGTTTGACGCCTTGAAAACGCTATATAAAGAGATTGGCAGCCCTCATCTTCCTCCTTTATCCCACATTCTCCTGTCCTCTGGTGTCTCTTATTCAAGGGGAAAAAAGAATATAATTAGACTCAAAAACCAAAACATGAATGTGACGCTTCCATCCTGACAGCTCCATCCGCTTTATCATTTCACTTTTTTGTTTTACATGGTAGTATACTTTTAATGGAAGGGAGGATGGAGAACTGTTTACTTAATGTTTTCATGGGGTAAGTTTATTTAATAATAGGATAAATATCACAACATTTCGCAAAAAAAGAGAGTCACTATTTTCAGGTTTTATAGCTCCCATTTAAAAGTTTTAAAAATCTCCCTTACAACACCGATGTGTTGCACCTGTTATATTGGACATTATGATTTAGGTATGTACGTCATGGGAGCCTGTGATGTATTTGTAACCCAGTGACAAAAATGGGTTAACATAAATAAATAAATGCCCATAAGATCCTCATAATACATCATTATATGCTTATTTAGTTATTATTTTATTTATGTTAACCCATTTTTGTCACTGGGTTACATATTCACCCTTTATTATGTCACGACACTACGCCTAAGATGGTTCTCTGACTTAATAGACAATTATCTGACCTATATAGAGTGGTTTATGGGTTAAAGACTCTATTTTCACTAACTCCACCATAGAAAATTGTTACATTTCTGCTCCATGGCGGATTTCTATTTAACAACCAGAATTCTATGTTTTGACCCGTTTAATACAAATAAAGTTTTTTCTCCAAAGCATACCAAAGATCTCCTTTTATTGAGTTATGTTATTATGTCTGGCAACGCAGCACAGACTTTTCAAATCATTCAGCACTTACAGCTGGATTACTACGCAATGTTCCAGTGACTCTGACAACAATAAACAAAGACATAATGTTCATTGTGATGGATTACCCAACTTAAACAAGTCTCAAGTTTCTGCAAGCTGATTTGAATACAGAAAATAAAAGTGAAGGTACAACCAAAAATCCATAACGTCACAGTACAGTAAATAGGGAATATAAAGTATACATGCTTTGTAAGTAAGAAGTCGTAAACTGGTAGTTTCTAAGAGGTAGCAACTTATTGATGAAGCCCGTCAGAGTTGTGGGGAAGATAATTAAGAGCGAAATCGCAAGCGAAAATGGTCATGCATGTCCATTCAAATGTCATATTTCTGATAAAGAAAATTGGCAAACTGTTGCAAAGAATATATCCCAAACCGGTGAGTTGGTATGTTTTTCTTAAACTATACCATTATAATATATTTTTGCTGAATAACGTATTTTTTCTCTTACCCTTTTAGTGATCTGGATGTCCAGCATGAAGAAGTGCACATGTTTCTCTCCCTTGTTCATCGCCAGTGTCTTGTTAACGACTGCAACCAGCATGGCAGTGCAGGCTACACCCTGAGACCCAACACACACACACACACACAGGTTACTGAGAGATTTATCATCTGCCTTGTCTTCTCAACAGTTTCTCAAAAATCATATAAGCAGTGGAGATTGATGCTGAGAACTGAAAAGAAACTGATGTTAACATTTACAGTCGGACTTTAAGGCTAATTTTGCCCAAATCCTCAAGAGTGGGTTGTGTATGTCTCGCTCCACCATTCCCCTCAAGGGAAAGCGCTTATTCAGAAAACTTAATGTTGGTCTTCATACCTCATATGGTTTTGTCCCAATAAATCATAGTTATATTTACACAGAGAGTTCAACGGTTAAACACAGACCTCTGTGGCACTGCTATGAATCTCCTTTGAGAATAGCTTTGTGCTATTGCTGGACGAAGAACTACAGGGCGATGGTGAAGATTCAGATGGGCCGCAGAGTGAATCATAGGCACAACATTGTCACACAAACGTCATAGTAAACACACACAAAGCACTCCACTGATCATTGTATACCAAGTAGAATGACAAAAGATAACTAGTTTTTACCTGTTTTCCTTTTTCAGCTCGCGTTAGAAAGAGAGAGAAAGAAGGAGCATGAGAAAACAGAAACCAGAGCTTAAAAAAAATTCATACTTTACTCCGACAGCCACAAAATATCTGTCATTAAGCCTGTGAAACCTGGGAGGTACAGACTATTTTCTGGGATCCATCCACACACAGTGTTGGGATTGCAAACAGTGCTGTCAACCCCTGAACACAGCTGCAAATTGACTTATGAGTTGGACTCAAGCAGACCATAGAGGCCTTCAGCCATATTACAGGTGTAAGAGCCCCAGTCACTGGCTCCTAGGACTGCCCTGATGGGAGAAGGAATTTTATTTATTTTCAAACCACTGGCACAGGTTGGCACACCCTCCTGTTGTAGTGGTGCCAACAGCAATAAACCACCTAAAAATGGATATGGTGGAAAGTTTTCCCTTATACAGGGGGGAAGCTTATAAAAACAAGGCAGATGGAGAACGAGAGAGGGAAAAGATTGTTTTCCACTCTGTCACTGAAGTGTCTAAACCGGACTCGTGCCCACATCCAGAAACACGGTGGCAACCCTTATCTGCTTTAACCAGAATTCAGCGCAGCGGAGAGGTGAGGCAGCAGACCAAATCTATCGCCTATTCAAACATACCACTCCTCGCTATCAGTCACTTATTGTTTATCTTAAGTTAGCTGACTGTAACTCTTTGTGGTTTATCTCAAATATAATTTCCTCAGAATGTTAACCCTCCATCTCTATATCTGACACTCCCTTCCACCTTTCTCTCAGTTGTAACCATGCTAGTCCTTTGCAAAACCATAAAAACACCAATATTATCAAGCTGTAATAGTAGAAAGAAACAGCACTTTGAAAGGTTGTTTTTGCTCTCATTTGCTGCTATGCACAGTGTAATCAAACAATTTGAACTAACTACAATGCTTTCTGTACTTTCTCCCTAGAAACCTTTATTTGGTTTCTTTTTATCCTGTGATGAGATAAACAATCAAGCTAAATCTAACCTCAACAATGACGACTGGGAGAAGAGTCAGTGAGCACATGCTGGGAAACAATGCAATCACTCAGCAGAAACATCACGCTCCATGCTGATGTTATGTGTGGAGTGCACAGCGCCCGCTGCATGCTGACAGGTTCTCTCCCTCAGAGCGCATGGTACCACCATGGTTCTGCAGAAGCTCCGTCCATTAATCTACAGCTGTGACCTAAATCACACACACGGGGGAGTGAAGACATTCAGGTCTGTCAGCACGGCGAGGGTTTGCAGCCGGGCAAAAGGAATGTAACGTGTCCAAGATAACTAGTGGAATAGTGCAGGATGGGCTGGGATTTAACGCAAAAGGTTCAGGAGAGAACTGACACGATATGAAATGGGAAAAAAAATAGGAAAATAAGGGGGAAAATTGCTGCATTGGAACAAAACAGGAAGGGAAAGCAATGAAACAAACCAGAGAGGATGACCTGGAACAGAATAAAGCAGAACAATCTGGAACCAAGCAGGAGGCAATAAAAAAATGAAGGAAAATGGCAGAAATCGCATAAAAGGCCAGGCAATGGTAAAATTGACCTATATGTGAAAATAAAACACGGTGAAACAAAATGAAAGAAGAGGAAACGCACAACTTTTGATAGTGCCTTATCAATCTGGTATTTGTCCAGAAATGTTAAGTGGTTTGGTTGGAACAAATACAGAAATAATACAAAGATAAAACTTCTCTGTTCTTTGTGTTTATCAAACTAATCATCAAATTATCTTTTGTGTTCAAACCAGTGCTGCTGCGCTTTTCTCATAAGAGGCCAAAGAAGCCAAATCAAACACTCGAAATAAAATAACATGCCTCAAGTGTTTCATATACTTCAATGTGCACACAATCGCATGCATCTGCAGCTTTTACATCTCACACTGTATCTCAAAAGAGCAAGACTTCATCAGTTTCTCGACTAGCAAACCCAACCTAGTTTACCATGACTCCAGCGAAGAGACACACCGCCTTGCCACAGGTGGTGCTGGGCGACACATCCCCGTAGCCCACAGTGAGGAAGGTGATGGCTATGAGCCACAGAGCAGTGTCTATGTTGCCTGTCGATTCTTGGGTCTTCCTGCATTGGGGAAGAAAGAAGAACTGAGAAGTGATGAAATTAGTTGAATGCCTTTCTTTGGATCACATGGGAGTTTGCACAAAGACGAAAAGTCCAGTCAGTACATTAACAAAACCAATTACATACATAAATACAAACATCTTGAAACTAAAAAAAAATCATGATCACATACATGGCCATGTTGGACTGTAACATTACCATTTGTTTAACTTCATTTCAGGTGCCTGAAAGATAATTATGTAGTTTAGAATGTATAATAGTGAACATAGAGACAAACTTTGTTGCATTCAGTTCATACGCAATTGTTGATATATCCAGAGGTATTCCCAATATAAACCAATTTGATTATTCATTCAGTATTTATCCATTTGTTTCAGACACCACACAAAGAGGTCATACAAATACTTGGGTGATCATTTGTCTCCTGTCTGTTGCAATCAACTAATATAGAAAACGGCTGGAGTAATAGTGGTGTTGAAAAGGTTTGGTCGTCTTTATCAGCAATTCATCGTAAACTATTTTCTTCCTCTTGGCAGGTCAAAACATACCAGACTGAGACATGTGAAAGTGAAGGCAAGACCTCCCATTAAGGGTTCAAATTAACTAATGATCTCACATAGCTCATACAGCCAAAAACACTGTAGAGGATAAGGTTGACGTATAGTTCGCTGAGCAGTTTGTTAGAATAACCAAATAGAATATCATGATCAGTTAATATAAATCCATTCAAAACAGGAAAGTCAAATTGACCATCAAGGGTTGAGGAGGAATGTTAAACTACCAAGCATTTTTGTTGCTTTTAATGTGCATACGTGTGACGGGGAGTGGAGGTTTGGGGGAACAAGTAACCGACAGAGCTGCAGTGTGTGTGCATGTGTGTGATCTATGAAGGAGAAGAAAAAATAAATGTTGTGTAGTGAAAGCAATGATAAAACATTATTTATGAGTGCAGGTGCAGTTGATCATGAGTATTTAGTTTAAATAAACATGATAACCTACGTACTTAGTATGCTCAAAAAAAACTTGCTTTTGGCTGTCATTTGTTTGCTCAATCCATGATAACTGAGTGTCGTCATCAGAGCCGGCCCAAGCCTTCAGGGGGCCCTAAGCAAAACTTGATTAGGGGGCCCATCTCCAATGTTAGCGCTGCTGAAACTATAGATCTTTGTTAAATATCATTCACACACCCAGTGTTTTCCGCTAGTGCCTCCACTGTGCGGCTGTGCGAAAATATTAGACAGCCGAGATTCAGACCCTCCTAGGGGGGTCCGGGGGCATGCCCCCCCGGGAGATTTTTTTAACCTTTTTAAAGTGAAATGCATGAATCTGGTGCACTTTGAGAGGAAAATTAAGAGGCTAAATCTGCGAAATTTTGTGTGAACAAATAATTTGGAGACACTGGGTCAGATGAATTAGAAGCTATTGAAGAAGGACACATGGATTTTCCATAAAAATATTAATATAAAATAAAATATTATGGGTTGGGCTTGGAGCTCTTTTTCTTTTACGGGACATATTTCTCTGTAATATAGTGAATGCATTTAAATGCAGTGTGAGGAACGAAGCAGAAGAACTCTGTTGTCCAGCTACTGTATCTTTTTTTCCACAGACAAGGCTGACATAGGCTATAGACCAGGGGTGTCAAACATACGGCCCGCGGGCCGGATCCGGCCCGCGAGATGATTTGATCAGGCCCGCGACCTGTAGAGCATAAATTTCTGAGTATGTCAAAAAAAAAAGTAAGTCTCTAGCCCATTCCTGTGAGGAGTTATGAATTTTTAAAGAAATAACCGAAATGCTCACTCCTGCCGCTAGGGGGCAGCCTAAATAAAAAAGCACATTTTAGCAACGTGGTAAATGGTAAATGGCAATCCTGCTTCACCGCTATTAATGTTTCCTCCAGTGCTTTATGGCAAAGTAAAAACCAAAAAAAAAAAACATTTTTATTTTTAGTACATTTATTTTATTACTTTTTAATAAAAATAAAAATATTTTTATTTTTAGTGCTGAACAATTAATGTACTAGCAAGCGCGGTGTGTGTGGCTCTGTGTGCGCAAAACGAGCAGGAGCATGCTAGTGTAGGCCTACAAGATTTATTTCCTAATTTTCAATGCTGCTTTATTTTTATGTTTTAAATTGGGAAAAACAAATTCCAAAACAACCAATAACCTCTGTATTTAAAAATAAATCAAAACAGTAGAAGTTGCACTTTTATTTAATTGTATTTTGTACAGTCTGCATGTTTGCACAAAATGTGTACCTGTACATATAATAAACAAAATTGGACAACTGTAAGGTCAGTGCCTGTTGTATTTGTGTATTCAAATAAACAGTTGTTTATTTCATTAGTGCACATTGGCATCTTTGAGCAAAATACCCCCAAAATTTTTGCTGCGGCGCTTCGCGCCGCACCTCCTATTCCCATGGCCAGCAGCAACCTTTACTAAGACATTTCCTGGGGGGTACAGAGATCCCTTGTGATCCGTGATAATGTAGGTTGCAAATGTAGGCTGAGTGATAAAGCATATTACTGAAAAACAAAGTTAGGGATTTGGAGTTATTTTGCCATTATTTTACTAGTCCGGCCCACCTGAGATCAGAGAGGCTGTATGTGGCCCTCGAACCAAAATGAGTTTGACACCCCTGCTATAGACTATACACAGTGCATGGGCAACTGAGGGCAGCCCCATTTCCAATTGTTTTTAAATAAACTCAATACACACTGTGCATGGATGTGAACGTGACATGATCAGATAATTTCGGATTTCCTCCCAGATGAACTGATTACATTTTTAGGCTATTAATTATCTAGACCAAAACATTTTATTCCTTTTTTTGTATGATAACTCACATTTGCATAGTATGATGTTAATATCAAACACACAAACTTTTTTTTTTTAGGGGGCCCCCCAGGCAGTCGGGGGCCCTAAGCGGCCGCTTAGTTCGCTTATGCCTCGGGCCGGCTCTGGTCGTCATTGATGATTTTTTAGATAGGATATAGATAATGTTACTTTTAACTAATGTCTGGTGTGGAAAGCAAACAAATGTAATTGTTTCACTACAACTTATGTGTCGATTCCAGTCAATATTTGTTGAGCAGGAACAGCTCTGTCATAAAAATAGAGAAATAAAGCAAAGATCAGCAGGCAGGTGCAATTAAGCTTTTTACAGACAAGGCCTACTCTATGTCACTGTTCTACTATCAGGTCTGGAAATACGGTCAAGAAACTGTTTGAGAGAAAGAAATAGTTTCACATCCTGGTAAAACAAGTAGCCTATTTGTTCCCTTCATACCACAAAACTTCATATTTGCATTATGCAAAGCTAAGCTTATCATCAGCTGGCTGTAGCTCTATAGTTGACATAAAGAATTGAGAGCGGTGTCTATCTCTTTATCAAATTCTCTACAGCAAATTATATTAGCAGTGTTGATGAATTACAGTAGCCTATATTCCAAAGTAGATAAATCAATAAAGGCTTTCCTATTGAAAAGAAAATCATTTTTACTACTAGGCCTAACATTCAATCCTCAAGGTTGCAGGTGCAACTTTTAATTGAAAGAGTTTTTGGGCATTTTTTGCTTTATTACACAGATTATGGAGATACGGAGTTGAAATGAGAACATGCAGAGGACCGACCCCAGGTTGGATTCGAACCGGGTCTGCTGCGATGAGGGCCGAGCCTCTAGTGGGACGCTCTATCTACTACACCACGAGAGCCCCCTAGGTGACACTTATTTGTGAAAATAATATGTACTAATTGTAATGTCTAGCACGGACAAAGAACATAGCCTACGTCATATCAGTTTGTTGTTGTTGTTTCTGTTTTTTACTCATAACACCACCTTTGTATGATCAGTCCATTTGCATCGATTACACACACACATCCAGTTCTCCTCCCTACCTCTCACAGAGAGTAAGCATCCAGGATGCAATGAGCCAGAAGCAGAGGATGAAGACCAGCAGGGTGCGCGCCGGGTATTGGTTCATCAGTACCTTGAGGACGAAGCGGAAGGTAAAGTTGATGTTGTTGAGAGAGCCGATGCTCCTGTAGGAGGCGCTCAGCAGCACTTTGCTGTGCAGCAGGATGGCTCTGTGCACCAAGTACAAGCGCAGGAACATCAGCATAGATAACAGCAGCTCCATGTCCATCAGGGCCTTGCCAGGGGGGTTGGAAAGACACAATGGAGCTGAGGAGGACGAGTTGAGAGGGAAACCCACCTCCCAGTATGTGCCAACAGGATGGATGACACAGACTAACAGCTCCAGGGTGATCACCAGAATCCTGTGGCTGGTCATGGCAATGCGCCAGTCCACCTGGTTATGGTCAATGATGAAAAGCTGGATAATGGAAGAGGACAGGAAGGAAAAGAGAGGGAGAGAAGAAAAAGATCACTGTACTGATGGAAGTGAAAAGAGAGTCTCATCTATAATCAAAAGTGGATATATAATTTTGGACGATGGACATCATCATCAAAAGGACATTCTAAGGGATAGGGGATAAGTCCTCCAGGATTTTTTTATCATTGAAACTTAAATACAAATCGACCATTCATTTTTTCTCTCAATCTCCAGTTTTACCCCTGATCCTAGTTGATGACATTATTACAACAAGGTGCTGCCTGTGTCTTTGCACCTGCTGACGTGCTGTCTCTATGATTTGACTGTTTCAATAAACCTTAAAGTAAACAAATGTAATATTTCCGTAACAACAGTGCAGTAAAGTCACAGAACGACAACATAACAAGAACAACTGGGTCAAAATCTAATGCCATTATTGAGCAAGCTGGGATATATTGTACGTAATGTGTGTATATGCATGTGATGCAAAACACAAATAAATGCAAATTAATAGTTATCTATGGCCCACCACGTATGTAATGTGCTGTCATAAGAGTAATGTTTGTTAAGCTGGGAAAGACATGAAACCACAAAAGACTTAGGGAAACCTTTATGCTAGTTTGTATGAGAGTAGTTCACATTAAGTGATAATAAGAGATAATGGGTTCAGCCCCTCAGTATGTAAATGTTTTGTCATTCAGTTTCCTAAAGGAAGTACAAAAAAAGAGGGACAATATTCTCAGAACTTTTTCCTCTATTTGCTTTGCTGATTAAGTCTTAAAGCATAAGACTAAATTTAGTCATCACCTCTGACGCAAATGAATTAAAGCTACGCTGAACACTGCCTGTATGTTGGTCTCCACCCTTAACCTTCCCTCCCTTATCTCTTTTTCACACTTGCAAGGACCCCACTTGTATCAGACACACATGACTTGCAACCAAACTGAAAGCATTATAGGTGACATAACAAGACCTAGCAGCCCAGCCAAAATTAAATTAAAATAAAACAGAAAATGATACCTTGAGTCCTGAAAAGCAGCCCAGGGTATGGATCACTTATTTGCATATACACTATGCCCTCTACACTTGTTTTTCGGAAGGCACTTTATTGAATATGCATGCTGTGAGTGTGTACGAGGACACATGAAAGAATGTTTACTCTAGTCTAATTTCAATCAATCCCGGCAGCAAGCCACACGTATTGGAAAAATATCGCAGCTGCGACATTGTGCATGCCTGTGTGGGCCAGGGTTTCATTTTTTTACGCAGAAAATATAACAAAGATAATCAGTGTTGAGGCTACCATCAGTGGACCGAGAGCTCCTTCTGAAGCCATTGCCCTGCAGTATCTCTAACAATGAATCATTCCAACCAAGTTGATTTGGAACAAACGTAACTGGTACAATAAGGGATGCACAAAATATGTCAAGTGGTGCCCTGAAGCTCAGCAATGCAGCTATCCATACACACACACACATACACATAGGCCCACACATTACACATAACAATAAGGGTGTCCAGGCTGTTGGAAACAAAGGGGTAAAAGCAAACTCACCCTGATATCCTTAAAATGGAAAGCTATAATGAGGGCCAGGAGAAACCCAGTGGACAGGCTGATGGATAGGTTGATGATGATTAAGGCAGAGTTTGAGCCCTGGGAAGGAAATGGAGACAAGGGAGATAATGCATTAGAAGGAAAGCTTTCTGCAACATCTGAGATTTGACTTCTTTCTAATAATGTTCTCCATTATCTCTCTTTTTATGAAACAGTTTCTCGTGCCCCGCCGTGGTTATATCAGGGTTGGAAAGAGTACAAGTGTATCTGAGTCCAAAGTAGAAGTGATTATTATATTATACAAGGAGAGGTAAGATCAAAAAGAAAAGTTCAAAACAGACATTGGCTCAATAACGTGTTATGTGAGAACAATCTTAGGACAAGGAGAGAGAGAGTGAAGTTATAGCTTTCGCATTACAAAAAAGGACAGTTGGGGTAGTATCCTATTAAAGTTCACTGCGCGAAAACCCCCCAAATCCGGAGATTGCCTTTTTTTAATTCTGCTAGAATCAGGAGCATATCTGGAGATTTTTTTGACATGCATTGTGTCAGGATAAATGTTGGGTCATATTTCAACATATTTACCTCATATAGTATTCTGTTTTCAGATACATCTAATGTTCACACACGTATAGAATATGAACCCGAAAATGTCTGCATGGCATATATTGAAATATGTGGGGTCTGTATTTGGCTTGAATGTGACCAAATATATCATCACTATTTGTCATAGGCAAAATCCGGAGATTACCTTTTTTTATTCTTCTAGAATCCGGAGTATATCTAGAGATTTTTTTTATATAAACTATGTCAGATCAAATCCAGTGTCATATTTGCCTCATAAAGTATTCCGTGTCCAGATACATCTAATGTTGACACACAGATTAAATATATATCCGGATATGCCCGCATGGCATATATTGGAATATGTGGAGTCTGTATTTGGCTAGAATCTGACCAAATATATCATCACTCTTTGTCTTTGAAGCATATATTGGCATATACTGTCCAGATATATCACTAACATATTAGTTGTATTATTAGGGGGCCAAGCCCGAGTAGGGCCAGGGACCGCGTTTTGCAGAGCAACGCGGTTCCATAGCCCTGCTGGGCAGGGAACCCTATTGTTTTTGCTGGGATTATTTGGCGTCGTGCAAAACTGGTGCTGCAGCCCAAACCGTAAAGGGTTGGGACATGCCACTTGCATGACTAGATCCAGGTCCGTGCCTGGTACGCAGACACAAAAATTCAGACATGCCGGCCACTAGGTGGCGCTACAAGAAGGGAAAAGACGTTTTGGGCTATAACTCCCACACCAAAAGTCCGACAGTCAAAAACTTTATATCCACAGATGCCCACAAGTCAGTTGCATCTTTTGAGATAGGCCACGCCCATTTGTGTATATATGCATTTTTCGCTACGTCGCAAAAACTGTGTCAGTGACCAAAACATACTCCTCCTACAGTTTTCGCCCGATTTGAACGAAACCAAAAGCGTTATGCTCTACTGACTCCCACGAGCAAAAGTCGGTCAAATAATTTTTCTACGACCATCGGAAGACCAAACGGTAGCGCTTTAAAGATTTGCGAAAATCCCTTTAAAAAAAAAAAAGGGATTTTCTTGAAACTTAAGGGGGACTATCATGGGGCATACCTGAGTCTATAAAAAAATATGGACAAGAAATTCCTATGTATGCCGGACTTATTAAACAAATACATTTTTCACTTTTACTTCCTATTTCGAAGTGTTTTGGCGGGATAATTCAAAAAAGTGTCTTTACAATGGAGAGGTTGACAATTTGATTTTACTCATAACTCCCCAACCAAACATCACACATTCAAAAACTTGACATCCACTTGTTTGGTACATTGGGCTGCATCTTTCTATCTAACGTAGTTTTGCGAATGTCATCCATAGGGGGCGCCAAAACCACAAAAAGCAAAGAAACCGCGTTTGGGGCTTTAACTTCCACACCGAACATCCCACAGTCAAACACTTTATATCCACAGATGCCCACAAATCAGCTGCATCTTTTGAGATAGGCCACGCCCATTTGCGTATGGGATTTTTTTTCGCTACATCGCAAAAACTGTGTCAGTCACCAAAACACACTCCTCCTACAGTTTTTGCCCGATTTGGACGAAACCAAAAGCATTATGCTCTACCGACTCCCACGAGCAAAAGTTGTATAAAGAATTTTTCTACGACCATCGGAAGACTAAACGGTAGCGCTTTAAACATTTGCACATTAGCTACCTTGTACCAAACTGCTCCTAAATTCAAAACGATTCATCCTATTAACACCTTCACACGTGTTTGTCCTATGGTTCTCAGGTTGGTTCTACTTTTTCCTTAGATTGCTCCAAAAGGGGGTGCCAAAAACACACTTGAGCATCTTTCTCTGGATTTTTTTGCCTTTTGGTCTATAACTCCCAAACCAAACATCCCACATTCAAAAACTTTACATCCCCGGATTCCGTGAAGCGAGGGGCCGGCGCCACGGACGACGACGCCCGATCCCGAGTCGCGTGGGAGGCTTGGCCCCCGTTCACAACTGCTTGCAGTTCTAGTTATATTTAAATTTGTTGGTGAGTTTTTATCGTCATTGTTGTTTATCGTCAGAAATGTGGTCCATTACAGTAAAAATTTGTTTACATCCAGTCTCTATTTTTGTGCATAGTTTCCAGCAAATAAACGCAATAGAAAATAAAATCAAACAATTTTTCTCTGAGATCTGTAAACAATGGTAAAATCCTTAAACCATGAGCAGGATCAGGGTTAACCTTTCTATTTTTATCTCACTTTTTGAAGAGCTATTAGGCCAAATACAGTATGGACAGGCCAACAAATAAGAGAGTGTAGGCTGCAGAAAATCCCTCACCAGCTTCCCACCCAAGGAAAAAAGTGTGCAAAGTATATACTTGTAAGTACCTTTTTCATCTGCTCTATGCACTGTGCAACCTCAACTGACATGACTACATGTTCAGATACGTTTATGAAAAAAATGTATTCAGCAAATGTACTAATTTAGTCTCCAATCAATGATGCTCTCCAAGGTGTCTTCTTCTTTTTAATATAGGTTTTGTCAGATACTTACTTTCCATAAAAGATGATTTTGACCAAATGTACAGTATGTGTAGTATATATAATATATTATATTAATATTATTAACTGTACATTACTTTATAATTCTTGTCTTTCCAGAAGGAGCTTCGTTAGAGGCTGACAGTACTTAGGACTAATGGAAGTGTAACTACTGATTCTTTAATGTACTCCAGAGTACATAAACGCCACTCAATTACAGGAACAAGAGTGCTTGTAATGAAATACTTTCCAGTCCAGGGAACTGACAGCCTAGAGACGCAGATGGACACACTGTGATGGGTCGTCCCTCGCTGTCTGATATGCTTTTGACGATCCAAATGAAGAACCGGACAATCCTGGTCACATCAGGTTAAAGAGCACCTGCAGAGTTCACTCATGGGTGTCAGTGCAACTGATGCAACGTCAATGGAAGTCTCTTTAACGGGTCGTGCAGTTTAATGTGGTTTACAGTTAAAAAGATAATTACAAACTTTCGAACTTGAGGAAACTTGAGCGTTTAGGTGGTATGGCGTGGCGTCCGTTGGCAAGGTACACTGTTTTTCCACTCCCATAGAATCCACATCATGTGTGCATTTCGACCAGGGCTAATTAGAAGACTCCACAACAACAACAAAAAACATTTCACCATGATTCCATGACACAGAGTTCAACAACATGTTTCTTGCCGAGTTTAGAACATTGTTTTTGTAACATTTTCCTTTTATTTCAAGCCCGGTGAACCTAATCTTGGTTAACCTTAAAACGGATTGTTTTTTATAGTCTTGGACGGCCAGCGGTCCACCCTCACCAGGACATGGCCAGCCAAAGGCATAGCAAAAGAACAAAATAGTACTTTTATTAAAAAGCTGTATCCAATGTAAAAGAAGGAGGTCTGGTATGTGTGTACGGTAATAAAAAAGTTGCCATGGAAATAATAAATGCGTCTCACTCTAGTTTTCTTATTTAGTGTATTAGTCAGTGTGGCTTCATTAGCTTAGGAATATTACAGTAATTTCTTGGAGTATAACAGGGATTCCTTCCTAG
This sequence comes from Ammodytes marinus, assembly GCF_949987685.1. NCBI lineage: Eukaryota > Metazoa > Chordata > Actinopteri > Uranoscopiformes > Ammodytidae > Ammodytes > Ammodytes marinus. Next base: position 16,085,456 of record NC_137217.1, on the reverse strand, counting down.
AATGCATGCTGAGGATTTAAATAAGGGGTTTGGACTTGATTCCCTGGAACCAGGAAAACGCATCAGTTGGAGGACAGGTGTGGCTGATTTGCTGTCAGAGACAAACAAAGAATGCACATGAGAGGGATACCACTTTAGTGTGCCCCGTGGAATTGGTTCTCCATCCTTGCTCTGTGGACTCTCACTGCTGGTCTTCTTCTTTCCACTAAACTCCTGTGTCTCATCAGCCCCCCAGAACTAACTGCAATTGAAATATCCTGCCCGATATTATACTAAGATATTGGATGAGGACAGTATGTCATGACGCAATAGTCAACAGGTGTTCATTATTACAAATAAGCACATCAGCTCATTTCATTCATTCCTGTTCTCTATAAATCAGTGAATCAACCAAATTAGACTTAAGAGATGTGGGCCAGATCTAGGCCAGGTTTGGATTGAGGGAGTTGCAACATATTGCATATGTAGCCTACATATGCAACATGTAACAACTTCCCCACACCAAAGGTCTTACACATCTCCATGTGTGATCTGGGTTGATTCACTGATCGAGAGCAGGAATTAATGACATGAGCTTCTGTGCTTATTAGTGGTAATGAACACCTGTTGACTTTTGGGTCATATAGGGCAGGTACAGTCAACACAGCAAACGTGTGTGTTGGAGAATACATAATTTTCTGATCATTGCAGAGGCTTAAAGCCAGGCACCACTCTTTTGTTGTAGGTGTGGGAAATTAATAATGAGTCATAACATGCAAGGCCATTGTCATCCGTTATCCGCCCTTGGCCCTGGACAGCTTTGACTTTAAAGCGGCAAAACGGATACAAGTGAAAACAGGAGAAAGCAGGCTCAAAGTAGCTAAGAAGGGGACCAAATGCCGACAAAAGAAAGGCGAGTTACAGTATTTATCATGTAAGATCCAGGCAATTAAATCAATTAAGATGCCAGTCACTGCAAACAGTTAAAACGTGAGAACCTATCGATCTTATTTCTGATTTAATTAAAGAAAACGCAGGAAGGACAACAGACAAACAACAGCCAAGGCAAGTATGAGGTTAGAAGGTATGATAGCAGCAGGTATGGCTGGCTAGGTGCTGAGTTTAAGATAATATGCAAATGAATGGTAAGAGTTCCTGTCCAATATATTTAATGGGGGAAAAGGATGTTTTGTTTTTCTACAACAACAATGTCCCCTGAATGCTGGATGTCACTGAACTTATCTCCAACATGTCTCTTGTGCAAAGAGATGGAGGTGTCATTTTCCTAGCAAAGTATGTTATATTTGAGATAATCATAGCGTGAAAATAAATCACATTTCACACATTTCTGAATAAATCTGAAATTGTTCAAACAATACTATACTTTTAAATAGTGGACATCATTGTCAGCGTTTCACTCTCATTATGTGGACAGTGGACACTGATTCGATTGTGAAGTGGTTCCTGGAAAGTGGTCAAAAAGAGTTGCAGAAGAAGACATGAGGCTGCGTCCAAGTCGAAGTGAACACTCCTGGCTCAAGCACAGCCAAACTCTCAAGACTTAGAGCCTCTTTAGACTTGGCCCCGCAAATACTCTAATTATACACTAAATGATGTGGAAAGATAGGCTAGAGTCCTGTGTGCAATCTCGCTGTAGGGGAAGGGGTGAAATGTGGAAAAACGTTCCATAAATAGCCCTGTATTTTTTTTTTGTGCCTAACCATGAAAAGGTAAGCTTCAAATATAACTTTGTAACTGGTGTTCACGTTGAGGGACCCAAAAGTTGTCCAGCTCCAAACTACTCTGCAGTGTTCTTACAGAAGGATATTAAAAAAACAAAAAAACAATAATAGTGTAGTGCAGTGTTGCCATATTTCTCTTCTGTCAGCGGAGGGGGTAGATGTTGCAGCTGTAACTCATGACTTGGACACCACATGATTTTAAGATCAATGTTTAAGATGAATGCTGACAATGGTTAATCAAGCATACGGTTAGATGCAATGCAGCCTCTCCAAAAGAATAGGCTTCAACTGTGGCGGAGCACACTTTTCCAGTGCATCAGCGTTTCCATGCTACCGGAGCGGATGCCTGTTGTTAAGGAATGGACAGACAACACCTGCTCTTGGTTCGTATTTATAAACTGGAATAGTAATGTCCCATTCACGCCAGCACAGTTAATTTCACGGCCGTGTTGCTCGAGGTCCAACTCCATGAACGCACCATGCAGGCATATCTTTTGAAGTTCGGGCCATATTTTCATCGGTTTCTCAAAAGATTGCGGCTGAAGAAACGTTGGGCTCATTGACACTGTATTCAATCACTTGGTTCACAGCATGGAGGTGGTCTGGTGTTCTGCAACGTGCATGAGAACTTTTTTCCACATGTGGAACTATCGTGGGGCTGTAGGAAGTCGGGGGGAGTTAATAATTTGTTGATTGTGTGGCCTGGCATTGTTATCCACTGAGATCTGCATGTTAATGTCATGAGGCTGTGCTACCAAATAGTGTGTCTGGAAATGGACTTACTAATCAGTAGGTCAGGAGGGTTCAAAGCCCAGGTGCAGGCTCTGCTGGTGGTGTACCGTATTGGGATCGGGCTGTCTGCTAATCAAGGAAGTTGTTATGACAACAAATGAGTTGTAGCCAGTTGTGTAAGGGTGGCTTTTCCCGGCCCTTTTGACACATTTTGTAAACTAAATATGTCATTAACAAGAGAAAGCCTGTTTAAATAAAAATAAAAACTGTTAATTTATTTTATCAGTTGTATACAGCCTGAATAAAAAAAACATATTGTGAGCATTTGTGACTGCTACACAAGCAGTTGAGGAAGAGCTGATATGCTACAGCAGTCAAACTGTTGACCAGAGGCCTATTGCATAAAAGTGGAATTAAGATATCCAGGATGATTGATAAAGCCAGCCTTGACAAAGTCTAGCCTGGGCATTTTGGATTAGTCAGTTGCATAAACACCAATCCAGGATGGAAAGGGGCCGCTTTGTCAAGCCAGGTGTAAGTCATTCTGTTAAGTGCCAGCCCACAGCTTTCAGAAGTAGACCCAAAGATCGAACACAGATTTACTGATGGAAAAATGGAAAAGACGGCCCATTTTCCCACAATGCCTTGCCAGTTTAAACCGTAAATCAGGGGGCAGTTCATTTCATACAGCAGATGTATTCTCTGCCAACTGTTCTTGATGTCCCTGCATTGTTTTATGATAAAATAGTTGACAGTGAGCAGTCTGCAGGTGCATCTAAAAAAATGTATATCATGGAAAGTCCATTCAAAAAGTTAAACTTTCATAGATTCATTACAAGAAGTATGTCAGGCCTTTTTTTGGATGATTGATTGATCATGGAATAAAAAATCCAGTATCTCAAAATATTAGAATGTTACATCAGAAAAAGGATTTATAATACAGAAATGTCGACCTTCTGAAAAGTATGTTTATTCTAGATTAATTTCACTTCATGTGTAATGAATTTCTAGAATATATTTAAGTTTCACTTTTTGAATTCAATTACAGAAAAAATTAATTTTTCATTGATATTGAATTTTGTTTCAGATGCACCTCGATATAGTTATAAGTACAAAGTGAATTTATTTGACCCACACTTGCAACGTCATCTGCCATCGATAATCAATTGTATAAATATAGCCTGCAATATGAACAGACTATCACATAAATTATTATAATTTATATCATTGCATCTTAATCTAATTATAATTAAGTTAATTATAAATGGTTCAGGTTAAATAATAAAAAAGAATAACTATTTAACTAAATGACAATGTAGTCCTTTATGTGGTACTTTAAAACAGGCTAATGAAAATAAAGCATTACACAGAAGATCATGGAATAACTGTTAAACACCTTGATTTCAGATCGGACTGACAGCTGACTGAGCCAATCAGGCAACAGAATAAGTTTATCCTTTACGTTTATCCTGGTCGGGACCAGGCTAAACTTAAAGAATAAATCTCTATGGTAACTTCTGTCCCTCCGCTTTTATGCAACCGGATCATGGCTAACGCAAGCCAGGATAACCGAAAAATCCTAGGTTAATCCCTTATCCTAGTTTTATGCAATAGGCCCCAGCTTTAGTTAGGCTACATTAACTGCATTATGTTGTGGGAAAGACTAAGACAATTGTGTTGATTATTTTAATTTGATGATGAAAACAAGGGTCATCAATAAAATGTGTCACCAGCTGGCAAAAAGATAATTTAGGTACTGCTGATGGCAAATATTCGGCTGTGTTGTGTGTGTGTGTGTGTGTGTGTGTGTGTGTGTGTTCACAGAGCATGCAGATTGTGAATGTTCTACCTTTATATATACAGATGTGCCTTTTAAGGAAAAACCCTCGAATATTAGCTCAAGTTATTGATTATTATTGTGATATTGACATTAGTTAGCAGAACGAATCATAATGAAACATTCAGGGGAGGCAGAGTTGGGCTACAGCTTTAAGATCAACAAAACCAAAATGTCACATTGCAAACATGTCCAATCACATTATTTGATTTGATTATCCAGTCTATTCTAACAGACTTAAGTCCTACTTGATCAGCTTTTCACTTATAAGATATTAGTATAGCCTAGTTGATTTCCTACACTTACCTTTTTCAAAACGTGGGGACATATCTCGGCGTGGATGATCATGAGGACTATCCCGAGCAGAGCAGTTCCCAGTGACAACGCGCAAAGGCGCTTTTTATCCTCTAGTAAAAGTTTTCTGTCTCGCAGTCTGTAGAGGTCGTCTCCCTCCATAAGAGCTGCCCGCTTCCCCGAGAGTGACAGCGGCACGGATACTTCTGCCGAGTCGCCGCCGTTTCGATTGATAGAACCATCGCAATTTACACCCCCCACTTTGGAGTCGCCATTCACTCTGCGGTTCGTCTTGTCCATCTCCAGGGCGCACACGGTACGGCCGCCTGTCGCCCTCTCCCTTAGGTCGCTGTCCTCTGTCAGTCCGGTCTCCCCTTTGCTTTCCCCCCGACTTGGGGAAGGCATAGTTCGATAGGCGCAGTATGTACCAGGCCTTTTTCTCTTGTGTCGCTCATCGAAAGTAGGCTATATAGCGGTTTTACTAAAACGCTAACACACCCTCACCTTAACACTCCTACCAACCGGCGTGGCGTGGTTACGCGCAATGATGCCATTTGCACAATGCCAATAGGCTCCAATTTGTATGGGTTATGTTATTATAAGAGCGGACGTCAGTGTGTTGCAAATTAAGTGTGTGTGTGTGTGTGTGTGTGTGTGTGTGTGTGTGTGTGTGTGTGTGTACCATGCTCCTTAAGAGCATGGTCACCAATCGTGAAACTAAATGTTCTTTATTCCATGATTTGAATAGGCCTAAATCTGGTAAGATGGGGTGCAATATAGCGATTTTTATTGTATTGTATTAACATGACATGTTACAAAAATAAATCGGTTTTGTTCGTATATACTTAAATACAAGAAGCCTTATGTTGCAGTGGCACGCACGAGTTAGCTATAGAGTGACATCTCGTGGTTGGGCCCTCTTCACTCTGACTTGTTGCGTTCTATTAAAATGTTTACTCATGGTTTGCTTACATTGTTCTGGCCTATTAGAATATTCTTACAAATAAACATTATTTGTATTGTATGTATATTATATAGATTGGCCAGATCATGTCCCAGCTGCTTTGCTATTGCCATTATCTTGCAACCTCTTGGCTTAATTAGTCTTACTCAGTTGTATTCAAATGCATTATTAATCACAGTTAAGATCGCCTTTCATTTCCTCAATTTTCCATTGGCCAAAACAAAGTTAAGACAAACTCTCCCCTCGCACTTACTAAGCTTGTTCAAAGAAGGAACAGCGTCATGACCTTGGGCTAAATGACGCACAGGAGTCCTTCCGCTGCAGCATCCTGCTGGTTCTGCTGAAGGCAATGACAATCCTTAGGCTACAGCTCTGAGTGACAGAACGACTTCAGTAGAGAGCTCAGACAGACAGGTGTGTTCTAGTTCAACTTAACATATTTTTCTCAAGAGTATTGATTATAGAAATAAGCAGGAGAACACAACTTGTAATTTCAGGCACAAGTTAATTTAATTGGCTGCTATTAGAAAGTAAACAGATAATGCAAAGAGTGAAAGCAAGGCAATGCTTAATCACACAGATGAGCTTCAGAACCACACAGACATTAAATAAACATCAAATAAAAATAACCACAGTAGGCTATGTATGCATCAGTGAGTGAAAAATTGTTTTGTGCATTCAGTGTTATATAGCTGTAGCGGCTTTTCCTAGCAACAAAAGTTATTTACAATAAAACCCTTAGCATTAAGCAGGCCATTAAAACATAAACACCCAAATAAGGAACACTTGATTATACTTGCAGCAGAGAAACTTTAAGCTATTTAAAACCATGTTTTTTTTCTGTGAAGTTAAGATGTACAGCAGCCACTGTTCATAAAAAATATATATATACAATTTGATGTTTTACTTGTGAGTTCAGCGCCATCCAGTGTTGGCCAAATAAATTACAACAATAAGACAGGTTAGAAAGTGTGCATCAGTATAGTATCTAAGTTCTGTATTATTTACAAGCAGTTTAGTAAAAAATATTCTTCTTAATATACAGATGTTCCAACTCTAGCTACAGAATATTTAAACCCTGAATCACATTTTACATTGATTATCAGTGACAAATACACTCTGGATCATATTTGGTGAGAGAGGTGACAGAGTGTGACATAATAATGTACAAAAAGACAATTATTTGGAATCAAAGAGATTGCTGAGAGTTCCTGAGTTAGTCTAAGCACCCAGTGACTGAAGTCATTCTTAGCATGTACAGTATTTAAAAAGTAAGCAGTGCAGACCTGACATAAATCTACTCAACTCCAGTGTTTCTGTGCTGAGTAAAGCCATCAATTACAAGTTCACCAGAAATGAAAAAGAAAGGAATTATTATAGCTTGTGCAATGAATAACTTTCAGTTATACACTTTAAAAATGTTCTTTTTTGGCCCAAGTTTAGCTGAACTCCTGTACAACAGAGACTAGACACGACGTGGCCCAGTTGAAGGAGCTTATAATGGCTCTATCCACCTTCTTCCACACTTCCTGAAAGGTCTAACCCATCACCGCCCCCCACGGCTGCAAAGTGGCCTGAGGCAGAATGAACTGTGGAGGCGTCTGCGGCAAGATGTAGTAGCCAAATACCTGCTGTGGGGGAGGTGGCGGCGCCGGAGGGCCGTACACTGTGTTCAGAAACACTGGAGCTACCTTATTGTATTGAGGCCACATTGGTGCAGGGTTGTAGAAGTACTTGTGGCTGGCAGGGATCTGCTTGCTGCTGGCAGGGACCTGCACAGGGAGAACAGATACAACGAGTACAAGAGATTAGAAGGAGACAGTGGAGAGTTTCCAGCATTGGCGTTTAACACACTTGGCTCAAATGGGAGGAGCCAATCGTAAATGCCTTTCTATAGGACATGTTATACCGACACTTGTCTTTATCACATTGATAAAATATCATAAAATGATTAAAAAAACAACAACAAGCCCTTTGTCCGTGCTTTCAGACTACCCAACCTGGCCTGTGTCACAAGCTAATTTGTCCCTACAGAAGCCAAACATCTTTAAAAGCTAGTCACAAATGTCTGGTTTCATTGTTTTCAAAAGGCAAAAGGATTACAGCTTGGAACTCAAACAGGAGTAACTAAATTCAGCTGCTTTAGCAAGTATTTTACTGCAGTGAGATAGTGTCATCCGGACAGTATAGTGCCCATGTTAAATGGTCATGAAGAAACATGTCTTCTCATTGTGTCTTATTGATGTGTTTAATACTTTTTGGACAACAATAAAGTTCTGTAGCACAGAAGAGTATGCCATAATAAATTTGGCTACACAGACCAGACATGTTAGTGGGATCAATTTATGGGCTTTGCTTTATTGTTTTCGTGGGATTTCTTGATAGTAAGAAAAATATAGAATATCACCACAATCATCTTTTAAATGTGAGATACCAACAGATCTCTTCTAAAAGAGAGGGGAGAATAATTACCAGTTTCTTGGCGTGTTTGTCCTTATTTGGTCCTTCTCTGTGCTTGTTGCCAATCCTGGGCACCATTGCTATGGCGTAGGCGTCACCTGCTGCTGCGTGCTTCTCAACGACCTTCCTCTCCTCTTTTTGGCCGTCTTTTACCTCCTCCTCTGTGTCGCTAGACGCAGTGGAACCACAATCCGAAGAAGTAGCAGAGTGATAATCAGACGTGTCCAGATTGACCACAGAGGAGTCATCCTCCTCCTCAAAGCAGGCTACTTTGAAGGGCCTGCTGTTCTCTCCAGATCTGTGTAGTGGGAGTGGATTATTTAAAACCAAAAAAAAATAAACTTTTCATTCATTTGATATTTCAACATCACCATAAAGCCCATCTTTTTATTAGTTCCCACGATTTTTTATGAATCATCTCCCAGATTGCCCTTACACTCAGTCATACATTTCGACTAGACATATAGAAAGCCCTCTTTGTCGTAAAAGCGTGTTTGTGTGTGTGTCATTCTTTGCTTGTGCCTCAGCAGGACAGCCAGTGACTCACCTGGCGAACACCTCCAGTGGGTCGATCCACAGGGTGATCTCACGTGAAAGGCCTAGCTCTTTGGGAGTGAGCTCACTCTCTTCACAGGCTTTCAGGAGCACTTTGTCACAGGGCTCTCCATTAATAATCCGGATACATCTGTGAAAGAATTAAACATTTAAAGATTCTGTGTTTATCTTATGTGGATCTCCCCTTGGGTTATAGAGGGATCTCAGCCGGTAGTAAGGATATAATTCTCTACCATCCATTAATAACATTAAGTGTTGACCATTGTGTACCTGTATGCCTGGCCTTTGCTGGGACAGTCAGGATACCAGTGGTCCTCATATTTGTCACATAAAAGTTTCTGTAGCTTCTCAGCAAACAAGTCTCCCTTGGCTTCATCGAGCTTGCCACGTGCCACCACCAGGCGTTTCAGGAAGTTGACTCCGGCCTTCACCTCTCTTTTCATGGTGCCTGTAGAAGATTAAAAATACATTAAAAAAAAGACATCACAAGGTCAGCAGACTCATCTCAGTGTCTCTGTGTATGCGAGTACAATGTGTGGCTGTCTAATGATGACATAACTTGCATTTTATGTTTGTAAACCCAACCAAGTACAAAGAAGTAAAGGGATTTGAAGGTTTTGCTAACACGCTTTCACTTCCCTTTTAGTGAGACCAGAGGGAGCAGGAACTTTTAGTTACCGTGATAAGAGCACTTCCCTGTGCAGTCGCCCCTGAGCCTTTTCATTTTGATCACCTCAGTGGAGTTCTGTGTTACGCGAGTGGCTGGCATTTTACAGCTATGAACGTGGCTGTGTGTTGGTTAAAAGGATAGAGTTTGTATTCAGGCAAACAAGATGCAAACTAGTGCTGCCGTGTTGACATGAAAGTATATTCAAATGCAAATCCGACGAACTCACTTCGCTGTTTATCCTACGATAGTGTGTGTGTGTTCGGGTTGGTTGCCAATGTCAGCCCGACCGGAGAGAAGAACGTGTTCATTTAAAGGCCAAGGCAATTCAAACTTTGCCCCCGCACTGGCAGACACCGAGCGAGCTAACATCATGCTGATGTCCCTGACAAGAAAGTCCTGCCTTGAACTTTGAGGTGCAGACAGTCGTTTGTTATCGTGGTTGGAAACACACCACAGTTGCTTCAACCTGTGTAATGTGTCACAATAGAAAAGAAAACTATTATTTGCGATGGTAGACGTAGCCACAGCCAGTGGCGAGCGATGTGACAACAAGCAAGACAGTCATAACTTTAAATCATAATAACAAATTTGTTTTGCCACATTTTTGAACTAGGTGACCATTGGAGTGTTGCCAATGGCGTATGTTTAGCAGCTTTATTGTTCCAATTGCCAATGTTTTTGTTGTTGTTTCTGCTGTTGTAAACCTGTTTCACTTTACATCGCTCAGCAACTTAGGATCTTCATTCCGACAGTCTTTGCCAAAATGAGGTCACGTGCGTGTATTGCTCGCAGCAGGTGGACCTGCAGGATGTAGCTCAGACGAACACTGGTTTTTCTGGTCCGTTTTCCATTTTTCAGATATTTGCTGAAGAATGTTGAAACTACCTTGAGCTAATTCCCCCCAATGCAGCGGTAAACAGGCCACAAGAATTCAAAACAAACGAGGTGTTTTAGCTGACACTTTTAGTCGTCTAGATGTAACAACATGTGTTGAGGACAATACAGCTAAAAAAAGGAGCCGATTCTACTGCCCCTTTTCTCTCTTGATCTTTAGTATTCAGATTTAGTCTTTAAAAAAACAGTGAAATAACTAAACATGATCCACATTCCTATAAACGGCTTCAAATGGTTCTGAAAATAATCATGAAGTTATTTGGTAAATTAACATTTTATGTTTCATGTTATAGTATCCCACAATAAAGGTTGTTGAGACAACATCAATTAATATCAATTGAGTTGTTAGAAGATTGCATCTACAAATGTGTTGATTCAGAGTTTCTCAGTTAAAATGAACTGGGGCTCACTAATGATGAAGATCACCAGTGATGACCATTATTTTACTGATGATCGGGTTAATCATCTGGTCTATACAATTTTAGAAAATAGTGAATATCCATAGTTTAGCTGGTGCCTGTAGAGGGGTGTGGTTCATTTATAGGTTGAGAAACAAAAAAAATTAATTGTTTAAATGTTTTAAGCTATAACTATTTGTTGCCTTTTAAAAACAATCAAAATCCTTTAATTTTCACTATCATGACATCACTTTCGGCCATTAATGTATTCTATTCAAGACAGCCAGGGGGAGTCATGTTTTCAAGTAGGCTAGCTATTCTAAAGTAATTAATCAAAGGAAATACAAGTTATTCAAATTCACTTTTGTTCCTCCTGATTACGTCATCTAAGTGCCAGTTATTTGATCTAAACAGAGGGGTTGGTTAATGCCCTGCACAGCATGTTTAAAATAGAGTGGCCTGCTGCCATAATCACTGTTTTTTTTTTTACATGTGAAGACAGTAACATCATGACCTATTTGCAGACTCACAGTAGGCTTAATGTATTGACGCTGGCGCTGCTTATAGCCAAGCCTATAACATAGCCTATGTTATGGTATTCAAAACAACATGAAAAAACGAGGTCAAACTGTCTGTCACATTTCAAGCTGTGTAGGCTACTTAAGTTTTGGAGAGGGGGGGATGGGATAAACAGACAAGTAGGCTATAGGCCTACTACAGGGTGGCGACATGTAGACCCTTGTGAGGTGTCGTCTAGTTTCGTCGATATTCGTTGTCGCTGACGACGAAACGTGTCTGCGCGAGACAAAGGAGACTCAACTGTGTGCAACCCAAGGAAGGGGCACGTGTTCCGAGGCCTACTAACAGAAAACAAATAAAGAAAAAAACCGTTCATGTAGGCCTACTCTTCACTCTTTCGTCAATAATTTATTTCTGCTGTGATAAGGAAACTTAATTCTACTGGAAATAACCATGGGGAAATAGCGCGTTTTTTTCTTTCTTCTGACAGTTCGGAAACCCCCCAGTGGAAATGAAAGGAAATATGCCCACGCTGTAATTTCGATAGAAGATACATTTTCGAGGCAACTTTTGCGATATTGTAGCTTTGAAGTTTAAAAAGTCGTCGTTTGAAATGGTATGTGGTGTAGGCTAGTTGCAAAAAAGTTTTCTTTGGCGGCCGGGTCAAAAAAACACACACTCAGCCTATTAAGTCAGTCAAAAGTTAAAAGGCTATTAGTCCGAAACAGACATACAATCCAGTTACGGCCTAAGATGATAACCCACAACAAAAAATTTAGCATTTAAGCGACAAAGCCTACTTGTGAACAGGTTCTGCAAATAGAGGCTACTCGTTTTAATTAAATACGACAAGAGTAACTACAGGGAAACAATAAAAAACAAATAACAAATCCATCTCACGTTTAGAAAAAGTGTCCCGTCGGTGATTGTCCTCGTCTCCTTGTGTCTCTTTTCGTGTCTGCCTGCTGTGCTAGTGTGTTAGAGTTATTATGGTCAGCACATGTTGCTTCCTTGTTCTCTGTTCTGCTGCAACGGAGACGTAACATTACCGTCAGCGTGACTCACTTCCTTTACTCAGCGCCGTGAGCAAGCGCTGACTGGCTCACGGCGACTCCCCGCCCGGCCCAAATATGGACAGCCAAGGTAAACAACTGAGTGAGGGGATTTCACAATGGATTTCACTTACAACGACAACATTTCATTGTTAGTAGCCTAGCCTATAGCCTACTGTGCTGGGATGACATTTAATGTAGCCTAATAGCTCGTGTAAACATCCTTTGTAAAATATGTAGCCTGTAGGACATGCTTAGGGTCTAGCCTAATTAGCTAGGTTAATAAGTTGCTTAAACCTATATAGGCCCTAAACCTAGGCATTCGGGCAGGTTCTAGTTTTATGCCTATGCCTATTAGACCAATATAAATACAAAATAGGCTTGATTGTTAAATGCTTTGTGTTTTAAGTGCTAAGTAGGCCTAATACAGAAAACATAAGAAAAAGAAGGCCTAGGCTACCACAACATTGCATTTAGGACTACATTGCATTACTTGACAAAATCTCCTTATGCTGGTATTTGTTTATTCTGTCAACATATTATAGGTTACTTCAAATATTTAAAAAACAAAACACAAGTAAACAAAAGACAAAAGATTAATCCAACATTGGAAGTGGACATGCAAATAGGCTTAGGCCTACGGAAAATATAAGATAATGTATCTATATGATATAGTATGCTATTATAAGGAGTAATGCTGTAAATGTAAACACTAAAAGTTATTGTTAACTGTGGTGTGGTGGGGAGAGAAACTCCAATCCTTTACTTAAGTGAGAAATAGTAATCCAAATGTATTCATGCATTGTCATGTACAGTTTGAATATTGGATGATAAAACGGGGCTAATTTTTACTTCTTATTATTCATAAGTTGCTATTAGCTAGTGTTATACATTGAGGCTATGTGTTTGGCTCAAATAAGAGAAAATAATACAATTATTCTTCAAAGCAACTTGTAACTATATGTCAAATTAAAGTTCAATATACTCCGGGTAGTTGATTTGAAGTAAGGACAGTTGTCTCACATACAGTAGTTAATAGTCGGACACACCCACTGCTCTTTAGACCTCCAGACATAACTGGCCGAGTCTGTCTGATTAAGGTCAATAAAGCATCCATAAACACCACAGAAACATAGATTGAAAGACCGCAGTTCAAAATCAAACAGTGATCACATATTAACAAGATAGTGCTGTGTTTTTTCCCTTCATACTCTTTCTCCATGCTTCGTTTTATTGGTCTGTCCTTTTGTCTACCTATGTATACAAATGTTTCTGCTATTAGGCTATATAACAATTGACTTTTGGGCAGCAGAGAAATGCGTTTTTTTTTATCCCTTACTTAAATAAACACACACATATAAACACTGCAATTTGTATCAACTCATATACATGTTAAAAACATCGCAGAAAGATTCCTTCTAGAGTGTTTATTGTAACATGTACATATTGTTTCATCATTAGTAATGTGTAAATGTGTAAGCAGCATTTTAATGTTGAAGATGATGAATACCAGTCATAATTTATTCATACATTACAGAGTAGTTTGATCAGTATGACAACAGTCTGTGTCACAATTGATAAGATAATTATGTGTTACCTACTGAATGTAAAGTAAGTATTGAATTTGAGTTATTGTATTGTAATTTTGTTACAACAGGTTAATACTTCCAAAAAGTGTGATATTTTCTGAACGAATGAATATTTTCCTTAAATTGAAATATTCAAGTGAAACATGGGGACCTCAAAAACTCAACATCTGCTTTTTATATTGCATTGTCCACTAGAGGGCAGGGTTTCCTAAAATCTCACTCGGTTGGAAGCACATCAAGCAACTTGATTGGCAGGTATCAATTTTACGTTCCTCCCTTATTCCTGCATGTTTCAGCTTTTAGAAAGCCCAATCGTCATCCCTTCATTTGTATATAGACACACACACACACACACACACACACACACACACACACACACACACACACACACACACAAAACACTAGGTTAAAACAACCATGAACAAGTCTCTAGCTGTTTTTTTTATTTCCCAGATTCTGTGTAATGATATCTGTGTGTTAATGTTTTTTGGGGTGCATACTCTTTTCTCCTTTTCACTTTCCAATGTGTTCTTCCTTCTTGCTACGAACTCCTGTATTCCCCTTTTATCTTCCTTTCTTACACAAATGTTCCCATAAATCACTTGGTTTTCTTTGTCCGTCCATTTTTGTCCTCTAAACAGTTATAGTGGCGTTTGTTGTGTGTTAGTGTGAGTGCAGGTACGCCCAGGACTGTGTCAGATCTGTGTGGATTTTTTCCTTCACTTCCTGCCTCAACTGGATCACCCTCTCTGTCCCAGATGCCAACTCAAGAGTAAATGATTGCTCCGAGTGAGTGTGTGGATAGAAATAGAGACGAAGAGAGACGAAGAGTGGAACAAGAGGTAAAAACTTGAGTGTTGAAGTTTGGGTGTCTATTGTATGATTTGCATTGTTTTGATGTAAATGAATTAGCCTTCACTGTCTTCGTCTTTGTTTTCCCCTCTGTCTCTCCCTCTTTCTCATTCTTTTGCTGCCGTTGATCTCCTTCCCACACCATCTCCTTGTGGTGAGCCTCTGTAGGCAATTCCTGCTGTTTATCAGAGTGATTCCATTACAATGTATTTAAAAAAGCAATTAATTTCTGTGTCACGGGTCATTCTGCTTCTTTCCTTCTCTATTTCTTAGCTTCCCAGACCTCACAGCTTCTTCGCAACTTTCCCCATCTGAAAATGATTGATTTTTTCTCATTTAGTGTCATTTCTTTACTCCTCGAACCTCTGGCCAGCACTCTGTGGTGATAATGGGAGCCTTAACTGGGACAGGTCAAACAAATGCAAGCACGCTTTTGATGTACATATTTATTCTCACAAGTGTCATGGTTTTGTAAATAAGTATTGGAAACGGAGGCACTTGACCTCGAAATGGGATCGTTCTTTGTCAGGAAGAGCTTCTCCCTGAACACGTCTTGGTGGTATCAATGAAGCCCACACGCATACACCACATGCAGCCCGCTTCGCCTTTAAAAACATATTGATTTCTCTCTTTCGCAGGGAGCTTAATGCGATCGATTGGCCAGGCCCTTTCAAGATCAGCGCCAGTTTAAGCATCTCTTCCCCTAACGCACATGCTGCCTCTTTCCCCTCAGGTAATGACCGTCCTTGGGCTGAGGGAACAGTTTGTCTGCATTAAGAGAGAGAAGTGTTTCTCGTGGCATCCAGTCCCTGTCCGTCCTCACTGGTTTCTGTAATGCGGTTACGTATGGGACGTGCGTTTTGCCTCTTTGACAAAAGGTATGTGGGAATGCAGTGCACACCTCCTTTGACCTTTATCATCTCCCCTTCCCCCTCCCTCCCTCCCTCCCTGCATCCCTCCCTCCTCCTCTCTCTCCCCCCCCTCCCCCCACCTCTCAGTGGGTCGATACCTATTTGTATTTGCAATGCATTAGGCCAGTGCCCTCTTTTTAGATTGAAAAAGTTTGGCTTTTCTTTGTTCGGTGCCTTGCAGGCAAATCACACTACGACGATAGACAAAAAGCTTTTTTTGAACATTTTCTACCTTATAGTTATCTTTTTAATGCATTTCGCATTGTTGTGTAAGCTCTTAACAAAGCAGAAACCAAGACTTATTATTTTGTTTATTTAAAGATGCAGAGAAATTATTATTATCAGACAGCTGCTATAAATGGTCTGCATGTTTATTATAGGCAAGGCAAGATTATTTATATAGCACACATACACAGAGGCCATTCAAAGTGCTTTACATGAAGAAATGTATCAAAAGAAGAGGGAGAGAACAATTGAAAAACCATGGATGTAAATGTTTATTATAGGAATATAGAACTATGAGCTTTTGCGGTTGTCTGAACCCCTCGGAGAGGTCAAATGAGAAACCTAAGGGGTAATAAGATGAGATAAATCTCACTCCACAAATTTACTTTTAGCCTGTCACTCTTGGCCTTAAAAATACAGTTGCTGAACTGTCTTTAAAAAAATAATGTACCTGAAGTTTTTTTTAAAAGTTAATTTCTTGAATTTCTTGAATAGGAACAGTACAATACACAGGAGGATGAAGCACTGTAAAAGTAATGAATGAACCAATAAGTGTTGAAAACATATGAATTCAACAAACTTCGAAGTTCATTAACCTTCAAATTATTTCTTGCTTGTACTCGGCTTCCGCCTTCTTTTCAAAAAGCATTCCCTTGTTTAAAAAAAACCTGTTATAGATAAACTCCCTCAAACCCCCAAAATGTCCTCCCAGCTGACTGCTGATGTTTTGAAAACTCAAATGGGAATGGGAAAGTCCCACCCCGCTATTGAGTTTTACAATATTAATAAGAACTTTCCTAGGAAATTACCTGGAAAAACAAATGTAGTTAGTTATCTCATTTATGGAAAATAGAAATGTCCTAGCTAGGGCCGACCCTTATTTATTGGCCGGCCGATTAAATCGGCCAATTATAGCATATTTCGGAATTATCGGCATCAGCCGTTTTTTTGCCAATTTTCTGCCGATTTTCTTCTTCTTTTTTCAAGCAATCATGTGTGAAATGTATTGCTGCCCTGGAGGTAGCCTAAATGAACAGCATTAAGGCTATAGCAGCAGGTGTGTGTTAATACATTGGATTAATTACACTTGACAGTTCCCCCTGCAACCAATAGCAGAGGCATTGGTCATCGCTTGACTGTTAATAGGTGATAGAATTTATATTGCGCTTTTTTGGAGGTCACTTAAAGACACTTTACATCATCATGTAGAAAAAGAAAACAAAAGACGAAAAAAAAATAAGGTTTGAAGTGGAGTCTGGTGTAATTATGCTTCCTTAAAGCCACTACGAGTAACTTTGTCAGTTGGCGGACCCTTTGGACAAAAGCGGTAGTATTTCTACGACGCCAGCTGTCGTTAAGCTGTTTTCTAGCGCGTGCCGGCCATGCGAGTGTTAGGGCGCAGTATAGTGCATGTCCGTTTGTTGAAAGTGTGGGCAGGGACTTTTTTCGGCTCCGTGAGAGTGGTTAGTGACACAACATCAACTAATGCCAGTCAGTGCCACACACACCTGATTGCAATGAGTTGATGCAGGTTCACTAACCACTCTCACGGAGCTGAAAGATTCCGTGTCCTCACAGAAAGCGAATGAACGAGAGACGGCAGTTGGTATGGATCACAATGAGGTAATGTGTTTATGTTGTTGTAAATAATGACTATTTCAGATGAATAATGGTCATCTGATGATGATGAAGCAAAGTAAACTTTGTTTGTTTCATTTAGGAGTAAGTCTGCAGGACTTCACTCCTGTGAAATTGTGTACACCTCCTGCCCGTCTATCACTCTCCCTTTTAGCTTTTCTTCATTGATTTTTTTTCTTCTTTGATGGTTCAGCCCCGTTATCAGTCATTATGATGACAAATAACTGTCTCAACCAAGGCTCCCGCTCCCCTTCCCTCACCTGGAGGATAGGCTTCCCAAATCGCGTTGCTGCGCTACACTGAAATCTGCGACCAATAAGAATATGTGACCATAGAGCCTACATGCGAAAGCCGAAAATCGGACTGGGTGTGCGACCAGACCAAATGCAGTAATAAAAACTATATCAAAACGTCTTTCTTTGCACTGATGGTCTCGTTTGTTGTTAAAGGTAATTTATGATTATCAGAGGAAAAATTAGGCTGTTTTAAAGATATTTAAATGTTACTCATAGTGGCTTTAAAGAGGTGAGTTTTGAGTTGACTTTTGAATGAGATTATTGAGTCTGAGATGCTGATGTTTGGGGGAAAGGAGTTCCAGAGGGTTGGGTGCAGTAAGATAAAATGCTTAATGTCTGAATTTAGACATATTTGTTTCACTTTATTTTTTTTAGACAATGCGTATTTCAATAAAGAAAAAGTTCCCGTACACATTTTCGACAGTAAAAGGAATGTATATTTAAGTGTTCAAAAAAGTAAATTTTTCCAATATATATTTTGGGGAGTTTTTATTTTATTTAATTGTCCGATGTAATCGTTATCGGAATTTTTCTCTGAAAATAATCGGCATCGGCACTATCGATCGGGCCCTAGTCCTAGCTCCAATCAAATACTCATCCATTATTTTTTTCTTAGAGACTTTAAAAACAGGTGAATCACATGCTTGTCTGTACCTTCCCTATAACTTTATGAAGACACAGCCATGAACACTAAAATACCTGTTGGGTTTGTTATTTTCCTTCTCTAACCCTATGCTCCTCTATCCTTCTGTTGGTCTGTTTCATCTTCATCATCTCTGATGTTGGCCATGTTTTTGAACATTAAGTCAAATGTGCGAAACTCTGCCACTGTATACATGAAATGCTCAGGGACGACTTGTATAACGTAGAACGATTTAACATATGCAAGTCTGTGCGGTGAGAGGCGTCGGGTGGTTCAGTTTACCGTGTGCCCCCGCTGGCCTGCGATCGAATCCTGCTTGAGCTCCTGACTCCCCTCTGTCTCCCCTCTCTGCTGCCTCAACAATTAAATCAGTCAAGGCCAGCTGAGTGCCCACTCTGTCTTTTTCATTAAAAAGAAGAAAAAAAAGATAAAAGCATAAGCTGGTGTAACAGTCCACTTGTTGCCCCCCACAAACACATAGGAGTTGTCTTGTTATGAAACATCTCACCTTCATGTCAGCAGTTGCCATGGAGATTTTTTTGCAGATATGTGAGGCCCTGCTTAATGGTCTGACCTTAACCTTGCACTTTCTCCATTGTAAACTTTCATGACGTTACGAACACATGGGCATAATTTATACCGCAAATCAATATTTCAACAGCAGCCCATTCTCTCACCTTTTCCTTTCAAACATATTAAATATTCCTTTAACAGCTGCCCTGGACAATCAAAAGAAAATTTGTGCTCTGATTGAGATATTGTATGATGTAGGGCCCGACCGATTTATCGGCCGGACGATTTTATAGCATATCTCAGAGAAATCGGCAATCGGCAAATTTTTTATTTATTTTTTTAATTCAAGCAATCATTTTTGAGTGAAATGCATTGCTGTCCTGGTGGTAGCTTAAATTAATATCATTAAGGTTATAGCCTATTTACAGCAGCAGCAGCAGGTGTGTTGTAATACATTGGATTAATTCACACTTGACAGTTCCCCCTGCCAATAGCAGAGGCATTGGTCATCTCTTGACTGTTAATAATAATTGATAGAATTTATATAGTGCTTTATTAGAGGTCATTCAAAGACACTTTACATCATGCATATAGAAAATCATACATATAGAAAAAGAAAACAAAATACAGAAAAATTAAAAATAAGGTTTTGAGTGGAGTCAGGTGTAATTATGCTTTCTTCAAGAGGTGAGTTTTGATTTGACTTTTGAATAAATGTATTGAGTCTGAGTTGCTGATGTTTTTTCCAGAGGGTTGGGTGCAGTTAAATGAAATGCTTAATGTCTGAGTTTAAAAATGACTCATCCACTTTAGACATATTTGTTACACTTTATTTTTTTTAGACAATGCATATTTCAATAAAGAAAAAGTTCCTTTACAAATATCGACAGTAACAAGTATTTATATATATTTAAGAGTTCCAGAAAGTGATTTTTTTTTCCAATATATATTTTGGGGATTTATTTATTTATTTAATCGGACAATTTAATCGTTATCGGAATTTTTCTCAGAAAATAATCGGCAACGGCACTCAAAAATCCATATATCGGTCAGGCTCTAGTATGATGTTACTACGCTGTATTTCTTGGACCGAAGTCTTCCAAATCCTTGTACCACCATTTGCAAACCTTTCCCCTCCCCCATCTGCATTTCTCTCTATGCCCCTTTTTGCCCCTCTGTCCTTCTCTCTCTCTCTCTCTCTCTCTCTCTCTCTCTCTCTCTCTCTCTCTCTCTCTCTCTCTCTCTCTCTCTCTCTCTCTCTGTCCTACAAGCTGTGTCTCTTTCCTGTGTGCTGGGGGGCCAGCGGAGGGGAAGTACACCGAGAAGTAAAAGCACTCTCTGAGTTCAAGTGCACGGGCTTAAAGACACAGCTGGCTTCGACAAAGGGGAATATGACAAGGGGGAAAACTGTCATGGAAAGGCAGAATAAAGACCTATTGACAAAGGCGGTTGTGTAGTCGGAGACACTATAGGCATCATTTCACAAAAATGGGGAAGATTTTTTTTTAAAGAAAGAAAACGTGAACAGGAAAAAAGAGAAAAATGTCTCCTCCCCTTTTCCTCTCTCCACGTATACTCCCTGTTCCCTCCCACCTTTCTTTTTTTTAATCTCCTCCCTCCTCTCCTCTCCTTCATTCCTACCCTACATGCATGCACACACACACACAAACACACACACACACATACAGAATCACACACGATGACTGATGCCTTCTCCCTCCTTCTCTTGCATTCTCCGTATTCTCAGCTCTCTCTCTCTGCACCACTGACACTTTTGTGTGTGTTTGTGTGTGTGTGTGTGTGTGTGTGTGTGTGTGTGTGTGTGTGTGTGTGTGTGTGTGTGTGTGTGTGTGTGTGTGTGTGTGTGTGTGTGTGTGTGTGTGTGTGTGTGTGTTTGTCCTCTCCATATAGCATACTGTAGAACCGGTTTTGCACAGCTGCGGCACATTGCTGTGAGTAAAAGTACAGGATTAGTACTTTTCTCCCTCACTGCGCTGATATCTTTTGTCCATAGGGCATGTTTCCCTTCAAAGTCCTGAGCGTGGAGGGGGCTGAAGAAAAGAGAAATGGTGTCGGAGGGAGAGGAGATGAGGCAACAGCGGATCAAATGTGACGAGACCAGAGTGAAATAGAGATGCAAGGCTGCGAGTCAAGAGGGAAGGCACTCACTCCTGAGTGAGGAAGCGGGGACAAGGAGGAGGAATGAAGTTGGAATCTGGAAAGAAACGCGGGAAAAGGTAAAAAAAAGGGGAAGAGGAGGTGTATGGGGTTGGTATGGGGTTGAGGGTGCTGACCAACATATGCTTTTATTTTCTTGTTTTAGCTTATTTCCCTTTTTGAAATGAGATTCGGAGACACGTTTGTTCTGTCGTTTACTGTTTTTGCTGTCTCTCTCTACTTCTGTGTTCCGCTCTGTCGTGGTTTGTGTTTGTGTACCTAAAGTGATTTTCCTTCCTCCCAGTCCCGCTGGAAACATTTACCCTGTCCCCACGCTTAATCTAGCCATGTCTTTTATCTCCATTATTTGCTTGACAAAATATACATATAAATATATGTATATGTTTGCTGAAGGGCTCTTGCTCCTGAAACCCAACTCGGAGTTAGTCAAAGACTCAGGCTGGTTTTGGGGCCCAGTTGTGTGGACGAAGGGGAAGGAAGAATGGGGTTGGGGCACTCACTTTTGTGCCGTTATTGTTTGTCAATCGCTCTCTGCATTTAATATTTTTGTGTGCCAAGCATACCGTTAGAGAGAGAAGGGTTTTGGCCTAGTTTCCACTCAGTTGCTGTGGAAGTGTCAAATAGATGACACAAAGTATTTGAAATATTTTGTCCATCATCCTCCCTACTCTGGAATTGACACGTCCCACCCTCTACTTCCCCTTACTGTTTGCTTGCGATCTCAGTATATATTTGTCACGCTACACATGACCAAACCTCATCTGTATGTCACTTAGTGTCCACTAACAACTAGCGTACTGCTCTGAATACATTCATGCGTTGTGCCCATGCAGCTTTCACCTCCTCCTCGCTGTCCTGTTTGCCCTCAGCCTAGCCTCCATTGTTTAATATCGACAAGTTACCGTTGTTCCCCGTGTGTGCGCTCGAGGACCTGTAGTATATCCCCAGTCCGGCCAGGCCCTTAGCAAGCCTGTCCATCTCCATGGAGACCTGATATAAGCTCTCTGGTCTCTGTAGCCCTGACTGCATGCAAACAAACTCACAAAGATACCCTGGTCCTCTCTCTGCCAGGGTGCGCCATTAGGCAGGCTGGCAGAAATAGGGTTTTCCTAAAGGGTGGATGGGAGGTTGTCTGCGGAGATGATGGTAGTCTTGATCCTTACATCTGAAACGTAGGTTTAACTGGAGGCTTGAAACTGCAACCAAAGTGGCAGAAAGCCGGCATTAATGATTGTAGGCGAGTTATGCACCCATCGACAGGGTTTAGCAAAGCCCGGCTTACAGAGAGGGTTAATGATAAACACACGTATATTTGTGTTTGGGTGAAACTATTTGAGATGATTTAACTGATAAATACTTTTTAAAAACAAAGTGGTTTGTCACACACTGACCAATTTCATTAAAACATTTTTTGTTAATATATTGTCTCCCTGGTCAAATGCAGTGATGCTTGTTTGCTTGCTCGGCCCTCATTCATCTGAACAAAATGTTACTCCCGATTTGTGATTTGACGGCATGTAGACTCGGATAGGAAAGATAATCTTGGTTTATGAAACACCATCAACTCCTTATTCATTTCTACTATTCTACCTCTGTCACAATGGGGAGAAATACATGCAATTTAAAAGCCAGAACACGACATCCTCAAATAGCTTATTTTCTTCAAAAATAGTCTCAAGGCCAAATATATTTTGTGTACTTAAGTAAACAAGTAATTATCCACTCTTAAGAAGTTAGCCCAGTGGATTTTTGTTACTTTTGCTAAGGAAAGACTAATAGATACTTATACTGCATATTGACATGGATGCCTGAATCAGTGAGTGATGTGACGTTGCCTAGCATTGGTTGTTCAATATAGCACTTTAGCCTCCAAGACTAAGTGCACAGTATTCATAACAGATATGTATCTACAAAGCTGTCCATATTTCCCCTGTGGCTCAAATAGACGTCACAGGTGACAGGCCTTTTTTTAGTATCACACCACTTTCTAAAATACTTACACATGTTCAGCCTGCATGTGCTGTTGAACTCATGTTTGCTAGCCTAAGAAATAGCCTGCTGACAGTTTGCCAATACAGTAGCTCTGATCACTGGTTATTTAGATACCGGTAGTTTGTTATGCTAACGAGAAAATGGAACTTGGACAAAATGTATATGAAAATAATTTAAATCTGTGGTTTGTGGACATTTTATGAATCAAAGTGGAGCTTCTTCTTCCTCTTTTTTTATTTGAATTTTGGCAGCAACAACAAAAATGAGAACAGAGAATAAGCTTTAATTAATGAAGCCCATTGATTGCTGTTGTGGCATTGAGTCGGTCCATCATATCATAACACTCAAAGCATATGAGCAGTTGAGGCATAAAGCACATCTCCTAAACAATAATGAATACCTTCGGAGAAATAATGGATTACCCTGGCTTCTTTTTTTTACTGTCAATGAATGTATTCGTTATTTAAAACCTCTTCTACTTGAGGTCGGCACTTACTGAGCCAGACCGGCACTTCTAAACTGAAGAGTGCTGAGGAAGCCATTAATGTGTTT
The DNA here is from genome assembly GCF_949987685.1 of Ammodytes marinus. Classification (NCBI taxonomy): domain Eukaryota; kingdom Metazoa; phylum Chordata; class Actinopteri; order Uranoscopiformes; family Ammodytidae; genus Ammodytes; species Ammodytes marinus. The sequence continues at coordinate 16,061,971 of NC_137217.1, read as the reverse complement.
CACTTTATAAAACATAACTCGGCCTTCGCTATCAATTATGTAGCTTTGGTGTGAAAGAGACGGGAAAAGGGCCACACACATCAGGCAGCGGGGGCCGGAGTAGAGAGCAATCGCTGCTCCATGTGACCGCTGTGGATGTACTAACGCTCTCTCACGGCTTGAGTGAGAGCTATTCCCCCCGGACTAAGTGTTCCACTTGCATCAGTGTTCGTCTGCTTTCTCTAGGACATGGGGCTGAAATGGGGCCGGAGCTGAGAGAGCTCCATCTGGATAGCCATAGGGCTTTTTCTACTTTAGGAACGTAGTGCTGATAATGCTTCTCTCCGTCGCACAAGAGCCCAAAGTTTGCCTCTTTGACTGAGGGGTTTGTATTTTGTTCCAGTTGTACAAGGTGCATGTCTTGAATTATTGGCCAATGTTGTTGATCTAGGGTATAGATGCTTTCGTTACAAATGACTTACTAATGTGATGCATTGTTAAAGATGAAACTAGCCAATGATATAAAAACACTTATTTTTATAAAAAATATAACACTAAGAAAAGGTCCATTATTAGGGATTGGACCGATCCAATAACTGTATCGGGTCCGATATAGCTGAAATCTACTTATTATTTTTCTTTTTAAAGTGGAATATTTCAACTTTTACATCTAAATATACTTATTCCACAACTCAATAACACATAATACATTTTGATATAATATTCAGTATGTAATAGACAGAAAGAGATTATTTGAAGTAGTGTTGTTACACCGATAAATCACCCTTGACGAAAATATTGACCAATATCAGTGTATCATTTATATTAGCATATATATATAGTGTCTGATGCCCTGATGGTGGCTTCTTATGGCAGATACAGACACTGAAAGTGAGCATTTTATTTATATATGTATAAAATATATATATTTCTTTCTCCCACATTGTCTGCAAACCACGTGACCAAATAATATTGATTTAAATAAATAAATACTGAAAAAGTTGGATTATGAATTGAATTATAAGATTCACAAAACTTTGAATGAACACTTTATAGTAAATGATGACATCATTATCTCAGCCCAAATACTGCTATATAATTTAACTCATACACATACTCAACTCATATAGCAACAGTATGTAAGGTGCTTGTGTTAATACCGTATCTGCATTTAATCTTAGTTGACATGCACCCCTACATCCACAATACACCTAAAACAACTTTATTTGCCTTAATAAAATTCTTATCCTTGTGGGAGACACAGAGGACGAGATTTAGGAGAAAATCTCATGCTTTTTTATAAACAGTACTAGGATTATACTTAGTTCAGTAAAAGCTTCATTCACATTTACCTTGATATATTGTTCCTTGTAAGGAAATGGTTTCTGTACAAATTAGCATTTTGCGAGAACCATGTGTGCAGGGTAGTTGTACGGCGATGACTATAATCATGTTTTTTCAGTGTTTCCTCCCTTTCGCTGCATTGTTAGAATGTCTCCCAGTAACCACGTTGAGATCAATGAATAGTTTCCTCGTCCAGGGGCCAGGTGGCTGCCTTGTGCATTCAGATGGAGGCAGAGGTGGTGAGGTGGGGGTTAATATTTGCAGGCTGCAGGAATGTGTTTGGAGTCAGCAGTGAGAATTCCTCAGTTCTGCATTAGTAGGTCGAAGCGTTGCCTCTTACCTCGCCAAACTATCTAGTGTTCTCTGTCTTCCCCCATGTCTGTCCTTTCCGTCTCCATCTTGCATTTGATCTCTGTCTTTGTCGCAACGTTCCCACCTCCTTCTCGTTCTCGGTGTGCACCTTTTTTCTTCTATGTTCGCTCTCAAGTTTTGATCCTCACCATCTCCCTTCTCCTTCCAGGCCTTTTAGATGTCTCACAGACATCTCAAACGCCTCAGGTGTTGGGGGGTTGGGTAAAAAGCAACTGTATGTGTGACAATTCTATCACTGTGCTGCTGGCCTCTTCAGTACATGTATGATTTATAGAGCAGGTTCCTGAGGAACGGGCTCTGCATCAGGCATTGGCTATCATACAATCTCCATCTTCACTATCATATCAGATAACGAGGACTGTCTCTTAGCTGTCTTTTTCAGGAACAATTGGGACAAAAATCGCAGTATAAGAAAACAAATCCTCTTGAAATCATCAAGATTTGTTTTTGAAGTCTTTGACCACTTTGTCGAATACACTAATTCACTTTCCTTCAGGGAGTTAAATAAGAAGATCGTTATCACATTCATGTCTGTCAAACATAGTGTTACACCCAGTGCCTAGTGAGTTAGTTAGTGATTTCGTGAACCTTGGATGTGCTTGTAGCGATATCATGTTACTGTGCCTCTGTTTCCAATTGTTTCCCTTTTTGTGTTAAGCTTTTTTATCTGCTATGTGATGCATCATATTTGACATACTGTACAACAATGGGAGTGGTATTGATCTTTTAATCTAAGTCTTGACAGCAAAAAAGCAAACACCTAAGTGTTAATTAAGTCAACAACAGTTTTTTATAATTAATTCATTGTATACATTATTTATGAGCCAACCATTTGATGGCTTTCTTCCTCAGGGTCTCTAATTTTATATTTTTGTAAATTGAATATCTTTGGTTTTTATAGTTTGTCAAACAAAACTTGACAACCCTCTGTAAATTAATGGTTTGTTCAGATTTGGATGGCATTCAAAAGGTTGAACAATAATTAGTCATTAATTGAGTGACAAATGTGAAATACTTATTAGTTTCAGCCTTGCAAAGCCCTACAAAAGTTGTAATGCAAAGTGGGTTTACGTGTCGTTACTACATCTCATCTGGCAGCATATTGATGGCATTAACAAGGCTCTCCATTACGCTTTGTGGTGATACACATGCTCTGCTGTGGCGTAGGAGGTGTCAGCTGCCCGCATCACACAACGACACCCTGGACTGTGCCAGCTCTCTGGTGCCAGACAGAGAGGAGGAGAGGTGGGCACGGTGTGAAGACGCAGAGGAAAAGAAAGATGAAGGCGTAAAATGAAACAGGCCGTTTCTGAGGAAGCAGAGACAAGTGGGTGAAAAAGCGTCAGAGGGAGGAGGGAGGGAGAAAGGAAGGAAGACAAAAAGGATGGTGATGGGGGGGGGAGGAGGAGGAGGAGGAGGATTCATTTGTGTTTATTGTCTGTCCGTGCAGTGAATCATTAGAAAATTAACCTTGCTGTTCAAGGCACCAACAGTCACCTCAATAGCTCCTAAGCAATAGAAAACTGAGCCAGTCTGATAGCGGGTATTAACCGGTTCAAGTAAAGCTCTAACAAACATTACACATCAATATTAAAATATTACAGCAAACAAAGTTAAACATGTGAGAGATTCAGGGGTCAGCGGTGGAAGCAAAACCTGCCGGTGGTTCTTTGGTTAGTGTGGGGTCGTCAGGGTCACATCTGTAAGATGAAAGGAGAAGCTGCGGTTGGTTGCTTCCACAGAGGGATGGAAAGGTCAGGAAGTGGCCCCAGCACAAACACCAGACTCATTGTTCAAGTTCAAGGTAACACTGAATGGGGTTTTCATTCAGTTAGCTCAGCCCCTTCGTCCTCTGACAAGTTGCTGTTTTTGTGAAGGGTGGTAATTAGAGGAAAACGCTGCCTTTGGCGACGTCTGACATTGATGTCATGCTGTTATAATTGTCAACTAATTATGTAATTTTTTTTTTACAGTGGATTGGGGCGGAGCATTGCTGGCTGTTTGGTTACTATAGCTAGAGAACTAATAGCACTATAGCAGCAGAGTCTCTTTTTGACATTAATATTGTGTGTGCACGTGTGTGTATGCAGGTCGCACGTGGCCTCTGTTCAGGTGTGTGCACTCTGTGCCCTCTCAGACAATGAACAAGGTCACAGCCAGAGGGTCAGATGTCACGACAGAGTTTCCCTCCCCCACCTCCAGCAGCCTCCCTCCCTCTTCTGTTGTGTCTGTTCGGTCGTCAGCTCCTCATTAACTCCTCACAGGGGATTTCCTGTTCGCCTCCTTCACTTCCCCGTTTCCATTCAAAATGGGGCAGCATATTATCTCTTTTTACAAAACATGAATAATTAAATCTTCCAAGTGTTCCGTGCTGAATATGCAACCTGTCTTTAAAGTTGTAACCGCTTACTAGGAATGAGAAAGACTAATCCAGCTACAGTGCCAAACCTTTGGGAAGTCTAGGACTGTAATTGATGACTTTGTACTGTCAATGAGCACGGTGCAACACACACACGCGCATGCAACCACACACACACACCCGCACACACACACACACAAATACGCAACAAACACATAATTCACAGTCTGACTCACCCCCTCTAACAGAAAGTCAATAACAATACAGGAATGATTAATCAGTCCCTCTGTGGCCCCTCCCTCTCTCCTCACCACCTTCCACTCTCCCTTCTCAACCCCACTCACCCGCTCTCAGCTTAGTATTGATCTGAATGCATTTGCTTCCCATTTATCTGTTAGCCCCCCTCCCCATCACGTAAACACTGCCACTGCATCGAGCGGTCACAAAGAACCTTTTACACAGGAGTGCACACACACAGACAAACAACACACACTCACAAGTTCATGCACGTGAAGCAACAGCAAACGCACACCGACGTGCACGCCATGTGATACACTGATACTACAGGTAGTACTGTTTACCGCAGTGCACAAAGGGATCTGGCTTGATTATTCTCAAGTGCAAATTAGGAGGGTCCTTCTCACAGGCAGGTGCATTACGTGTATTTTAGGTTTGCATGTTGTACACACATGAGCCTAAACAAAAGGCAGTATTCTTTAAGGTTTAACTGACAGATCATTGCCCTCCCCCGTGTGTCCCCCCTTACCATTCTGGTTGGTGGCACACAGGTTGCCATGACACCAGACTGTTTTGTCTGCCCTTTGACCTCTTTAAGGGGTGCTGTGGTCAATCAGGCATTACATGTGAGGGGCAAATAGAAGGGAGGAGAGGGAGGGGGAATGCATTTCCTCTGTAAAAATGAGGTCCAAAAGGTTCCTCTATACATCCGCTTTGTACAGAGCAGAAGGTGGGGAGCCTCCTAAAGGCTTGCAGTGAAACAAAGACACATGTGCACATACAGACATGGCAGCGCTTTGCAAGGGTAAATGAACTAGGCTGCAGCTCCCAGGGGGTGGGGAGTTATTATGCTCATTGTGCAGTCGGCCAGCCAAAGCTGTTTGGCTGATTCTTTTGAAGTTATATTTATCAAACCGGAGCAGGAGGCTTAGCACTCCAAGCTGGTGCATCGCTTTGTCCACACTGCAGAACGCATGTGTGCATTGAGATGGCTTGCGGATATCAAGCTTCAATCACCCCTAAGTGTTTGTCTAAACAATCTCCGACAGAAAAAAAGAATAATAAGCCTTAGACATAGTTTGTGTTACAGTGTGCCGCCAGTCCTTCCTTATACCCTCAAGTGGAAGAGTCAGAATCCTCGTAGCAAAAAGCATGTGATCACAGTGATTCTGATGCCGATCATTTTGGGATAATTTAGTAAATATTCAAACATCTATTAATGGCAGCATTCAAAGAGCAAACAAGGTGCAGCTTTTTGAATTAGACATTACATTATAATGTACTGTAATTTACAACTGCAAAGTGAATACAATACGATGTCTGATCTAAATCTAGTGCTGTTTGTTTCACCCCTGTTCTGCCTGTGATGGACACATTCCTTTTCATTCCTCATAACTAAATACTGACATCAAACTCAAATTCAGTGTACTCCACATTTCACAAAGAGCAGAAATCCTTAACTGAGTTTGTTTGATCTTCCTATGTTTGTGAATAATTTGACTTTGTAGATTACATGCTGCCTCACTGGCAATGAGATTTAAAGATTGTTACATTTTGAAGCTGATATCAGGGGGATTCTCAGGGGCAGCTTGTGAGTAAGTCGATAGCTTGATATGGCCCTGTCCAGCGACACTTCAGCTGTTGCAGAGATTGAACCTGTGACCTCTTGGTTAAACAGTCTTTTATTCCCTAGGCCAGCTTATCTCTCTCTCTAACGTGTGTGTGTGTGTGTGTGTGTGTGTGTGTGTGTGTGTGTGTGTGTGTGTGTGTGTGTGTGTGTGTGTGTGTGTGTTTGTGTTTGTGTGTGTGTGTGTGTGCGCGTGCACGTTTGTGTGTGCGCGCGTATGTCTTTTTCGTGTGTGTTTCAGTTGGTCTCCGCTTCATATCTGAGGAACACCTGGCACACTTTGACAATGGAGTAATGTCAAGGTAACAATCTTTTTGTTTTATTCATTATGGATTTCCTCCTGCCAATGTTAACTTACACAGGCACAAACACACGCTTAAATCAGATGCAGAATACATACACACATGCGCCGACTCATTTTTATCTGTTTTGTTGCATCTGTTTGTTTAATTGTTTTAGCTAGATGACCTATGAACACTACATCTGTTTCATTTCTTCCTCCAGTGCAATAATAGTTTTCTGTATTGTCATTGCTTAATATACACACTAATGAAACATTCACAGATAATTAATGATTTTAAACCTTTGGCAACCAATAATCAAAAAGAATTCCCATTTCTTGTTATAACCTAGTTTTAATGTTAGAGTGGGAGGTTAAGTATTTAAAAGCTTAAATATGTAAGCAAAAGCAGTAGCCATATGCACACACACATTCACATAGACACATTTGTTCACTAATGTAAGCCCCCCAGCATAATAGATTGGGATAACTATAAGGTGCTTAGGGCTTTTATCTAAAGTGGATTCTTTGACCTTTAGTTATTTGGCAAAAAATATCTTACGAGGTAATTAAACTTTATCAAAACATGTTTATCCACAGATTCAATAATGCTTGGACACAGATATTAAATAATTAATAAGCTTTGTGTGTGTGTGTGTGTGTGTGTGTGTGTGTGTGTGTGTGTGTGTGTGTGTGTGTGTGTGTGTGTGTGTGTGTTTGTGTGTGCGCGTGCATGTGTTATGGAAAGCCTAGATCCTAATTAATGACATGTCTAAAACTAGATTCTATGGTGAAAAAAATACACATATGATTTTGACGATGCAACAACAAAGTAGGGTGCTGCTTTATTTGGCACCCAAACTACTATCTAACTCACAGACAAACACACAGACACACACACACACACACACACACACACACACACACACACACACACACACACACACACGCACTTCTTCCGCTTAAAACACCTAAGATAAATTATTCTGTCTTGCATCCGATTGGAAAGTTCTAAAGGGAGGCGCTACGAAAGACCAGACACAAACCAATCCCAGTGTACATAGATTGACAGCTGTGCCATAGCAACAGTTTGGCTAGTTGCCAGGCTGATGGGGTTGCCAGGCAAAAGGTTCCCATGGCAACATTCATTTTGCCATCTTGGTAAATGAGGCTGGTGTCAACCAAAGGCAGATTAGTGTCGGATAGAGCTTTGCTAACACCTTGGGTAAAAAAAAAACATAAATTTTTTAGCAGATCATAGCGTAACTCTCTAAATATACATTGCACCATTACGATGACTGCCCTCATTCTGAGATGTGGTATGCACTTGTGTAAAGAAGATACACTATTTAATATATAAACTGGGCAGCTTTGGCACACGTTGAAAATCAGCTGGTGCTGAACATTCAGCCTTGAGAATAATTTCCCACCGTTCTGTTTCCCAGTGTTGCATCATGTTCATTTCATCACGTGCAGTCTAAAAAGCATTTGGAAGGTGAATTGTCTTGTTGTGCTGACCGGTCAATCTGTGAGTTTGTGACATGCTTTTATGGACTGTAAGTGGCTTCCCAATGTGTGTCACTGTATGTGGATGACGATCAAGTATGCAAGGAATTTTGAACTTGAAGTGAGATGCCCCATTTATGAATCACCCCAGACGTGGAGTACTCTTTCACTGCTTAGACACTCAGACAGGCCTGCTCAAGGGTGAGAGAGAGAGAGAGAGAGAGAGAGAGAGAGAGAGAGAGAGAGAGAGAAAAGGATAGCTTACATTGGCACAAATACGCTGCAATTCTGCGTGATTTGAATCTGAAAATGTAACAGACATGGGGCAGAAAGTAGGAGGTTGTGGCTGTGAAAGGAAGGCTGGACAGGCATGTGTGCATAGAGAAGGCAGAAGCAGAAGGGGGGGGGGGTATGGAGACAGAGGGTGGTTGAAAGGGTAAGAGGCGGGAAATGGGGACCCATGAGGGCCGAAGAAAGAAAAAGAAGGTTGTGGCAAGAGAGGGAGGAGAAGAGGGGGTGCTTTTTGGGACAGGAGGGAGAAAGGGACTGGGAGCGGCAGACAGAGGAGGATTAAGGCTCTAAACACATACAAGAAAAAAGAAGGAGGAGAAAGTAGGAAGCAAATTCACCTGGCAACATTATTAGAGTCCTGCCAGTGACTTGATTGGCTGAAATGGTTTTAAGATCACCTATCCAGTTTCTCCTTCTCTGCGTCTTGTCTTTTCTCATTCTTAAGCCACACACAGTTGCACAGTTCAACACGAGGTCTGCCCCGAAACGAAAGGTGCGGTCGATGATCTTAACCCTTTTTTCTTTTTGGTGTTGTTGTACTTATTTGTTGGAAGATGGATTCCTCAAATCCCACATGCCAAGCGGCGCTTTCATTCAGAGAATACCGAGCTCCCACATACTGCCTTCATTTGTGTTGCAGGCTCAGAAGATGTTTAAACTTCACGTTTTACTTTTTGTTCTTTAATTTCTTTTAATTTGACGATTCTGAAATCGTCTCTACATTGATAGCGTTTGTTTACATATTTCCACTAAGCTAAGGCTCTGCTGAAACTCTTGAAAGGGCATATACATGGCATGTCATCTTCTTGCCCCAGTTACGTTTGAATCTGTGCTCGGAGTAATGCAGCACTCCTGGCTCCAAACCGTTGGAATGTAGCACTGCGCCTGCAAACATGGTGTGTGTAGCATGCAACAAATTACAACTCCTACAGAGAGCATCAAAATAAATAAATACATTTATTTATTTGGCTCTGTGTGACTTGATGGATATTCCGATTTTGACTGTGGAGCAGAAGTCACCCAGATTTAGATGTCACAGCTGACAGCAGACTTAATGGTGAGGACAGTCTTATGGCAGACCGCATTAAACTCCCATGAATACCTCTCAGCTATTAAGTGGAGTCAGACATGATTTGTAAGAAATGCTGCAGTGTGTAGATCTGAGATGTGCAAATGGTGGCTGTACAGTTTAATAATGAGTTCGACACACTAATAGCTGGTTATTTCTAAACGTTTAGGTGGTAATAGGTAGTGATTTTTTTTCCTGCAGTTTCATTGCTTTCTAGTATGTGATGGGATAAGAAACTGTTCTTGGAACAGCCTGCATGTTACAAATGCTAGGATAGTCAAACTCTGTAAGGGTTAGTTGTTCATAGACAGCCGTTTTAAGTGTTTTCTGTTTCAGTCTTGTGGCTTTGGCAAAAAAAACTCTGAGGGAGTTTGCACAGTCACCAGTAGAGGGCAACAACTCCTAAGAAATGTCTAGAATTACTATGAATGAACGTAGGCAATGAAGCCTTTGTAGTATACTCACACATTCATGGGAGGGCTAGATGTGTGGAAAGGTTTTTTTTTCTTTCAAAGTTTTGTTTAATTGTTTTGTCAAAGATAAGACTATTGTCTCATGTTTTGTTCCAACTAGTCTTTCAACTTCCTACAGTACATTTGATTATTTCAGCAGCCTCATCTCTATTGTCCACTGGCAGCTCTCTGTATAATGAGACTCTTGGTGTTTACACGGACACACATGCTCTATGACTTACCTCCAGGCCATAGTGCTGCCTTAAACCAGAGCATCCTCCACTGCAGCCATTCCTGCGGCATCATGGCTGTTGCAGCTCTCTGTATCGCTGTGATTGAACGGATTGTAGAGCAACACAGTCATGAGTTCATATTGGCTACCCATCTCATGTTGTAGAACGGTAACATACATCTCTTCAGGCAAGACTCATCAATCATTTAAACTCCAAATTTTTCCTCAAAAGAGTCCAAATTGTCTTTTGCCATACATTTCATTTTCATTTCATTTAACTTTTATTTATCCTCGAGAGACCAATTGAGGGGTGACCCTCATTTTCAATGGTGTCGAGTTCAAACAAATTCCAAGGAAAAACAACAATGCATACACAATATTCAATGCAAATACATCAAATACACAACAACAGGTGAAGAGAAGAAAAAAACAAAAAACAAAAAAAACAATTGAAACATTTACATAGTGGTGAGGAGTGGCAGCAATTAAAATGAAATTAAATGGGTGAAAGTACAATATAGCCTAATTAAAACAGTTACAGGTAGAGTTTGGCAGATTTAAGATAGTTTGTTTAAATTGATTAAAGGATATGAAGGTATTTAGTTTAATTTGTTGCTGTAAGTTGTTCCAGGAGTCGGGGGCACTGAAGCTAAAAGCTGTCTTTCCCAGCTCAGACCGGGCTTGTGGGACATAAATACACACACACACACACACACACGCACACACGCACAAATGGACACCAACTGATCTCAAAAAATATATTTGTTGTTCTTGCCAAACCCACAGAACTGAAGATTAAAAAAGCAGAATGAAATCATTGTTTAAAACAGCAACAACAACGAAAAACTCCAACCAAAAATCAGAGGGGTAGTAGAGCCAGTTTTAGTCCTGATGTCTACGTCTACAAACTTTGCTAAATAATTTAGTGAGGAGAACTATACCTGTTTGAGTATATTGCTCACATAGAAGAAAATGAGCTAGATTGGCTGACTGGTAGACAGGAGCCAGACAGGTGTATATGTGTGTACACAGACAGCTCCATCCTGCTGGTGAAGTCCATATCTGGAGAGCAGCTCTACAGTCTGTGCTCTGCAGTGTGAGGTAGTTGGTTGTATGGTTTCGCATAATAAACAGCACGGAGATAACTGTACAACCTTCTAGCTTTCCCTGCGGAGTCACTTCTTGCCACGTCTAATGCACCCCCAGCAGAGAGGTAAGTATGTTGTTACTGAGCCCGACCATATCCTAATGGTTAATGACACGACTCCTCCTTTTCAAACTGCGAAGCCTTTTTAGATACCCTCCCCCTTGGGCAAAAGCCTGACGTTCCCTTGAGCATGTGTGTCATTTTTGGTGTAATATTTGTAGCAACTTGACATGTTTGTCAGGAGCACCACCTGCTGCTAGACAGGCTGTACACTGACAATCAGTAGTTCCCACTGCAGCAGAAATGCCTTTAAGAGAGGAGGTTGATCCTCCAGTTGTATTCAAGATCTTACTTTTAGGTAATAGACTGTAGTGTGCGAAGTGGGGGCTGAAATAATTTTTTATTTTATTAATACTTTCTTTTTACTTTCTCTCAAATATTTCAAGACAATATATCTATGGTAAAAGTAAGAAAATGATCCTGCCCTCCCTTTTTACTGAGAATAGAGCTGTTATACACTAAACTGTCATCCCCCCCCTAATCATTTTCATACAATCCCTGATTCAATACACAACACAACGTGCAGTACATGTCCTACATATAAATTACCCAAGTCACACAAATTATACACAGCCAGGCTATGGAAATCGTGGCATCCCTGCCTTTGCTTGGCAGTAATTCATACAATCCATGTATTACTTTACGCAAGCACAGGTAGCCTAGCCTGGTGTGCTTGCATGTCACATTCACACACATGCCACGACTGCTTCCATGTTAACACGTTGTGCTGTCCTCTGCATCCACGCCAACACACACTTTCGCAAGATTTTTTCCTTTTTCATTACCCCACAACCATCCCCCCCCCCCCCGTATGTCAGACTGGTGGTTGAGACAGCAGCCATCTGCAGTGCGTTGTAGTCGACTCTCCTCCCCTCCTGGATGGATGGGAAAAGGCGGGCATACATCAGAATTGTGCTGATTCTGCACTGTCAGTCATAGTGTTCTTTATCATCCACCGCACGACGCTGCTCTCCTGCCAGAAGAGACCTCTGACAGTTGCAAGGTGTGTGAGGCAAGGATAATGTTATTTGACCTACCTCTCTCTCTCTTTCTCTCTCTCTCACACTCTCTCTCTCACTCTCTCTCTATCTCTCTATCTCTCTCTCTCTGTCTTATATATATATCATTCACTAATAAAGTAAAGATTATTTGTACCGCTGACTGGTAACACTTGGCTAATTTTCTAGAACGGCAGATGTTGCACTCTTGGTTCCTTGAAACGCCCCAAAATTCCTGCATCGCTGTTTGTAAAGATTGACCCTGTCTTCCCTTTTCACAAATACACTTGTATAAAAACAGGTGTGATGATTAAGGGTTAGCTTCCCAAAACGTCTCCTTTCTCTGGGGATTTAATGGGGAACTAGAGCATCCCGACCTACAGATAGACAAGGCAGACACCATCCCAGACTGATGATGTCATCCCTTGTGAAGCACTCCCAGTGCTTTGTCTCTCAGTGGCACTGCAGAGTGCAGCCGCAGGCACACAGACAAACACTCACACACACACACACACACACACACACACACACACACACACACACACACACACACACACACACACACACACACACACACACACACACACAAACACACACACACCACACACACACACACACACACACACACACACACACACACAAGCACACCTGTCTGTGACATTCTGCATTTGTCACTCAGATTCAGACAACGCTCAAGCCAGAGAGAGCTTCTTTTTCTTAGTTTGTAATTGGCATCCAGAGAGCCGCAGTCTAGGAGAGCTTTGCTCTAATGTAGTCTGCTGGCAAGAGGACAGACAGAGGAGATCAGGCAGCAGAGACTCCTGCAATCTATAATCTGTGTTAATCAGATTCTCTGTGTTGTAAATGTACAGGAATTTGTCCTGGTGACGTGAATGAGGATCATATATACTTGTACAAGAACACACATTCAGTTGAAAGGTACGGCACGGAGCCACACAGTACATATCACAGCAGATAGTGTAAACACATTCAGCATGTTGTTTCTATGCAAATGCAGGTGACATGGAATTGTAGTATGAATGCTGATTTGAAGGAGGATGTGAAGAGTCCTGTAGTGCATCAGTGCTGTGAATAAGACAGTTGTACAGAATAGGATCAAAGCAGGAAATAAATTCAGCTGCACAGTGTATGCGCCTAGAGTGCCTCCTGCCAAAGCGAGACGGACTCTTCTATAGGCAGTGTGGATACATGTTGAATATTCATGAGGTATTATGAATGTATAGTGTAGTGTTTTTAATACTAACCTACATTTCTGAAAGGTTGGATCCTCATCTTGCATATTTATGAACCCAGACGCCTCATTCGAAAGCCTTTTGAGGGAAGGTGAAGATGAGTTTGTGTCCATCGAGACCCATTACACTGTATGTAGGTTGTTGGTTCTTGCTTTTTGTGGTGTGAGCCATTAAAATTCTCACTTCATGCTACAATGGATCGGTCACTTTCCCCCCTGTATTTCTCTCAGTTTGGTTCCATCAGCCATCCGTCAGAAGGGCGTTATCACAGGCTTCGGTCACTGCTCGCTCCCTCGGGCCAAAAAGCAACTGCATTTTCTCTTTGTTGGTGTACCCTCACTTGCTCTCCAATGTGTGACACGTTAGTGATATTTTCTGTTGTACAACATGGTCTGAACACTTTAGGGCCATTAATGATGCTCACACATCAAGTGTAGTGTTTATGCTCCGTCTCGCTCAACAGCCAATCAGTTGCTCTAAATTAGATTTATTTTCATTTCTGAATTTCCCTCAGGGCTACATGATTCTGTTACCCAACGAACACGGCTGCCACTCTCTGTTCTCAGCGCAAATGTTAGAATCAAACTGCCTTTGGACATGTGCACTGACTGAGCAAACGCACAGGAATATTGCATGTATAACAATATGAGAGGATGGGAAAAATATAACACAACATCAAATATGCAAAGCTGTTTTTTGTTGGGCGAAAGCACATGCAGGTTTTATCTTTTGTTCTCAGTGTTTCATTGGGTTTAAACATTGCCTCCGTTACAGTATCATTTGGATTTGTTCCGTTTTACCAGACTGCAAAACTATACACTGTCCACCTCTGATGTTGAGCTGTATAATCAAGACACATTCTTGTAATTGGCAAAGCTTTCCACAATAGGTTTATTAAATGTGTTTGATGTCACTCCAGCTGCAATTTACTGTTGTGTTGGAGCAACGCCATAAATCCTGTAATCAATTTGATGATGGCATGATTGCTGTACACATAGCAGGAGGCAGTAATGTCGGGCTCTCAGGTTCACGAGGCTCCTGGGCTTCATATTTTCTCTCTATTCTCATCCTATTAGAGATTCTGACCCTCCCCCTCTATCCCCACTTTCTGCTAGCCTCTCCGCCACCCTACCTCCTTCCCCCCACCTCTCTCTCTCACACACACACACACTCACACAGTGTTCCTCACTTTCGTAGGCACACACACACACACACACACACATACACACATACACACACACAGGCAAACACGATCGTACAAAACACACACGGTGCACTCACTGAACTCCTATTCACTTTCTCTCTCCATCTCTCACACGTTCACACACATACACGTATAGCTCACAGACTGGTGTGTGTGAGTGTGTGTGTGTGTGGGGGGGGGGTGTTACTGAGCTAATGGGGATGTGAGGCTCGAAAAAACGTGAGAGGAAAAAAGGGAGATGGAAGGATTGCGCTTTGTAAAGGAGGGACAGATGAAGAAGGACTTTGAGGTAAAATGAAAGCATAGAGAGACGACTAGAAATCATCAATGCCGCACGCAGGGTAAATGAGAATGTGTGTGCGTGTATGTGTGTGTCTATCGTCTGTAAGTGTTGGATAGCGGGTTCACCCTGTGAGGTTGTTTTTTTTCCGATGTGTAAGCGGGCATGTGAGCACACAAGTAAGCAAGCTTCTACTACCTTCTTTATGTTTCTCTTGTTTGCAGCTCCGTTTGTTTTTGACGGCAACCTCGCCGAGACAAAGGGTGAGGAGCTGCGTGTGTGGATGTTGGTGTTATTCAGGTAGGGTAGGTAGAGAGCAGAATGATGAAATCAATACTATTGTCTGTAACCTACCTGCCACTGGGCTCTCTGTCTGGCCCCGGCAGAGAGAGAGAGGGAGAAAGAGAGTGAGAGAGAGAGCTTTGAGGCAACACAGGCTCACTCTGGCTGGGGAAGGAGAGAAGAGAAGAGGCTGGCTGTAAGGTGATTGTCCTTTCTTTTCTTCTTTTCTTCATACATTTTAACTCAGGGTGAATGCAGATTAAGAGTTGTGCTTTTATGTTTTTTTTAATACAGGGCTGACATGCTTTTCTAGATGAAACTTTCTCATCACAAATTCTTCACATCCTTTCCTTTGACAGAGCAATAAAGTCAGTAATGCTATGCTGTTATGAAGTATGTGCATGCACGTGTGTACACTTCCTCCAGCTTCTAGTATGTATTTGTTGCATTAATTTGACACTGTCTGTGTTTGCACACGCTGGAAAGCCTTTCAATTAGTGCAGAGGCTGCATGTTGTCGACAGGTCATGTCTGCATTTCATGTCTGAATCGCGCCTTGCTTGAAATCTCACTTTCCAACAACAACACCTTATTTGTACATTTCAGATTTTTTTCAAAAAAGAACATCGTTATTATCACCTTTTCCTTTTTTACACCAGGCAGGTATACTGCATTAATAAAATCGGCTTCAGCAAATTTAAATGTTATGACTGGCACTGTTGTACAATATGCATTTAACACATGCTGCAATTATCAGTTCAACACAGAAATGTCCTCGTTTTCTTGCTGTGTAATTTGGCGATATGAATTCCCAGTTTTAGTGACATGAATGAAAAGCATCCTTTACCGCAAACAAATCCATATTTCATCTCCAGGTGAAGTTATGTCGGCTATTCCCAGTGGTCTGATTCAGCTGCCACGTCTGTCACACACAACATTAACTGATACCATCTAAATATCGCACCTCTGTATTGCAAAATCTTGAGGCCTGTAAGCTCATGCAGTCAGCCTGTAGGTGATGCATAGCTTGTGTTAATGCAGTTCAATTTGATGCAGGAACGTGACGCAGGCACCTTGCAACTTTCTTTGCATTCACACTGAGGGGGTTTAACGTGATGAAAACATGAAAAGGTGCAAATCTCCCTTTTCCACAACATATTCAGTCTTCCCCAGTCACTATGTGTCATACTGTCTGTCTGCCGGTGGGGGGGATTATACGCATTTAATTATCTTTCTTTCAGAAAGATACGCCGAATATCTTACTTTGCAATGCTTGGATATATTCTTAATATTGTAACAGCGGGACTGAGTGTAACGTGTAGTTATTTAACTTCATTGACAGGTGTTTTTTGTCCTATATGCCCTGCTTGTCCAGTTCTTCTTTTATCCTACCCTCTTCATACAATCTTCGAAAACTAGGTAAGTCAGCAGACCCATCCTGTCGTGCTCTTCATATCGCATTGATAAAACACAGTAAGAAAAAGTAATAATTTGGTCTGTATATCACTGTATATTCATTTAGACTTAATCATTGTCACTGTTCTGTACAGGAAGTTTTGGAAAAAGTCGTAACGCAGCAATTATCAAGAACAAAAGATGAATATCCCTATCTATGACATTTACGTTATGGGTTTTTTTGTGTCTCACAGGGTTAGAGCAAATATTAAGAACTTCAGATAAATATCCCTTTCTTTGACATATAAGTTATTTTCTAGTCTATTATTCTGCTGCTTACATTTCTTACATACTTAAAGAAAGCCCTTTCAGCTCACTGAGCTGGGGAAAGCTATCAGACACTGTAATTTGTCAGTGCTCTCTTAATAAATCATGTTTGAAAATGTCCGTGGCATTTAACAACAGTTTGAAATTAATTGTTTCTCCTAAATCAATTGTGTCTCCTCCACAATGCGCTTAGCCGCTGCATCGCTAAGATTAAATGAGCCTTGCTGTGAAAAAGCTTTACTTTGCTTCTCATGGCTGCAATGCGAGGCAAAAGATTAGCGTAGATGAAATGCAGACAAATACTTCATGATTACCGTTTTAATTGAACTGATCACTTTTTCTTCTGTTCTGCAGCAAACCAGCAGACCGGCCGGTGCCGCAGAATCCAAAATGTCAGATGAGGTCATGTCTTTGTCTGGGTGCAGCGACTCTGCGGGTTCTGTCTTTTAACAGTTTAGTCTCAGCATAGGTTTTTTTTGTGCATTACATTGCTATTACATTTGATTTAGATTACATTGCTTTGTATTTAACACCTCCCTGTGTGTTTACATTTCCAAGTATGCCCCTCTGTCCCTGAGACCCTTAACCTGTGAGGGCCAAAGCAGGTCACAGGTGAGGTCCTCGGGAACAGGGCTGCATTCAGTTTCAACGTCCCATATGGAAGGAGCATTTGATAGAAAATGGGCACATGATGTACATTGTTCCACATTGAAAATCATCCATTTCTATATTTGATATTTGCTTGGTATCCTTGCATCTCTTTAAACACGTAAAAATGCTCAGCTGATACAATGTAATGTTTTCCTCTAGGTCTAATGCATATTAGTATCCAGCTGTTTGTTTCTGCAGTAAGTCTGCTTGTTCGTTATGTTTACCTGTCATGTCATAATCAAGGCTTGTCAGGTTGTACAAGGAGAAGAAGAAGAGGAAGAATAGCCACAGGCACAGACACTCTCAGGGGGCCAACCCTATTGGCTGGCTTTGTGTTATAGCCCTCAATGGGGGCCAATAGAAAGACAGCCGAGGGTTGTGACCCCGTCATTTACGTCACCCACAAACAATCATTTGAAGTTTTGGTACATATGTGCATGTTTCTCTACTTTGTTTGTTGTACTGGAAAGGTTCTGTTCTTCACCATTTTATATTAATAAAACATGGAGGGGAAAAATGTTGATTTGTGTGAATTTATGAAGACATGTGTCCTTCTATTTGATACCCATGTTAAATTTGCTACGTCTTAGTCTTCCTTCAAATTTGTCCACTTATGCACCATATCTGTGCTAGACAGAGCCGCTTTTTATATGAAGCACCAGTTCTTGAATACAAGGTGCAATTCACAGCCTCCTGTGAAAATGAATCCCTTTTCATATTTGAAGAGAAAAAAGGGGTATTTTCTTTACTACTCGAAATTATATAAAGCTGTGAATTAGCAGATTTTACGCCCTTATGAATGCTTTGGACGTGCACGAGAAGATGTTATCAAAGTGCTTTGTCTGCAACAATTGCTCCATACCAACAGAACACACAAACACACGTGTTTTTGGAGCTTCCATTTCCGAACCGCCTGGCTAGCTATTTGACTTTGGCAGTCCCGGAGCAGACTCTTGCTTAATATTGATTGGCTTGTCTGTGTGGAGACAGATGAATGCATTAGTACCCAGCTCACCCTGCCACTGAAAATATATTAAGTTCATGTATTAGGCACCCTGTCTGGTTGCCATGGAGATGCACCGGGGAGAGTGAGGGACTAGGGAGGAGAGAGGGGGGGATGAGGAAGACGGGAGACGAGTGGGGGATACAGGATGTGATGAGGTAGTCAACTTGATTTGTAGTCCCGCTCCCTCTTCCTCCTTCTCTGCCTCTGTCACTTGTGTCCTCTCCTCTTGCGCCTTCCCCCTTTTCTCCTCTCTCTTTGTCTCTCTTCACTTCATTTTTCAGATTTTTCTCACATTGTTTCACCGCTACTTTTTGAACTATAGCTAAACTCCACCGTCAAGAATATTCACTTTCCACCTTCTCGTCGCTCACTATTCTATTGATTTTGTTGACCCTTATTTTCCCCCTCATTTTGGCTTTCGCTCTTGGTCTACACCCATCCAACTTTTATTTATTTGCGTGTGTTCTCTTTGGTTTTCTGGCCGGCACACTCTCCCCTTTATCACTCTACATATAGAAGCATTTAACTCCCTCTTCATCTGCCCCTCTCTCGCCCCCCTCCCACCGCCGCCGCACCACCACCACTGCCTCCCTCTTTGGCTTGCTCCAGCTCTGTGCTCTGCAGTAAAACTGGTGCATTGAGGCAGCAGGAAATGGGGACTAGAGACAATAGAATGGAGGGAAGTATAGAGGGGAGTTTGTGATTCTCTCTTCTCGAACCCAAGCGCGTTGAGGAAACATGAGCAGGGTACTTTAATGATCTTATATTTAGTAATTGCATGTAGGATATGGTATACAATTCCATATTCAAGGCGTTGATTTGTCCACCCTTTTTATCTGGAATATCAAACCTAGCAATTCTACACATCTGTTACCAAGACCCCATTGTCACCATGAGAACAGGATTTGAATGAAAACAGTTCATGAAGCAACCTTTTTCTGAGTTTGATGCCCATTTTAAAGCATGTGCACCTCTACGCTGAGGCTTGTGTGTGTCAGCTTGCTGTTCAACACCTCTCTAAGCTGCTATCAGTGCTTTGTCGACGTGCCAGACAGTCTTCGCCTGTGTTGGGGTCACATGTTGACTGAGCACAATATTAGAAACGTTGACTCCTGCTTCAGGAAGCTGGACCGCATATTCAACAACGATCAGAGAGTAATTGAGGCTGGCAGAGTGGGTGCGGCAAATTATCCTTTTTTTTCACTGTGTTTTAAAAAAAATGTCTGATACATTTTTTCTTCAAGGCAACAAATGCAATCAAAGTGAATTTAAATAGTTAAGCAGCTGAAAAAGAACAATTATTTACATCAATGTAGAGGAGTTGCAGTGAGGAAGATGGTTTATACCTGTGTGTTACGTGTCCATTCTTCTAGGTGAAGGCTATGAGAAAAAGCTGAAAGAAATTTTGGAAGCAGAGATTCTACCCATGGCAAAAGAGTTCGACCAAAAGCTGAATAAAGGTAGCACAAACACACCAGCACAAGTAAATGAGTCTTCAGAGCCTCAGAAATGTTAGAGTAAAAGAAAAAAGGAGAGAGATTTTTTTTTTAAATTATGCCCTAAAGCATGCAATCCACCAGGATGTGTTGAGACAAAAATGTCTGTCTTCCTCCTCCTCCTCCTCCTCCTCCTCCTTTCCATCTATCAGACACCGTGTATGAGGAAAGGTTGCAGACAGCAGCAGACAATTTCATCGCGGCTGCCTCCAAACTGCCTAGAGGTGAGACATGGTCTCTTCCCTTTTTTCCTTCATCTTTTCATCTCCAGTAAGGCCTGTATTGGGTCATTACAGCTCCCTCTGTTTGTGCGCTCTCTCTCTCTCTCTCTCTGTAATAAAGCTAGTTAGGTTATTAGAGCCTTTCAAATACTGTGGAGAATAAAGGAAGCAGTGAGCTGGAATTAACTTAGACTTCTATATGCACAAAGTCAAGAAATACAATTTGTAAATGATCTGAATTTGTTTTTCACAGTCTCTGGATGTTTTCCTCCATGTGGTTAGTGTCTTTATTTTTTTATTTATTTTTTGTCTTCAATGATCATGATTCACGATACTATAAACAAAATATCTTATTCCACTTGTAAGTATTGGTTTCATGCATCCATCAGGTTTTCAGAGTGCAGGCGCAGTATACAACTGTATAACCTGCCAGTATGACTCCTGTGAATTCCCTCTCGACTGTCCCGGTGAGTATTAAGAATCTGTCAATACAACATTTTGGATTACTGACACTGTTACATCACAATTTTCAAAGACGTGTACTAATCCAGACTTGACACATCCTTACATAACTATATTCTCACCCTCATAAGCATCCCCTTCTGATCCTTGAAATGCTCTGCGTTTGATACTTGAAATGCTCTTAGCAGAAAGTCGGGATTTGAAAGGAGACCAAGGCAAGGTTTTATTTCCACACATTATATCTTCTTGCACAGAGCCCCCAAGGTACTCTTTAAGTCCTTGGCTTCTATATGCAAGGTGACAGTTGACTCCCACACGCAATGGTATTCGTATCAACCCTGTACAGCGCAGCCACTGTTTAGCATATCATCACTTTTACTCAACTCCTGAGAGACTGGGCTTAAGTATTATCATTAAGGAGGGCTCAGACAAGAGCTACCCCCCTGTGAATGTTATCTG
This sequence comes from Ammodytes marinus, assembly GCF_949987685.1. NCBI lineage: Eukaryota > Metazoa > Chordata > Actinopteri > Uranoscopiformes > Ammodytidae > Ammodytes > Ammodytes marinus. The sequence goes on along the minus strand of NC_137217.1, from coordinate 16,040,983 downwards.
TGTGTGTGTGTGTGTGTGTGTGTGTGTGTGTGTGTGTGTGTGTGTGTGTGTGTGTGTGTGTGTGTGTGTGTGTGTGTGTGTGTGTGTGTGTGTGTGTGTGTGTGTGTGTGTGTGTGTGTGTGTGTGTGTGTGTGTGTGTGTGTGTGTGTGTGTGTGTGTGTGTGTGTGTGTGTGTGTGTACGTGGGTGGCTGTATGTTTATTTCAGTGAAAGAAATCAAAGTAATGGAGAACAGCAGGAGCAGAGTGTGGTGCGACGTACCATTTCACTTACCAGACGATATAGAGGTGATCTGGAGGTTTGCAGAGGAGGTACAGTATGCTTGGTATATGCTGAACCACACAGAGTCACTGCAATACCTCATATTGCATTACTGTATAGGCTACTGGTATACTACAATTGGGAAATACACATACTGGCTTTCTACTGGTATTGAGACAACACATTTTGCACCTTGCACCTCCAATGCAAAACGTTTTACTGTTACAAATGGGTAAAATAGCACAATTTGTTAAACAAGACACAGTAGCTAGCCTAGCCTAGAATAACCTGTCTTTTATGTAAATGCTGTGTCTGGGTCAGCACCTCTAAAGGGTACTAATTAATGAACCATTTTTACACTTGGGGTTTGCACAAAAAATATTTTGGCCTACAGTTTATATACTGTATAATGTTATTTTCTCAGTTTAAGAGGTGCTGGCAGGTCTCTCTTACCTTTGGACACAGCCATGCTAGCTGATTCCCCCCGTTGTTATGCTAAACTAAGCTAACTGGCTCTTGGCTGTAGTAGTTAACCGTAAAGATATGAGTACTCTCAATATCTCTATCGAACTTTGAAGTAGTTGGTGTATTTCAAAATGTTGAACTATCCCTTTAACACCACTTTGTTTGCAATTATATCAAATCTGTTTTCGCATTTGAGCAGATAATAATATATATACTGTATATATATATATATATATATATATATATATATATATATAAAAGCCTACAGTATTTACAAAATGTATTCCTGCACAGGTGAAAACCCAGCAGGTGGATCAGTTTAAAGAAGTTACTGCCGGGGTAGACAGGCTCTACTCAATCCCTTCAACCAGCGGGCAGCATCAGGGCACCTACCAGTGTGAGATCTACTCAGGCCAACGCTCCATTGTCAGACTATACTACTATCTCACAGGTAACAAGAAACACTAAATTTAGGGTATAGAATTGTAAATTGTGATTTATAGGCTACTGATCGGTGTGAGGTCGTTTGGACTGGGATTGCAAAGATCTCCTTCAAACCTCAACAATATGTTTAGAAAATACAAATGCAGTATGTTGGTACCTGAGGTAAATATACCTAGGACTATCACCTGGCTCCGCACAAGGCATACAATTGCCGAATGGTGAAAGTACAGTGGAGGTGGGCAACGCTTTGAAGAAGCCTCCAATATGGTATATGGACACAGTGACCTCACAATATGTAAGGTTGCAGTAACCTTTGACCTCCAAAATCGAATAAGTTCACCCTCGAGTCCAACTGTAGGTTTGTGCTAAATTTGACTAAAATCCCTCAATGCATTCTTCAAATATTGTACTCACAAGAATTGAAGAAAAGGACATTTGACCTATGACCTCTAAGAATCGGATAAATTAATCCTTGAGTCAATTTTGCAAAAAATAATACCCCAAAGCGTTCATGAGATATTGCTTTCACAAGAATGGCCCGGAGGGACGGACAGACAGATGGACAGAAGGAAATGCCAGGGCAGAGGAATAATAAACAGAGTTTCTCTTTATCGTTTGAAGGAATGCAGAAAAATCTAATTCATTCATAAATTCTGATCATGTAAAATGTTAACTGCATATTGAGTTAGTGAAGTTTACTAAAGTTGTTTTTGTTATTGTTTTTACCCTATGGTATGCAATGTCTCATAAGTTCATAGGTACAATGGCTAATTATTTACTTTGAATATTGACAATGACGTCTTTAAAGCAATTACATAAAATTTGAGGGAGAGTTAAAGTATCTACAAATAGAAATAGCTCAAACTAAACTTAAAAATAGAAGGAAAATTAGCTGAACAAATACAGTTTATTTCAATGAGTGAATGTATATGTATAAACATGAGTATGAGTATGTATGATTTTTCCTGTTTTTCCTGGTTAAGTTGTAAGTGTAAATTCTGCACTACGTTAAGGACATTTTGTTACGATTAGTTTTCTTCATCTTTTCGATTAAATTTATATTCTATTTAAAGTCAGTTTGCGTTATTATACCTTCAACTAATTTCTTTTTCATTAAGATTACATGTAATTAACGTGCCCAATTCATTTTGAAATGAAGGGTAAATAGAGATACAAAACTTTCTTTATTTGATTGGGAAACTATTTTGCACTCTCCCTGTTAATTCACAATTACCCTTACTTTATGTCCCTAATGTGGGTTCAAATTCTCCCCTGTATTCTCTCTCTCAGTGACCCCCCAGGTTGTGGCAGGCCACACAGAGCTGCAAGAGATATTCGACCTGTCTCTGCTCTCAGGAGGGCGCTTACTCCCCGCGTCTGGTGGGCCTCCCCACTCCCCCCTCCTCCCCTCGCCATTGCTTCTCTCCACGTGTTTAACTGCTCTGCTTCTGATGCTATTTCTCTCCCTGGGGTAAAAACAAAGCTATTATCTGCACAATTTCAGATTTAAACAGCAGATTAACGTGTATATATGTATAGTAAATGCTACACCTTCCCTGTAATGTCAAGATGCCTCTAGCCAAGACATAAGCTATACTGTGTATATTAATGTTATCGCGTCGCCTACATTTTCGTCGGCCTTTGCAGGGCTCTGTATTGGTCATCAATACCAGTGCAAACAAGTCACAAGCAGATGGAGATGAAGATTTAGGAATGTGAGTCTTGGGAAGATATATGTAGCGCAATAAAGTTCTTCGATCAATCCTCTGGTTTCCCACAAAATGTTACATCATAGTTTACAGAAAGTCTCTGTGTGTGACTCTTTCCACCACTAGAGGGCAGGATGCACAACTTTATCAGTGGTGCCCAGTCTGAACTGTGCTGTATATAACTAGAGGTAATACTGACTTGGTTCAGCAGATGTAATGCGGCCCAGGTCATACTTGTAATGGCTGAGTGAGGGCACTAAGTGACATCTGTTGTGGCAGTTGTGCTGATAAGGTTCTAAAATGTATATATTCGATTTTAAAGAAGATTCATTTTATCCACTGGCCTGTGTGAGAGGCTGTACAGTCGAGTGAAACAGACAAGCCCCCAGGTGACCACAAGGAGGCAGAAACATACACACAAGAACTTGAAGAAGTCCTAGAGAATATTCAGCTAAAATTTGCTTTGAACTTTGTCATTACATTTACAGTGTGTCACATCAGGGCTGTTGTCCATTGATTATTTGGTTGCTAAAACAGAAGTCAACATCCCCCAAAACGAATCTGAATCATATGGGGAAGCACTTCTATTGCAAAACAGATTTGTATTAAATATGTGACACTGTGTATATTTCCCAACAAACGTAATATTAGGATTAACTATCAATGCCAGAGTGCCTTGACCCCAAATCCTCTGCTGTCAGTCTGCCATTATTGTCTGGTTAAAGAGTGAATGGCAGACGTCATTAGGCATTATGTAACATATATCCTTCAAGACCTGAAAACACCCTCAAAGGACCACCTTGGAACTTTAATGATGTGTGTTTGTTACTTCAATTAGTTTACTTTTCCGCTCTTTCAAAAAAAAGGAGTGTCAGTCTACACCTTCTTGCTTTAGGTTGGACTGACTTACACTTGAATATCTGTCTTGCTCAAACAGGACCCTCCACTCTAACACACAACCACGGAGTGACAAATGTCGCTGAAAGGTTATCAATCAAATGTAAAGGCAATAACACAAATATATCATTACATAACTAAAAAGTGCAATGTGCAAAAACATGAAAAATAATAGGCCTACTTATTTCAATCAATTGACCACTTTTTCATTGTTGCTTTTGTTTACATCAGTGCTTCTCAAATGGTGGGGCGCGGGCTGCCTTGATTTCCAACTGACCAAAAAAAAAAATATATATATATTTATTTATTTTTAAGTGCTAGCAAGCGTGATGTGTGCTTGTGTATGGTCATATCCGCGCGAAAGGCCGCGATTTGCAGTAAATAAATGTCCACACGTGTCTCCAAGTGTCTCTGTAGGCTATTTAAAAAGAAATCAAGCAAGTAGACTAATAATAACATTAATTAATTATTGGTTATCGCATCACAGAAGGCCTATTGGCCTATACTAATAAAAAAACACCACCTTAACTATGTTTACAGTTTAATTTTTTTTTTATGAAATGCAAACCTCAGTGAATCATTTGCTCTTGTTTCTCTGTCCTGAGACACAGGCTGAGACTTGTTTAAATGTTACAAATTGAGCTAATAAACTGAACTTTGAATTTTTTTGCTGCAGAAGTTATCTCAGCTAATTTTTGTTATCTAATTTGATAATAAGGTGATTGTATGCAGAATGCTCATGCCAGAAACTCATACAGTGGTTTTGTACAGATAAATAAATAAATATTATCAGTTTCTCAATAGTATTTCAATTTAGGGGGGGGCGCGAAAAAAATTCTGTCCCCTAGGGGGGGCATGACAGAAAATAATTGAGAACCACTGGTTTACATGATACTAAAGATGCACTATGCAACTTTGGATTTTTCAGATAAGTGGACATTTTCAAAGGAATATTCCTGATAACAAGGAGAGACTAACTGGGCTTTTTTTTAAACGTACGATGGAGGGCTTGATGAAGATCTATAAAAAGGCTGTCCTACAAAAATTCTGATCGATTGAGGAAGATGGATCCAGAAGATGAGGCTGGAAATGCAGGAGCTGTTTACGAAATCTATAAGGTTGTGGTTATTACTATTAATCAATTAAACTATTTAATAATCTTAATCTGAATAAACCAGAAGATTACAAGAGAGTTTTCTCAGTTTGAGCATGGAGCTTGAAAGAAGTGGGCATTAATCAGACAATACTCAAGAAATGCTATCGTTACATTACAAGAAACACTGGATGTATTGGAACTTGAGGATATCCGAGGCCTCTGCTTTTTCAATTGTCATAATTATTTTTTTTTAATCAGTCTCTTGCGAGTCCTTTTGGAAGTGTAAAGCTTAACGAGAGTACGCAATTTTAATTCAATCTTGTTATAAAAGTATGTATTCAGGGCTTTTGGATATAATTGCATTATATTCTGCCATACGTTTTGTAGTTGACACTAAGCACATTTTGGGAAGGAAAACTGCTCTCAAATCAACATGTGTACTGTCTCTTCATTTGTATCCACCCACATTCAAAGCTTCACACAAATATCATGCAGACCTGAGATGTAATGATAAAATCAAGTTATACGAATCACAGTTTTTATCCGGTCAGAATGATCAAACAAATCAATACAGATCCATGCCATCCATTTAAGAACTTAAATTACAAACTATAATGCTCTACTTGTTACTTGGTACTTTCCATGTGTGATGCCTAGAAACATACTGTATATGCAAATTGTGCCATATCTATTGCCAGCAGTCATTTTCAATCCAATTGCTGTTCAAGGATACCTTAACATTAGCCTGGCTCCGCCCGCCCGCCTACTTCCGGCCAAATTTTATTTTCCCTTCAGTAGTCAGTCTGGGTGTACAGCCCATTTCCCAGTTTTGCCGGAGATTCGACAGCCGGTCCAATCAGCGAACAGAGCGAGTGGCTGAGAACGATGCCGTCGAAGTCGCGCTCCAGTTTCAGTTGCCAGAAGCCGGCTCATGACACACGTGACGACCAAAGGTTATGCGATTGGTTGGCTAATCCAGAGTGGCACTGGGCAGATCCAATAGTTTTAAACTTTAACAGACACCCGCCTCCATGAGTGAACGTTTGCCAATTACAGCACTGCCAGACCTTCTGTACAAATGAAATGAAGTACGATGGTCTGGTAGCACCAGGCTACCTTAACATTAAAATGTGTTTCACTTTCCCTATGACTGAGATTACATGTATAAAAGTCAGTAACTGAACACCGTGTTTAAAGCTTGTACACTTTAATACCCAGTAATTTAGACAAGGTGTACCAAAATTAATGCTATTGTGAAATGCTCTGCTACAAAGTGTTTTTTTGTTCTTTTACAGTTTTTCACAATTGTTTAAACACATTTTTTGGAGCATCAGACACAATGTGCACAATCTGAAACTAATTTACCAACTGCTTAACCAATTCTGCTGAACTCCAAACACATTTCCTGCCTTAGACTCATATTCTCATTCCAAGACACACATTTTTCACAACACTACACACAATTCTCTATATCTTGCACCCTCTTCCTGAATTCTCTCTCTTGGTATTCACACAGAACACACTGCCAATCAAATTTCTAATCTCTAAAGGCTTTTGTGCAGTTAGCTATAGAAGGGTCAGAGATGAGCTCCTGTTTGCTGTGATTTACAGTAGACTGCACATTTTAGTACAAATACAGTTTTTGCCGAATACTGTAAACACTAAAAGTGACTGCTATGACCACAGCATCACAACCTCTAACTTTTGTAAATATGCCCTAAACCAAAGCACCAACCCTACAAACACGATTTATGCTTTGCACTGTGTTTGAAATTCTCCAACACACTTCTTGAAAAAAAAAAACTAATTGAATACCAATCAGTCTAAACCTTAGCACTACAAATAGACCCCAGGTGAGCTCAGCTCCTTTCTGAGACAGTAAGAGTCAGGGGAAGAGGAGGAGAGAGAGCGACAGGAGGACGAGGACAAAGAAGGCAAAAGACAGAGACACATACAACAGGGACACTATAGTGGACCATATTATAGATCATGACCTATCAATGAGGGAGCCTGGACAGAGAGTGCAGCCCAACCTGAGTCGCTCCATAATTAGGAGATTTAGACTGGATATCAGGTGATCATTTCCCTGTTGCTTCTCAAAAGATGACATTGAGTGTGTTGTTGATGAGGCGATGTGGCCAGACGTAAACAGGAGGCGGAATCCATAAAAGGATTCATAATCCAACCACCCAATTCCTTACAACGCTGTTTTTTTTACCATTGTTCCCTAATTTTACTGTAGCCTAATTGTTTTTTACTGTACAGTACAGTAGTTTATACTGACACACTGAAATGCTTGAACTGCAGTCCTACCTATTCATTGTGTTTGTTTGAAATGGCAAAATAAACTATTCTGCAACATGTGTGTAAGCATTTGGCAAAAACCGTAAAGTATTTGTTGTTACTGTAGGTGAAAGTGTATGGACATGCAAAGGCATAATTCTACTGATAAAGCATTCATATAGTGGTTTGCATTTATACTATAGTGTTTTCCATTCTGCACACCAGTGTTCAATGAGTGCTAGAAATGTCTAGGCATATGATGTATGTGTTTGTCATTTGAAAAGAAAACACCATTTAGTGAAGAGTTAACATTGTTTTGAGGGTAGAGTGTGCTTTTGCAAGAGAAGTGAAGGATTGTGCATTTTGTGTTTGAGTTTTGAGATTTGTGTTTAGGGTTTTGAAAAAGTGAGGTAGTCTATCAGGAAATGTGTTGAAGCAATTGTGAAAAACTGTAATAGTCACATAGTTGTTAAGAACCTCCTGTTTTGTTCTGATAGGGCAACAGACTGTAACTGTGGTTGGTGGTTCCAGGTACAAGCAGGAGGTATCGGACAACTCAGGCACATTCTTCTCTCTTGAGCATCACCCCACCATCTACCTGCCTTTTACTGGAAACTATAGCACTCATTCTTATTATAAAAAGGACTCATGTCTGATGGAGATAGAACACAACATTGAGGATCAAAGACCATGTGACGAAACAGCCATATAATGAAAAATCCCAGCCAGGCTGATTTAACACTGATTATATATATAATGATCTTAACTCGTTTTGAAATGTCATCTTATCTAATGATTCAAAGGATTATCTTTAATTCTTATAGCGGGTGTCTGATATACAGTGTCGTGCGAAAGTTTGTGAACCCCTTGAGCCTTTTGGAATTGTATTTATTTTAACCATTATTAATTAATTTTTTTCAATACCAGTATTTTTTTTATGAAATAATAGATGTTTGTTTATCAATTCAACATTTTTCTTTTCCAGAAATCAATTGTTAAAACAGGTAACTAATTATTTGACAAATGTTGTATGTGCAAAAGTTTGTGAACCCTAAGCTGCATTGCTTAAATCGAGCAAGGTAAACACAATCAGGTGGGCCAAATTGATTGATGAAATAGACCAATGTAATGAGAGATCTTTAGGGAAGAAATTGGGCGCCACTAGATAAAACAAAGATAAAACCTGGTCAGTTTAGGCCCACCAAACTGAACCCATACAGGTCAGAGATGCTAAAAGGGAAAGAAATCTCAGAAGATCTCAGGAATAGACTTGTGATGCTGCACATTTGTCTAGGGACAGCTATAAATTAATTAAAAAAAAGTTTGAGCTCCATCGGTCCACCGTGAGGCAAATCATCTACAAATGGAGAGCTTTACGAGTGACTAAACATCTGCCTAGAAGTGGACTTCCTTCAAAAATATCTTCAAGCGCCACAAGAAAAGTATTTTTTTAGTTAAAAGCCAACCCACACATTACATCTAGTGATTTGCAGACCTCTCTTGCAACATCTGGGACAGATGTGCATGGTTCCACAATAAGAAGAAAACTCAGTCAAAATGGCTGTCATGGGATGGTTGCTGAAGAAGCCTCTGCTCTCAAAAAAGAACAAAACTGCTTGTCACAGCTTTGCCAGAGAGCACCTGGAGATACCTGAAGTCTTATTCTGTGGACAGATTAGTCCAAAATTGACCTGTTTGGTCATAACCAAAACCGCCATGTTTGGGCAGAAACGCAACTCTGCCTACCACCAAGAGAACCTTCTCCCAAGTGAAGAATGGTGGTGGCAAATGGTCTGCAAATCTCCAGATGTAATGTGTGGGTTGGCTTTTACCTGAAAAATCACTTTTCTTGTGGCGCTTGAGGATATTTTTGAAGGAAGTCCACTTCTAGGCAGATGTTAAGTCACTCTTAAAGCTCTCCATTTGTAGATGATTTGCCTCACGGTGGGCCGATGGAGCTCAAACTTTTTTATACGAATGTATAGCTGTCCCCAGACAAATGTGCAACATCAAAACTCTATTCCTGAGATCCTCTGAGATTTTTTCCCCTTTGAGCATGTCTGACCTGTATGGGTTCAGTTTGGTGGGCCTAAACTGACCTGGTTTTATCTTTGTTTTATCTAGTGGCGCCCAATTTCTTCCCTCAAGATCTCTCATTACATTGGTCTATTTCATCAATCAGTTTGGCCCACCTGATTGTATTTACCTTGCTCGATTTAAGCAATGCAGCTTAGGGTTCGCAAACTTTTGCACATACAACATTTGTCAAATAATTTGTTTTATCTATTTTAACAATTGATTTCTGGAAAAGAAAAATGTTGAATTGATAAACAAACATGTTATTTCATATAAAAAATACTGGTATTGAAAAAAATGAATTAATAATGGTTAAAATAAATAAAATTCCAAAAGGCTCAAGGGGTTCACAAACTTTCGCACGACACTGTATAAGCTAATTTGGGTTGTGGTGGATAAATTCTACATTCTGCACTGACCACCACAGTGAGAGGGCCCTGAAATGATTTGATCTATAATACTTTATTGATGCATTTGTGTTTTACTGTGTGTTCCCACTGTAAAGGTGGGGATATAATCAATGTTATTACTAAAATACATTACTGTTAAGACCTTAAACCAATTACTGAGTGTTTCATTCAAATACCTCATTTTGGGAGTTATAGAATAAAAAGCTCATAATTAATTGACTACTAGTAATGTCCTTTCCAATCTCTTGTTTCCACCAAAAACATGTTGCAAACCAAAAAGCAGCATTTAAGACTAAGTGGGTTGTTACTGTTTAGATATTCAAAGAAGATATGTGATTAAAATACATTTTAAAATAATATTCAAAAATATTACATTTTGAGTTATTCTTTTCCCTCCAACTTCCTAGTCTGCTGTGTATTCCTCCTTTATAGTTTTTTGAGAGAACTGAGTTACTGTTTTTGTTATGAAAACAAAATGTATGACACTTTAACGTTGTAAGAATCTGCTTGCCTAAATAAATAGCAAAGACAGCTAACAGTTCTGCCTAAATGAATGGTGTCTGGTTGGTGGAGAAAACACAATGAGAGGACTGACTGGGATGTGCAAGTCTTATAAAGCACGTGTGGAGCATCTAAATATAGTCAGACATGACTCAGCACTCAATTTGTCATTTAATGGGAAGATTTCTTTTATTTTTTTCCACTGGACTGCTCAGTTACCAAAGCAACTTAGAGCAGGAAATGTAAACTCTATGGGTGTGAAATGGTATCTGATTGTTTTTGTGGTTTGCTCTGTATTATATTATCCCTCTTGACCCTACACTGTATGGTGCTTCTAGACTCTCTCTAGTCTTTTACAGGTTTTCTATCTTTGGGACCCCAAGTGACGCTCAGACGCTCCCTATATATGTTGTAGGGAACAGAGAAGTGTGCCTGTGAGGTTAAAGCATTGTAAAGATTACACATCAAAAAAGCTCTAAGCAATTTTTGCTGTTGACAGAGCCATAAATCTTTCCTTTCTTCAAAAGTATTGCGTGGGTAAAAGGTGTAATTCATTTCTGTTGATGTATTACTTATTTGTTTGTTTAGTACCAATTTGACAACACTTAAAAACATTGTAAAAAAGCTATTCTCTTGTAGGAAATGTCCTTATGATGTCAAGTTGACTTTTGAAAAATATGAGTGGTAACTTAATTATTAGCCTGTTGTGTTTCTCTGCCTCAGATGGGCTGAATATTGTTTTAATTACAACTGAGGGGGAAACAACAGCTCCATTCTGGCATTTTCATAGAAGGATTACATTTGAACAATTATCTGACAGTTATGTAGTAACTGTTTCGGTAATGTTGTATGTCATCCATACGGTAAAAAAGGGAAATTTCATAATTTCTTAATAAACACATGTTTCACACAGTTTGAACAAACTTTGGGAAATTATGCTCAATGTCTTGAGATTCTAAGCCCTGGGGGGGTAACAAGGATTTCAGCACAAACACGAATTACGTTTTTCTAAATTGCTCCAGGCAGTGACCTTCAACATTCTGGGTAAAGTTGTGGGCTGTGATTGTTGTAAACTGGTATGCAGATTAAACGTGTGTTTTAGCGCAAGTTCCAGTAAATGAAGGCACAGCTCCACCACTATGAGTGTGCATGCTAGAGCAGACCATGAGGTCGTCAGATGAAGGCCGTCCCTGCAGACTGGGACAACTCCCTCAACTTAATTTGTCAAAATACTGTGTGCCAAAAATAGCTTAATGATCTAAGGGAGTTCTCCATTCTTATTCTGTATATTGGCTCATTTTCTGTTATGGATTCTTAAAAGGAAGGTTATAAACTGTGGACAATACATTTAAAGTGGAAGATACTGGATTGGTTGTGGCAACCACAAGCCACACAAAAAAAGTAAAAGAAACATGTAGGATGTTTTTTTTGTGTAGAGACAGAACATTGCATGATGTATAATAACCCCTATAGCGCATATTTCTTGTTTTCCACCACAGTGTGGACAATCTTGTTATTTCTCTGCATATCATCTTGTATTAATTATTATGTTAGTCTCAACTGAGACTACTGTGGTGGTTTTCCCGTGTTCCTGAGGAGATGCTGCAGATCGGTGGCTTGGTACACCCCAGTGAGCTGCTCAGATGGATGGAGACCTAAATGGGTTTTAAGCTGAAGGCGACACTAAACTTTGTAGTCCATACTTCTCCTTCCTATTTGTTACAGATCAAACATGCACCATAACATGTGTGCCTGCTGTAAATGCTCCTTGTCCTTCCTGATGTCAGAGTAGGAGGCCCAGACAGGGCGGAGGAGGACAAGCTAATTGAAAACAGATACATGGGGAAGTGATGCTTGGCTTCGTCAGACTCTTGGTTCACTCTTAAAGATTTTTTTTCTTTTTTCCTTTCTCTCCATTCCCTGACTCATTAAGGCTATGCCACTGTAAAGAAACTTTAAGTAAATAACACAGAAGTTTGAGATCCACATTGGCTGGTTTACAGCTAGGGCAGGATAACCATGGCACAGACGTTGCTATAAGAGACCAAACACGGGGTACCACTTTGAAACCTAGTGAGTAATGTTGACGCTGAACTTGAGGCAATCCAGACACTTTCACTCATGCGATAAAATTCTGGCCTGCCAAATTACAGTTGTTTTAACCACCGTCAGAAGTCCTGACTCACTGACTTTCTGGCAGCTAGTCAGGCAGATCGGGTCTTTTGCATTGTATCGGAAGTGTTTCCTGATGATGCCATTGGAATTGTGGTCATCTAGTCAACGTCTTCAAAAAACCTCCCCCTGATATTGCACGATAGCAGCTGAAGGCCAGTGGAACCCTTTAAAATTACTGCGTCACAGTAAAAGTCCCACATTCCAAGTAGAAGTGTAAAAGTATTATCAACCAGATAGTTAAAGATTATAGATCAGCACAAACACTACTTTTTACAGGAAGATGGTACTTGTCACAATTTTGCCGTTGGCCAATCTAGTACATACCTCTCTGACTCAGTTTCATTTTAATTATCCAATTTCAAATTGTTTGGCAAATATTTATCATAGCTCAAAATATATCTCAAAAAGTTATTTATTTCATAAAATGTGCAAGTGTTTCCCATCAGATGAACGATCTGTGGACACAAGACCCACCTGTAAAGACTTTCCTTAATGTAATGTCTTATTTATTTATATTCTTATGTTGTTCCTTTTTTTTTAATTTGATTTACCTAATTTTCATTTGAACTGTTTATTCTTTCACCCATACGGAACCGACGTTCTATAATTTTAATCGCTATTATTATAGAATTAATGAGGTTTGTCTTCCCTCAGTCTTCCCTTGGCCCAGCTGTTCTGTTAATCCTAACCCTACATTTTACCATGTATAATGGGAAAATGTAGGGTTAAACAGTGAAACCATTAAACGCTCTCTCTGCCTTTTCTCAGGCTGATGAACCGATTTCTAAAATGTTTGCAAAGTTGTACTACATAGGATCTCAGAGTTACAGTTTTTGCCGAATGCTTACACACATGTTGCAGACTTTGGCCCACTGTGTCAAAACTTAACACACAGGCCGAATAGGACAAAGCACATGGAGATAAACTTCTCATTTATACGGCAAAATGAAACTCTTAAAACAAACTAATAGTGGTTGCTAGGCCCAAAGCATCACAACCTCTAACTTTGGTGACCATGCCCTAAACACAAGCACCAACCCTACAAACACAATAAGTGCTTTGCACTGTGTTTGAAATTCTCCAACACACTTTTTGCAAAACACTACACACAGTGTTTTACATAAGACACATTGGTCAAAAAGGAAATCACCTGCAATCCTTTGGAAAACACATCTATTTAAAATACAAAACACAACTAAAATTGGAAAAGCACACAGATTCACACACATGAAAAATAAAAAATAAAGCTAATATAATACCAATCAGTGTGAGCCTTAGCATTACACATAGACCTCAGGTGAGCTCAGCTGCTTTGTGAGACAGTAAGAGTCAGGGGAAGAGGACAAGAGAGAGCGGCAGGAGGACGATGACAAAGGAGACAACAGACGGAGACAGGGTCACTATAGTGGACCATGTTATAGATCATGGCCTAACAATATAGGAGGCTGGTCTGAGATTCCAGCCCAACAACACACTAGCTCCATAATTAGGACATTTAGACTGAATATCAGGAATATTTTAGCTGTTGCTTCTCAAAGGATGACATTGCATGTGATGTCGATGACGCGATGTAGCCAGACACAAACGGGAGGCGGTATCCAAAGGATTCATAATCCACTCGCCCCATTCCTTACAACACATCTTTTTTTTTTACTGTAATTGTTTCAGAGTTCATAGTGACACACTGAATTGCTTGTTGAACTGCGATCCTACCTATTCGTTGTGTTTTTTTCTTTTGTTGGCCAAAACCATGAAATTGCAATATAAACTTGTTTTCTTTTCTAATTGAAAATATAGTGGATAAATCTTTCCAAAAAATTCACGCAAGGCGATATTTCCCCCGTTGCTTGGCAAGGGAGGACATTGCCTGTGACGTGGATGAGGTGATGTGGCCAGATGCCAACAGGAGACAGGATTCATAGCCTAAATGTCTTCCAATCATTCCCTTAGAACACTATGTTTTGTAGAATATTTTAGTTGTACCATTTATTTTTTTACTTTTGCAAAAACCTGAAATGGCAAAATAAAATAAAAAATCTGAAGCGTTTACATTTAGTTTTCATGTGTCTAGATCAACTGTAGTGGATCAATCTTTCACAAAAAAAAATCTGTATGAGACTTTTAAAGTAAAAAACCATCCAAAGTACTGAATACAGCTGTGTTTTGCATAAAGCACATCTGTGTGTTGTTGCTGCTAGGAAAGAGTAATTCAAAAGTGCATGTGTGTATTGTTTTGATGCTAAAAACAGTTTTGAAATGGGATTGTTAGGTTTTGTTTCAAGAGTTTCGTTTTGCCGTATAAGTTAGAAGTTTATCTCCATGTGCTTTGTCCTATTCGGCCTGTGTGTTAAGTTTTGACACAGTGGGCCAAAGTCTGCAACATGTGTGTAAGCATTCGGCAAAAACTGTAAAAAATCTCATACAGATTTTTTTGTGAAAGATTGATCCACTACAATTGATCTAGACACATGAAAACAAAATGTAAACGCTTCAGATTTTTTATTTTATTTTGCCATTTTAGGTTTTTGCAAAAGTAAAAAAAAAAAAAAGCACAAAGACACAAAAGAAATGGTACAACTAGAATGTTCTACAAAACTTAGTGTTGTAGGGGAATGATTGGAAGACATTTAGGCTATGGATCCTGTCTCCTGTTGGCATCTGGCCATATCACCTCATCCACGTCACAGGCAATGTCCTCCCTGGCCAAGCAACGGGGGAAATATCGCCTTGCATGCCGTATCCAACCTCTTGCAGAATTTTTTGGAAAGATTGATCCACTAAATGTTCAATTAGACACATGAAAAAAACATAGAAAAGCTTCTGAAAAAAAGTTTATATTGCAATTTCATGGTTTTGGCCAACAAAAGAAAACAACACAACAAATAGGTGGGATCGCAGTTCAACAAGCAATTCAGTGTGTCACTATGAACTCTGAAACAATTACAGTAAAATAGAAAATAAAAAAAGTGTTGTAAGAAAAGGGGCAAGTGGATTATGAATCCTTTGGATACCGCCTCCCGTTTGCGTCTGGCTACATCGCGTCATCGACATCACATGCAATGTCATCCTCACTGATGTATGACTATTATATAAACCCTTATGTCCAATATAGCTGTAGTTATTGACATACAATTTTCTTTTCATCCACGCCTAACATCAGAATGTATAAATCCTTCATTCTCAGCCCAGAAATATAAAAAAGGGCCACTTGAGATTTGAAAAGGTGCTCATTGGGCGTTGATAGCCACAAGCAATAGCCACATTGATGTTTGTGCAACCAGGAACTCCTTATTTAAACTAAACATAAAGATTTGCCTTTTCAGCACTGCCTCCTTCAATAACTACATGACAGCCTCACAAACGTTTCTTTGTAGCCCATAACAAAGAGGGTGTCACACTCATTGCACTTTACAGTGTTTACCTAATGCTAGGCCCAAAGCATCACAACCTCTAACTTTGGTGACCATGCCCTAAACACAAGCACCCTGCCATCATTGGGAAAACACAACTATTTAAAATACAAAACACAACTAAAATTAAAATTAAATAAAAAATAAATATAATATAATATCAATCAGTGTGAGCCTTAGCATTACAAATAGACTTCAGGTGAGCTCAGCTCAGGGGGCACCGTGAGTTGTCAGGGGGGGGGGGGGGGGGGGAGGAGGGGCGCGGGCTGCCTTGATTTCCAACTGACCAAAAAAAAAAAATTATTATTTTATTTTTTAAGTGCTAGCAAGCGCGATGTGTGCTTGTGTATGGTGATATCTGCGCGAAAGGCCGCGATTTGCAGTAAATAAATGTCCACATGTGTCTCCAAGTGTCTCTGTCGGCTATTTAAAAAGAAATCAAGCAAGTAGACTAATAATAACATTAATTAATTATTGGTTATCGCATCACAGAAGGCCTATTGGCCTATACTAATAAAAAACACCACCTTAACTATGTTTACTGTTTAAAAATGTTTTGAATGAAATGCAAACCTCAGTGAATCATTTGCTCTTGTTTCTCTGTCCTGAGATTCACGCAGACTGAGCAGTCTTGTTTAAATGTTATAAATTGAGCTAATAAACTGAACTTTGAATTTTTTTGCTGCAGAAGTTACCTCAGCTAATTTTGTTATCTAATTTGATAATAAGGTGATTGTATGCAGAAGGCTCGTGCCAGAAACTCATACAGTGGTTTTGTACAGATAAATAAATATTAGCAGGTTCTCAATAGTAGGGGAGAGTGGCCTAAGTTGTGCCACTTTTTACTCAAAGTGATTTTAAAGTGAGGCCTTGACAGTTATGTCTCCAACTCAAATATGTACATATATTTCAGGATGTTGTGCATCCCTGGCAATAAAAACTTTGGATATGGAATAAACTGTTTAAGAAATATAGCTTTCGGAAAAAAAGTCTTGTGGCACAACTTGCCCCCGGTGTGGTGTAAGTTGTGCCACAAGAGAGAATACCATGGGGTAAATTGTGCCATTGATGTATATCTCATAAACTGTAATGCAAGACAAATCCATAAGACAATTACTTATCTAAGGTTTATTTAAAGTAAATATTTTACAAAGATTGAAGGTACATTTTCTTAAACAAGGCCTAGCAGATCTAGGTGGTTTTGCCTGCAAAGCTCACAATGACAAAGTCACCATCATCATCTTATGGCCATCTGAACTCTTGTCAGTGGTGTCGTTAAGTGGAATGGAGATGTCACTCTCTTCTGAGCTACTGTAGATCACTTTCTTTTTGGTGACCAGCGTATACAGCCATGCCACTGGCACAACTCTCAGAAATGTACTTTGCACTAGTTGCTCTGTGCTAGTGGAACCAACTGCCACCTGACAAATGTGATTCCCCCCATTTCTGCCTTCAAATCAAGGCTCAAAACCCATATGTACATCCTGGCTTTTCCTCCCCATTAACTATCTTACCTCTGCACTACTATCTTTGTTTATATGTGGATGTATGGGCTTTATGTCTTTTATTTTTGTTATTGTTATTTTACCTTCATTGTTTACCTACTGAATGCACTATGTACAGCACTTTGGACAGTGCAAACTGTCATTAATGTGCTTTTATAAATACATTTGACTTACTTACTTACTTATAACTCACCTAGGCCCTTTGGCACAAATCACCCCAACCCCAGAATTTTGGATAATAAGCATGATGCAGCAGTTTAGGGCTGACATCGTGCTAACTGTATAGACTCAAAGTGTAGCATACTAAAGCACTAAAACATGTGTCAAATGTTTTCAAACTTGTCTATAATTGTTCAGACACAATAATCAAAAAACCTTGATCATGTGGAAATGTTACTTTGAAAGAGCTTAAATGTGCTTATATCTTATTCCTTGTGTCTCCCTTCTTTACAGGATGAGTCAAATGGATGTCTCTTCTTAAATATGTGGTCACATTTCCAATTTCTTCCACGGTTTTCTAGAAACAAGGGGTGGCACAACTTCCCCACTGGCACAACTTAGGCCACTCTCCCCTATTTCAATTTAGGGGGGGGGGGCGCAAAAAAATGTATGTCCCCTAGGGGGGGCATGACAGAAAATAATTGAGAACCACTTTTATAGATCATGGCCTAACAATATAGGAGCCTGGGCAGAGGCAATATTTTTGCTGTTGCTTCTCTAAGGATGACATTGCATGTGATGTCGATGAGGCGATGTGGCCAGACGCAAACGGGATGCGGTATACAAAGGATTCATAATCCACTCACCCCATTACAACACTTTGTTTTTGTTACTGTAATTGTTTCAGAGTTCATAGTGACACACTGAATTGCTTGTTGAACTGCGATCCCACCTATTCGTTGTGTTGTTTTCTTTTGTTGGCCAAAACCATGAAATTGCAATATAAACTTTTTTTCAGAAGCTTTTCTATATTTTTTTCATGTGTCTAATTGAACATTTAGTGGATCAATCTTTCCAAAAAATTCTGCAAGAGGTTGGATACGGCATGCAAGGCGATATTTCCCCCGTTGCTTGGCCAGGGAGGACATTGTCTGGGACGTGGATGAGGTGATGTGGACAGATGCCAACAAGGAGACAGGATCCATAGCCTAAATGTCTTCCAATCATTCCCCTACAACACTATGTTTTGTAGAACATTCTAGTTGTACCATTTCTTGTGTCTTTGGGTTTTTTTTTCACTTTTGCAAAAACCTGAGATGGCAAAATAAAATAAAAAATCTGAAGCGTTTACATTTAGTTTTCATGTGTCTAGATCAACTGTAGTGGATCAATCTTTCACAAAAAAAATCTGCATGAGACTTTTAAATTTAAAAACCATCCAAAGTACTGAATACAGCTGTGTTTTGCATAAAGCACATCTGTGTGTTGTTGCTGCAAGGAAAGAGTAATTCAAAAGTGCATGTGTGTATTGTTTTGATGCTAAAAACAGTTTTGAAATGGGATTGTTAGGTTTTGTTTCAAGAGTTTCATTTTGCCATATAAGTTAGAAGTTTATCTCCATGTGCTTTGTCCTATTCGGCCTGTGTGTTAAGTTTTGACACAGTGGGCCAAAGTCTGCAACATGTGTGTAAGCAGTTGGCAAAAACTGTATTATATATCATGGCCTAACAATATAAGAGCCTGGGCAAAGAGTCCAGCCCAACTACACAGTAGCGCCATAATTAGGACATTTAGACTGGATATCAGGAATATTTTCGGATGACATTGCATGTGATGTCGATGTGGCGATGTGGCCAGACTCAAACGGGAGGCGGTATCCAAAGGATTCATAATCCACTCGCCCCATTCCTTACAATTTTTTTTTTAAATTTTACTATAATTGTTTCAGAGTTCATAGTGACACACTGAATTGCTTGTTGAACTGCGATCCCACCTATTCATTGTGTTTTTTTCTTTTGTTGGCCAAAACCATGAAATTTCAATATAAACTTTTTTTCAGAAGCTTTTCTATATTTTTGTCATGTGTCTAATTGAAAATATAATGGATCAATCTTTCCAAAAAATTCACGCAAGGTGATGTTTCCCCCGTTGCTTGGCAAGGGAGGACATTGCCTGTGACGTTGATGAGGTGATGTGGCCAGATGCCAACAAGAAACAGGATCTATAGCCTAAATGTCTTCCAATCGTTCCCCTACAACACTATGTTTTGTAGAACATTCTAGTTGTACCATTTCTTTTGTGTCTTTGTGTTTATTTTTTTACTTTTGCAAAAACCTGAAATGGCAAAATAAAAATAAAAATCTGAAGCGTTCACATTTTGTTTTCATGTGTCTAGATCAACTGTAGTGGATCAATCTTTCACAAAAAAAATCTGTATGAGACTTTTAAAGTCAAAAACCATCCATAGTACTGAATACATCTGTGTTTTGCATAGAGCACATCTGTGTGTTGTTGCTGCTAGGAAAGAGTAATTCAAAGGTGCATGTGTGTATTGTTTTGATGCTAAAAACAGTTTTGAGATGGGATTGTTAGGTTTTGTTTCAAGAGTTTCATTTTGCCGTATAAGTTAGAAGTTTATCTCCATGTGCTTTGTCCTATTCGGACTGTGTGTAAAGTTTTGACACAGTGGGCCAAAGTCTGCAAGATGTGTGTAAGCAATCGGCAAAAACTGTAACTGCTCTCTAAAAAGCAATAAAGAGTCTTGTGTCAAACATTTCCATGCAAAATCCTAGAGATCACTCTTCCTCACAAAGTTATATCTTTCACCTCATGGTGAAAAACATAGCCGGCCTGCCCAGCTCATATAATTGAAAGGTTGGTTGTCCAGTTTAAAGATTCTCCTTCTGCAACCTTCTAAGTGTGAAGCTGTTACTGAGCATGTTAAAGGGATAGTTCTGTATTTTTGAAGTAGGGTTGTATGAGGTACTTCTGCATAATTAGTCTGGAGATGGCTGTTTGGGGGAGACGTTGCTGTAATAGCAGTCAGCATTGTACTGTTTCAGATTTTTTCACTGTTGATTTGCGGACTTATACGCTGCACTGAAACGGCAATGTAAACGGTGTAATACATGGCCGAACTACACTTGAAAAAAGTGCAAAAATAAAATTGGTCTGCCGGTGCAGTGTATCAGTCTGCAAATTAGCAGGGAAAATATAGGCTGGCCCCCTCAGAAACAGTACCATGCTGACTTCTACAGCAACGTCTACTCCAAACTGTTTTAAAAGGACTGTGGTGACCTCCATAAGGTAACAGACTAACTATGCATAAGTACCTCATAATAAATCCCCACTTTTAACTACATTAACATGATATGAGCAATCCTTAATTGTAAGAAGACCTAAGAGTCTCGCTTAACTTTTCTCCAAATCTTCAATATGTAAAATATTCAAACTAAATTATTAAGAGAAAAGAACAAAGAACAAAGAGATAGGAAAGGTGATCTACCACATATAAAATAATACGAAATAGGATAATGACATATCATCACTCGTCGGAAAGCCACCTCCAAACTTCACCTTTTTGTTGTAAATCACGAGAAAGATTATTGATTAGTCATTGTAACTTGTGATTTGTACCAGCTAAGTCTCTTCTGTCCAAGTCTATCACAACAAAGTTATAATCAGAAATTGACATCGCATGTTTGACAAACCAATACCGACTTGATACCAGCAAGAAGCAGCAAGAACACAGCCTCTTTTTTCACTAGCATGTATTTTCCATGATCCATGACCTGAAATTTTTAGTATACACTAATTCAAATTCAAAGTTCACAATCAGTTACAAGTCAAACTAAGTTTACACAACTAAACTGCCTACATTGGCCACACATACTTGACTTCTGACACCTCGGCTTTCTGTCCATTTAAGCCACTACGAGTAACTTTGTCTATTGGCGGCCCCTTTGGACAAAAGCGGTAGTATTTTTACAACGCCAGCTGTCGTGAAGCTGTTTTCTAGCTCGTGCCGGGCGTGCGAGATTCAAATTATCAGGAAGCAATATAGTGCATGTCCGTGTGTTGAAGGTGTGAGGGTACCGGACTCTTTTCGGCTCCGTGAGAGTGGTTAGTGACACAGCATCAACTAATGCCAGTCAGTGCTACACACACCTGATTGCAATGAGTTGATGCAGTGTCACCTAACTCTCACGGAGCTGAAAGATTCCGTGTCCTCACAGAAAGCGAATGAACGAGAGACGGCAGTTGGTATGGATCACGATGAGGTAATGTGTTTATGTTGTTGTAAATAATGACTATTTCAGATGAATAATGGTCATCTGATGATGGTGAGGCAAAGTAAACTTTGTTTTAGTACCGCTCATTCATTTAGGAGTAAACACTGCAGTCAAGTTCGCTCCCGTGAAATTGTGTATACGTTGCTTGGCAACGCCCTCCCGCCTGTCTACCACTCTCCCTCGCTCTCCCTTTTACCTTTTCTTCATTGCATTTTCTTTTTTTTCTTTGATGGTTCAGCCCCGTTATCAGTCATTATGACGACAAATAAATAACTGTCTCAAACAAGGCTCTCGCTCCCCTTCCCTCACCTGGAGGGATAGGCTTCTCAAATCGCGTTGCTGCGCCACACTGAAATCTGCGACCAATACGGATATGTGAACATAGAGCCTGCACGAGCGAACCGAAAATCGGACTGGGTGCGCGACTAGACCAAAAGCAGTAATAAAAACTATATAAAAACTTATTTCTCTGCACTGATGGTCTTGTTTGCTGTTAAAGGTAATTTATGATTATGAGAGGAAACATGAGGCTGTTTAAAATATATTTAAATGTTACTCGTAGCTGCTTTAATGGTAAACCCTCTGCTCTAAGATCTAAGTGTGATCTTTGATTCCAACCGCAGTTTTTATATACAAATTAGTTTACCAAGGTGGTTCAATAATGCGTTATCCAACTGAGAAATATTGCCAAAGGTAAAACATTTTCATCACAACTAGACCGAAAAAAAGTAACTCCCCCATTGACTCAGTCAAAAGGCAAGCTTTTAACTACAAGTCATTCAAAACTCTGCTGCTAGACTCCTAACAAATTCTAAAAGACTGTTAAAAATTCAAACTTTTACTTTTGACTCTTAAAGCCCAGCATGGCCTGCTTCCCAGCTATCTCTCTGATTTCCTCACGCTCTATGAACCAATGATCTTCGGTTTTGACCCTCCCTGTCTCCTCCGCCAGACTCACAACAAAAGGTCACAGAGCATTTTCTGTCAGAGCCCCAAAACTGTGGAACTCCTTCCCTTAGGAAATGAGGTCAGCTGCTTAACTCCTTTAAATCAAAGTTTAAAACTCACTTTTTTCAAAAGGCCTTGAATAAATAACTGCCCTCAATTTCATCCCCCTTATCACTTTTATCACACACTTTTGTTTATAGTTTTAAGAACTTTTATTTAATTAATGTCTTCTTTTTGTTTTACTTTGACTTTGTTTATAAACAAAAAACTAAACATTTTTATAAATACATTTTTTAATCTGCTCTGTATAGTAAGTTGTAACCATGTTTGGAAAAGTGCTATACAAATTAAGTGTATTATGATTATTGTTATTATTCTGTGTAGTAGTATACTACCACAAAAAAGAAGTGTGGAATTTGCATAAAAAAGGGTTTAAACTGTCAACACCATCCCTCCTTACCCAGATGTAAAAGCCTCTAGCAACCTATGGGATGCTTTCACTGTCTATTACAGCCACACACCCTTTTATAATTTCACTTTTACCATTCAAGATTTTTGTGTTTACACCAATTCTCCACTTGTCATCCAAAGTTCAATATTTGGGATAGTTATAGCAATATGGGTAGTTTTTATTGTCTTCTAATTTGATTGACCCCTGGCATTCCTTATAAGCAGCCTTGTGACTTTGGTTATGTAAAACATGGACACTAACATGGGTTTATGTTCAGAATGCTGAGTGTATAGCATGAAGCCTAAGTCATGTAACATTTGACCTTGCAAGCAATGTATGCTGTATTATGTGATACCACTGATTTACAGATTCAACATGTCTTCTCTGTGAATACTGTGATTTTGTTGCATAGAAAACAGATCTCTACACGTTGGAAAAATATTTTATTCTTTAATTTCTCTACAAGTTCTAAAAACCATACCTTTTTCACATTTTCAGGCAATTTCCAGCCATTACAACATGTGCTTTGCTTAGAAAATGTACATAGAAACTGACATTTATATGAAACAAAGTGCATTTTAGACAGTACATCGGTCTGGGTACTATCGTATAATCCATCCATACTGTCAAGAGAGTAGGTATACAGCAACTAGATAATGTATAATATTAACAGAAACATATGTCACCAATCATTCAGGTTTCTTCAAGTGACTAAATGTTTTGGTCCTTCGTCACAGAATCATATCATCATAGGGTTACTATTTTTTTTTCTCTTTTTCCCACTGCACAATATTACTGCCATTCTCTCTTTCTCCAAGTAGGTCTGCAAAGCTGCAGAAAGTGCCGTCCAAGATCCAGTGCAATGACAACAACAGTGGCATAATATTCACCAAACTGACCAAATCTAGTATTCCTAAATTGAGTTCTGTATAAAATAAATACATACTGTACAATCCAGGATCCCACCCACTACCCACACCCTTAAATACAATGAAAAAACAATGTCACAATCACACTTTTCAATTTTGATTTATCATAGATAAATATTTGATTGAAGGTCATCTCTCTTATCAAAATAAGAGAAACCTGAGAAGTGCATGGGACCAAAAGCCCTCAAGGTTAAAGGAAAAATGAATTCAAATGTTCAACAACATCTCCTTATCAATCAAACACTACTCCTTATATATAGTTATATATATATATATATATATATATATACGATTTTTTAGCAGCTGCATGAAAAGCCCCTGTCCATTAAAATCTGAGACAAAATAAATAAACTAAATTAACTGAATAAAATAAGGTAAATGGTTGAATTCAAATAAATACAAGTGTTTCTCTTAGTTCGTTCCTACACACTCAATTTGTAATCTCGGCTGCGTTTCCTACACAACCTGCGGAACCACGCCCAGTAGAGGAACATCATTAGCAGCCAGTAGCACGCGTAGGCCAAACAGCCAAAGACAAGAAACTCAGTCTCCAGTATCTTGGCTTCAGTTAACCAGTCCAGTTGACTCTCCTTGTAGATTGTGTAACCCAGCCCGCTTAGTAAAATGGCCGCCCACACCGACAAAGGGAGGAGGGGGATGTAGTTCCCCACCATCTTACGCCTGCCTGATGTCCCCCAGCTGCTTTTGTTCATGGTGAGAATGGCAAAGTACTTGGCGGGCAGCAGGCTGGTCATGTACAGAGCGGCGTAGAGGGACATGAACACCATGACCCAGTCTCTGCGCAGGATGCAGGCGTAGGCCGCCTTCACCAGCCCGATCAGCTGGATGCAGCACAGGATCCAGAGGATGTCCCACAGTGTGCCCGTCCAAAACAGCTGGATGATGGTAGCGGTGACGAAGAAGGGGAAAATGCCTGATACGATGGACTCGTACGTCATCCAGAGGTGGTGCTTGTGCCACCACATTGCGTTGTAGAGCCACTCCCGGAAGTAAGACTTTGTCCATCGAGTCTGCTGGTTGAGCCAGCGCAGAAACTGAGCGGGTGTCTCCGTGTAGCATTTGGAGCGGGCTGTGTATCTAAAGGAAATGGCAAAGATAAAATCTATGAAACCTTCCTCACTCTAGTAAAGATAAGACCATTAAGATAATTGGGTCTAGAGTCATTTCTGAGCACAATATCGGTAAGCTTCTTACTTAGTGGCGTAGCCCATGCTCAGCATTCGGTTGGTCAGATGTCTGTCGTCACCAAATGTGCAATGACTTCCCAAAAACGTCTGATTGTACCAAGACTCAAGAAACTGCTGAAGGAGATCGTTCCTGTACAGACCTTCATGGAGCAACAGAAAAACACACACCAAATGAATATTAGTAACAATGATTTACAGTGCATCAATGTCACGACTACCACTGTAGGATTATTATTTTGACACACATCTCTGAAGAATTGTATTGATTTTTTCTTACCTAAGGGGCCACTTATGCAGGACACACAGTTGAAGAAGGACTGGCAGGAGCGTTCGATGTTGAAAGCCATCCAGTACCTCAGACTGCTCATGAAGCTGATGTATGACTCTTTCAGGTTGAGGATCATCACATCTCCTCCCACTGCACCGTACTTCTCATTGCTCTCCAACACTTTACACAGCTCCACGGTGGCCAGAGGGTCCAGTTTAGTGTCTGAGTCACACACCTGGGGAAGGAGAGAGACAGAGAGAGAGAGTTGAGTCATAAAAAAATGTACAACACTGTTTTGTTTTTCTCATCAGAAAATTATCTTAACTGAAAAAACAACATAAAGAATATGACATTTCAAAGATAAAATAGATACCTGTATGAAGTCAACCGATGCGCCGAGTGCTTTAAACGCTGTGTACATCACCTCCCGCTTGCCGCCCCACTTCTGCATGATGCATACACACTGCTTGCCCTGGATCAGACGCTCTACGTCTTTCCGCTGTGGATCCTCTCCCATTATGTAATCAGCGTCCCCTCCCGGACCCATTGCTGAAGCCATTTCAACGTCCTGCTCTGCCTGGATTGGGTCCCAGGTATGGTAGTTGTTTTTCCACACGCAACAGCCGGGGTCTTGGTCCGCAAAGACCTCTTTGAACATGTCCATCATATACCGGTCATCGTCTGTGTTGCCGTCTATCACCATGATGATGCGTAGCAGCTCAGGCGGATACTTGAGGGCCCTGATGGAGTTGAGGCACTCTCTGAGATAGACGGGGTCCTCCTGGTACGCCGATATGGTGAAGCCGATGGTTTTGGTAAAGGTGCACGCGTCGGTGCGGGCTCTCATTCGCCGGTGTTCTATGAAGGCAAAGAGGCTCTGGATCAACACGTGAACTGACAGGAGTAGTCCATAGAAGCCAAAGGAGATGATTCCATATGGTGAGGTCACCAGCTGGAAACCCTTGACATAGGCCCACACCATCAAAGCCAGCACCAGCAAGGCAAACAGGAAAGTGAGGATGGCGCGGATTGTTGAGCCCAGCCTCTTCAATAAGGGTTTAATCTCCATTGCGTTTTTTTGCCTAAGAAGCAATCAGACACCACATGTTAGTCTGGCTTGTACACACATAAAGAATCGATTCCTACTGGTCCTGGTTATGCTAAAATGTACACAGACATTGACTGTAGTCGGAGAACAAAAGGGGTCCATGGAATGGATTTAGTTGAGTGAGGTTAGCTTACTATATACAGTAAGTTAGAAAACGGTACAGCTACCATGTAAAAGGCTTTAGGGTTACACTTAAAAAATAAACAGGAAAACAGGAAACAATTCAGGTGATAAAGCAGTAATAACATACTGAATTGGATAGATAGATAGATAGATAGATAGATAGATAGATAGATAGATAGATAGATAGATAGATAGATAGATAGATAGATAGATAGATAGATAGATAGATAGATAGATAGATAGATAGATAGATAGATAGATAGATAGATAGATAGATAGATAGATAGATAGATAGATAGATAGATAGATAGATAGATAGCGTTCTAACTTAATTTATAATACTTAATAATCCCATACCCACACAGAAACAGGCACGATACCTTATTCTGGTAGAAAACTGCAGCTTACAAAAAAAAAGGTTTCTACATACAGCAAAACAAATAAGTAACTTCTCGATTGACCAAACTATCAAACAATAATGAACTAAATTAGTCAATTCTATGTAAAACATCAGGCATTGTACTATCTGATATCTGTTTTTATTTGTTTTTAAATCATGATTCTATTTTGATTATGTTGTTTTTATTCAAATTATAACCTAGCTATAGTAAGTAAAATTAAACTACACCTCATTTATAGGTTTAGTAGTAATATTTCTGCAATACAGCAATAAAAAAAACCGCACCTGAACACATGAGAAAAATAGTTATTTTTAATCATACCTGATGTCACGTTCCCCTGGCTTTACTTGTGCGAGACATCCACTCTGTGTGTTTCTCTTGAAGTTTGTTGCCCTTTATAAGTTACCGGTTTGAAGAAGGGAAGGGGCCACGAGCGCGCTTTTTGTGTCTTGGGAATTGTCAATTACGCGCGCCCCCCGCTGACTCAGCCGTGCGTCAGGAGCAAGGCGGTGGTCGCGCTGGGAGGACATCGTTGTGCGCGCTGCAGTGTTTATCATCCTACCATTGAGACCGTTAAGTCTGAGACCTCTAACAAATAAAGAGTTTTCCAAGCTGTTCATGATCGGAGCTTCAAACAGAACAATCAACCCATTTGGTGAAAGGCGTGTCCGTATTTATTATATTTTCTTATTGTTTTACTCGTAATAAATTAGGCCAACCTTCTACTTCAGTTTGGAACCTCGAGGAGAACTTTTACAATTTGCCTCTAGAGCCCACTTAAACCTAGTCCTACATAAGTTAACTTTAGACATATTTTAATAAGACGTTTTTATTTTTTATTTATTTACTTTTATTAGATTGTATTGCCCAATCAACTGTAAATTAAAGATGAAAAATAATAATTATGTATGCAGCTATAGTGAAAATGTAAAGTCTTCTTTGCTGAATAAAATGTCAAGTTAGTCATCACATGAACCGTCTACACCAAGTGAATATTGCCCTCTGCTGGCCTCTATGTGAAACTGCAAAATAAAATAAAACCAAAGTGGTAGTAAAAGTAAAGTGTGTGGGTGGTGGTGGGGCGGGGGGCGTTTTTATTTGTTACGTATATAGAAGCAAAGTCAAAAAGGTGCCAAGCATTACCTCTGTTCTGTACTACTAATCTCTGACTTCAGAGGACAAGAGCTGCCTCTTCTGTTTCACTGAGTTGTTGCCACTGTCCTAAATTAACCATGATTACATCCCTGGAGAGTTTTTTTTACAAGAAAATCTGTTGACCGCTCACAAGGGTCCACACCCTTAGCCACAGGAGTTCGCTGCATGTCAGAACCAAATAGAAGCCACCAGGCAGCTGATGTCATGTGCAGAGGTCGTGGAAGTCAATGTGTTTAGGGACGAGGGACGTGGCTGGACTGGATATATTTGGGGTTTCTCCATGACATCTGGATTCTGTTAATTTTTTTATTCTATCAATGAGCTTTAAAACACCGTGCTGTAGATCATCTTGTTTTGCAGCCCTTCTGCATGGCGGTTCATGCAGAATCCCGGACTGCACAAATACTGTAAATTGAAGGGATACAAATAACATGCTTTTTTGGTTTTGTTATAGCACTTTAATTCATTATGTTGTTATCTTTTCTTATATATATTCTTAAGTATGTCTGTTTACTCTGGTACATACCATTCAGATTGATTTATTACTAAGCCAATTACTTTTTTATTTAATTATTATTTTTTTTTACTTTGCTTCTATTTCCTTTTTAATGGAAAGGCGATCGCTAAACTACTATAGTGTACACTACTTCTGATAAGTCCGTGGCTAATCATTTACACAACTAACTGCCTTGCTGTCTGTGGCCACATTAAGAATATTTACTGTAAAGGAGATAACTGAATGACTCTTTTACCAAACCGCCATAACTTCTAAGTAGCGCGTGAACATGGTTTGTGGATTTCTGTGAGATTCAAAACATGGACATCTGTGTTTCTAGAATCAACATCCCATCCAAGGCCATGTTTAAAAAGAAATGTAAAAAAAGCAAGCATCCACCATGCTTCATAGCAATGAGAGCTATTTATTGTGCATAGGCTATGAGTCCTCAGAAAGCTTGTTAAGTCTTTATTCGGCGGTCAAGCAAATGCCTAGTGACTCACTCCTTTGCTTTGTGCCACACCCAAGCAACCAAAATCCCCTTAAATCATTCGGGGTATAGCATTCTCATGTGTGCACCTGATGCCGTTTGATTGCCAGCCTGTGCCCTTCCGCTAAGAGGTTATGCAGCAGTGTCACTGGCAGGGAATTGGTGACTCCTTAGAGGCTCAAAGCTCTGCTTGATAATCATTGAAAATTACTTTTCCATTTTACTCAAAACACAAATAGCGCCTACATTACAAGCCAGACCAATGCATCATGGAACAATTGTAATCACATATCATTTTAATGAACTACAGCCAAAAAGGTCGCTGGGTATTGTCAGCTGTCTAAGTGTAGCAGAGCTCC
Source organism: Ammodytes marinus (assembly GCF_949987685.1). Classification (NCBI taxonomy): domain Eukaryota; kingdom Metazoa; phylum Chordata; class Actinopteri; order Uranoscopiformes; family Ammodytidae; genus Ammodytes; species Ammodytes marinus. Next base: position 16,011,584 of record NC_137217.1, on the reverse strand, counting down.
ATCATCAGTGATTATGGCGTGTGGCCCTAGTGTGAAAAATGCTTTTACCGTTTCAACCCACAGAGAGCGGTGTAGCAGCATTTTTTTGCCTTTGGTGATTTACTGTTGTCTGACTGTAAACACCAGGTTTGTTCAAAAACTGTTCTGTGTTTTACTGAAGTCCCCTGTGCAAGAAAAATCCCTGCCGATTCCTTGTCATTTTAGAGCTTTTAGAGTGTTGGAAGTGGACTTTAAAACACCTGTGAGTCTAGGTGAAAGCATTAGCTTCTCGTTGTAGCAGACACTGTGTGTGTGTGTGTGTGTGTGTGTGTGTGTGTGTGTGTGTGTGTGTGTGTGTGTGTGTGTGTGTGTGTGTGTGTGTGTGTGTGTGTGTGTGTGTGTGTGTGTGTGTGTGTGTGTGTGTAATGAGGAAAAGTTAGACACAGCAGTCTGTAATAAATGTAGCATGACAGACTTCTATTTGCAGTTTGGCAAAGACGGTGGCAAAACAAAATTCAGAGGGGGAAAGGCACATGTGCTTCTCTTCACACAAGATTTAATATTCTTAGATACTCTGTCCTCGAAATACTACACTGTACACACAAAGCACTTAGTAAAGTTGACTTTACTGGTGATGCCAGTTCACATTTGAATTCTCTAAAATAGTTGCCGCTCAGCCAGACGCCATGGTGTCCTTGATCCAGGAGATGTAATTGCAGACTTTGGTGTACACCCCGGGCTTCTTTCTCAGAGCGCAGCCATGCCCCCAGGACACTACTCCCTGGAGTTCTCCGTCGCACATCATGGGACCCCCGGAGTCACCCTGAAGATAACAAAAAAGAGGTTACTGTATCCTCACTGGGGCATACTTTTATATCAAATGGCAGACACACTCTTGTGTTGCAGGAGCCATGATCTGAGTGTTACCTGACATGAGTCCTTCCCTCCCTCCAAGAAGCCAGCACAGATCATGTTTTCAGTGATTTGGAAAGGATACGCATTGAAGCATGTGTCATCGCTCAGGAGAGGGGCATCCAGGCACTGCAACTTAGCAGGGTACCTCGCTGGAAAAGACACCAGTATTTGTATGTAAAAATGACGGCCTGAAAAAGAGTATTCCTAGATATCAAGAAAGCGCCAATGTGCAACTCACAGCCATCATTGCTGGGACGAAGACTGCCCCATCCGGAGATATGGCACATTGTCCCGTCAATGGCACATTTTGAAGGAAGCCTAGCGGGGCGGACATAGCTGTTGAGAGTGGCAGGTCGACTCAGTTTGATTAGCATGATGTCGCTGTCCTGTGTGCGGGAGTTGTAGTCTGGGTGTCTGATGAACTTGCCAGACATAATGTGCTGTTCTGTGTTCTCAAATTCCCAGATGTCGTGCTCTCCAAGCCGAACTTCTACATCTGACCTGGAAGACAATGACCCATTGATTAAGCTACTTTGTACTCCGGGAAAAGCAACTCCAATTTCAATGAAAAACTTGATTTGAAGTTTTTATGAATCCATCAGGTTCAACCAGCTATTACAATTTTACAGGTAGCGATCTTACTTTGTTTTGCAGTGTGCAGCAGAGAGCACCCACTCGTCAGACAGAAGAGTCCCACCACAGAAGTTGTACCCAGTGAAGAGAGACACTTGGTGGGGCACAGAATTTTTGGGACACTCGTACCCTCCAACAATCTTGTCATCTTCGATCAGGGCAGCTGCAACTGGTAAGAAGTAAATAAAGAAGTGACAAACACGGAGAAAAGTATGTTATCAGTGCCTTGATCTATGACTAATCGTTTAAATAAGTGAGTGTGTGGCGTCATTCGGTGACCCATAATCAGACATCATACAGTAACTATCATTTCTGTACAATACCTGCCCCTCCGAAGAGAGTCAGAAGAAGGACAAGCTTCATGCCTTCTGTCTTTATGGCTGGCAATTAAATGTGCTCTCACCCTCTTAGTTTCAGGTATTTAAGGTCTCTTATCTACTTTCTCTCAAGGTCTTCCATCGTCAGAGGTACACAGTGAGCACCAAACATGTGTTACATTTCCCCAGAACACTGCGTTTAATGTACTGTATACAATAAAAGAGTGAAAATGTTTTCATTTTAACTGAAAAGAACTGGGAAAAACAGCACAGATGAGAAAACTATTAGCAAATACCAACCTTTGGAATCCCCCTTTGTCAGTTGTCTCTCAGTCAGCAAGTACTGTATGTTTTTTCTTTTATGATTTAGAGAGGAATTATTGGCTTCATTTAAGCTCACAGCTCTTTGTAAAAATCTAAATTTCATTTTGGCATCAGTGGCAACTTTTAAAATAAACTGCGTCACAATGTTTTTTTCCCCCTATAGGTTTATTGTACGATCACAAACTGGATATGACGTGTGTGTACTGCCTTCAAGTCGACCACAAAGTGACGTGCACCTATGAGGATTTTGAGTAAGACTGTGGGTGTAACTGATGTGGTTTAAGACTGCATAGTATTTTACTGTTTCAATGTTCTGCTTACTCACATAGGATAGGCTGCTTATCAGCAAGCTGCTGTCTGGATACACGCAGTATGAAGCTGCTGTGTTGCACTACATGATCTGAGTAGGTTAATATTTTCACCTTTTCCATTGCTCAACCTTGATGTAAATTGATAGTTCTAAAACAGACACATCTTTAGAAAATGTGTTACGGTGTGAGCAAATTCAGTTTCCTTTATGTTACCACTGAAATGTTAGTTGTTTATACAGAAATCATTTTTTTTTTTAATTAATTTTATTTCTTATTAGTCCATTTTTACTGGCACAGCCCTATACGCAATTAAAAAAGCAACACTTTAAAACACTTTACAATACAACAAAATTGCAAAACTGTCTGTCATTGCTGAGTCACTGTTTAAAAATGAAAAGGTACTAAGAGGTGTAGGCTCTGTTACTCATGTATGAGCAAAGGTGTTTATCAGCTTCAGACAGGAAAACATTTAAATGTGAGGGTACATTTAAGCAAACCCTGTGATTATACACTTAAGGCTAAATACAACGCATTCCCATCCAGCACAGGCAAGTTCCCCCCACAATCATTACTGTGTGGCACTCAAACCGTCTGCCTCATTTCTTGTGCAACCTGCACATCGTCACTTTTATTCTTTGATTGCAATCAAGTGTAACAACTTGGAACATTCTTCCATGATACTTACTCTTTGTGAAGATAAAAACGCCTTGGGTTCCATATGATTGCCATGTTCTGATCTTGTGTTTGTTTGTTCACTTGTTATGTCAAGATTTCACTGGATCTTAGTGATGCATTTTCACTGAGTTTTCAATAAGGCTACACAACGTTTTGGGGGCATTTATTAGAGAAAAAAGTATATTGCCAAAATCGTAAAAACTGTTCAACAAATGCAAAGAGTCCCTGAGCTAATTGCCCAGAAACGTCTTTGATATTCTCACACATGACACCCAGATGGCTGTTTGGTTGCACGACTGCAAAACAGCATTCAGGATGTGATCAGCTGGATGAATGGAGAAACGAGATAAATACTTTGCAGCTGTCCCTGATATCTAAAACTGCCACTGACCTTCAACAATGACCAGCACCACAGCATTTTTCCCACCAGCTTTTGCCACCCTTAACAACACATTAAAAAGATCAACAATTCAATTGATTTCACCATCTGGTGCCGCCTGTTTAGAAAAGCCCCTAATCTCATTCCACTGTACCTTAAAATACCCTCAGACAGAGAGGGCACTGTATCAGAGAACTGTATGAATTACTCATTGCCAGGCTTGTTTGCTGTCAGAAAGAGCCCATGCAGATTATTCATATCCCTTTAGGTCTGCAGAGGGGGGACCAGCCGTTGTGGTTGAAAGTAGGAACGAATGTAAGGAAGTGGTTTAGGTTATTGAGGTTCTGCTTTTTTTCCCCCGTGTGTGGTGGATTTCATGGAAAAAACTGTCACAGAGCCATAGTAGCCAAAGCCATTGGTACAGTTTTTTTTTTGTCTTGAAAAACAAAATTCCTGACCTCTCCACACCCGTGAGAGAAGGGTTTGATTTCCAGTCAGCAAAACGCAACTAGATCAACAAACCTTTGAGGTTTGCAGATTCCCACTGTTTGTGTCTTTTTGGCTGCGCTGCTTCAGTCTAGAAGTTTCAACACAGCAGTTAGTTTACCACCATTTCACAGAGGAACTTGTGGATTTAAAAACACTATGAGCTTGCAATGTTTTGCACTCCGCAGCAAAGAAAAATACTGCTGGAGCTGGAGTATGTCATTAGTAGGCCTACTTCACTGTCCAACACACAGACATACACTTTAGTTGTGCCTTTCAGGGTTTCTCCCCGAACCTCCAAACTGTAGTGAATAGCAAAACCCCCCCAAACACCAACTGCTTATATCACCCCTCTCCTAAAAGTAAATTCCCTTTAAACCTCCACTCGTTGTTTTACACACCCAAATTGGTATTTGTGCGGCAAACACATAATTGCACGTTTGGTTGGTAAATCAAGAACCCTGGCAAGCCCTGGGCTCTGAAGGCTTCCCTCAAACTATAGCCTTGGGATAGCTATTAATATCCCCTACAGACACTAGCAAAACGCTCTGCCATTAAGTTCTGTCACAAAACTATACAGAAAAAAAAAACGCACATTTTAAATGAAAAGTGGAGGATGTATTGCTCAATAGGATCATAACTGAATTAAACAAAGTAGTCAAACTGTCTAGACTTCAGCCAAAACAGTAAAGTCATTTAGTGCTACAAATGGAGCTGAACAGTCCACTGTAGTCTTGGAGTAATGAAAAAGTAAACTGGGTCAGCTCATTTTAAACTGTTTCCTGTAGTTATAGTGAATTGTTTTTGGTCCTGGTGTAAAATATCTCTCAGTGGGGAAGAATATTCAGATGCTGAATATTTATGCATCCGGAGAAACAAGAGGCAATGATAACAGATAAATGAGTCCTCCTACACACTGAAAAAAGGGTGTTGCTCCGAACTCCTGCAGGGACTAAGAGCATGTACGCAGACACATACACAGACATGTAGGGTCTCTCCCTCCTTCACCCCCTCTCTCTTTCTCTCTCTTCCACTCTCTCTTTCCTTCCTTCCTCCCCCTCACATCTGGAGTATTGGCAGGACACAGTTCCTGTGTGGGGTGTGTGTACATTAGAGTGGGAGTCAGTTTTAGGGTTGGGCAGCTCTTGGGGCTCACACTGATCAGCCAACCTGATCAGTTCAAGATCCTGAGCCTCATTGTGTTTGACCGTGAGAACAACTGGTGTGGTTTAGATCATCATAGCCATCATCACCAACACTAAAATGCCTCTTTGTCTGATTGTTTCAGTTGTTTGTAGCACAACCTCAGATGAAGATTTTTAAGATGTAGCCAGTTTTTAATCAACACATTATTTATATAATGTATTTACACTTTAGGGGTTGCAGTTTAAATTCAACTTCCAATAAATTATGTGCCATCTATGTGATGTTCAGGTAAATATTCCTGTTGATCAAATGTCAACATTGAGATGCTACTCAACTTGAGCCACATACACATTGAAAGAATGTACCTTGCACACTGTTACTTTAGCTTGAACTTCACAAGTGAAATGTGAAGAAACGCAGATTACTGGGATTTGAGGAAACAGTCCATCCAATATGAAATTTTCCACTCCAATCTTTGCGCAAAAAAGCCCAACTAATTTACAACGATGTCATAGAAATGTGCAAATATGCGTGGGTCGTCGCACAGCAAAAAACAGGGGTAGAGAGGAACCATGTGGGAGGAAATATGACCATGAAGTTAAACTCAGATGAAACATAATTTCTCAACTGAAAGGTAGGGCTGCACTCTGGGGACATGAGACTGAGTCTTTCGGTCTCTCCAGCCAACTCTCCCCCATGTCCATACCTCAATCTTGCTCTTGTTATATATCTTCCTCTAATCCTGTTGTGATGCATTTCTGCAGATTTAACTTGATTAATTGGGTACTCTGTGTTTCATCAGACCCTCGGTGATTCCAGCACAGTAGACAGATGAATCAGAATTTCAGTCTATGTAACTCAAAATCTTATTATTTGCTCTGTTTTTTCTTCAAAATAAAGTTTAAACCCTTTTAGTTATTTCATTTTGTAGTTCCATGTTATTGCAATGTCTTGAATAGATTGTATTTCCAAATTCTCAGTACTCTGTGAATGTTACTTGGATATATGCTGTATGAAGTACAAACACAGCAGGAATGTGCCAAACATGTTGAATTGCTAGGAATTATATTTTGGATTTTCCTGAGGGTGGGTGGATAATTTATCTTTTGGTTTGAACTAGCAATCAGGTCTGCGGTTGTTGGCTAGACCCATTTTATAGTGATTCCTGAATTTATGCACCTTTTTTGGCATAAAGTGAAAAGTCAAATGTTTCAGGAATGCATTGGGAAGTGTAACGAGTGAGTTTTTATTTTATGTTTGTAGTTTGAATTAACTAAAGAAAACGACTGCGCTTCAAAAGTTGAAAACAACATTCTATATACAAACTTTTTGAGTTCTCTTTAGTAGTGTATATCAATGCTTACAGCAACTGTTTCATATTTTATGAGTATTCTTCTCGCATGGTCATGTGTTTCAAAGATAGATCTAATTTAGGTTCCTGACAAATGAGACTGATGACTTTAAACCATGAAAAGTAACCCATTACTGACCCATATTTAAATAAGCTCATACCAAAAGATGAATTCTAACTTCAGATCTATTTTGTGTGACTCTGCATAGGCACAAAGGTTATATGTCCAGCTTCCAATGGACAGTGGCACAGAGGGAGTAGCCTGCTTTTTGGCAAGCCCTAACCCTAAATTATCGACAGATGCTGCTGTGATTTGCTTTTAGTGTAGCGCAAAAGGAGGGGACAGTAAAAACATGTAACCTGTATGTCCAGATGTCGATTCAAACAGTCAACACACAGCCTTTACACTTCAAGTCCCATGCAAACATGACCTCAGCCCCCATGGAGGAAAACACATTACTCAGCGGGATCACTGGTGCACCGCTCCACTCTCTCCCAGGTAGTCATCTCAACAACCCACAATTTATGCATTCACTTTGGTTTGGTTACTTGGTGTTTTCACATGTGGAGTTTCCCAGAGGCCAAAGGGTCTATCATGCCGCATTTGACAACGTCGCGTCTAGGCAGGATTTTTGCACAAACTTCCGATTAGCAGCACAGATATAAGATCTGCTATTGAGACAGCATCATGTAGGCTGTACATTTGTCTGCTACTAAAATAAATCAAAGCTTTCAAACTGCATTTTCAAACTGTAGGTCCATACATTAATATCACCCGTAGATCATTTAAGCCCAAAAAGTTTTATAGAATGTCAAAATACTGAACTTGTAAAGCATGAACAGCCGAACGCATAGGCTACAGTGCAAGAGGTTTGATGGTCTTCAAGGAGCAGAGTGCACGCGCATCAGGTTCCGCCTCAGCGTGAGCGATGACGTCACATATTTAATGAGTCAGAACTCCACTAGTCCCACTGTCTTCGCTAGTCAGATTCGTCCCGGGACACATCCTCATCGGACTGGCGCTATCGAGAGAGGTAAATTGCCTTTATACTGTATATCCTTGAAAGAGCTTTTTCGCTCGGCGTGTCACGCGAAATTGTGGGAAATAAAAGCAGTTTATGAAGGCTGTAGGCTAGACTAAAGCATGTTCTGGAAAATCTTAGTCTCGAATTTTAACCGCTTCGTTTCAGAAAGTTTGCTGCTTTTTTACGTCTTTATTGACAATTAACGATGAAAAAAAGTCAAACTGTGACTTGTGCCTTTGGTGCGTGGGAACACTTTCTTTTATGCAGAACAGTGTTTTTTAATTATTGTGTTTACTCATGATCCTTAACATGCAAAAAATAAAGTGCTCATCATTAGGCTATCCAGTTACCGTTTTATGCGTAGGCTACATTCTTGTGAATTTCATTCAATTGGAAAATTGGTTAGGTTTGATTGTTTGTTCATTCGGATCCCCATAAGTTTCAGCATAAGCTAGCCTATAAATATTCTTCCTGGGGTCCTGCAGTTTTCAATGTGACAATATAATTAACACAATCACATTACACAAAATAGGCCTACAACTAATCTACATTTACAAAACATACTGTTGATTCAATGAAACAAAAATCAAAGAAAAGCGGACATTACATTATAAGTGATAGCAAAAAAGACCATGTGACCACCACACTACTACGTGTCTTTGAAGGTAATATTATTTAAGTGATTTATTTTTGTTTTATTGTTTAATATTATTTGTGAGCAAGTTCCATTCACACATTGCTCTGGAGCCTGCTGTATGTTAAAGAATATTGCTCTGATATTTTTTTTTGCTTTCAGTAAAATAAAACGACCTCCAACTGCATGCATTTTTTATGGTGTGTAACTAAAGAATAGTTTTTTTGTACAAAGTAAAAGGGAGTTTTAGTTGTTATGACATTCCGTTAGAAAACCATCAGTGAATACTGTAATCTATTTTTAACTTTAAACCAGGAAAGACTTTAATGCATTTTACTGAAATTTGATCTCAACCCACATGAGAGAGCTACACGTGCAGCAGTATTCTTTACCAGTTGTAGTTTTGTTATATAACTTATTGAAATACTAGACCAAGCCACTTAACAGTTTTTTTTAGAGACATTTAAATAAGTTATTCCTGCTGATCCAGTCTACCATTGACTGCAACTCAGGTAGGTAAGTTGTGCAAGACATATCTTTTTGATTTAGTTTCTAAGATATTTTTATATAATGATATATACAGTATAAGTTATGTTATAACTTGATTAAAAAATGTAGTTTAAAAAAATAATAGGGACACATTATTAGGGACTGGTTTTGGCCTCTAGGTCAAATTTAAATAGTTAAACATTTTGGTTTGTTTGTTTTTATTGCAGGTCTCAAGACAATGATGGAGCTAATGACTGCTAGCCCTTTCTATCCCATCAATACAACAGATGCTACTGGAAAAAATGTCTCCCTGTATGATGACGATGACGAGTATGACTATAAGGATGAGCATGCTGAGCTGAGACAGTCTCTCAACATCATGTCTCTCATCGTTTACTGCCTGGCCTTTGTTCTCGGGGTGCTCGGGAATGGAGTGGTTATCTGGGTGACCGGGTTCAAGATGAAGAAAACAGTTAACACAGTTTGGTTCCTCAACCTCGCCGTGGCCGACTTCCTCTTCACAGCTTTCCTGCCCCTGAGTGTGACATACACAGCTTTGGATTTCCACTGGCCTTTCGGCAAGTTCATGTGCAAACTGAACAGCACTATAAGCTTTCTGAACATGTTTGCCAGTGTCTACATTCTGGTGGTCATCAGTGTGGACAGATATGTGTCCGTGGTGTGGCCAGTCTGGGCCCAGAACCACCGAAATGTACGAAAAGCGTCCGGTGTGAGTCTGGGTGTTTGGGTGCTGGCTTTAATTCTCAGCGCCCCATATTTCATCTTCAGGGACACCGGACCATCATACAACAACGACGACATTGTCAACTGTTTCAACAACTTTGCTTTTTCCGATGATTATGAAACACCATCTGTGAATCAGCTGCGACTGTTTCGTCATCAGGCCATGACCATCACCCGTTTCCTCCTGGGATTTGTTATCCCCTTCACTGTCATTGTCTCCTGTTATGCTGTGATAATCCATCGCCTCAGAAGAAACCGCACCCTGGCCAGCCAGTCAAGTCGCCCCTTTAAGATCATCGCTGCTGTTATCACCACTTTCTTCCTGTGCTGGGCTCCTTATCACATCATGGCTCTAATTGAGATGGTCAATCACATGGCTGATCATACAAATGAAACATTAGGCCATGTCACCACCATTGGGATTCCTATAACCACCAGCCTGGCCTTCCTCAACAGTTGCCTGAACCCACTGCTCTATGTGTTCATGGGCCAAGACTTCAAGGATAAAGTCCGTAAATCCATCCTGAATGTATTGGAGACTGCTTTCCAGGAGGAGGTCTCTCGATCTTATACCTACACAAACTCAATGGTCACCAGTCGCAGCAAAGAAAAGTCTGTATCTGATGCCGAAGTATAAGGATGCCCATGACACGAATACTGTAACTGTACATAGAAAATGTAACTGTATATAACACATATCTTTTTTGTTAGATTTAGTTGTTTTTGTTTGTTTGTTTTTTTAACTCTTCGACCCTGAAGGTGATCTAGGCCTAAATGCATTATCTGCGATTGAAACATTTCCACCGTTACAGTTTAAATTCATGTGGGTTTGATGAAACCCCTAACCCTAACTGATTGAGGCTAAAAACAAAATTCTGCTTCTTAACTTAACCTACAGTACTTTCAATATGCTGAGGCAGACAGGTGGCAGTATTGTACAATAATTTGTGATGGTGGAAAGGTGGAAATGTATTTATACAGCTGTTCTCAAAACCAGAGACTACAAAGTGCTTTACAATAGGTAAAGACAGAAAACTGAAAAAGAAATTCACCTACATTGAATAACCTGTACCACAGCAGGCCTATAAGGTCTTCTCAATTATTGTGAAAAGAGAAAGCAGTCGACATTTCAAACAAGGTATTACGTTTATTCAAGCCAAGAAAACAAAGCGTAAGACTTGATCCATCAAGGGCACTTTGAGTTTTTTATCTGTCACAAACAGAGTAATTATGGCAGTTTGAGAAAGAGCATTATGCCTCTCTTGCAATAGAATACACTTGGCTGTAAACTAACATATAGGTGTAGAAGAGATTTAACTGACTATATAATCTATGTTGTTAAATGAGGTGCTGAAGACTTGCACAAACAGATTCATAGCAAATGATTTGCTAATATCCCCACCACACCCGACACATCCTGTTTGTACATGACAAAATTGGGCACATCTTTGGTTACTTAAAAACTGAAAGTGAAGTTTGTAGTTACAATATATTTACACTAGCTTTAGTATAACTAATTCTATCTGTATTTTAATTTCCATTATGAAAATTATTCTGTATCGTCTGTGTCCCTTGCTGCTTGCCATGTGGAAATAACACAAAAATGGATTCAACTGACTTTTGACTTTTACACATCTACCCCACACATGTTGTGTACCTTTCAGCACCCAAACAGGCTGACGTAAGCCTAATTAATGTATATGATAGTAACTATGAGATTATTGTGCTTAAAATACCAGCTGCATTGTATGGCTTAGTTTGATCATTGTTAGTTGTGTTGGGGTCAGCCTCAACCTAAATGCATGCATGTTGTGCCATAGTCTGCGAATGTTATGTATAATTTTTTTTTCACATCTTTTTTTAGCTGAAAGTAAAGATTATTTTCATTGATTCATTTGCCAGTTTTTTTCTCAATGTGCAAAGTGTCCAATATTACCTTGATCTTGTCTTGTTTTTTTTGGCTGACCAACTGCAAAAAAACACAAAACAGAAATGAATCTTAGTATCAAAAAGACAAAGGCAAACCACCAATTATTAACATCGCAGGAGCCTCGACAAATGAATTTATTTTGCACCATAAATATCATTACAGAAGATTCAGTTTACAAATATGTTCCTGTCGATTAACAAATCATATTTTATGTACTATTTGACTTAGGTAGGCCTATATGTGATATGTTGTAATATAGCACAAACCTATTATTAAAACCATAATTCTAATGTAAACAATGTAAATGATAATTAATCTATTTTGTGTTATTATTTTTTGCCCTAGTGGCAAACTCTACTTAGAGTCCATAAATGATGATGATGATGACTGTTAGTGTGGTTCTTGCTGGTTTCCATAATTTCCATTATTAAAGTATGACTCAGATTCAACCCTTTTTCCACTCATGATGTACATCTCATAATCATCACATAACTTAAAAAAGATGGAATAGTCCCTCTTTCCTTCATATACAGAAAGAGGGGTTTGTGTATTTGTCTCATACACAATTTAGCTGAAGAAACACCTTTAAAATAATTTATCATAACTGACAAGCCAGTCACAGAAAGTATTTTTTTCTTATAGCAGTTATTCTTTATTGTATTAATACAGACTGATCTTGTAGGAAAAGCTGCTGTCCATATAGGTGCTTTTCATATCGATGACTTTAATGTCACTTAAATGTTCTAATGTCTTTTATGATGTGTGAAACATGTTCTGACAACAAAGCTGTTCTTCATATCACAAGTGTTGCTGGAGTTTTAATCCCCTCAGACTTTTTTCCCTTATCCATGCACATTGGATGTAGGTGAAGTTTTGCCAGAAATCCTTATTTTGCTTCTCATATCAAGGACAGCCAAAGAGTGAGAAATCATTGGAGCATACTGATAGATTTGTTGCCTTTAATCGAGCAAAAAAGGGTCTGCAAATCTGTTTGCAGTATTAATGGCTGTGAATCGTGTCCTTCAAATTCTGTTCTCTCTTAATTGCATTCAGTCTAGCAGTCAGGAAGGATCCTGTGCTATTTACAAAAAAAAAAAATTGTTTAACATCTACGACAATTCCCTTAGTTTCGAGATAGAATTTGAAGTGGCTTGATTAAAATGTGTTGTACTCTATCATTGCTAGTTTTATGTTGTCATTTGATGTGATCTTTGTACATTTTTGGGACCAATCTTTGCTGCTCAAAGTACAGAAGGTAGTCTAGACTAGAACTGCGAGTGAATCGTAGGAATTAAATTCAAAGCAAACTGTAGAAGTGGAGACAGTAACTTAATAGCAGCAAGAACAAATCCACTTTTGTACTAACCTCTGTCATCACATAATGCTGTGCTTCTTGGTGGTAAATTGTTTGTTTTTTTAATCTGATTGGCATGCTTTTCTTCTTTGGGGTCACATAGCAAAATAAAAAGTCAAATATAGTGTTGCGTTTTCATTTTCATTTGCCAGGTTGATAAAGAACCTCGTCTTACATCTCTTTCCTTCATCTGTTTATTAATTCCTTCACAGCTCTGTGACATCATCAGCAGCCATGGCATGTCCACAGTCTTAATTAACGAACAATGACCCACAATGGACTCCTATACAGAAACCAAAAAAAAACATCAATCACACTGGCGTACAATAAAGTATATCATTTGGAATTCAAGGACTCAATATTATTGTTTGGTGTGTTTGAGTATAAAAGTGATGTCAGTAGGCCTACTTACTGTTTGTGACGAGACCTTCTAATTGCTCAAACTTATTTCTTCATTTATGGCCAACTGCTTTCAAAATTTCAGATGAACATTTGATAAGAATTACAAAACAGGATGACGTATGCAACATGCTGTAAACAGCCTGGACTTGAGCAATTTCCTTAAAATTACAGTTAAAAAGGGGGTTCTATTAAACGTATGCTGCTTTGACGCTGCTTTGACACATGCTGCTATGCCTCATAGTGGGAATTAATTGACGTCAAATTACTGCCGGCAGATCAATCCATTTTAATCTGTCAGTTTGAACACATCTGATACAGATTCATCCTCCATCCGCTGAATAGCTTTGAGAAAGGTGAGTTACCTCTGTTATTCTTAGAATGTTATATTTTAATGCGTGCTGAATCGAAAAGGGTAGTTAAATAGACATTTTATTTGGGGTATAGAGGATGTGAATAATAAAGGAATTAATATAAATTTTTCAAAATAAGATATGTGTTCTTTCTGAGAAAGTTTGCTGTATAGAATAAAATGTTTATTTACAAAAATGTTAAACTACTGTCAAAAACTTTTCAGAAAATGTTGGTCATTAAATAGATTTCCCCATAAATACAAGTCTCTATTTTAAGGGGAATTTCATCCCAGGGCAACTCCCCAACAGTTTGTTAACAATAAATAATAATATAATGGAAACAAAATAATAGTCCTTGGATTGCAAGAGAATAGACAGATGGTTGGTAAATCACACACGGGAAGTGTTCTGCTTCCAAACAGTGTAGGCTAACCAACCTATCAAACAGAATGCAGTGGTGAGTGTTAATTATCACCAATGATGAAGCTGAAGACAGATTGATTAATTGGAGGCAGCATAATAATGATATAACTGACATTGAGAACTATGAGGAAAACTGTTTCAACAATTCACACCTTCTGCTCAAAATGGAAGCTGCTGCAAAGCCAAGCTCATTTGCAGGTTATAAAAAAAGGTTTCTACATTATGTGTAAATATACATTTCTCAGCAAGCCATTTGACATATTATGTGATCTGGTAAATCTCATCTATTGTATTGTAATTTATACCATTGTATAGATCTGGAGAATAGCTCATTTAATGTTGAATTTAAATCATTGTGCTAAGTGCATTTAAAACACTCGTCATCAGTGACTGTAGTTTGTTCCTATTTTTAAGATAAGCAATCTCGTCACAATTCAATGTACTTCATATAAAAAATCATATTTTTTCATCATGTTACCATTGCAGCCCAAAGACAATGATGGAGATAACTGCTGCCCCTTCCGATCATATCGATACAACAGATGTATGTGGAATAAATGGTTCTCAGAATTTCGACGACAACTATGCTGAGCTGGGATATTCTCTCAACATCATGTCTCTCATCGTTTACTGCCTAGCCTTTGTTCTCGGGGTGCTCGGGAATGGAGTGGTTATCTGGGTGACCGGGTTCAAGATGAAGAAAACAGTTAACACAGTTTGGTTCCTCAACCTCGCCGTGGCCGACTTCCTCTTCACAGCTTTCCTGCCCCTGAGTGTGTCATATCTGGCTTTGGGTTTCCATTGGCCTTTCGGCAAGTTCATGTGCAAACTGAACAGCACCATGAGCTGTCTGAACATGTTTGCCAGTGTCTACATTCTGGTGGTCATCAGTGTGGACAGATATGTGTCCGTGGTGTGGCCAGTCTGGGCCCAGAATCACCGAAATGTACGAAAAGCGTCCGGTGTGAGTCTGGGTGTTTGGGTGCTGGCTCTTATTCTCAGCGCTCCAGATTTCATCTTCAGGGACACTGCCCCATCATACTGTAATGATGGGCCAGTTATCAACTGTTTCAACAACTTTGCCCTTTCCGATGATTATGAAACACTATCTGTGAAAGAGCTGCGACAGTTTCGTCATCAGGCCATGACCATCACCCGTTTCCTCTTGGGATTTGTTATCCCCTTCACTGTCATTGTCTCCTGTTATGCTGTGATAATCCATCGTATCCGGAGGAATCCCAACCTGGCCAGCCAGTCAGGTCGTGCCTTCAAGATCATAGCTGCTGTCATTACCGCTTTCTTCCTGTGCTGGTCTCCTTATCACATCATGGCTCTAATTGAGATGGTCAATCACATGGCTGATCATACAAATGAAACATAGGCCATGTCACCACCATTGGGATTCCTATAACCACCAGCCTGGCCTTCCTCAACAGTTGCCTGAACCTACTGCTCTATGTGTTCATGGGCCAAGACTTCAAGGATAAAGTCCGTAAATCCATCCTGAGTGTATTGGAGACTGCTTTCCAGGAGGACACATCTTGCTCTCACACTGACACAAAATTAGTGGAAACCAGTCATAGCAGAGATAAGTCAATTCCTACTGATGTATAAGAATGTCCATCACACAAAGAAAGACATTTTACAAATTGAACTGAATGCTTTTAATTTCATGTTCTTTTTATCTGGCCTTTTGCACATTTTATAATATTAAAACATTTCCTTCTGAAAGAGTTGACAGTGACACAGAGGTTGATGGAGACAATTTATTGATTGGCTAGGTGGTCTTATTTAATCCTATAGAGAAAATGTATATATAGACCTATATGCAGCCCTATAGCTAAAGGCTTAGATGATATGTAAAATGCAATTTTCTGGAGGGAACACAGCTGTAATTTTTAATTAAGTTATGTTTCAAACTACTTTGTTCTTGCCTATAGGCCTATATGGGCCTGCAACAAAAAAAAATCAGTAATTTAAATATATTCTAATCATAGCTTACATTCATAGATAACTGACCTCACAGAACATATCTGAATATAGAATATTTTCTGAAGTGAATTTGATTCTGAAATACAGCATAAATGGTGGCGTGACAGCAATTACATTTCTTAAAAGCATCGCCCCCATCTACAGCTACTTCCTAGTTCCTACTCACACCAACTCAACCCAGCTTCCCCTGAGAAGAAATGGCCGTCATATTGTGGGCACCTCCTCTGTCATTTGAACATAAAAACAAAAAGAAACAAAACAAAAATGTCATTGGATTATCAGTAGCTTTTACATCAATGTCTATTGTTCAGATCACAACATTTATAATACATGTGTAGGTCTACAGTGTATTGGTGGGATTGATCGGATGAAATCTATGATAGACTATTTCACAAATGAATTACATTTGTAATTGTTTGGTATTTTCTTCTGCATCCTCTTTATTCAGTCAATGATGTTGTATGGTTTTGTTTATTGTGTTAAGATGTGTGTTACAATCTTATAATAAAGACATTGTGGAAAACTTCTCTACTCAACTAGAATTGTGTTTGAATTATGGAAACCTTTCATCCAAGGCAACAATGCTGATTAAAACAATAGGCTAAATAGGCTATAATAGTAGGACCTTTTTTCTAAGGGTCTGAACATTAAATAAATAGTAAGTAATGGCATTTCGCTGGTCCACATTGCCTATATCTATGGTCGGACGAATACATTTAATAAAAATGACTGTCCTACCGCAATTATTTTACTATTTTCAGACACTCCCATTCCCATTACCAAAGTTTTTCATGATAAATTTGACAATCTTAGATACAATCTAAGATTGGGCAGGCTCAACTAACCTCCTCAGCATCATATTATTTCTGTACGACTGCACTTCCTAGGTACATATTGAACAAGCATCAACACCAGAACTACCACTACATGTATATCTATAATCCTCAGAAATTAAGAAATTGAAAAAACATACAAAAAATCCTTGTCTGACACAATCATACATAAACATGTAGGTGACATGCCTGAATTATCTTGATTTACTCCTGTTTTGGGTAACGAATAGTTTCCACCTGGCAAAAAGGATGGAGGGCTTCCTTAGGCCATGGAATACGAAAGGCATCCTGAAAATAATGGATCAATATGTTGATGATGGAGCTTTGCTTTCTTTTGATCAATTGTGTTAGACATAACACATCCCAAAAAAACACTTTTTCAAGTATGTACAATTAAAAAGCTACATGTCAACAAAATATAAACAAATAATGTACCCACCCCCTTTTTCAAAACTTGAG
Organism: Ammodytes marinus; assembly: GCF_949987685.1. Classification (NCBI taxonomy): domain Eukaryota; kingdom Metazoa; phylum Chordata; class Actinopteri; order Uranoscopiformes; family Ammodytidae; genus Ammodytes; species Ammodytes marinus. Next base: position 15,994,433 of record NC_137217.1, on the reverse strand, counting down.
GAAGTAACACTTGCAAACTTAGGAAAGAAGGGCCGCATTCATCTAAATATTACAGTAGCCTATCTTAATTACAAATAGTACTGATTCAACACTAGATAAATTAAACGCTTGGAAAATAGACATAAAAGAAGATATAGATGAGACAGACTGGCTTAATGATTGTTTAAAGGCACTAAAACAAACTATAAATACTCGATTTAAGCTACTTCAATATAAGTGGCTGGTGAGAACATACATAACTCCAGTCAAGCTCCATCATATGTCTGCTAATGTCCCAGATGTGTGTTCCAAATGTGTAGATTAGAAGGCAACTGTGTTCCATTATATGTTCAAGGATACAGGATTTCTGGAAGGAAGTTATATAATGCTTGTCAGAAATATTTCAAAGCAGGGTCCCTTTGGATCCAAAATGATGTGTGCTTGGAATGTATCCAAACAATTTTCCACATGCATCAGGGAAGACCAGACTGCTGGACTTTGGCCTCCTTCAGGCAAAGACAGCCATTGCTCTTTTTTGGACAACTATGGATCCTCCATCAATGGCGATATGGATTAAGGAGCTGTCTGGATGTATGGGATATATATGGGGCATTCTTCAACTACAGACACTTTTTGGTGCTGAATGTTTTAGAAAATCTAACACAGTATTTTTTAGAAATCTATTTATATGTTTGAGTTCTCCATCTTGTAACATTTCCTGATGTGCTGAAATTATTTAAATAACATATAATTTATGCCATTTTATCCCCACAACAGAGGAAATCGTCATTTCCATCACACTTCAAAAATGTGGTTTTAAACAAAACTACGAACTTAGCTGTTTTCAAAATATCTAATGTAGCTGAAACCCCATTCCACTTAAGTCTTTCAATCAATGTATTACATGACACAATCATGATTGTATCAATAGCTGAACAATTTTAAAAACCATTCAAAAAAATTATACTATTGTGTTTATTATTTTTGATTTTCACTTCAAAATATATGTTGTGATGGTAATGATAGAATGTATTGGAAATTACATGTGACAAACAATGTTATTGAATAATATGTATAAATAGCTAATAAAATGTTTTTTTTAACTGTTCAACTTATCATGCATTCTTTCTTAGTAAAATAAGCTAAATGAAATCCATTTATAAGTTCACTTTTCTCATTTCCATCACAGTCATTTTCATCACCTGAGAAAAGTGTTGGAAATTACTTTTGTGGAAAATGTATTTTGTCACACAAGCAATAGGCTATATTAACTTGTAAAAGTCCTTTTTAGAGTTAGCATTAAATACACTCAAAATATACAACATAAAATGTTTATCTTACAACCAATGAAGATATTCTTGATTCAACCAACCTTTACCTTGACTTCTACGGTTGTCTGTTCCCTCCATGAAGCTGAATTTCTCCTCCAGTCATTTGCACTACTGTCACATGATGCTGTGGTCACCTAGTATACAAACCCTAAAGGCCAGGACACACCAGTCCGACTACCCGAAAATGGAGACTGCCGATTCAGGGAGCTCCAGTCTTCCCGTCGCGGCCGAAAAAGTGCAAAGAACACACCAAACTGACTGCTGACTTTCCGTACACTCTGCGCTTGCGCGGGACGTAATGTCTCCATAACAGCAGGCGGCGCTAATCTGTATTGTGTGTGTCCCGAAAAAATACGGAAGCCGGAAATGATGGGACGGCTCTCTAGATCATAAACATGGATAGAAATACGTATTTATATTTATGGAACATAAAGAGCACCATTTTTAGCAGAGAGTGTCGAGCATGTTGTCGAGCAGTCAACAAGGGTTGATGCATGTGAGTACTCGCTGAACGAAACAAACAAACAAACACATTCAGGGCTGTACAGTGCGACAGTTTTGATCGCATTTGCTACTGAAATTGATCACGTGCGATGATGAATACGAATCTATTAGCACTCGTGCGACAGGTTGATAATGAGGAGAGGCTGTCTTTGAAACACAGAGGAGAGATGCACAACACTGCTTAGAGGGCTCTACATTAACACTGCGGGTAAATGAGTCTTAGGCAAGTAAGTTATTGAGTCCACCCTCCACTTTGGCTGGTGAAAGATGTGTGCTCGAGATCTGTGCTCGTGCAGGGATTCTAGGTATAAAAACTTCACGGCTTCAACGGCAATTACCGGAAGGAGACGGCACCGCAGTTAAGTTAGCGCGTGCACAAACAGAACATTTCCTGTGCGCCTTCACATTAAAAGCCTGTTACTAGCCAAACGTGAGTTGACTTTTATTTTGAAGCCGGTAAGAACAAGAAGTTGGCGCTTTTTTCTAGCTTGAAAGGCAACTCCTTCAGCTGCAGAGAGCAGTAGCCTAGTCTATTTAAACAAAGTTTTAAATAAGCCACTGAAAAGCTACTCCCAACACATTCACAACAACCTATTTAATTTATCCTAAATTGTACCAATATGTATACTTATTTATTTAATAGGCTATGTTTAATGTTTTAAAGTTTGGTTTTAATTAACAAAGGACATTATAATAATAATTCTGAATCAGCAAAAAATTGCAATTGGCAGGTTAGATTATTTTTTCTAAATTGCAATCAGTGCACCCCTATTAATTTTTCTACAATTATTACTGCACACACTAGGATATCATATTAATTGTGAATCTCAAATGAGACCAGGATGACATGCTCAAAGGTAATTAGAGCAAAATGCAAGGGTTAAGGTTAAGACAAGTTTTCAATCATAGCCTACTTTGTGTGCTACCAAATTTATTTTTGTGCTACTGAATTTTTTTGCTTGCTAGCACCAGTGCTACCACCTAAAAAAATAAGCGTACAGCCCTGACATTAAAACAATGGCTAACTGTTGTTAGCTGTTTGTGCTACCCGCCTCACTTCCGGGCTTCACTGATTCGCTAGCCCTCCACAAATCAAATTGCTCCAACTGAACTCCAACTCAAAAGAAGCCGGACGACATCTATTGACACCGATTTCACGGCACACACCAAACAGATTCGTGTCCCCGCCCCCTCGAAACTCTACGACGGCGATTATCGGGCCGGTGTGTCCTGGCCTTAAAGAAACCTCCCATAATAGGCTACACATTTTGTTCAGTGTGATGGAAATGACGGTGAACCCGATAACTGGTGTTCTTTAAAATAACACATAAAATATTCTTACTATATAATAATAGTAGGCCTAGGCCTATATATAGCCTATATGATACCTTTTTCTAAAAAAAAAAATACATTTAATTGAAATAGAACTTTTTGTATGATCAAATGTTTAAAGTAATATTATATCAGTATTTAATTAGAAAATTAAGCAGGGTTTAATTAAAAAAAACTGGAACCAGGGACAAAGGAGGTATATCCAAAACCACATACAAAACACAACTTGTTGTAGCCTATAATAAAAATATTATCTGGTCTACCATTTAGTCATTTACTAAGAAATAATGCATGATAAGTTGAACAGTTAAAAAAAACATGTTATTAGCTATTTATACATATTATTCAATAATATTGTTTGTCACATGTCATTTCCAATACATTCTATCATTACCATCACAATAGGCTATTTTGAAGTGAAAATCAAAAATAATAAACACAATAGTAGGCCTATAATTTTTTTGAATGGTTTTTAAAATTGTTCAGCTATTGATACAATCATGATTGTGTCATGTAATACATTGATTGAAAGACTTAAGTGGAATGGGGTTTCAGCTACATTAGATATTTTGAAAACAGCTAAGTTCGTAGTTTTGTTTATAACCACATTTTTGAAGTGTGATGGAAATGACAAATTGCTCCAACTGAACTCCAACTCAAAAGAAGCCCGACGACATCTATTGACACCGATTTCACGGCACACACCAAACAGATTTGTGTCCCCGCCCCCTCGAAACTCTACGACGGCGATTATCGGGCCGGTGTGTCCTGGCCTTAAAGAAACCTCCCGTAGGCTATAGGCTACACATTTTGTTCAGTGTGATGGAAATGACGGTGAACCCAAGAACTGGTGTTCTTTAAAATAACACATAAAATATTCTTACTATATAATAAGTATATATAGCCTATATGATACCTTTTTCTAAAAAAAAACATCATACATTTAATTGCTATGAAGTCATTTTAGTGTAAATTAAGTGTGTTCGACAAACCTTACAAATAAGAAATGTGCCTACGTTTTCCTTATATCTGCCAGGAACACAAACATCGTTTATAAAAAAAGCTGATATGCCTATCGTAGACATTTCACTGTAGGGTGCTTTGGAATGCCGATCCATGTTTCTTCTTCGGAAAACGTCATGAACGTAGGCTACGGTGCGTCGTGATGTCATAGCTGCTACCATGTTGAGAGGCTCCGGGAGAGACGGCTCCGGCCTGCAGCACTAGTGGTCATCTGCCACAGAGCGCTACTTACTGGACGGTGCAAATTAAAGTCACTGTATTCTGAGATGAACCATATTGTGTGGTAAGTTATTTCTAAATTGACTGTTTGGGCCAGGTTTTCTGTAAACCACAGCGTTCGTTCTCTCCCTATGCTAAGTAGCGCTAGGTAGCAGCAGCTAATGTTAGCTATCGTCTGACCACAATATTAGCCCACAGCTTCACATTAAGGTCCAACTTTTTTTGGGACCACGCTTAGTTTATGCATCGCTGTAGTCAGTCTCTTACAATGGGTCACTGGCAGTGCGTATTCTTTGTAGAAGTGTTATATTAGCTTTCAAAGTAGGCTAATGATACAGCTTCCTTACTACAATAGATAGCCTATATGCTGGGAGGGTGCAGACGCCCCCTGGCTGCACACCGGGAACAACAGAAATGTTCCCTTGTGCATTCCTCCAGCTTCGTACATTTCTTGATTTTGGTAATAGACCTGTCCCCAAAAGAGTCATCATATTCTATTTTGTATTATTTCGAAATGTTTCATTCGTAATGTTTTCATTATTTGTATTAGGCCTACTGGGTTTATAATGAAAAATGCATGTCATTTTTCCATAACAAATCTTAACTACAGCTGGGGAAGTAAGTAATACCTTTTGTGATATGTCTGACAGTTGAAAACCTGTGTATTAAGAGAATATAATTTGTGTCAAAGCTGTTATTAATTATGAAAAACTAGAAATATTTTGTATAACCCTTTTTTAGCAGCATTGGGCAGGATTTAGACATCTCTCATTCATAACTAAATAGCCATCTGAGATTAGAGGTACCTTTCATACAGCAGCAGAAGTGTGCATATTCTACAATAAATTGTCTGTGATAATGCTAAAATTGTGAAGGGAAAAAACTGACACTGACTGTTGAATCATTCTTTGAAGTTTGTGTCCCCTTACATAACGTGTGCTCAGCCGATTATTGCATATTTCGGAATTATCGTCATCGGCAGTTTTTTTGCTGATTTTCTGTCGATTTTCTTTCTTTTCTTTGCAAACAATAGCAGAATCATCGCTTGACTGTTAATAATAATAAGTGATGATAATAATAAGTGATAGAATTTATATTGCGCTTTTTTGGAGGTCACTCAAAGACGCTTTACATCATAGAGAATCAAACATGTAGAAAAAGAAAACAAAAAAATAAGGTTTGAAGTGGAGTCAGGTGTCATTAGGCTTCCTTAAAGAGAATGAGTTTATTGAGTCTGAGATGCTTATGTTTGGGGGGAGGGAGTTCCAGAGGGTTGGGTGCAGTAAGATAAAATGCTTAATGTCTGAATTTAGACATATTTGTTCCACTTAATTTTTTTAGACAATGCGTATTTCAATAAAGGAAAACTTCCTGTACACATTTTTGACAGTAAAAGGTATATATTTAAAAAAAGTTAATTTTTCTAATATACAGTCATGACCGAAATTATTCATACCCCTGGCAAATTTTGACTTAAAGTTACTTTTATTCAACCAGAAAGTTTTTTTTCTTGATTGTAAATGACACAGGCTTCTCCCATAAGATAATAAGATGATGTACAAGAGTCATCATTGTGGAAAAAAATATTTTTCAGCTTTTATTTACATTTGAACAAAAAGTGTCCAAAATTATTCATACCCTTCTCAATAGTCAATAGAAAAGCCTTTATTGGCTATTACAGCAATCAAACACTTCCTATGATTGCTGGCCAGCTTTTTGCATGTATCCAGTGGTATTTTTTGCCCAAGGCCAAGTGTCCCTGCAGACTGCCTGATGTTTGTTGTTGAGAATCTTGATGTATTGCTCTTTTTTCATGGCGCTGTTTACTGTGATTAGGTTCCCTGGCGGCTGGATGTAAACAGTGGGCGCCTACGAGTGACGTATTAATCGCGCGACTCAACGAATCGATGACCAAATTCGTTGCCAACGCTTTTAGTAATCGATTTTTATCGATTCGTTGTTGCAGCCCTAAACCAGACCATCGTACTTAATTTCATTTGTACAGAAGGTCTGGAAGTGCTGTAATTGGCAAACGTTCACTCACTTGGAGGCGGGTGTCTGTTGAAGTTTAAAACTATTGGATCTGCCCAGTGCCACTCTGGATTAGCCAACCAATCGCATAACGTTTGGTCGTCACGTGTGTCAAGAGCCGGCTTCCGACGGTGCGTTCCAGTTGAACAGGGAACTCGGAAATTTCCGACTTAACTACATATTGTGGTCTATGGATCTACCGGTACCTGGCAACGGTAACTTGCTAGAGCCTAACGTTTAGTTATTTAGACGAGAAAGGTTGTCGGCGTCCATACTTTCGCGAGCAGATGCACTGGAACACAGACGGGTCGGAACTCGGAACTACCAAGTCGGAAATCTCCGAGCTCCGGGTATAAAGGAACGCATCATTCAACTGAAACTGGAGCGCGACTTCGACGTCATCGTTCTCAGCCACTCGGGATGTTCAGGGGTTGACACTAAGGTTTCAAATGCACTTGCCCATAGGGCAAGTACAGGTAATGTTTTACTTGCCCGAATGTTGTGTTCACTTGCCCAAAAAAAACAAAAAAACTGTTAAACAATGATATATACAGTATAGGCTAATTGAATTATACATTTTAGCGATCTCTTATCTCTTAAATGCAAACACTGCTTACTAGTCTCATCCTGACCACATAAAACGCACAACAATTCATATAAGCCTAGATATCATGACATCACACACTACACCAAGCGCTTGGTCCTGCTGCAGCATCGTGAAAGGGCCTCTTTTTGCCATGCACCTTGCCCAGGGGCTCAGAAAACTCAGTCTAGCTCAGAGTCAAGCTGAATGTTAGCTTCCACAGAAAAATTTTACTTATTTAAAACGGTCACATTGTGCCAAAAAGTGATCGTGTGCCATAAAATTATTAAAGTCCACCATGTTAAAGCTATTGCCCAGTTATACTGTAAGTAAGGAGGTGGATCATTAATTTCTATTCATATTGATACCATTATAAAGACTCCACAATCCAAATCTTTATCGATACCTTTCTATTATTTTATTTAAAGAGAACTGGTATTATTTCTTTAATTGCTTACAAGATGAGCAGAGCTCAGGATAGGACTTTAAGCAGGTCATAATTCCATATTTAGGCCTACTATTTAGTTTATATTGCTGGGAAAACAAGTTTTTTACCCAAACTGTAGGCTATTATTCAAGCTTCCCGCGAAAAACTCAAATTTCTTATTTTCTTGATGTTACATTGAACACATCATGATGTCATTTTATTGATCTTTGCCTAATACTCATTTTACTGAGCCGACCTGAACACATCACATTTGAACCGTTTGCGATTTGTTTTAGCTAACTAGGTCTTATCCTGCAGATTTTAATATGGATTTAAAAACTATCCGATTTTTGAACTGCGGGACTTGTCACTTGCTACAGTCTCTCATTTGTTGATCACCGCTGCATTGAATGAATGGTGAGACGGTGCGGAGCCCGTCTGCAGCGGCAGCGGCTCAGCAGACAAGAGTTTTTTTTTTTTTTTTGGAGACGGAGTGGGTGGAAGGAGTTTCTTCAAGACAGTCGAAGGTAGAACACTTTTACAGTCCATGATGCGGTCCGGTGATGGAATGATACGCTGAAGTAGGCCTAATTAGATGAAGATGACACGACTCGATATTTAAAATTATATAATGTGACCTAGCCTACTGGACTCCATAGCGGTATCGATAAGCTCAAACGTTATTGATTTCTGTGTTTTGAATATAGCGGAACCAGGTCCGTAGGATAGAGCCGGCTTTCGGAACGTAGACAGCGAAACTGCGCGCACACAGGCTGTGTGTGTGTGTAGTGTGTGGGTGTGTGAGAGAGAGAGAGATCGAGTGCGAAAGAGCGACCGTGATGCTGCTGGCTGCCGCGCGCAGCTGCTCAATTGCGAATATAGCCGATCTATTTTGTGTGAGTTAGCGGGAAAAAATATGTTTTGCAGACTGTAAAACACATGAATACATAGCCTAGACTACAGACAAACCCTCTGAAATCCACTTGCCCGTCCGGGCAACTAAGAAGCAATCTCAACTTGCCCAAACATTATTTTCAGTTGCCCCGGGCAAGTGGGAAACCGTTAGTGTCAACCACTGGATGTTCGCTGATTGGACGGCTGTAGATTTTCCTGAGAAAACTGAGAAATTCACCGCACCCCCAGACTGACTACTGAAGGGAAAATGAAATTTGAGCAGAAGTAGGTAGGCGGGCGGAGCCAGGCTAGAGTCCGCATTCATCTGGTATTGGAAACAGAATTTGACTTTTGTCCACATTAGGGACCTCCTACTTATAGACTAGCAGGAGGGGCCCTCAGATTTTCAGGTACCCCTACCCGAGGTAGAACAAACCCCAACAATGATTTTTTTTATCTTTAGAATGTCCTGTTCATGAAACTGATTGTTGAGCATTTTTATCTTAGGGGGAAATGTGTTTTTTTGGTTATTCTTTAGAACTACCCCACTCCCTCAAAAATAGCCAAATTAGGCCATTCCGAATAGGGGATATGTGACAAAAAAGCCCATAACTTGGGAATGCTCACTCTTTTCTTCATCAGATTTGCTGAGATACTAACCAGGTGTCTGTCCCACCACATCACCAAAAAGTTAAAATGTAATTTACCAAAACATTTATTGAAATAGAGTCCTGTATACATAGCTTTAGTTTAGGCGGAAATGGTACTTTTGTTGTGATAGGAAAAGAGGGTTCCTTTACTTTTCTCTCACATATCCCCAAATCATAAATTCCTACCAAATATACCATTTATGTGTTGTCTAGGATGCTATTGAACAATAACCAGTTGTTGTATAAAGATATCTGTTACAGTTAAATGTTTAATGAGATTTCTCTAGAAGTACTCCTGCACTGAAATAGCCCTATTTGCACATTCCGAATGGGGGATAGGTGGCATAATAGCATAGTTCAGCAGATATGTGAATGCATTGTGCTTTTTATGACACAAACATGAGCTTTGGCACACTGATAGAGCATGCCCTAAGGAAGATTTTTTGCTATAGGGCCATCGCCAATTTTTCCTATGGCGCCCACGGTGGCCATTTTTAAAAATAGCCACCATCGGCTGTTATAGTACCAGTAGCTTGGGTTGTAGAGCACCTAGGATCATGATTATGGTGTCTAATCCTACATTTTCAAGGATGGACAAGGCAGTGGTGCTATTTAAAACATGCTAGAAAGTACCCAACTTCATTTATCTGGCATTCAGGGAACAAAATTGTGGTAAAACCTTCAAATAATAGCAGAGTTATGCATATTTTCATGAATTACATAATCAGTTCATGAGTTGTATGCTGACCTTCTATGCTTACAAGTAAATATCTATTTCAAAGCCTGACCAATACATCAGTGTAGCCTGTTTGAGTGGTGTAATTGCTATTATATCTGTGTAACCCACTCTGAGTAAGTCAATATTGCTCTAGGTTCTGAAGGAGCTAAGTGATAAACAGTTACCACAATGAAAGTACCAGGCAAGGTAAGTTGCAAGCAGTAACGTTTACTCACATAGAGTTGTAGGTAACACCCAAAACACATATGCATACACCATTTGAAAATAAAAACAATGGCCATTTAAAATAAATGAGTGTTGTCAATAGTCCTTTTAGTCGGTCTGTTTGGTGATCACTTCCGGTTAATCATTCATATGTCCCCAACAGTGACCAGCTTGGTAGGCAGCCCTCTTTCTGTATTGAATGAGCTGCTTGTGTTGGAAGTCCCTCAATTGATGTACCTTTCTGGGTGATGAGCTGCTTTCTTGCCTGATAGACAGAAGCCTGGCTGCTGGTGCGACCATATAGCAATACAACACATCTCTTCAGATGCTTCATCCAGTTGTCTATGGCAGCATATGCACAGAAGGCTTTTGTGACATCTTCAAAGATCCTCCATGTATCCTACGCAGTTTTCTTACCCCTGCCACCAACAGATGACACTGTGTCACATTCATTAAAGGCATGGAACACTGGCAACGCTATACATCGTTCTGGACCTAGTGCCGTTGCCATCTCGTGAGCTGCTAAATGCCGAAAACTCTATCCAGCTCCAAAGGCAACCCACAGCTCATTGATGTTCAGAGAGTGGGCTGCAGTCACTGCCAGTACTAACACATCTGTGTCAACTGTGCATATTGATACACTGTTATACCCTTCCTTCACAGCATCTTCAAGGTGCAGTAGGATGTGGGTATCAGCCTTCTCATGTGTGCATAGTGCAAGAACTTCTACATCTCGAGGCAGAGTGCAGAGGACTTCAGCATGATGGGTGCTAATCACTTGTTTTTCAGTGGTGCGGTCTGTCAAGCACTTCAGGGAGTTTGTAGAAGAGTTGAGCCGTCAAGTGCCATTCCTCAAAGATGGCCATAGTTTTTGCGCATTGAAGATAACAAGGCTGAACTGTTCTCTTTCCTGGCATCTCTCTTGCTGAGTGTTTACCCCTTTAGACCGTCAGGAAGATATTGGTCCCACACAACATCCACTCTGCTGACATGCTCCAGCTTAGACAGGATGTTTGGTGAGAACCAGGATGTATGGTGAAAACCTTTTGTGCACATTTAGAAAAGGTCTTAGCAGCACCAGGTCGTAGCATGTTTACGAGAGCAGCCCCATCAAGTATGTTGACCTGTGCTATGGGGTTGGATTTGATCACTTGTGTTGAAATCAGGTTCTCCAAACAGCCAACCAAGTCTGACTTGGTTCCAGTTCTTAGCTTGCCCATTTGTGACAATGCCAGTGGACATGCCTGGTTTTTCGTGCTAAAAAAATCACGTATCTGGGATACAATATAAAGCCTAGAGAACAGGGAGCAGTCACTCTTCAGGGATGAGAGCTGTTTTTGGGACCTGGACTTCTCTCAGACTGGAGGCCGGCTGAATAAAGGGAGGCTGTTCCTTTTGATGTTTTCTTTGGTTGGCTTTGTCTGGTTGACAGTGTCAATGACTGCTTCATCTGCAACATCCCTAGTATCAAGTACAAGAAGGTCTTTTGTGCTCTTTTCACAGAATGGATTACCCATGTCTTCTACACTCACCGACCACTTCATTAGGTACACCTGTTCAATTGCTTATATGGACAAAAAGCTAATCTTCCAATCACTGGCCGCAACTCGATGCATTTAGGTATGTGGTAGTGGTCAAGACAAAATGCTGAACTGGTCGGCCAGTAACCATGAGGTCGCTGGTTCACTGGTATTCATCTGGCAGAGTGGGTGTGTCCCAAAGCAAAGAACCAAAGCACGATCTTGGTCAGGGCATCTATATAGAGTAGGAAGTTGGCCTCTCTTATTGATCGCACATAGATCATGTACTCTATTTCCAGCTGCAGGACAATGGACCAGAAGTGGAACTGGGGACATGACAAAGCTCTTTCACTACACCAGTCTTCCAAGGACAGAGGATTATGACCCTCCTCCAGGTCATGTATGTACTCGGTGAAAGCCCTTTGCAGGAGAAGATATAGGCTGCTGGCTGTGACCTGATGAGCATGGCAGGGGCGTCACGTGAAAGGCTTTGAGAAATAAATCTGCTGTCCCTGTTGTAGCAACTCCTTGCACAAGTGCTCTACACACGCTACCTTCCTAGATGATGCCAAGTACCTTGAGTGCTGCCATCTCAATGTGGAACCCACCAAACATCACAATAAAGTTATCTTCACCATGAGCTGCTGGCCAAGTCCACTGGATTTGTTTTGCCACTGCATACAGAGGTTGCCTTCTTCACCACATTCATAGAATGGCGAATCATGGCGAATGGTTTTGGCTTGGTCATAGAAAAGGGGAAGTACACACTACATTGTGTAATTCTTGGTGTTAACAATGTTTTTATGCTTTAGTATGATTATTGTATAACATTTAGAGTGTTAACATTTAGAGTGAGATCCACTGTGAAGATTCCTCTCCATTGATGGCGAGCCTCCCAGTGTGATCCTTCCAGGGCGAGGAACCGACCCATGAAATACTCCACATGTGTTAGGACCGTACCAGTCGCCAGGATTCACACATCCATTGGACTACTACCCACATCCTTTCCAAGAACTGTCACAGGACCAGTTACAGCCATTTTAACAGAGAACCACTGACAGTGGATTAATTAACCGGAAGTGATCACCAAACAGACCGACTAAAAGGACTATTGACAACACTCATTTATTTTAAATGGCCATTGTTTTTATTTTCAAATGGTGTATGCATATGTGTTTTGGGTGTTACCTACAACTCTATGTGAGTAAACGTTACTGCTTGCAACTTACCTTGCCTGGTACTTTCATTGTGGTAACTGTTTATATCACTTAGCTCCTTCGGAACCTAGAGCAATATTGACTTACTCAGAGTGGGTTACACAGATATAATAGCAATTACACCAATCAAACAGGCTACACTGATGTATTGGTCAGGCTTTGAAATAGACATTTACTTGTAAGCATAGAAGGTCAGCATACAACTCATGAACTGATTATGTAATTCATGAAAATATGCATAACTCCGCTATTATTTGAAGGTTTTACCACAATTTTGTTCCCTGAATGCCAGATAAATGAAGTTGGGTACTTTCTAGCATGTTTTAAATAGCACCACTGCCTTGTCCATCCTTGAAAATGTAGGATTAGACACCATAATCATGATCCTAGGTGCTCTACAACCCAAGCTACTGGTACTATAACAGCCGCTGGTGGCTATTTTTAAAAATGGCCACCGTGGGCGCCATAGGAAAAATTGGCGATGGCCCTATAGCAAAAAATCTTCCTTAGGGCATGCTCTATCAGTGTGCCAAAGCTCATGTTTGTGTCATAAAAAGCACAATGCATTCACATATCTGCTGAACTATGCTATTATGCCACCTATCCCCCATTCGGAATGTGCAAATAGGGCTATTTCAGTGCAGGAGTACTTCTAGAAAAATCTCATTAAACATTTAACTGTAACAGATATCTTTATACAACAACTGGTTATTGTTCAATAGCATCCTAGACAACACATAAATGGTATATTTGGTAGGAATTTATGATTTGGGGATATGTGAGAGAAAAGTAAAGGAACCCTCTTTTCCTATCACAACAAAAGTACCATTTCCGCCTAAACTAAAGCTATGTATACAGGACTCTATTTCAATAAATGTTTTGCTAGATTACATTTTAACTTTTTGGTGATGTGGGACAGACACCTGGTTAGTACCTCAGCAAATCTGATGAAGAAAAGAGTGAGCATTCCCAAGTTATGGGCTTTTTTGTCACATATCCCCTATTCGGAATGGCCTAATTTGGCTATTTTTGAGGGAGTGGGGTAGTTCTAAAGAATAACCAAAAAAACACATTTCCCCCTAAGATAAAAATGCTCAACAATCAGTTTCATGAACAGGACATTCTAAAGATAAAAAAAATCATTGTTGGGGTTTGTTCTACCTCGGGTAGGGGTATCTCGAAAACTAAAGCCTTTTTTGAGCACTTGCTGCTAGACTATTAGGGGCGGCAGTGGCGAAGTGGGTAGGGAGTTCGCCTCTGGTGTGCAGGGTCGGAGGTTCGATCCCCCGTCTCCCCGCCACATGTCGAAGTGTCCCTGGGCAAGACACTGAACCCCGAATTGCTCCCGATAGTTAGCTTAGTTACCCTGCGTGGTAGCTGCTGCTTCTAACATTATTCTATCAACACAGACTTTTACATCGATAGTCTAGCGTTATAATTGATAAGCCTCGGGTGTACTGTGGAGTGGGTAAGACTGTTTTAGTAGCAGGCTAATTAGACCCCAATCATGTGCGCTAGCCTAGCACGAGCAAACTCTGCAACTAGAAGGACTGAATGAAATGTGTTGAAAACTGTCTCCAATGATAAAGAACACTTAGGCTAACTTGGGAATCAGGCCCTATGTCCAAAATTCCAAACTATCCCTTTAAGCATTGCACTGTCTGCGCCGTGTTTCATCCAGTTTGAAAAAATTCTCCCACACTGGACTCTGACATTTTCATGCACGCTCCAAACTGCTCCTGCTGCGCGCTCACAAAGAGACGTGGACTCACATACACGGTTACGTCTCTCTTTACTGCCATTTCCTGGTTTACAAGCGCGCAGCTCTTTTAAAAACATATTTCCTTAGTGTCATTTAGTTCGCCAATTTTCGGTAATGTTGTTCGGCTTTTTAACTGTTTCGGGCCGAAACCGAAAATGACTTATTTTGCCATTTTCGGACAAACTTTTTCGGTGGCCGAATATTCGGTGCATCCCTAGTTTGAACCCCACCGGTTAAAAACACCAATGAAAATGGAAATTATGTACGTGTTGATTTACATACAGAGCGGGTAAATGCTATCCGATCACAAGTAGACAAAGAAGTCAGATGTGAAAAGACAAGTGTGAACACACGGACTGAGACCCTGTTTCCACCTGGGATTAACATCTGACTTTTTGAATCTGGTTACAAGTGGACAGCTCTCAGTCCGTGTGTTCCCACTTGTATTTTCAAATGTGACTTCTTTGTCTACTTGTGATCCGATTCCATTTACCCGCGCTGTATTTAAATCAACACGTACATAATTTCCGTTTGCATTGCTTTTTTTAACCGGTGGGGTTCAAACAAGTAAACATACAGGGCTGTACAGTGCCACAGTTTTAATCGCATTTGCTATTAAAATGCATTACATGCGAAGATAATTACCAGTCTAGGTTGATGAGATAGGCTACTGTCTCATTTAGACAAGGAGGAGCAATGCACAACACTGCTTAGAGGGCTCTACATTAACACTCGCCAAATGCGGGAAATATCATAGATAGTATGAAGGTAAAAACTCTTAGGCGAGTAAGTTATTACGCCTCTTTGGCTGGTGAAAGATGTGTGTTTGCCGGGCGGCTTTTCTAACGTCTGCTACACTCTTGCCACCAACACCAGTAGCATACACGGCTTTCTGTATGCAGTTAAGATACTGCATATGCGAACAGAATATTTCCTGTGCGCCTTCACATTAAAAGCATGTTACTAGCCAAACGCGAGTTGACTTTTATTCTTACGCAGATAAGAACAGGAAGTAGTTGCCTTGCAGCTCTCCAGTCAATAGCAGCGATTTCCGTGGTTTCAGATATACGCAGTGAAATGAAAACAGAGCTTGTCTTTTGCAATACTGGCGGATGCAACTAACGTTCATGAGGCTTCTATAAAAGCTGCATGAACGCCAGTGATGTATTTTCAACATATTTCCGTTCAGGCAGGGGGCGGCAGTTGAGTAGGAGGTCCCTAATGGGGACACAAACCACATTGGGGTTTCCACTACCAAATGAATGCGAACACAAGCGACGTAAACCACCTCCGAATGTGGTTTTTGTGATCCGATCTCAATGCGTCTTGAGAGTGTTTTCACCTGTAGTTAGGGCTGTATTCAGGTGATCGGATCACGAAAGTCAGATGTTAATGCCAAGTGGAAACGGGGTCTGAGAACTGGCCACTTGTAACCAGATGACCAAAATCAGATCATAATCTCAGGTGGAAACAGGGTCTATGTTACCCAGTATCTCCTCCTTTCGGTATCTGTTACCAGAGGCTACTTGGTGGCCTCCCCGTTCTAGTGTTATTCTTGAAGGCAAGGCTTGTTATTCTTGAAGGCAAGGCTTGTTTCATCATGGAAAAGCAGAACTCAGTTAATACTGTTGCTTCAGCACCATCGTAAACCACCTCCGAATGTGGTTTTTGTGATCCGATCTCAATGCGTCTTGAGAGTGTTTTCACCTGTAGTTAGGGCTGTATTCAGGTGATCGGATCACGAAAGTCAGATGTTAATGCCAAGTGGAAACGGGGTCTGAGAACTGGCCACTTGTAACCAGATGACCAAAATCAGATCATAATCTCAGGTGGAAACAGGGTCTATGTTACCCAGTATCTCCTCCTTTCGGTATCTGTTACCAGAGGCTACTTGGTGGCCTCCCCGTTCTAGTGTTATTCTTGAAGGCAAGGCTTGTTCCAATTTAAGAATTTAGTTTCTTCCCACTGGCTGATTTGAAAACGCAAAGGCTACTTACCATAAATTGGAAGCTCCAGCATCTGAACTCTGTCTGTTACAAGACAAGTACTGTAACCACAAGCTTGCTAATGTTTAATGAATTAATAACGTAAATTACTTAATTAAAATAAAGTATTATTTTCCTATGTGTCACTTTGTTTGGGGACTTGATATGGTGGCATCTCCCTAGGTCAAAATTTCCAACCTAAGTGTGGCAGGTCAAACCTTGTACCATTATTATACTATAAAATGAAGATAAGGAAGGCACTTCAAGTTTTCTCATTTATTTGCCACACAACTCAAACTTGTCACCGACCCTGGCTTTGGTAATTTGAAATTGATAGCGCTGCAGAGTCAACTGGCATGTTATGTGAAACAAACCTGGGCTTCAGTGGTTTGATAATTATTTTCTTTTTATCCCTTCAGGTGGTGACACACTTGGAAAACCATAGCAGAAAGGTGACCATTCTGCTCCTAAGGACATATTGTTTCTGTTGAGTGGATGGACTTACTGATTTCCACATGGAAAACGATTTTTTGGTTTTCTGGATAGATCTTTTTGGGTTTCAGATCGAAAAGTGATGCCATCAGCTCATGGACAGAATTATTTCATCATGGAAAAGCAGAACTCAGTTAATACTGTTGCTTCAGCACCATCGGGTGGAGAATCAAGTACCTTTATCTGCACCGAGTGTGGAGATGGGTTCAGCCAGTACTCTAGTGTAATGGCTCACATGGCCATTCATGGACCTTTAGAGTCATTTTCCTTTGATGGCTCATCAAATGGATTTGAAGTACCTCGAGAATATGTGCTACAAGAAAATGGTACACTGACAGTTGTGAATGGCTTGGTACAGTCACAGTCATATGTAAAACCAGCGTCTCCTGGAGTCCTGCCATCACATTTCCCACCCCCTTTCAGACCAGTGTCTCCAACTCTAAAGCCACCGCCTTTTCCTTATAGAGATGTTTTTAGGCCAAGGCCATCAGACTTAAACTCTCGTCAGGGCCATTACCGTTGTGAAATATGTAGCAGATCATTTAACAGCCTGCAGAGTTTACATCGTCACCAGCAATACCGAAACACAGAGAGAGGTTACAAGTGTACTTTGTGCTGTAAAATATTTGAAGGAAGACAGGACCTTAAGAAACACCTCCAAGACCATGCCAATGAAAGGTTCCACTGCTGTGGTCATTGTGGTAAACGCTTCCTTAAAGTAGATTCACTGAATGCTCATCATAAAGAAAATCACCTCTCCCAGAAGACTATAGGGTTAAGTAAATCTGAGAATAAGCAGGAACAAAAGTTTGAGAAAGCATATCCTTGTAGGAAGTGCAAGTTAAATTTCTTCTGGATGTCAGATTTCCAGGCACATTCACTGTACCATTGCAAAGGGAAAAAGCCTGTTGCTACCAATGCATCTGAAATTCAAGTTAACTGTAAGAGCAAAGAAGACCCACCACTTGAAAACTGCTACAGTAATGGCACATCTGTTGATGTTAAGAATGGGGACAGTAAAATTGCTAGGGACGCAAGCGATGAAATTGAGATTGAGATTGATAATGACTACTCTTTCACACCATACAGATGTGGTTTATGTGGGGATCGTTTCCAAAAGTTAACAGCTCTGAAGGAGCATCATCTCACACATCAAACTCAGGAGGAAATAGATAAGCTGAATCAAGAATCAGAAAGAACATTTAAGCGAAGATTACCACTTAGAGTTAGACATAGACGAGGGGCTAAGCCAAATGAAAAGCTGCATCCCTGTAAGCAATGTCAACGTGTCTTTCATCATTCTAGTAGTTTATCTCGGCACATGAGATACCATAAGGGCACTATGCACACATGTGTATTATGTGCCAGACACTTTTCACAGCTTTGTGACTTGACAAGGCATATAGCCATGTACCACAACGGTGATTCAGAAACTAAAACAGGTTTGAAACACTTACACAATGGATCTTCCCCCAATTCATTGAAGTGTGACAAAAACACAAGCTCCTCTGACGAAAGAAACAAGAGCTCATCTGACAATGAACAAACGGCTTCAAAGCACCATCCACAGGGGAAACAACCAGGAAAAGCGGGAAGAGTAAACTACAAGTGTCAGGAATGTGGAAAGAGATTTGGGCTGTTATGTGTGTACCAACGGCACTTGCGCTACCACAAAAAGGAACCTAGTACGTGCCCCAGATGTCCAGCTCAATTCAAGAATGCTTCATCCCTTGAGCTTCACCTTCAAAATCACCCCAGCATTGGAGAAGCAGATGATTTTGGACAAGCACATCACAGCACTGGTTCCAGTGGGGGCACTGTCCTAAAAAAGGGTAATGCAGAGGACATAGAGGATGACTATATGGACCATACTCTAAATGATACAGGAAATACTTCAGAGGTTCTTTACGAATGCACTGAGTGCACTAAGACATTCTCATGCTTGGAGACCTTTCTTCAGCACCAGACTTCTCATGGCTCAGAAAACAACGGGTAACTATCATGTCAGACCCATTAGTTATTGTTATTGCCAACTATCAAGCTCTCAGGATTTGGGGGGTTTTGAGTTTAGATTATGCATTGATGTAAAGTTGTTTGTGATACATGTTTTTCATACTTTTTATAGGCGTTTTATTTCAGCATGAGAAGAGATATGATGTATATTGTTGACTTTCAGAAACCAATTACAACCAGGAACTAAGGCTTAGGTACTGAGTATGCCTAATGACCATTCAATTAAATTCAGAATGTTTGAAAATGGACACAAAATACCCAAAATGTAACTTTAAACTTTGTATTCTCCCACAAATTGTGGTTAACTTGACCAAGTTATGATAAATATGTTGCTTTTCACTGTGTTTTGTTTTATATTGCTTTATTTTTCATAATGTTTAATTTGCAGATGTGTATTTTTGAGATTCTTTAATATTTGGTATGTGTATATCTAACCTTTTTTAAATGATGGCATTGTAACTGAAATAGTGTTTTAATTTTGCCATTAAAATTGTATCGAGAACTTACTTTATGCGCTATCAAATTTGCTTTGATTCCCTTTTAACCGTTGTGGCAGTGAGGAAACACCATTAGCTATATTTTTGTTCCTTAGTTAGGCGTGTTTAGGCTTACATTGTATGGAATTAAATTACAGCAAGTTAATGGCCACTGCAGGGTGTTAATTGTATGAACTGAGGAGTCGCTAATTGTGGATGTAGGAAAATGTATTGTTTACTTTTTAAAGATACTGGACAAGGTTATTGCTATTTTATAACCCTTGAGTGCAGTTTGTTAGAGACCATATCTATGATTGGTATGATTTTTGTTCTTGCAACCCCTATAGAAAAGGGCTGTACTGCACTTGCCGCAATTGCAATTACATAAAAGCCACAGCATCTTGGATAAATACTAGAGTCAGAGCTGTGATAAATGTTGTAGAGAGTTCAACACAGTTTAGTTCTTCTGAGCCATTATTGTGTTCTAAGCAGCTGTGTCCTTTTTTAGATGTAGTAAAAGAGTAATGGGTTGGCAAAGTAGGCCTTGCTGCGAGTTTGTCCTTGTTGGCAACCAAATAACCAAACAAAGAAAATGCTCTCATAGACTAACATTTAAAACACACCAAGTAAATTATTATAATTCACCAACTACAAAACCAGGGACCAGTATGAGATACCTCTTTTAATAGACAAAATGTGTTGGTCATCATACACACATTTGGACCCGTTGGTGGAACCAGATAAAAAAGTGAGGTGGGTACCAGAATCATTGGTAACATCCTCTGACAACAACGCATTGTACCAACCTTTATGGCAGTATGGCCAGTTTTAAGAGCAAGAAGACTGACGCCAGTGCTGCACAGGATGTGGAAATGCCACGCGACTCAGAAAATCATTAGCTAGTCCAGGGAGCAAATTTCTCAGTACATGTCGTCTCTGAAAGTGCCAGTCTTTACCATGTGTTGATAACAACTAGCCTGGCATTCCCAGACCTGCCACTAGGCGCTGGCAAATTAAATTTGCTGCGCGTGTTGGTCTGGACACGCTCCGTTGAAGCTTTATCAAGAAGACCAGAAATCTGGGCTCACGTTTCAATTGGTTCTATCTCATATGGGCGCGCCAGAGCCCTTTATATGGTACTCTGGGGAGGACGTAACCGGATGACGACAGTGACGTGCATGCGACGTCGAAGCCGTGATAGTAAACATCAGAGATGGCTGCGGATATGTTGTGTGAGTTTGAGACTGCTTTGGCCTCGACCCTTAACGATTTGGAAGACGGCACTCAAATCTTTCATTAGCAAGTAAGTGGAATGTTCTATTTTGCCGACCGACAACGGCAAACGTTTAATTTAACAGTTTAACAGCTGTTCGCTAAACGAAAGGGGCTTACGTCGCCTTGTGCATCGCTCTGATTGGTTGTAGTGCTATCCAACTGCGTGCAGTGGCATTTGAAATGCACGAGTAGGAGCCGCCCCTTGAGTTGGAAATTACAATTGATCGTCGCCAGACCCTCTATCGTTCAAGATATCAGGGTCTGGATTTCCAGGCTAGATAACAACCTCATTGATTTACAATGTTTATGTGTTAACAACTGTACATGTATGTCCACACCCAGGCCGTCTAGTTTTCATATTTTCTAATCTTAAAAGTAATTTTTGTCCTGTTTCCTAGTGTTGGAGGAGAGGAGAGTGATGTGAGACAGTTAGACAACATAAGCTGTATAAAGTTTAAGCATGAGAGTTTAATTCAAATCAATGGTTTCTCGCGAGGATGTTTTTGTCGTGTACAGCCAGAGCTTACAGTATGAAAAGCTACTTCTTCAGGTGAAAAAAGTCATTTTAAATCATTTACACAAAGCATCAACCACATGACACCATCTTTGTCATGTGATTGGTTTACACTTAAACAATAGGTACAGTCACGCACTATGTAAACAGGTTTCCTAAATAACACCGCAGGGTGTGTCCGAGGATGGGGGGGGGGGGGGTGGAGGGCGAGACAGTCTGAAGACGATAGGCTGGGTGTAGGTGTGGAATACACATAGTATGTGGAGAGGGGGAATTTGGAAATTTCTAAATGCAGACACTGTTAAAACAGCCCTCTTATCATTTGAGTCAAGAGATATATCATATGCAATATTTGCCATTACAAGGGGAATCCCTCCTTTTTCAAATTTCACTCAATAAACACCAGTTTGTCTACACAACCTCAGGGGCCTAACATAACAACATGCCAGTTTTTTGAGAAGTGCGGGGCTCAGTAGCTAATTGGCCATAACTCATTGAGCATAGGTCCTATCATCATAGAAGTTACTGGATATTTGCAGAACTTGTGTGGTAGTGTGTAACTCTAAGCTTTTTGAGCCGAACCCATAGGTGTCGCCAGAAACACCAAAACCAAAGGCCACGCTCCACACTGACTCCGATTGACCTTACATTTCTTACACAAGTACAACTTATGGTGCTATACAAAAAAGCCTCTTGGACGATAGAGGTCAGCCATGATGACGGATTTGACTTAATTTGCGTAAACTGCAATCCAGTCACGTGACATCTTGTTTCCAACCTATCATCACCAAATATGTACACAGCCTTAGGGGACCAACACACATGTAAAACATTTAAGCAAGATAGCTAAAGTAACTTGGCCGCCATTGACAAAAAATACTTCACAAGCCTTGGTAGCAAGGCCTTTGCTACGAATTTGCCATGACTAATCACCCAACTGCCCAATCAACCCCAAACTTGGGACTTATCTTCAGAAAGAGTGTGGCAGTAGTTCGCCAGGCTGACGGGGCGTATTACTGGTTGGAAACCTACTAGTTCTTCAACGTTTTGAGAAAACGTGTGGGGCAGTAGACTGAGTGGGTGTGTGCCAGTGCCCTCTGACAAATGTTCAGCGTTTTGGTGCAAAGGATTCTCCCAAATGTGCATGCATGTGTAGACAATATCAGTTTAGGGTGCTCCTGTTTGGTGACTGAGGCACATAAACAGTGGCGTAACTTTGATGTTCATATTAGTGGGGACACATTTTGGCGAAACGTCACACAATTTGGCGAAATGCCCTCGCCCCAGACCCAGCATCCAACCGCTCACTAGTTTATTAACCAAACCAGTTTTATCATGTATCTATGTAGCCTATAGTTTAGTCAAGAGTTGAGCGGCTATCAATCGTTTTGCACTAAAACACTTATTATATTCATACATCCTTGGCTGCTTATGTTTCACAGTAGGGCTGTCCCCGACTCGGAATTTCAGTTTACGAGTGAACCGGGGAGTTGGAGGGCAGCTGAAGCGCGAGCGTGCCTGAGCCTCGGCGAGCCGGTGAAAGAGAAACAACACAGAGCCGGTGACGGCTGCAGAGAATGGTGATTTGCGCGAGTAAAAAAGACAAGATGCTCGCGGTCTACGGGGGCTTAATTTTTTCCAAGGCGACCTCTCTTTACTACAGCACATAGCAGAATCAATAGGCATATATAGTGTGCAATTTGCACAGCGCAAACGCTGAGCATTCACCAAAAAACAAAAAGTTTCACAGCTAATGTAGCCGTTAAAGTCAGAAAAGATCTTTGACTTTTTGGGTCATCAGATAGTCTGCTCTGACCCTTTTTGTAGACTGTATTCGAGTTGTCAATCCAGTCCAGTTTATTGTTCAGGTGAACACCCAGGTAGCCTACTTATAAGATATAACTATCTCAATGTCCATTCTGTGGATAATAATAATAATAATTGATAGGTTTTATATAGCGCTTTATTGCCTAGGCACTCAAAGACGCTTTACAGGGTTCCTGGTTCAATTCGTTCACACACAGTCATACCGGTGGTGGTAAACTACGAGAGTAGCCACAGCTGCCCTGGGGCAGACTGACCGAAGCGTGGCTGCCATTCAGCGCCAATGGCCCCTCCGACCACCACCTCAAACATACAGCAATCATACACATTCACACAAGGCAAGGTGGGTGAAGTGTCTTGCCCAAGGACACAACAACCATGACACAGGTGGCCGGGATGGCCGTAGATGTTCACTGGTGTAGGAGGAGAGTATTTGCCCCTTCGGATATCCACAACTAGCTCCTTGGTTTTCACTGCATTGAGTAAGATGGTTCAGCTTGCACTGGTTAGTAAATCCCTTGGTCGGAACCAGGTACTTACTGTCGTCCCCATCTGTGATGAGGCAAACGATTGTGATTTAACTATCTCAATGTCCGTTCCCTAAATCCCTGGGTCAGTTCCCTGTACCATCTGTAATGAGGAAAACGATTGCAGTCACCAGAGATCGTTAGCAGGTGGCAGTTTGTTATGTTGTTAGTGGAGTCTCCAGTGTAGCGAGTGATATAGAAGGGGGTCGGAACCGTTTCCTGCAGGACCCCAGCACTAGCACTCACTAGGCCTCGTACTATGGTCGGTTGTTGAGGTAATCCATGATCCAGGTGATGGTTCACCACTGTGCACTCTAGCTTATTCCCCAGCAGCCTAGGCCTTTTGGTTATCAAGGCACTGTAGAAATAAAACAAAATTATTGTCACAGTGTCCCCGGCCTTTTCCAGGTGAGAGAGGGATCTCTTCGGTCAGGCTGAGGAGAAACAGCTGTTCCACTGTTGAGCTCCCCAGGGCACAAAGTGGCTGAGCTGAATGGCTGAGAGCTGAAGAAGGTGTCAAAGGAATCTGATGGTTGGACGTGGGTCCTTATCGAGAAAGGAAAGACAAGAGGAGTTGCAGCACTTGGGACTGGTAAGGGATAGGGGTGTATGACTGATCAAATGCATTGAAGAAGTTGTGTAGGTAGTTTGTTTAATGTTTTGGTCCCTCATGGGCTGGGAGTCAGGTTACTTGTAGCTGTGGATGGTTTTAAGGCCCCTCCAAACTCTCACTGACATTGTTCTTTTGCAGCTGATCCTCCATTTTCTTTCTATAACTTTTGTTTTCCTCCCCGATCCTCAATCTCAGTTCCCTCTGAATATTTCTAAGCTCCTCTCTATTTTTCGGACTCATAAATGTAACACCAGGGGCGGGTTACAGTATTTGTTTTGAGATTCGGATTCCCTGGCAAACCAACACAAGCAAAGATGAAAGAAGAGTTCTTATAAAAATATATACTTTATTACGCTATTTTAAAAGACAAGCTTGTTGATCAATAGCCTCTTAAAAGAGGACAGAATTATTTAAAAGCAACGTCTTCTTGGTTGTCCAATGTTCTATACGAAGGGGGAAATACCAAACTCAGTCCAGTCCCGGGTTGGCTCCTTGTTTTCCCTTCGGTCCAATCCGGATAGGAACTCAGTGAAACAGCTTTGCTCCAATCCGGAGGTCCAGCGCCAGGGATTCCTGGGGGCCGCTCCAATCCGGACGTCCAGCGCCAGGGATTCCTGGGGACCGCTCCGCTTGTGCCAGCGATTCCTAGGGGCCGCTCTGCTACTGTCAGACAGACATGAAAATCAATGTGTGCCTTGCAGCGCAGTACATTTAAAAACACATTTACTCTCTGTGGGTTAGCGTGACAACTTTCCTTAACGTGAATGTATACGAGCCCATCAACAGGTGCAGTCGTCACTACCGCTCCGCCGTCGTCACTACCGCTCCGCCGTCGTCACTACCGCTCCGCTGTCGCCTCTGGATCTGGCACCTCACTAAATCAAACAGGAACAGGAGTCAACAGCTTCTCCTCTCGTGTCTGAATATAAAAAGCACACACACCAATGGAGGAAGAGGCCACTTCCCTTAAGTTGGAGTGTTGCGAGCGTTGACACTGCAGAGTCTGGGAGACGATTTCACCGAGACACAGGAGATCCAGTCCGCTGGGAGACGATTTCACCGAGACACAGGAGATCCAGCCAGCAGCAACACTGGGGGAGGAGATCCAGTCTGCGACAGCGGGCAGCACGTTCGTCCGACCAGAGTTCCTCACCAGCGAGTCCTTCACTAGAGAGTTTTTCCGGGAGGCCATTCCCCTAGTTTCTGTTCTTTTCGCTCCTTTCCGAAGAGCTCCTTTCAGGGAGCCCTCCTCCGAGAGTCCCCTCTCTCGGAGTTCCTTCCGCCCCAGTTCCTTCTTTCTAGTTTCTTTTCGCTCCTCCATGTCTTTTTTAAAGGGAGGATCTGCTCAACTAGCAAATCGGATTGCTGATTGTTAAACGAGGTTCAGGTGTGTCAATTAGTGGCATGACTTGTGTGTAGCAGGCAGTTCATGGGAGAGGTAAACAAAATGATGAAAATCCACAACATCAAACAATACAAAACCACAGCAATCAAAAGTATTAAATTAAGGGAAATCACAGCAAACAATAATATTCAAATGCATAAAATAAAGTGAACCATCATCCATACTGCTCATGACTACTTGTTTTCATTATGTTACATAAACCCTCTTTTTGTCAGCTATTATACAGGGTTTGCAGTTGGATAAAGACCTTACAGTCTTCATAGGAACAACGTTCTCACCACAGAAGTTGATAAAGTCTGTGATGCAGTGTGTGAGATTGTCAATATCCTCCCCATGGGAATCCCAAAGTACTTCCCACACTGTTGATTCCAAGCAGTCCTTCAGACCACCTTTTTGCAGTGTTAGTGACCACTGGCTGCCTGGGAACCAGAGGTTTGTTCACAGGCAGGAGGTGTACCAGGTTGTGGTCAGATCTTCCAATGGGAGGGAGAGGTGTTCTATGCCTTCTTCTTGTTGGCATTAAGAAGGTCTGTGTTTTATTGTCTCTGGTGCAGCATGTCACCTACTTCCGCTCAATTTTCATTTCCCTTCAGTAGTCAGTGTGGGTCTGCGGTATATTTGTGGGTTTTCTCCGATAGATTTTTACAGGTCCAATCAGCGAACAGAGAGAGTGGCTGAGAACAATGACGTTGAGGTTGTGCACCAGTTTCAGTTGTAGTCAGAAGCCGGCGCATGACATACATCACAACCAAACGTTATGCGATTGGTTGGCAGATCCAGAGTGGCACTGGGCAGATCCAATAGTTTTAAACTTCAACAGACAACCGCCTTCAAGTGAGGTAACGTTTGTCAATTGAGCTATTCCAGACCTTCTATACAAATGAAATGAAGTACGATGGTTTGGTAGGACCAGGCGAGCAGCATGTAACATACTAGCTGAAAGTGGGAAGAGTGGAGGACAGAGAGGTATGATTGAAGTGTCTCGAGATGGGAAGGAGGGTGTGAGGGTGCCGTATCTGCAGCCTGCTTATGCATGCTCTTGTCAGCTCTTACATTGGCATCCGTGCTGTGCAGAACAACTCCTCTTTCATCTGTGCCAGGGCAAAGGTAGTGTACCATGCTTGAGTACGGTACAGAGCACTCAGACCGTTCAAACAAACTAGATTTTAGCAGTCAATCGTGATAGGGCATGGTGGGAATGCCTAGTATGCATTTGCCCTTTATTTCTGGCCCCATCCACTTAGACATCACTCTTAGCCACTGTTGCAAAGCCAGTAGTCCAGTGCAGTATGAGGGCTGTTTCAGGGCCCAATTGTGCACCAGTGCTTTGCATTTCCACAGCAAAAGAACCAGCTCACGGCCAGGAAAACTGCTTCAGATCAATACCAATTCTCTGCTGGTCTAGAACCAAGATCTGCATACGTCAGGGGTTTGGGGTTGAAATACTTATTTTAACCAGACCAACTAAAACTGTTTGACTGCCAATGAAAAAAAGCACTATGAGCGTTATTGCCGATCGCCAGTAACAATTGCAACAAGCAGCATAAAGATGCTGGACCGGTTGTTTTTTAAATGCCTGTTTAGGCTTACAAAGAATAGCAAAGCCAGTACTGACACTCAAAATTGTAACAGTCTGCGGTTGTTGTTGTTGTTGTAGCACTAGCATTAGCTGGTAGAACGGAGACGTGCACAGACATACAGCGATGTAATGACTTGGATCTCTAGCTCCTGGAAAAACCTGTTTTTTTAGAAGTTTAACAAGTTGAAACAACTGTCAACTGGTACGAACAGCCCAGAGCTACAACCAGGTTTGCGTTGGTGGAAAAGGGTTACAAAAAGTAGTCAAATTGTGGGGAGTCTAGTAGACTTTGGGAGAATTTACCAGATTTAACCAATCATGTTTTGCAATCTTGCCATCCACACAAGGTTCCTACCTTACCACACCTGTGGCCAGTCTGGTCTGACACCAGTGTTGTCTGTGAGAATGTATGGTTAATCAACTTAAAGGAGGCTTTCACAACTACTTGTTTGATCCGAACTTAAATTACAGGTGTGAAACCTCCCTTGGACCTTGGTCCGGACTAAATAGGTGGAACTTTGTCCGACTTTAAAAGGTAGTCGATATCCGGATTATACTGATTATACGGATTATATTCTAAGCAGTTCGGTTTTTGTCCAGTTTGAGGGCAGTTTTTGGATGGTTTGGACCATTTACAGGAAGTCCTGGCCGGCGATCCCCAGTCACAAAGAGGAGAAATGAGTCGCTGACGGCCGAGCTGCAGGAGCGGGGCTTGGGGGGCTTCTGACGGGAGACAGGCGATTGGACAGGTGTGCGTTGTCTGGGCAGCTGTATGAACTATACAGCGCTGCAGGAAATACATCTGTTCACATTTTTCTTCTTTCAATCATTCAAACTGGTGAAGGCTTTACTACTGATTAGAAACGCTGACGTCAGATGCATACCCATCTACAAACCAATCAATGCCCAGTATAAGGGGATGCAGCCCATGTAGGTGATAAACATAGACGTAGGCCTACGTCATGGAAAGTTCTTTAATGCGCTGGCAAAACTGCAATGTGAAACAAATCACAAATCCATACAGGGGATTTTTAAAATAGTTTTTAGTTCAGACCTTGGTGCTGACATTTAGATGTGAAAGCCACCTTATAAAACGTTTGCCCTTGTCTGCAATTCTCGCACAAAAACATACCGGTACTTAGTTTAAAATATTTGCCTAGTCATAGGACAAATGGCAAAATGTCACAAACTGCACATACTTGCCAATCAATTCATGTCCTACTCCAAATCAGTTGCATTGGATAACGTATTGTGGGTGTAGGCCATGTGCCTCCTGTGATGCACATCAACTGAATGGTCATTTTTATTATGATAACCAACCCTCCAATACCGACCCCCATCCCCAGCACCCATGATGCATGTATACTGTAGTTAATTAGCAGGTGAGAAAGATCAGTCTGAACATGACTGTAAACAGTAATATGAACACACATGCAAGTCATGTAGACTGACACAGTATGTAGCTGAGCATGTATGTGTGGACAATATGGTGTTCATCCATCAAGTCATTTCCTGGAGCAGCCAGTATAGGGATCCCCTTGGTAACGAAACTGGCAGGACTAGAACTGGGAATTTAACCTGCAGTCCCGATGCACAAGGGCATCTGATAATTCAATGCCATGACTCTGTGTTGGGTCCCTGCAAATATGAATGCATTAAATGGTTGCATCTTCCACGTTTCCCAATTTTTATTGGACTCAATGGATCAAATTCCAATAAAATTAAAAGTTATTTCTGCGTGTTTGCGATGTTCCTTTTCAATTAATAAGCTTTTTGGGGGGAGTGCACGTCAAGTGATGCTGCAATACAGAGTTTGGCCACCATGCCAGAAAAACGTCATGGATAGCTTTGAACCAAATAACTCCAATATTCCTTTTGCAAAACTGATCGACAGCTGCCTACAGACTTCTATAAACCCCCCCCCCCCCCCTCCCCCAACATAGGCATACAGCACATTGTACCCCTTTATGACATCAGATTTGTATCCTGCCGACATGTGTGGATGTAGGGTTACACACTTTTGCCTTTGTCAGATGACACGCCCTAAACGTTAACGTTTGACCTTCCAGAGAACCCTTCTTCCAAACACTGCTGAAATCTTGGAAGTTCCCAATGCAGCCACAGTTGGGCGTTATTTAGTTGTTTGTTTTGTATTGCTTATTTTTGGAGAAGTGTAGGGTAGGGTATAGTGGATTGTAGGGGGATGGGTAATTAGAAGTGTATCTCCATAAGCATTACAGCCAGTCTGGGGAATTTAACCTGTAAGCTTTGAAGCTCAAGTCACTTCAGTGCTTGAGAATTGGCAGCATCTTAAACAAGTCACCCAGTCATACAGACTAAATTCGTAAACCCTGATATTAAAGATACAGGTGCGTTGGATAGTCCAGACCAGTTTTTGTTTGTTTTATTTATTTAGCCTATTGCAAGCAGCAACCCCTTAATCGGATAACAAGGCAGTTATCTAACAGTTATTTAATTGGCATATTAGTGTACCTTTTTGCTTCTGTGGGTGGCAGGTTTAAAATCTGAGAGGAAATGCGGTTTATTCATTCACATGATAGCCTAGGCTACTGTTGTACACAAATAGGCTTCATTAGGATCAATATGGCTTACTGTTATCTGCACATTCTCAGGTATAATAATAGCAAACCATGAGTAGCCTACAGTTATTGTCTGGTTGGTAACAGAATAGGCTACCAGACATTGCCAAACCAGGAGATCCAGTAAACACCTAAATGTTAAATAGCCTATGTTTGGATTTTTTCTTCTTCTGTAGAAATGTTTTTTTCTCCATAGTAACTGGTTCTTATCCCCCTCCTCAGCCAAAGGGGTTTGGTTTTGAAGTAGATCAGCACAAGAAGAGGTGGCGCCATTTTGTAGTTCCTGCACACAAAATGGTTGTGTGCAACTTAACCCTTTGAACACCAACCGCACCTAGTCCCGCAGACAAGTCCATGAGACGAGTACGCCCAATAACTTCGTTCACACGCATGCAACATCAACGGAGCAGTGCTGAAGCTTGACATGGGAGCACTGAAGACCCACTTAGGACTTCAACAAGCAGCCCATTTAATGTCAGCATAAGTAGTGATGAGTGTCTGCCTCAGCCTTAGCACGTAGGGTGCAGAGGAGGAGCTGCAGAACAAGAAGGCAACCGCGGTGCAGTCGCCCGGAAGGAGTCGTGCTACAGCCAGCCCCGTCAGGGCAGTGGAAATCATAGAACAAGGAGGGGCGGGCTTTGTCGTATCCCCTGCATCTTGCCATTGGTTGTAATCAGACAGTTGCATAATACGCAGAATTTCGTATAGTGTTTCTGAAAATGCGCAAAGAAGGATAATGGAGGCAGATTTGGACATAGCTCCGCTATCCGAAGCCCAACATGCGGTGTAGCACACGTCGTGCGGAAAAAACGACATCTAGCCTATATTTGACTGAACTACCCTAATCGACTCACTGTCCAGAAAGAAAAAGCGTAAGCGTATTCTGGCGGTGTTTCCCATGAAAGACGGAAACCATCGGCAAGGAGGACAGTCGCTTTCTCAGTGTGCTGTGCTGGCAAAGAAAGAAGGCTGAGATCCATTGTCGTTCAGCGTAGTCTGTTACGGGATTATTACACACAGTATGTAGCTGGCAAGCAACAAAGGAAATCTTGCGGAAACGCACGCAAGAGGAATATGGAGTAACTGATGAAGGTAAGGAATCCTGTTGAAGACCATCAGCAGAGAAGCCATTAGCTGTTGGTTATCACTGCTAACTAGCATAGTGCTAGACACTATAGCAGCTATAGCTTCAGCCAGAATAACAACCAGCGTGTGAAATTATTTTAACACGTGGATTGAGTCACGACCAAAGGTTGCATGTTTTTGTTGAGCTGATGGCATTTTAGTCTAATAGCATCTGAAGATTCCTTTTGTATCATTTCCCCGTTATGGCTTGCTAAAAGTAGGCTACAGCATCTTGCAATGACAAATCATTCAGAAGAAACACACAGCATCCAGGTGGCCATACGTCGTCGTTTACGTGGAATTGTTTGAAAACACAAATTTGTCCAACATTGGCTGAGACAAAACCCATGTTTACAAAAAAAAGTTTTGTTAAGATTAGAAACATTTGCTGATATTTATTCATTGAGTAGGCTACCTGGTTTGTGGCAGCTCGTTGATGTAGCCTATGGCTTAATTTCTAGGATAATTATCCACAATAAGCCCCCAGGCGAAGTACACAAAGTTGTCATCCTCATATAAAATAAATACAACAATCTGCCCTATAATCTTGCCCAAAATACATTTTACAAATGCATTATAGATAACTGTTATCAATCAGCATTTCTACCGTTTTGCCGACAAGAAGAGAAAAAATAAAGAACCTACCTGTACTGATAGTGTCAATCAAAACAAATCATGAGTAGCCCTATGCCTAGACCATCTTTTGCATTTACATATTAAACAAACCAGACATGGTTGGGCGTAACTTTTAATTTATACCCCGGTACAAATACCATTGTGTAAGTGTTGCCCTTTTTATTTTCTTCCTCTATTCACTACTTTAGCGGCAGCTGTAGCCTTTTTGTTTTAGTTTCTTGCCTAACACTACATTTTACTAGCCTGGCACTGCCCACCTACTTCCGCTCAATTTTCATTTCACTTCAGTAGTCAGTCTGGGGCAGTGTTGCCAACTCTTCAGTAAGGAAAGTAGCTATTGGCTGTCCTAAAAGTCGCTAGAAGTCGCCAAATGGCGTCATCACCTAATTTGCATATTCAGAGACAGTAGGGCGTGAGGACCCGGCCGCCTGTCAGTGCTCTCGGACAGGGGAGAGGCCGCGGAGGCAGCCGATGCTCGTTGAGAAGAGTGAAAAGTGATACTTGCCGTAGCTCAAAGATGGCGGCCGTTCTGCACATGCGGTCATCATTTCGTGCAGGTGCCTCATATCGTGTAGTGACACTGCCGAATATTGATAAAAGAAAGCCGGAGCAAGAACAAGCTTTGCTGAGTTTTGTTGGTTTCCGGCCGGTCCCGGGCGCAAGACATAGGCCTACATCACAACCAAACCCTATGCGATTGGGTGGCAGATCCAGAGTGGCACTTGGCAGATCCAAACATTTTAAACTTCAACAGACACCCGCCTCCAAGTGAGTGAACATTTGTCAATTGAGCAGTTCCAGACCTTCTGTACAAATTAAATGAAGTACGATGGTCGGGTAGGACCAGGCTAACATTTTACTGGATCACATTGAACTGATCACGATGAAATTACCTCTGCCAAATTCTCATTTTAACAAACAACACTCGAACAAATCACCATGAAATGTGCCCTTTTTTTCTCTTTATAGTGCTGCCCTTTTCTGACAGTTTTTTCACTTGACAAATTAAGGGTAGCCCTACACTTCTTACAGGAGTTATGTTGTTCGTCAGCTTATTGGCCCGAACTGTAGTCGTGTGGAGTGTGCTCTTGTTTTGGCTCGTAGCTGCAGCTTTTTTTAAATAATGGGATTAGGGATGGGCATAATTAATCGATTAATCGATCATTGATCGTTAAGAATATTGTCGATCATGTGAAATTGTTATCGATCATATAGCCGTTGTGTTGCACATTCTGAGTCCCGCAGCACAGCAATGAATTTCCCTATGTGGCAGCACCAAAGACTGTATGGGCAGCAATTAAACATCCTACCAGCAGGGGGAGACACATAACTAGTAGTAGGAGACAACAGAACAGGCCCAGGCAGCAGCCTGCGAGCTGCCATAGATCAAAAACAAAACATAAACAGGAAGAAGTCAAGGCGAAGTTTGGCATCGGACAGCTTTAGAAGAACCGAAAATAACTAAGTTCATTAAGCATTGTGAAACCTTGTATAAGTACAACACTTAAACAAACCGAATTATGTACCACTTGTACATTGAAGCCTACAGCCGACCCTGTTTAACGTGTCACGTAGCATTAGCGGCTAACTTTAGCATCTATGCTTTCCTACTTCGCCTTCATCAGGGAAGTAATTTGCACATTTTGTTTATTAGATTAAGTACCGTTAAGTCCTTTACCACTCAGAGAAACGTGCCGTGCCCTTATGCAGTCTTTGGCAGCATCTTAGGAGGCGCTTATGTGTTTAAACTTTAAAGGTATCGTAGCATTGGCTCATTGTTGGCTCATAGGCTCAGGCTTTAACCAGCGCCACATTTTATTATTATTTTATTTTAAAAGGTTGCCTTGTCTTAATAGATTGTTGTTTGCCTAGAAGATCTTGGAATAAAGATGTAATTGAGTAAAAACCTCTTGTATACAGTCTATGGTAAAAACGCTGTATTTTGGATGTTCTGTTGGCATTTTTTAATATGTAAAAAGATAACAATTAATCGAAAATTGATCATTAATTTTCCCTATGATCGATCAATGACATTTCTTAAGATTCAGGGCTCCAGACTAACTTTTTCATTGGGTGCACCGGTGCGCCTAACTTTTTCATCTAGGTGCACCAGCATATATTTTGGGTGCACCAAATTAGTGCTGCACGTTTTGGAGAAATTGTGTGATTGCTATTATAGTGGCTAATATTGCGATTTGCGATGCAATATAATAAATAAATGGTATTATGATTCTTGGTTTTCAAGGAAAATTTGCGATTATTGATAGTTTTGAAATTTGATCTCAATTTAAAACAAACACATATTAAGAATCATTGAAAATATATAGAAAATAAAGCTTGTACTAGGCTAGCAGCCTACACTAGGGGTGTGAATGTTTACAAAAATGTCTAAATGGTTACAGTCTGCAATTTTTTTGTGTACACATTTAACCATAATATGGGGGGGAGGGGGGGTCAACGTCACTTTTTTTGCAGAGGCTGTTGGAGTGACAGTGTGCAGTGAGAAAGACAAGCAGACAGACAGACAGACAGACAGACAGACAGACAGACAGACAGACAGAGAGAGGCAGTCATTTCATGATTTAGCTTTTTGACTTAAGTGATCATAACTGCCTAGTGATCATCTGTCATTAGACTGACTCCCGCTGTCGGGCCGTTGGGCTCGCGAGCCGATCAGCTGTTTGAGACGGAGATGAAAACAAAAGTGAAACTGAAGGTGGAGCGTGCAGTTAAATATTTAAATTAATAAATATTGTAACCAAACACAATAATGTGTTGTGTTATCTGCTTTAGTACAGTAAATCACATCGCCCTCCACTCCTGGAGATAGCCTATAATCATTTCCCAAAGTAAAAAAAAAAAAAAAAACGGTTTTCATTTATTGATTTTTTCGTAGACGTTTATGATTTACCAAACGAGTACACGTGTACTCGTGCACACCCCTTACCTACACTGTTTTCAAAATAATAAAACACTTGATTAAAAAATAATCATAATTTCCCCATGAAAATAAAGGCATTCCTCAAGACAATAGTCTCTATCAATTTACTGAAACTTTCGTGGCCCTTCACTCTCATGCATTCGACGTTTCTCCGCACTGAATTGATAGACTGGGTGAGTTGCCACCGGTTGCCACGCGACATATAGCGACTATTACTTTCCAAGTTTTAGACAGCAGTTCAATGTGTTCAACGTCACCTTACTGAATCCTAAAAATCCCCATATAGCAGACGTTGGCTTTGATTTCCGTCACAGTTCAGCGTGGATGCTGATGCGCGTCGGTGTCCATGTTTGTTTGTTTACTCTGCTGTCTGCACCATAGTCTGCACCTGTCTTGCACGCCGTGTAGGTGCTCGCGCAGCTACACACACACACTCACTGTCAGAGGAGCCGAGTACGCTACCAAAAAGACGAGAGGAGCGGTTGGAACGTTTAGACACACGTGCGCACATTTATCCTACATTAAATCGCAATTGCAGCCATTTGTGAGGAATGTAATCGCTCTAGCTCACATCGTGATTAGAAGAATCGTGAAGCACAGCACCCAATATTACATAATATGACGTGAAAAATTTCAGGTGCACTGGTGCGACCAGTGAAAATATCTGGGCGCACTCACCAGATTTTTGGGCGCACGTGCGCCCAAATTAGGCGCACTCTGGAGCCCTGCTTAAGATGCCCATCCCATTATGGGATACAGGTTTTATGTACCTGTGAAGGCTGCCCAAACAAGAGCCTATGTGTGGGAAACACGGAGAACCGCAAACTTTCGTAATTTTAGCCCTCCACTCTTAGCCTGGTCCAACCAGACCATCGTACTTCATTTAATTTGTACAGAAGGTCTGGAAGTGCTGTAATTGGCAAACGTTCACTCACTTGGAGGCGGGTGTCTGTTGAAGTTTAAAACTATCGGATCTGCCCAGTGCCACTCTGGATTAGCTAACCAACCGCATCACGTTTGGTCAGACGTGTGTCATGAGCCGGCTTCTGACGGTGTGTTTCAGTTGTACAGGGAGCTCGGAAATTTCCGACTTAAGTACATATTGTAGTCTATGGATCTACCGGTACCTGGTAACGGTAACTTGCTAGAGCCTAACGTTTAGTTGTTGGGACGAGAAAGGTTGTAGGCGTCCATACTTTCCCGAGCAGTTGCACTGGAACAGACAGGTCGGAACTACCAAGTCGGAAATTCCCGAGTTCCGAGTAAAAAGGAACGCAGCATTCAACTGAAACTGGAGCGCGACTTTGACGTCATCGTTCTCAGCCACTCGCTCTGTTCGCTGATTGGACAGCCAAAAATCTGGACGAGCAGATTCCATGAATACACCCCGCCCCCAGACTGACTACTGAAGTGAAAGGAAAATTGAGCGGAAGTAGGTAGGCGGGCGGAGCCAGGCTACTCCACTCTAATCCTAACTGTCAAAATAATATTCTCATTTGGGTATTTGAAGTTTTTGACTGGACCGCAGAGGCCAGCCCTCCAAACACGAAATGTCTCTGAGTGAGTATCGGGGATACTGATGGCTAGACGGTTAATCGTTTAAACGTCCGCTGTCGCACTAGTCTGCAACAGAAATTCTAGTTGGTTAGTAATTAAATGCCCAACACGTGGACTTGAACAATAAATGTGTGAAACTGCGAGTATGTGTAAAAGTGTGGTTGAAAGAGGGGGAGAGAGAGAAAGCACAAAGCAAAGCAAAAGGGTTATCTTGACCGCAGCGGAAAGGCACAGCATCTGTGTTTTATCACTCAGGATCCCTGTGTGAGAGCATTCGTTCGTCAGCCGTTTTTCTTTTTGTAGGCTGGGTTATAATGCAGGCTTTACATGCTGGCTTTACATGCAGCGTTAGTAAACACTTGGTATGCCGGACTCGGCAGTCCGTCGGTAAGCAAACAGTACAGCACTGAAGCTTAACAATAAACTTTCTAAAGACACACTTAAAATAATTTGCTCTGAAGACTTGAACCTACTTGGGTCACTTCACGGAGCGATTTAACACTAGAACCGCCAGCATTCTATTTATACCTAGAACCGCCAGGCGGGTCAAATTGACCCATGCATTTCTATTGTGGTATAAAGTCATAAATTAGTTTGTTTAATAATCATCTGTGTTTTGGACCTCTTGTTTTATAATCTAAGTATCTTTAAGAACACAAATCACGTTTTGTGGCGACTCAGTAATGAAACTGAAAGTAGATATAATATCGCAAGTATAGTAATGAAAACAGAAGGTCAAAACAGCGTCCAAATGAGCTAAAATCATAAATACAATAAACAGTAACTTGGCAAACTTATTTTTAGGTAAGCTCTAATTGATTATTCATTCATTTTTCCCCACGTTGACATGTTTTGAGGCGGAGGATCCCTCCGACGCTCTCTGTCCGGCTCACAGACAGCACTCAGCTGTCTGTCAGTTGAGCTGCGAGCAGCGGTGCATAGAAGACAGCGCTCAGTTCTGATCTCTTGCTATCAGACTCGTATCACTCTTACTCGTATTTCACTTAGTAACTATAATGTTGTTAGGTATTTATCTTCATCTCTAATTTATTGTAAGTGTTTATGAATGATTGTACGTAGGCTACAGTTGTCAGATCGCGGACCCCAAACAATGTCGTTGCCTAGCAACCTGCTCGAAAATATTTCATTTTCCTGTGCGGGTCAAATTGACCCAGTGTGGCGGTTCTAGGTATAAATGCCTGTTTTTTTAATCCAGTTTAATTGTGACTTTATTTAACCATAGGGAGAGCATCACAACACAATTTTAGGAAAAGTCAAAGAGTTGGGGGCTTCAATATTTCGTAAAAGTATAGTTATGGGCAGTTGAAAAACCGCCACGGGTCAAATTGACCCCGTGGCGGTTCTAGTGTTAAGTGTGTTCTGTCGGGTAGCCTATGTGTGTTCAATGAGGGGGCAGTTATCTTTGTGTACAGTCTTAATAATAAACGGCATTAATTGCAACGGCATACATTGACTGCTTGGTATTGTCTATTAAGGCGCAGCCCGTCTCTGCTCTGCCACGGCAGCGGAGCAGATAATAGTTTCACTTTTGTCAAACATGATTTAGGAAGCTATCGATAGAACCGGAGAATGTTCGGATTTTCATGTAGGCTAAACACAATCGGCACACAGCATCAGATTGTTCGTGCACAACGTTTTCACATGTTTTCCGAAATAGTCGAGGTTGTTTGAGTGAGGAGCGGCCACAGGTGTGCGTCTGTGTGTGTGTGTGTGTGTAGGCCTGCCGCGATATGCAATAAATCAATTAATTGCGCGATAAATTAAAATGAGCGTTAATTTTTTGCCAGCCGCAATAATTTTCATTCGCATGCTTGTTTGTTTTCTTCGTGTCTCTATCTATCAAAGACACTGGATATCAAATGTTTTTTCTCCGGTGTATCTGCCCTCTCGCCTAATTGGTGTTTTCTTTGCCCCGACTGAATTCTTCAAGGCAGCGCGCAGGGTTAGGGCATTCAGTTAGTGATGGTTATTAATGGTGCCTTTCCTGCAGCGCTGCCTTAACCCTTTAGGCGCCGGGTTTTATTTAAAAAAATACTAGATTTTGACACCGAAATTTCAGAAGGCTCTGGATTGAAAGTGGTTTGAGATAGAGACAAAGTGTAAATGAGACAAATATTGAGAATGACCTAAAGATTATCAAGGGAGTACATTTTCCGATCTAATTAGCATATTATGACGGTATATGGCGGCGGCCATGTTGGAATATGTAATTTCCATGAAATACCTGATATTTTGAAAGAGAGTTGAACTTATTTCATCAGATTCACCCCTCCATCCATTTGTAATGATGTCCACTTTGTTGTAAGCCAACAGTTGTAAACTAGAACTACACCACAAAACCCATGTAAACAGGCGCTTTTTATGATTATTTTTTTTACCCATTTTTATTTACTTTTATCTTCTAGTCTTCATTATTATTATGAGTATTATTATCATTATAATATGATATGAATGTATATATATTTATATATATATTCATAATATATATGAATCATATATATTTATATGCTGCGTCGCATGGCTGCACCACTGCTGCGCATGGACGCACCGGGGCCGTAGAAAGAGTGAACACTAACTCCCTACTCGTCAACTTTTTGCTTGCCATATCTCTAAATAACTCCTAAATCCAGCTTCAGCATAAATAGCTTCGTGGCACACTATCTCCGATTTCGCACCCAACAACTGCGCGATTCATTTGCAGCCTGGACGCGGAGGTGTGTCACCTCTCTGCTCTGACGGCAGGCTGCTCCGAGGGGCATGGGCTGCTCCGAGACTGACCGCCTGTCAGTGCTTTTGGTCGGGGAGGGGCTCGCGGCAGCACCCGCTCCTCGTTGAGCACAGTAACTGCAGAGTGATACGTGCTTTCACGTCGGTGTCTCTAAACACCACACAAGTCTTCAATAACACCAGAAAAAAATCGCTAGGAGGATATGACAAAAAAAAGTAAGGTTTGGATGGGATTTTATTTTTATTTTTTGGGATGGGATTTCCGGTTTTCCTCGAATATTTTGCATTGAAGGATGACGTTTTTCTGAGCTGAGGTCTAGGTACGGGATGTCTGCCAACTAGTGGAGGGGAGTTTGAACAAAATATAACACTCTATTTAGAGAAAACAGCTGTTTGATTCAGTAAAGTGTCATGTCGCAATTTTGCGACTTTGGCGCCTAAAGGGTTAAAGGCCGAGTTGAGGGCACAACGAGTAAACCACCTTGTCACGTGTCATTCACTTGTTGCATGGTCTCTGTGTGGGAGGCGGAGCCCTCGCGTGACACAGAGTGCAGCATGAGAGCCCCGTGAGGAGGAGAGCAAGAAAACAAAAATGTGGAGGAATAAAAAGTTGGTGTTTAAGCCCAACGCGACAGCTGCCGTGTGGGAGCACTTCGGCTTCAAACCCAACGGCCGGGGCGAACCAACTAACCTGAGCGAGCCGACATGTCGCATTTGTTTGAAAACAATAGCCTCGTTTGAGTAGGAGCCGTCTTGCTCAGACCTGCGCAATTATGATGTGCATCTTGCTGAGAGCACAGCATTTTTGCAGCATTTTTGCTGTGCGCTCAGCAAGATGCGCGTCATAATTGCGCAGGTCTGAGCAAGACGGCTCCTTC
Organism: Ammodytes marinus; assembly: GCF_949987685.1. Classification (NCBI taxonomy): domain Eukaryota; kingdom Metazoa; phylum Chordata; class Actinopteri; order Uranoscopiformes; family Ammodytidae; genus Ammodytes; species Ammodytes marinus. Next base: position 15,954,830 of record NC_137217.1, on the reverse strand, counting down.
TCAAACGAGGCTAATATCAACAAAACGCGCCAATACAACACACCTGAATCTTCACCTTAAACACAATCACCCGATGCAGTTTTCCCAGCTTGGGAAAAAACAAATAGACTGAGTCAATTTTATTTATTGTTTTTGGTTGTTTTGTTAATTTATTCTGGATATTTTAAATGTCTTCCAGGCGTCTAGTTCCAGTGTTCTTTAAAAATAACAGTTTATTGATCTTCGAAAGGATGTACTTGCATTATTATGCCATTATCATTATATTAGTTGAAAATGGTCTCAAAACGGCAATATTATCGCTTATCGCAATAATTTCTGGGGCAATTAATCGCACAGAAAAATGTGTTATCGTGACAGGCCTATGTGTGTGTGTGTGTATGTAATTGTGTGTGTATACGTCTGCAGCATGCACTCTCTCCATTATAATGACAGCCTACAATATACAGTAAAAACAGCCTACTAAATGTCATCCCACGCAAGCGCAGAACGTACAGCAAGGCGGTAGTCGGCTCAGTGTGTTCTTCGCACTTTTTTGACCGTATCGGGGAGACTGGAGCTGACTGAATCGTCAGACTAAATTTTCTGGCGACGATCGTCAGTTTTTATTTACATGAAATATAGGCTAATGGTGATATTATTGAAAATCTGCCGAAAATGGCTGAATAAATAATTTTCGGTTAAAGGCCTACTTCACCGGTTTGAATATGAAGGTGTATTGAATTCTGAGATCCTATGTAGTATAAATGTGCGAAAAAAATTGAAATCGGTTCATCCTAGCCTGAGAAAAGGCAGAAAGAGTGTTTTTTTAACCCTATATTTCTCTTTCTCGTGACATCACAGAAAGAGAAATATAGGGTTAAAAAAAAACTTACTTTGTAAATATTACTGTGATGTCTTTTACTGTGACATCACAGTAATATTTACAAAGTACAAAAGAATTAATAATGGTTAAACTAAATAAAAGACTCAAGGGGTTCACAAACGTTTAAGCAGCACTGTATAAACGTTATCTTGACATCGTATACCCCACCTTTTTAAATGATAAAAAACTTTTGAAAGAGAGAACATCGGCTTTCAAGACAAAAAAGCCAGATGAACAAAAAATACATTAAAAGAGTTTGTTCATCTACAGAAGCTACCGTTTCCCACCAAAAACTATTGATGTTAAATTTCCCTTTCCAGCTTCCTTGAACTGTGTCTTCCTACTGAGTGGTTCCTTTTGGAGATACCCATTTGATAAGGGTTTTTCCTGCATCTAGAATCTAGAGGTGGCCGCCTTGCCAGCATCTTTTACCGGTTCAGATAGAAAACTCACAAAATAGAACTGCTCTATTCCATTATTCCTGGCTGCAGAAATCAGGTGACTAGGCCTACTTTAAACATTCTTCCCAGAGGAAGGGGAAGGGACAGACACTGGCTCACCTTGCAGCAGACCAGTGTCTGTCTTAATCCAAAGATCCAACTACCTTTTAAATGCAGTAAAATTATGTCATTTTTCCCTGACAATATACATCAGATTCACAGTTGAAGCATGCAAAGTAAAGTAGGCCAAACCCCTACACCTTGATATGCCCCCAAGCTCTTTTTTGTGTCTTCCCAGGCCTGACGGGATAAGCATTCAAGCATGTTCTTGGTATGCCATAGTTTCCTCACAGTTTGTATGGGAAGACCTTGGCTAAGTGCAGCCTGTCCATTGTTTCCAGCAGGAATTTTCTTAATTAATGTGGTGATTGTTTAGGGGGGTTTTGTGATTATTGTGGACAATACTGCAATGTGATACTGTGTTTAATAGATTAATGGTTATTATAAGTCTAATTTCTTGACTTTCTTAAATACAGAGGTTATTGATCGTTTTGGAATATGTTTTTCTCAATTTGCAGTGCAATGCTAAAAAAGGTTGTCGGCTGCCAAAACGGTCGGTCGGTTGTCAAGGTGGGGAGCTGATGTTGTTAAGGCGGCCACCTTAGCCATAAAGCGCTGCGGGAAAAACTGCTGTCCATCCAACAGTGAGCTTTAAACAATCATTCATACTAATCTCAGCCCTGCGTTAAATGTAATGTAAATGTAGGGGACTATGTTTGTTTGTTGCTCCAGGTACTGGTAAGAAATTATGCTATTGCCAGAGTCTTCCAGCAGTCAAATCATCATTCTGACAGTACTGTCAGAATGATGGTTTGACTGCTGGAATGCGTTACGCTCATTGTAAAGTTCACGTGAACCTGCCTAAGGTTTCCCTGAAGTCTTTTGGCACTGCCTTTTCCAAAAAGATGTCTGCTAGGATTAGAATTTACTCAAAGTTATCCCTCTAATGCTATACCTAGGGTTGCAAAGGGGTGGAAAGTTTCCGGTAAATTACCGGAAACTTTCCACGGGAACTTTCGCTCGGGAATTTTGGGAATATTCAAAATTGGAAATTATAGGAATTAACAAAATGGCGGTAATTTAATTTTTTTTTTTCATAACCAACCATAAATCTAAACTTTTAAACACTATGTTTGGTCATAGGCAGACATCCATGCAAAATAATACAATCAAAAAACATTACATTTGAACAGATTTATTTGTAAGAAGAACTTTATCAAGTTGATTATTTTATGAACAATCAATAATTTCACTGAACAACAAAAAGATGAATGTTGAGTAAATTATTACTCATCTGTCTGACCCCACCCATTCAATAAATAAAGTCAAATGTCCCCCCACCATGTGATGGAGGAATGCACAGAGCATGTAGGGGACGCGGCCTCAGTACCCCTGCAGTAGGATGTGTGCTATGTGCAATTTGCCAAGTGTACTTGCATAAAATCTGGTTGTTTTAGTCAAGATTATGCTAAAATTTATTGTCCCCAACTATATTTAAAATCAAAGCTTAAGCCTCTGTAAACCTGGGGCCTATCCGAAAAGTCCAATCTCCTAACCTATAAGCCTCCTTTCCTATACCTTAACCCCTAAACGTCATCGGGGTTAAGGAGAGATGAAAGGTGCTTCCTATCGAACATAGGAAAGGACAGCGCTGTTTCAAATGAATTCGACTCCACTTTTCCTAACCGACGTCATTGCGCGACGGCGAGTATTGCTGACGTGAGTCACTAGCGTGAAACTACACTATAGCAGAATAGAGAATAGGCTATAGTATAGCCTATTCTCCGAAAATTGACTACAACAAGCGCTCGTTTGATCCATGCATTCTTTTCATATTGATTTTAATCAGGTTGTCGCCAACAGAGTGAGAATCACTCCCTTATATCCCAATTCACAAGTGGAATAAAAAGAGGCTACACTTGTGTTGATGTTGAAATGAACTGCCCCCAGTAACTTCATTAAATGTGAAGTTAGTATTTTATTTTCTTATGGTGCAAATTATGTGCTACGAAAATAACTATTATGATGTTGGTCTTTTATGAGTTCTTTATTATCTTTAGCCTGTGTGTGTGTGTGTGGGGGGGGGGGGGGATATTTTGTTTTAGCCGAGTTAAATCTTCCTCTCTTCTCCTCTCCTCTCTTCTGTTTTACCTCTCGTTCGTATTCGTGTAGAGTCGGTAAACTCCGGCGGTGGCCTGTTGCTTTAAATCTTGCCGCCGTAAAGGATTATGGGATACCACTATCTCCGTTCCTTTAGCATAGGTTGGTCAGGAGTAACCTATGCTAAAGGAGGGTTATAGGATGAATCGAGACTCCTTTCCTATGCCTTTCCTAAGCATTTTGGTTATTCGGATCACCTATCCGCCGAGCACTTCCGGGTCATCTCGATAGGAAAGGAAATTTCCTATGCAAAAAAAAGTTTTCGGATAGGGCCCTGGTCTAGTAAAATCAATTTATGATATCAAGTTGGGTATCTCAATAAACTTTAAAAAAAAATCTGATTTGAAATTAAATGTTCATAAATATATTAAAACTTAGTTGAAAAAACTGCTTTTTACAGTCTAGAACGTTTGCCTGGACTGAAATAACATAGTTAGGAGAATTTAGTGCATTTGGGCTGCTTTACATTTAGTAAATTCCCGTTTATTCCCGTTTATTCCCATAAATTCCCGTTAATTCCCATGGAAAGTTTCCAACTTTGAAAATTCCCGGAATTTTGCAACCCTAGCTATACCTAATCCCCAGTTTAAGTCAGTTTGTCGAGTTGGCTGACAGTTTTCCAAAATCTCTAAAAGGACAAAAATTATTTTCAATGGCCTTGTCAAACTTTCCCCCACCCAATATTTGCTTCTACGACCACAAAGGCTGCAGTCCTTATGGCCTCCTACACTGTGTGCACAATAATTAGGCAAGTGAGGCCATATCATAATTTTTATGCATATTTCCCTACTTCATGCTGTATAAACCTAAGTGCTTATTGGATTTAAGCATACCAGGTGATGTGTATTTGTGTAATGAGTTAAGGTGTGGCCTAAGGAGATCAACACTCTATATCAAGGTGTGCATAATTAATAGGCAGTTTCACTTTCTCAGGCAAAATGGGCCAAAAAAGAGATTTAACGGACTCTGAAAAGTAAAAAATTTTAAAAAGTCTTTCAGAGGGATGCAGCACTCTTGAAATTGCTAAGATATTGGGGCGTGACCACAGAACCATCAAACGTTTTGTTGCAAATAGCCAACAAGGTCGCAAGAAACGTATTGAGAAAAAAAGACGCAAATTAACTGCCAAAGATTTGAGAAGAATCAAACGTGAAGCTACCAGGAACCCATTATCCTCCAGCTCTGCCATATTCCAGAACTGCAACCTACCCGGAGTGCTCAGAAGTACAAGGTGTTCAGTGCTTAGAGACATGGCCAAGGTAAGGAAGGCTGAAACCCGACCAACACTGAACAAAACACACAAGTTGAAACGTCAAGACTGGGCCAAGAAATATCTGAAGACAGATTTTTCAAAGATTTTATGGACTGATGAGATGAGAGTGACTCTTGATGGACCAGATGGATGGGCCCGTGGCTGAATCAGTAACGGACATAAGGCTCCACTTCGACTCAGACGCCAGCAAGGTGGAGTTGGAGTACTGGTATGGGCTGGTATCATTAAAGATGAGCTAGTTGGACCTTTTCGGGTTGAAGATGGCCTCAAAATCAACTCCCAAACCTACTGCCAGTTTCTAGAAGATACTTTCGTCAAGCAGTGGTACAGGAAAAAGTCTGCGTCTTTCAAGAAGACCATGATTTTTATGCAGGACAATGCTCCATCACATGCATCGAAGTACTCAATTGCATGGCTAGCCAGTAAAGGCCTTAAGGATGAAAAAATAATGACATGGCCCCCTTCCTCACGTGACTTAAACCCTATTGAGAACCTGTGGGCCCTGCTTAAACAGGATATTTACAGTGAAGGAAATCAGTACACCTCTCGGAACAGTGTCTGGGAGGCTGTGGTTGCTGCTGCAAAAAAAGTTGATCGTCAACAGATCAAGAAACTGACAGACTCCATGAATGGAAGGCTTGTGACAGTTATTGAAAAGAAGGGTGGCTATATTTTTTTTTGACATGTCGGAAATTTTTATTTGTAAATTGAGTTGTTTTATTATTCTCACTTTAACAGATGAAAATAAACAAGTGAGATGGGAACATTTTCGTTTTTTTATTTAGTTGCTTAATAATTCTCCATACTAATAGTTGCCTAATAATTGTGCACACATATATTCTCGTAAGAAAGACAAAACCTCACTTTTACTTTCGTAAACATTCAGGTTTAGGTTCATTTAACATTTTGGATTGACAGAGAGCACTGTAGTTGTTCAATAATAAAATTAATCCTCAAAAATACAACTTGCCTTATAAGTGTGCACACAGTGTATTATCTGTTTCTGATTGATGAGGACCACAGGCCAATCAAGCCTGAAAAGCCTTAGAGTTCTCAAGCAATATCCTCTCCAGGACCTCGCCTGGAGATTCCAACAAGGCCAGACACTTTATTTGGTCCTTGTTCACAGACAGTAAGAACTTGGCTTCCGTTGATAATGAATTACAAAAATCCAACACCATAATGCTCTAGGGAGAAATCTCAGCCACACCCACCCCGGGTTACTCTGACAAAGGAAAGGGTCAAGTAGAGATGCAGCTATTAAGTTATTTATATTATCAATTCATCTACCGATTTAACATTGGCTCAATTTAAATGTTAAACGCAATTAAACGAGCCATTACATTTAGTAAAGGTATCTTCAAATGGTCTGTTTTGTCCAACCAATGGGCCAAAACCCAATGATTGTTCAGTAATTTAACTTTATCAAAAATAAAAATGGGTTAAAATTACTTGACTAATCTACATAGTAAGCCTTTGTCCAGCACCTTGCGTCATGGTAAGCAAACCTTAATAAAGTTAAGGTATTCTTTTGCATCAATGCCAGTTTCATTCCTTACATTTTAAATCACAAAGGTCACTAACTGTAGCCAGATGTACGTAACGGCCTCCACACACATCCTGCGTCTACCTCTGGAGCGCGTCGCCTTACCTTACTGCTACCTCTCTCGTGCTTTTCTCGGACACACATACAACGTCTCAACTGCTGCTGCAGCGCTGCTTCTAAAAGCCCTGTCTTTCTACATAGAGATTTCATAGATAATTCCCATTAAAAATGAAGTTCTTTCATGCCATTTATGATGCATATGATTTTTTTATTGAGTCTAATATTGAGTCTGGACACAGTAATCCGTGCGCCCCATTGCCTTTTTCTTTTTTTTGCCACATTTTCGCTTGTTGGAAGTTTTATTTTGAAAGGGATACACCAGGAAATGGTGAAACTATAGCGAAAGCTGCCGGTATGATGTCAATATGACTCAGCAGAGTATTTCTCTATCAGATAAAGTAAAAAGAGACGTGCGGCTCTCAGAAAAAAATAGGCGAGCCTCCTGAGGTAAAGGGGAGCGTTGTTGCAGAATTGCCTCTGACGGGCGTCTGCAGCGCGGCACAGGTTGGATGTGTGGCCGCTCTAGGTTGATTACACGGTCAGTGACAAAAAGTCAGACGCAGTCGCGCAGGAGACCCTCAGTAGAGGTAGGATGTGTGTGGAGGCCGTAAGTGTACGGAGCCTTCTACCTTAGCCAACCACCTTGCTAGCAATGCACCAACTCCTTGTGCCTCTCTTTTGTGGCAGCCACACCATGTTCTTTTGGTTTTACCTCTTAACTGGCTGAGCCGCATGGGTGCAGAACTTCCCTTTAGCTCTCCTGATGTCTGATAACATATTAACATCCACACTACAGACAAAACAGTCAATTGTAAAAATGCCTGGTGGCAAATTCTTATCTAACTTTAAAGGAAGATGTGTATGTGCGAGTGTCTTTGTGTCTGTCCTTAGTGTTTCACGCCACAACGTTTATCTGACCTACTTTGTTTTGCTGAGGAGCCCAGGGAGATCAGTGCCTAGTGTGAGGTTGTTTGGATCAGTGGTTCTGCAGAAAACTACATTAAGAACAGTCAAGTCAGTCAGACATTGGTGCATGGTCCGTACTGTTATTGTATCGGTGCTTAGGAAAACAGCTACAGTAAAAGTGTGCGTAGACGCGCATCAAAGTCCTGCATGGGATGCAGCATGGGCACATGCCAAACAGGCTCAGCACTAGATAGATTTAATTTTGAACATACAGTCCCCTCCATAAGTATCGGAACAGTGAGGCCAATTCATTTATTTTTGCTGTAGACTGGAAACATTTGGGTTTGACACCAAAAGATGAATATGAGACAATAGCTCAACATTTCAGCTTTCATTTCCAGGTATTCACATCTGGATCCGATGCACAACTGAGAAGATATCATTATTTGTAAAGGAACACCACATTTTTAGGCGAGCAGAAGTATTGGAACTAGGGCTGCAATAGGGTTGCCGCGGTAGTAGGTGTTACCGGTGTTACTCGGTGTTGAGGCTCACACCGGTGGGAGCCTCAACACCGAGCAACACCGGATAGTCTAGGCATATGCCTATTAAAAAAAAAATAGACATAAAAGCCAATTTGTTAAATTTTGCGTGACGGCGGCAGTTCATTCGGCTAAATAAAAAACTAGTATGTCTAAGGCTACTCTAAATTCTAAGTTATAATAAGGCTACTCAAAAAACAATGAAACTGAAAGTGTCTGCTCCGCTCCGTGCAGCGCAGAGCCGCGTCACAGCAGCGGAGTCTCCCGTAGAGAGTTTATAAGACGATGGCGGAGGACTTGGCTTCAAAGCCCAAAGCAAACGCGCCTATTTGGCAATATTTTTGATGAAACCCCAATACTAGGGAACCTGAAAACGTAGGCTAAACTAGGTAGTCTGCAAACTGTTGAAGATTCAGCAACGGGAGGTAACCGGAGGTAACACACACCCGCGCCTACACAGCGGCAGGCTGTCTGTGCTGCTGCTCCGTGTCGACGACAGCTTGCGGTGAAAAAAATATGAATTATAAAGTGTGGGGGGGAGAGAACATGTTAAGTCCCCAGTGGAAATCACGCCGCAAATATAGGCCTACCCGTGGTAGCTTCACTCAAAACATTTGGAGCTGAAATTACGTCGCGTCACCGACACACCTCGAAGTGCACGACAACAGTATTGATAACAACAGTATTGACAACACTGTAGAAAGTTCATATGGGTTGGTATGAGTCAAGGATCACACCGAGTTTAAACGAGTGAATTTAATCCAAGCATTCAATAAACTGCGCTCCGATCATGGCTCTGATAGCCTACAGACAGGTAAAAGTGAAGTAGCCCACCAGTCATTCTGATTCGATGAGGCAACACAGTACGGTGGCTCATATTGAACAAATTGCATAATAATTTAACCAAATGATCTACAAACACTAAGTATTTGTTTTGTTCAAGAATAAATTGTGCGATCTAATGTTTAAGATCAAAGTAAGCGCCTACAGAGTCGACGGACCGTCTTCTCTTGAAATCTGCGGTGACGCCTACTAATTTTTTTTTAATTTTTTTAAGACCCTGTCTGGTGGTGTTACCGGTAACACCGGTGTTGACGCACGTGTATTACTCGGTATGAAAATGTCCACACCGCGGCAACCTTAGGCTGCAACTAACGATTATTTTGATAATCGATTAATCTGTCGATTATTTTCTCGATTAATCGATTATTAATTGATTAGTGGTTTGTCCCGTAAAATGTCAGAAAATGGTGAAAAAATGTTGCTCAATTTTCCCAAGCCCATGTTGACGTCCTCAAATGTATTGTTATGTCCAAAACACACAGATATTTCAGTTAACTGTCATAATAGGATTAAAGAAACCAGAAAATATTCACATTTAAGAAGCTGAAATCAGAGAATTTGGACATTTTTTATGAAAAAAATTACTCGAAACGATTAATCGATTATAGTTGGCGATCATTTTAATAATCGGTTAGTAATCGATTCGTCGATTAATCGTTGCAGCTCTAATTGGAACAGATACACTTTAAATAAATTAAAGTGAATAAAACTTACTATTTTGTCGCAAATCCTTTGCTTGCAATAACCGCATCAAGCCTGTGACCCATTGACATCACAAAACTTTTGCACTCTTCTTTTGTGATGCTTTTCCAGGCTTTCAACGCAGCCTCATTCAGTTGTTGTTTGTGTTAGGGGGTTACTCTCTTAAGTCTCCTCTTTAGCAGGTAAAATGCATGCTCTAGCCAGTCTAAAACCTTCCACTTCTTGCCCCTGATTAACTCCTTTGTTGTGTTTTGGGTCATTATCTTGCTGCATGATGTAGGATCTTCCAATCAGTTTGGTTGCATCTTTCCTTAAATTGTCAGACAAAATGTTTCTGTAAACTGAGTTAAACTGTTTCTGAGTTCATTTTGCTGTTGCCATCATGTGTTACATCATCAATGAAGAATAATGAGCCCGTCCCAGAAGAAGCCATGCAAGCCCAAGCCATGACATTGCCTCCACCGTGTTTCACAGATGAGCCTGTATGTTTGGGATCATGAGTAGATCCTTTCTTTCTCCAAACTTTAGCCTTTCCATCACTTTGGTAAAGGTTCATCTTGACAACAACACAGTAACACGATGGCAACAGCAAAATGAACTTAGAAGTCTACAGAAACATTCTGTCTGCCAATTTAAAGAAAGATGCAACCAAACTGATTGGAAGATGCTCCATCATGCAGCAAGATAATGATCCAAAAAAACAGCAAAAACAACAAAGGAGTTCATCAGGGGCAAGAAATGGAAGGTTTTAGACTGGCCAAGTCAATCTCCAGACTTAAACGCTATAGAGCATGCATTGTACCTGCTAAAGAGGAGACCGAAGGGAGTAACCCCCCAAAACAAACAGCAACTGAATGAGGCTGCGGTGAAAGCCTGGAAAAGCATCACAAAAGAAGAATGCAAACGTTTTGTGATGTCAATGGGTCACAGGCTTGATGCAGTTATTGCAAGCAAAGTATTTGCGACAAAATATTACGGTTTATTCACTTTAATTTATTTAAAGTATATCTGTTCCAATGCTTTTGCTTGCTTAAAAATGTGGTGTTCCTTTTCAAATAATTATATCTTCTCAGTTGTGTATCAGATCCAGATGTGAATACCTGTAAATGAAAGCTGAAATGTTGAGCTATTGTCTCATATTCATCTTTTTGTGTCAAACCCAAATGTTTCCAGTCTACAGCAAAAATAAAGGAATTGGCCTCACTGTTCCGATACTTATGGAGGGGGCTGTACTTGAATATTTATTGTGTGGCTTGTGAAATATTCACAAATATACGGTTAGTTAATGCATATATATTTTCCAGGTGTCCATTCAGATGTAACCCACATCATCCTGAGTTGCCCTAGTCCTTATATGTCCAAAAAAGGTCAGATTCTTCTCATCAATTATTCTAATCTTTTATATGATAATGTTTTTAACTTGTTTGTAATTCTATGTTTATTTATTTTTCAGGATTGGGTAAAGTGGCCCTAGCTTCCAGTCCTTGCAGATAATGGCTCATGGTTGGGATTCCTACTTCCATAACATTCCACCTCTATCATCGGATCCAAGCACTTTGAGAAGGACATCAGAATCAGATGTAAATCTTTCCCAGCATATAGAGAACTTTATTGGACATCATGAATTTCCCAACGCAGTTTCTTCACATGAAGACCCTGCAACAAACTCAAACTTTAACCCAAACTACTTTTCAAATCCCAGTACTGGAAATTCAAGTTCCGACTGTGTTTATCAAAGATACTACAAGGAAACTCCTTGGCAAGCTGATGCCGTACAAATGGGAAAAGAGTTCATGCCAGGATGTGAAAATAGTGATATGTCCGATATTGCCAACGATGGACTAACAGAATCAGGATCTTTTCTTTCCTCTTTTGGAACAGACCTACAGGGACTAAAGCAAGACTGTGGGATGCTAGCTACATCATTTCCTGAGGGTTATTCGGATGTCAGTAGCTCCTCGGATGCAGACGTTGGTGAATCAAGGCCCTCTTGTAAATTCATGGCAAGTAATTCAGTTCCAAAACCTAAAACTACTGTTACCTCAAAATACAGCTCACCAGAGTGGCTTTTCACTCAGACTGAAAATATGGCGTTTCCCACTGAGAGTTTGTGCCACGAAAAATCTGTAAATCATGATCAGTCCTCTTCTTCTTCTAAAATGGCGATAACTACTTCTAACATAGTTACAACCACATGGGGCGAGAATATAAATGATAATGATGGTTGTCAAGATCAGAAACAAAACAAGGATGTGGAGAGAGATGTCACCCAAGGAAATAATTCAAACATCTTGATAAGTGGCCATGCAACTTTGACTGGTGATGAAATAGAGGAGTACACAGAGGGCATGGAGGAGGAGCAGAAAACTGACACTGATCCAACTATCATGACTACTTTTGATTATGAACAAGATTTCGTAGATGAAAAAATCAGAAGTGAGGAAATGAAGCAATCCATCTACCAAGACAAAGAGGGACATGATAATACCAACGCCACAGATGGTCAAGATAGAGATATGAGTGAGGACAAGCAACACAAAAGTGGAGTCTTAAGGAGAAAAAGGAAAGAATCGGGTGATGAGCAGAAATTCCAAAATTCCAGCTCTACTGATTGTCAAAATGACATTTTGGAAAAAGACTTTCAGGAGAAAGAAATTATGTCAAATGCCTCTAAATCATCAGATCCACCTGGTATCAAGGTGTCCGATGCTACTAGTGAAGCAATTGAATGCACTAATACCTTGAGAAGGAACGGCTATGATGTTGCATCCTATTTACAGTTATCTGAATATAAGTCTTGTGAAAGTGAAGCTCAGGATTATATTTCTGGTTGCCCTACTACAATCAGGGATTGCCATTCCAGCAATGCCCCTGATAAGAATGATCAAAGTGTTGCAAGTCATTCAGAATCCTGCATACAGCCAGGTAGCTCCATCACAGAGGCAGATCCCCAACTAGGTAATGATTGGACAAGTGAAGAAAAGAAAACATATACAAGTACTTCTTCGGATCCAGATTCTAATGATCCTGGTGTCACAAGTGACAGTCTTTCTATCGACACTAGTTACAATTACACAAAAAGTGTTTCTAGAAGTAAAGAATCCTGCTTGCACTCAAACAACTCAAATACAGATATAAATTGCTGTGTTGAAAAAGAATTGGTTAGTCCAGCAGAGAATAAAAATACAACCTCTTCTCTAGATCAGTGCCAGTCACTACAGCAAAGTTCTGTGCCCGTAGAATCCGAAGGTCTTGTTGGAAATTTTGCTGAAAATGCAAGAGAGTCATTTGAAGAGTTGGACATATCTACAGAGGAATCATCTTTGCTTGGTGTGCTTTATGGTGAACCTCTGTCAAGAGAAGACTCATGTGACATTGATGAAACAAACCATTACCTAAGTCAATCGAAAAACACTTTTGTGGCCAAACCTGACAGTAAAAGCATGAATCATTCAGAAGGACAAGCACCTCAACTAAAATCCTCTATACAATTGAGAAAACACCTGCAGCCTGTTGTAATATTGAAGACAATAGAGTCAGCAAATGGAATGAGTAACTCATATCATTGTGCGGATTGCCATCACACAACCCAGGGTGTAGATCATCTAATTGAACATCACTATCATTGCCATTCAGTACAACGTTTCCAGTTTTGCAAGACTTGTAATCTCTACCTGATAAGGAATCAACAAGCAAAAAAACATTTGTGTGGAGTAATCACAGAAACACCTCAGCTGTCTTCTGGTTCCAGCCTATTGAACAAAAGAAAACGTACTGGGCCCCACAAATGCATAAAGTGCAATCTCAAATTTTCAATACGAATTAAGTACATCCAGCACATGCGGACTCACACTGGCAAAACGCCCTATGAGTGTAAAAGATGTGGATTGTATTTTTCCCAGGGTGGTGCCCTCAAAAAACACAAGCTTATACCCGGTAGATGCAAGATACCAGAACTTCCAGTCACAAATGCTGATGATGTTATAAGTGAAACTAAATTAACACCAAACAAGGACTTGGTACAGAACAAACCATATGCAAATCTGCCTGAATGTTATGTAAAGCTGGTTGACATCGCCAAAGCTAACCTGTGTATTGCATCTGGTAAAGACTTCTTAACTGCAAAGAAGGCCAAAAAGCAGTTCTGCAACATGCATAAGACAGAGAGTTTGGCAGTTTGGTCAGGTCAGCATACCACAGACGTCAGTCGTGAGAGAAGTCAAAAAGCAGAGAATGAAATGAAAGTAAAATATAAATGTCCTCTTTGCCCACGGCATTTCAAGTACATCTACAACAGGGCTCGACATTTGCGTGACTGTGTCAGAGATTCAATATGTGGTGGCAAAGGAAAAGTTCGTGGTAAATTTAAATGTCCTTTGTGCTATGCTACCTTCACTTTAGCATCCAACCGATATAGGCATATTAAAAAAAATTGCCTCCGAGACTGTCTTAATCAGCTTGCAAAAGACAGGGTACAATCAATGCAAAAGGTTGAACAAATAAACGCAAAGGAAACTGAGCAAAAAACAAAGTCAAGGGGAAATGAAAGGAAACCCCAATCGAAGGAAATTGTGCCGAAAAAACAAGCGCCCCAAGCTTTGGAAGCCCCAAAGAAAATACCCAGTTACAAATGCAACCATTGTCCAGCTCTTTTTTGTCATGCTTCTGGAAAGTACAGACACATGAAGAAACATGAGATGTTTAAACTTACTGGCAAAATGTTTAGGTACCGGAATTCCGTTTTCTCTACAACTAAACCTGCAAATTCAAGGAGTCCAAAGACTGAAGAGGCTAAAGATAACTTAAACGCAGCCAATACAAATGGCAGTCTTGCCCTTGGCTGTCATTTTTGTGACAAACTTTTTGGCACATCGCAGTCACTAAAGAAACATGAGCGCAGTCACCGAGGTGAAAGACCGTACCTCTGTCTGGAATGTGGAAAGGGGTTTAAAAAACGCGCCCATCTGATCAGTCATAAAATCGTCCATCAGAGAAGGATACAGTGTACTGTATGCAAAAAGATTTGTTCAACTATTGGAGAACTGATCCAACACAGAAGCTCACATCTTAAAAGGGGGAAGCTGCAGTGCCCAGACTGCCACCTACAGTTCCAGTATCCTGCATATCTCCTAAGACATCTAGACGCCCACAAAAAAAGAGAAAACAAAGGCACTCAGCTTGAAGAGGGACCACCATTAAAACCACAGAGGCCATTGGAATCTATCAAAGAGCAGAGTGGTTTAAAGCACCTACAGTGTTCCTTGTGCAAAGAGGTATTTGACGATGCCCAAGTGTTAAGAAAACATTGTCTAACACACATAACTGGGTCCTCATCTAACCAGTGTCCATTTTGCAAACGCAAATGTAATAACCGCCGCTATTTGCTGCGCCACATGATTATTCATACTGGGGACAAACCATTTTCCTGCACTGACTGTGGACAACAGTTTTACCGGGACTTTAACCTTAAACTTCACCGTGAAAAGTGTTTGCCTCCCAAAACCAAACTTCTTGCCACAATGGAATCCAAAGCTAAGACAGTGGGGTCACATACATGTTCCTATTGTCCAAGGGTGTTTACTAGGAAAATACGACTACGAAATCATCATCGAGGCCACAAGACAAACTCTTTGCTTCTTTGCTCAAGATGTCAACAGTACTTTGGATTTACAAAATTAGGTCTACATGAGAAAAAATGCAAAGGGGCTAAAGAATGCGACACTGGCTTGTCATCTCTTGGTGGCAATTTAAGTAAGGGCACTTCACAGACAATTAATCAAATTCCTTTACAGTCCAATGCAACCAGGATACTAAAGTTTAAATGCCCTCACTGTACAGAGAGGTTCAGGTACAGATCGATACTCTTGAGACATCTGGTTTCACATACTGGTGTGCAACCCTATGCATGTGTACACTGTGGCCACAGATATGGAAGCCAGACAAGGTGCTTGCAGCATGAAGCTTCCTGTAATGGTGTTCACAAAGAGAGACAGTCAAAAATCAAAAGTGATACTCTAACACGATTGTTAAACATCTCTACTCTCGGAGATGCAGCACAAAAGCCCCAAGCAGAAGGTGAAAATGAGTACAAGTGCAAGTTCTGCACCAAGACTTTCATGAAATCACAAAACCTGCGACGTCACATCTTGACACATAATGAAGTAAAGCCGTATCGCTGTAAAGCCTGTGAGAGCTGCTTTTCAAGGTACGATCATCTGAAAGTACATCAGACTCGCTGTAAAGGGAAAAGAACACGACTGGAGATCTGTATTCCCAAAATCAGTTTAGATGATGTTGGCAAGGGTTGGCAAAATAAGTTTGGCGTTAAGTCTGCTGAAAAGCAGGGGACATTTGACTGCAAAGTTTGTGTAAGGAGCTTCCCAACAGAGTCTAAACTTTCCCGACATAACACCATGTACCATATTACAAAATTATTCAAGTGCACAAAATGTGGCTCGTCATTCGCTCATGAAAAAACCCTGAAAGCTCACAAGAAGAGGTGCAGCAGAAAGGTCTCCAAAGCAACACATTCTTCTCCTCGATTAGGAACTAATCCACCCACAGAAAAAGTGACAAAACCACTTTATGCGGCGAGAAAACAAGTTCTCCAGAGGATCCAGCCTTATTCAAACAAAAAGAACAAACATGTATGTAGTTATTGTCCCCGTGCTTTTGGAAACAACTGGCAATTAAGGGTGCACAACCGTCTGCACACAGGAGAGAGGCCATATGCCTGTGATAATTGTGGTCAGAGATTTATAAGGAAGGATTATGTGAAGCGTCATATACAAAAGTGCCACAAAAATCCTCAAACTAAAGTGCTCTGTGACAAAAAAAGTGGCGCACTAAAACCAAGCTTATCACAGTCAAGTGCTTGCCAGAGCAAACAGGCAACCTCTCAGAGCCCACCAAAAGGCTTTTCCTGTGCATACTGTAGTTCCCGTTTTCTGCTATTTTCACAGCTCCAAGAGCATTTTATAAATGCACACAAGATGGAAACAATAGTTCCACCGGTGTCTACAGCTCCGCTACAACACCATCTATCAAATATACCAAACATCAAAGAAGAGCCATTGGATGAGAGTTGTGACGAACAGCTTAATGGTGGTGTTAATTTAATCTGTAAACTAGATAAGGCTCTTGACGGGGAGATCCTCGAAACATTTTCCTGCCTGGAGTGTAATATGCTCTTTGCAAATAAAGCTGGACTAACTGGTCATATGCGTATTCATGCAGTGAAGCCTCCTTTTAGCTGTAAAACATGCAAGAGAGGCTTTTGGAATAAGCATCTTCTCCGTAATCACCACAGGAAATGTAGATTGGGACATATTTCAGAGACTAAAACAGTCCAACATTTGGAAGTCCCTGTAAAAGCAGAAATTGATTTTGCACTGAATGACTCTGTTCTACTGTTCAAAGAGAGCTCCAAGAGAACTGGTACTGGGGTTTTGCAGACCAACTTCTCCTGCAAAGAGGACTTAATGGACAAATCCCTACAAAATGCAGAAGGAAATCAAGCTCAAGACAGCTCAAGTCAAGAGAAGAAAGCTGTGCAGTACCAATGTTCAGAATGTGATAAGAGCTTCACAGATGGCTTAATGCTCATTAGTCACCTTGAAGACCATGGAAGACAGGAACAAGATAA
This sequence comes from Ammodytes marinus, assembly GCF_949987685.1. Classification (NCBI taxonomy): domain Eukaryota; kingdom Metazoa; phylum Chordata; class Actinopteri; order Uranoscopiformes; family Ammodytidae; genus Ammodytes; species Ammodytes marinus. The sequence goes on along the minus strand of NC_137217.1, from coordinate 15,937,791 downwards.
AAAGCGCAATGCATGTTCTAAGTGTGGGAGGGTTTGTTCTAGTCAAGTAAATCTTGAAAAACACATGAGAATGCATGGAATTACGAAGAAATGTTCTTGCCCTAACTGCCCCAAGATGTTTTACACCTTATCTGATCTTGAAATCCACAGAACATGTCATGACCCAAACAGACCTTTTGCTTGCAAGATCTGTGATCAAAGGTTTTGGACAAGACCGTCTTTAAGTAATCATTACTCTGAAGACCATCTAAAGGATTTATTTACTTGTCTTTTCTGTAAAAAGGCATATTCACTCAAAAAATCACTGGCAAGACACTATAAGAAATGGCATAAAAAAGAGCAGAAAGATCATGGGAGTACTTTACAGGACAAGGGCTTCACTGAAGAAAAATCCAGCAGTCAAATCAGTACAAATGGTGAGAGTGATGAGGATGAAAATAATGGAAGTGAGAACACCGATTCGGACTCTGCACCATACTTTCCATGCCATGTGTGTGGCAAGACATTTCCAACTTCAGAAAGTCTTGAGGATCATCAGCGGTGTCACCTTGGTGAAAAACCACATGAATGTGCAGAATGTGGCAAGTGTTTCTTCCAGGCATCCCAATTGCAGCAGCACCAACGAATGCACAAGTCTGAATTTCAGTGTCAGGCGTGCGGCAGGGGTTTCGTCTCTCTTTTTGCTCTTCGTAACCACAAGCATACTCATGGAAAGAGCCGTCCATACCGTTGTTCCAAATGTCACTTCAGTTTCCCAGGACCCTCACAGTTAGCAGAACACATGTCCACCCACCGTGAAGAGAACTTCCCATGTGATATATGCAGTCGTGTGTTTCTCTCCAAGAGTAGTAGAGCTGAGCATCGGAAAAGCCACTCCAAGTCAGGTTTCCGTCACCCATCTTCAGTTTCAATGGAAGAACATGAAAAGTCTGCTACACTCTCTGATAGCTCATCAACGCTCATCAAGGAGCCTAAATATCGCTGTGGCGTATGTAGTGAACGTTTCAGAGACCCAGAAGAGCTCTCGGAGCATGGTTGCGTGGCAGCCGAAGAGCGACCATACTCATGTTTAGATTGCAACAAACATTTTCTGCATGCATCTCACTTGCAAAAGCACAAGACTACCCATCAGCAATCCTGGTCTAGCTGTGAATATCAATGTAATCAATGCAACAACAGTTTTTCCTCATCTCAACACTTCCTCAACCATCTTTCGAGCCATGTTGATACCAGAGCAGAACTTAAATGTAAATCTGACAGTAAAGAAGGAGGTTCTTCGCACAGTTTCATATGTCCTGTATGCCATCAGTGTTTTGCTGGGGCCAGTGAATTGATTGGTCATTTCCCCACACATTCTGAAGGTAAATTTGAATGCACAACGTGTAAGATTACATTTTCCTCCGGAAACAAACTTGAAGAACATAAGCGCCGTCACCTTACGTCAGCTACTGAATTTGAATGCACAGATTGTGGACTTACCTTTTTGGGAAGGGATACCTTCCGCAAGCACCGCTGTTCCAGTCATCAGCACGCAGTAATGGAAACTGAATACTCGCATCCATCAGATAAGAAATCCCCTCCAAATTATTATCAAGCAGCAGCAGAGGAGGAGGAGATCGATGTCACCGGAGAGGACTTGTACAATTGCCCTGTTTGCTCAATGCAGTTTTTCTCAAAAAGTGGTCTTTTGGAGCATCAAAACAAACAGCATCAAAATGAGAAGCCATTCAAGTGTGAGCTTTGTGGAAAAACGTTTGCTGTAAGGCGGTACCTAAAAGAGCATGTGCAAAGGCACCGTAAAAAAAGTACTGCTCAAAACACAGCTCAGTTGGAAGAAAGCAATCTCAGATGTACCCAGTGCAATGCCGAATTCAGTGCAGCAGAAGATCTGTCTGTGCATATGAGATTGCATGCTGAAAAACAAGTTGGAGAATACCGCTGTGATATGTGCTACAAGTCCTTCAGCCAATTGTCTCTTCTCAAGCAGCACCAAGAAAGTCATGTAGGCCAAGTTGTATATGAGTGCACAGAATGTGATAAAGCTTTTGCTTTTCCTCACCTACTGGAGGAACATCAAAAGACTCATGTTGGATCCTTTCAGTAAAGGTTAATACCTTATCTTTTAAAAACTTGTTGATCCCTTTCATGCCTTACATCTGACTGTGTGCCTCCACTTGTAATCACTATGTAGCTCCAATTTGTATTTGGCCCTTGTTGCATACTCTTATCTCATGCTACTATGACAGGGCATCTTCTCCACAATTCCTATTTTTATTGTACAGTTTAAACTTCTGATAATGGCTTTTGTATACAGTAAACTAGCCACTTATTTTTTGGTAATGTGTATGATAACATTGTGTAAAGTTGTTTGATATTCTGTGTGATTGATGCGGTAAAAGCATGATGGGATACAACGTTTATGAAATGTCTTGGATAAAGGCTCAATATTCTGACCATACATGATCATTTTTTGTTTGACATTTATTTTGAGAGAGTTCTTAGTTGTGTTAATATGAAAGATTTAAAATTGGTCATTTTAATCTAGGGGGATTTTCTGGAACTATTCATGTTCTATATACTTTTGTAAGGTTCAGCTTACCATTTCCCTGTTTTTATCATGGGCATTCATGATATCCAAGAATTTTGTACATATGTTAAAAAATATGTTGTACTTGAATACTCTTCTCACAACCCATGGATGTTACTTTCTTAAGAGATGTAAGTTGATGCATTCAATTATGGAGTAAATTCAACTCTAAAATATATCTGTGGTTCTTGATTTATTTCTCTGTACTTTTGGGGGTAGCTTAGAAAGCACAACTAAGAGAAAATTGGTATGTTATAAAATTGGACACTTCATTTAACCAAAACAGTTGAAGGTCCACCAACTCAAGTTGGAGCTAACATTAGGTATAAACAGTGCTGAGCAAAATTTAAGGCAGGTGTGAAAAACTGCTGTAAACTGAGAATACTTACAAATGATAAAAATTGTTTATTTTCATTCATTTAAAAAAAAAATGCTAAGTGAGCAAACAAGGTGCTCATACTGGATAAGCAAAGTCTCTCCCAGACAAAGATTTCAAAGCAGAACGGGGTTTCAAGATGTGCTACTCTTTTGACGAAGCACAAAGAAACGGGCAACGTTGAGAATCGTAGACACAGCGGTCGGCCAAGGAAACTTAATGCAGCAGGAGAATAACACAAATAATGGAATATGCCCAACGGTGCCATCAGCTTGGATCTGGCAGAAACCAGTGGGGCCAAGGTTCACCCACCCATCTACTGTCCGGACAAGTCTGTCCAGAAGTGTTCTTAATCAAAGAGTTGCAGCCAAAAAGCCATACCTCCGACGTGGAAATAAGTTACAATTTATGAAAATAACTATTAAAACTTCCGTTGTTGAAAGCATTTTTTTACATAATTTCTCACACGTGCCTCAAACTTTTGCACAGTACTATTATATATATTATGAATCCTTTACTTCATTCAGACATATCTGCAAAAATCTAATATAGAATTCACTAGCATGTGTTTTACAACAGTTGTGTGGTTATTATTGGTAAATATCAACTTACATTCATGGAAATGTCCTTGTATGTGGAGCTGAACCACATAAAGGGAAACAGTCCAAAGTCCACAACCTCTCCATATGTTCTACGTGTCTATTTTCCTTCAGTGTCTGAGGTTATTTATGTCAAGCGACAGGCTGTCGGCAAGGAGCCTGAAGGAGAGGAGTCAGACAAGTAAAGTGTATAGGCTACTTGACCAGGCGAAAACTTGAAGAATACTACGTAAAGAGCTTATGTGTACAATAAGCCTCACGATTAATATAGGCCCACTGGATTTTGATTTAAAATGACCATGGATAATGTAAAAAAACAAGGAAAGGTTATCCTTGCATTGTGTGATGAATCTGCTTCAGGTGTTCTTCCAAGTTGATCAATACAACAGCATGTCCAGGGAAGTGCCTCAACAACTTCACCTGTTTCCTCCAAATGCAGATAAACAGCACTGAAGTTCTCCCTATTTGATACTTCTCATCCCATCATGCATATTGTCAGACAGCCAAGCGTCAAACAAATCTTATATCAGGTTTTTGCTGTGTGTTTTATTCATTTGGTACCGAAATATTGAGGGTTCAGGTTAGTTTTTTTATTTGCAAGTTTCTTTCTCACTGCTTGCACTCAATAGTGGCCCTCAGCTCATTTTTGCCATGAAGACCCCAATTGGTTCACTATAGGCCGGGCCCCTATATCCTTGCAAGCTTAGTTTGGGTAAATTGCCATTTCTGTTAGCCTAGGCTCTTGGCTAAAATATAACATTAACATTTGTCCAGGGCCATTAGGCTAATGTTACATTTGTATAATTATCCTCATTTTTGCCTTAACTGAGCATGAGTATTTTTTATTTATTTTCGCTGGGAGTTGTTCCTCAGTCGAGTTAAGGGTTTAAGGGCAGAGGGAAGGCTACCATATTGTGTGAAAGCTACGGATTCTGAGGCAAATGGCTATTTGTGATATGTCTACTGGACTTCCTTAGCACAATAGGTCAATATCTAACCCGTCTATAAGGCTTTGGGTTTTAATTGCAACAGTGCAAACAAATAAATACCATGTGTAACGCTCGGTCACATTTCTGCACTGTTGAAAGCTACTCAGGTGACCTGCAATTCCAACTGTGGCCGCAGCTTCAACTCGTCTCAGAACTCCAAGTACTCGTCAACTGCGGCGTAGCCTACAGCCCATGGACCTGAAATAAAAGGTAGCCTACTACCCAGGGGGCACAGTGATTTTATGGGCATGCATGGCATGTTGTAAAAGGTTATTCACCAGAAATGATATTTAGGACCTTCAAGGATCACAACCTGCAACCTAGTCAACTACCTGCTGGAAAGCTACAGGGGGTGGAAATAGCCAATCGGAACCACAGTTTAACTTATAGATATCATCATGAAACTATGCCAGTTAATTACTTAGGCATACATTTAAAAAAAAATTATTTGTATTGAACTTTTTTTTCAAAATGTCTGAATATAGACCTATGCAAATTTGGCATAAATTATGCTATTTCACTCATTATGCAGGCCTATATTTTCAAATCTTTAAATTAAATCTTGAAATTATTCATTTTGACAACATATTAGTGTATTAAGTTTCTAAATAACAAACTTCCTCTGAGAGAAATGGTGTGATAATTTTGGTTTGATAGTGGTTAGATAGACGGTTTGGTGTGTTTTTTTCAATGGGCCTATATACTCTGAACCAAACATCTCAAATTCTAAAGCACTTTCATCAACTAAATTTCCATAATAATTCTTAGCACTATTCCGCAAAAAACAAGGAGAGGTTATGTTAACAGAATTTAGTTTGCTTTATGATTGTATAATATTTTAATGAATTTACATGCTTTCTGGCTGTTGAACTTTGTCCCAGTTTTGCTACAAGTTTGTTGTTTAGCCTTGAAGCCTAATAAGATTTTGGCACATACAGAGGTATGACGCATTCATGTGCACAGTAGTTTCACTCCCCATATTCTGTTATCAGACATTGTATGAAGGATAACACCAGCTGAGATGAATTTCTGGGAATATATGCCTAATTAAAATGTTTCTGCTTTCGCCAGCAAAACAAGGGCTGGACACACCAAACTTAGTGTGTGTTTGCGCACACACCACCTTCTCTTGCATATAATCCCATGTACACTGTTCATTCGATGTATTCAATCATGTAAGCTTATTTGTGATACATATTGTCTGACCCTTGCATGCTGTTTGCAAGTAAATTCACCTGCTTCCAAGAAGGCCTGACTCAGTTTCAATTATTCAAACACTTGGGTAGTTTGATGAAATAATTCTAGTAACAGGTTATCTTAGCATTGTGTGATGGATCTGCTTCAGGTGTTCTTCCAAGTTGATCAATACAACAGCACGTCCAGGGAAGTGCCTCAACAACTTCACCTATTTCCTCTAAATGCAGATAAACAGCACTGAAGTTCTCCCTATTTGACGCTTCTCATCCCATCATGCATATTGTTAGAAAGCCAAGCGTCAAACAAATCTTAGGCCTATATCAGAATGATGAAAATGCATTTTTTTTAATCATTGTTGTTATGTCAGTAATCAACTGGCAAAGTTTCATGATGATATATAAGTAAAAAAAAAAAAATGTACCCTCGCCTTAATGCTGGGGTCTATGATTTCTGATTGGTCAAAGTTAACATGAGCTGTACAGGCTCCAATTCTCTGTTCTGAACTGTCCATTCACTTTGGGACGACTTTATTGGTGTAGAGCGTGTCAGGGAGGGACCATAAGGTAGGGACCAAAGAGAACAAGTGGAGCGGTTGAGATATTTGGATTCGAATCTCTATCCCAACTGCCATTTTCTCCCCAAATTCTCCACCCCAGCTTTAAACTTTCTTTATATGTCCATGGCCTTAAACCGTGCCTCCGATTTGCTATTTCCGCCCCCTGTAGCTTTCTAGCAGGAAGTTGACGGTTGTCCACCATAGAGACAGTGCGGAACGCGTCATAATCGGAGGCCACGCCCATCGTGGGGGAAAACAATGCACAGCGCTCCATTCACTTTATATGGAATGACACCCGTATTCGGCAAACAAACTTAATAAAAACGTAATACAACATGCCTTTCACAAATACACGTTACTTTCTTTAAAGCCACGACTCTTGTCTGTCTATACGAGCTGTTTTGGTGAAAAAGTATTGAGTAATTTTCAATATCGAGACAAAACTCTTAACTTGTGGCGTGTAAAGACGGGAGTCGGAGGCAGAGTGTCAAAAGACGGAGCTAACTGCTTTAATGACATTAATACACTTGTCGAGTAACAACAACGGAGCAGACAGTAAACTCCTGATAGTCTCAAAACGCCAACAAGACAAAACAGGAAATTCCCCCAGTCATAACAGTCCCCCCGGAACCCCGGAACTTCAGTTCCATAGGTGAATTATGTAAAAGCACTACACAAGCCCCCCCAGAATTCACCCATAGTCAAAGTCCCCGCGCCGGAAAGGCACGATGGCCCGGCCGCGACTAGAACGAGTGGCAGGGGCCGAAGAGGGGAGGGGCGCGGTGGGCGCAGCAGGACCAAGCCCAGGACTGGGCGGCAACGGCACCGACAAGGCGGCAGGGAGCCCAGCGGGGCGTGGCAACGGGGGGCGTCCACGGCGCGGAGCCTGGGCCAACTCCAACGGTCTGGAAATGTCCACGTGGGCAGGCTTGATCCTGTCGACAGAGACAGTCTCGGGCCTACCACCGATGTCCACGACCAGGCTCTTATCCCCGTGTCGCAAGACCCTAAACGGCCCGTCATAGGGGGGGCGCAACGGTCCACGGTGGGCGTCGTGGCGGATGAACACAAACTCCGCCGTGTGCAGATTGGGTGGCACCAGGGAAACGGGGGTGCAGTGCTGCGAAGTGGGGACGGGTGCGAACTGCTTGGCGACCTCCAGCAGAGAGGACCGCTGCCTGGCCGCTGACCAGGGTGTTGTGGCGTTCGGAATGAAATCCCCTGGAACTCGCAGCACCTGACCGTAGACTAACTCGGCAGACGAGGACTGCAGGTCCTCCTTAGGCGCCGTCCGGAGCCCCAGCATCACCCAGGGAAGTTTGTCCAACCAGTTGCCGTCCGTCAAACTGGCACGCAAGGCCGCCTTCATGGAGCGATGGAACCGCTCGCACAAACCATTAGCCTGAGGATGGTATCGGTGGTGCGATGCAGTTTAACCCCCAGATCCCTGGCAACCACATTCCAGATCTCCGAGGTAAACTGTGCACCCCGGTCGGAGGAGAGGTCCGAAGGTGTCCCAAAGCGCGCGACCCACGTGCCGATAAACGCACGGGCCACATCGGAAGACGATGTCGAGGTGAGTGGCACAGCTTCAGGCCAACGCGTCGTCCTGTCCACCATCGTGAGGAGGTGGGTGAAACCATGCGAAGGGGGGAGTGGCCCCACCAGGTCGATGTTGACATGGTCGAACCTCCTACCGGGGACGACAAATGGCTCCAACGGGGCCTTGGTGTGGCGGTGCACTTTTGCACGCTGACAGGACACACACGAGTCGACCCAGGCCCGTACGTCCTTCTTCAGTCCTTTCCAGACGAACTTCTGAGAGACCAGCCTCACGGACGCCCTCCTACCGGGATGGGACAGGCCGTGTATTGCCTCGAAAACAGCCCGCTGCCAGCCGGCAGGGACCAGTGGCCTGGGCTGGCCGGTGGAGAGGTCACACCACAACCTGACCCCTGAGTCGCCGATCGCCACTTTTTCCAGGCGCAGCCCGGTGTCCGAGTCTTTGAGGGACTGAAATCCGTGGTCCGTGGCCTGTTCCGCACTCATACGCGAGTAGTCGAGATCCAGCTGCACCGCGCCGACGATCACTCTGGAGAGGCAATCCGCGACCACGTTGGATTTGCCAGCGATGTGCCGGATGTCCGTGGTATACTCAGAGATGGATGACAGCTGGCGCTGTTGGCGGGCGGACCACGGCTCGGCTACTTTGGACATGGAGAACGTGAGGGGTTTGTGGTCCACAAAAACCGTAAACTGACGGCCCTCCAGGGCGAAGCGGAAATGGCGGATTGCCAGCCAGACGCCGAGCAGCTCCCTGTCGAAAGTACTGTATTTGCGCTCCCGGGGTACCAGCTGGCGACTGAAAAAGGCGAGCGGTTGCCAGGCGCCACCGTCCCACTGCTCTAACACCGCGCCAACCGCGTAGTCGGACGCGTCGGTTGTGAGGGCCACCTGAGCTCCGGGCAACGGGTGGACCAACAATGCGGCCCGGCTCAATGCAGTCTTAGTGTCCTCGAATGCTCTGTCCCTCTCCGCAGTCCAGTCGACGTCCTGGCCGGGCGTCTTGTCCTTGAGGGCCTCATACAGCGGGCGCATAGTGTGGGCCGCCCGGTGTATGAATCGGTGATAGAAGGTGACCATCCCCAGGAACTCCCGGAGCCCCCGGGCCGAACGTGGGCGGGGAAAGTTGGAAACAGCCTCCACCTTCGACGGAAGGGGGACGGCACCATCTCTGTTGATGAGGTGCCCGAGGAACTGGATGGACGCCACCCCAAAAACACACTTCGCCGGGTTAATGATCAAGCCGTGGCGGTCGAGCCTTGTGAAGAGGGCCCGGAGGTGTGTGAGGTGCTCCTCCTCCGAGGAACTGGCGACCAGGACATCGTCCAAGTAGACGAAGATGAAAGGCATGTCCCTCAGCGCCGAGTCCATCAGCCGCTGGAAGGACTGGGCCGCGTTTTTCAGGCCGAATGGCATCCTGAGGAACTCAAACAACCCAAACGGAGTGACCACAGCTGTCTTCGGGACATCCGCAGGGTGCACCGGAACCTGGTGGTAGCCCCGCACAAGGTCGACTTTGGAAAACAGGAGCTTCCCCGCCAGATGCACGGAGAAGTCCTGAATATGGGGCACTGGATAGCGGTCGGGCGTGGTGGCATCATTTAGGCGGCGGTAGTCTCCACATGGGCGCCAGCCGCCATCCTGCTTCGGAACCATGTGGAGTGGCGAGGACCACGGACTGTCGGAACGGCGAATGATGCCCAGGCGCTCCATGTTGGCGAATTCAGCCTTAGCAACCGCCAGTCTCTCCGGAGCGAGCCGTCGGGCCCTGGCATGGACGGGGGGCCCTTTCGTCTCAATATGGTGCTCCACACCGTGTTTCGTCGACGTGGACGAGAAGGTTGGTTGCAGCAGGCTAGAGAACTCTCTGAGCAGTCGCTGGTACTTGTCACCCTCAGAGAGCGAGCTAGAAAGGCCGTCGTATGTCCCCTCATCGCAGACACATGCGAACGAGGAGAAGGTCAATGCGTCCACCAGGCGCTCATTCTTGACATCAACCAGCAGCCCGTGTGCGCACAGAAAATCTGCGCCGAGGAGGGGGAAGGAGACGTCGGCTGTAACCAATGTGGCGTGTAAAGACGGGAGTCGGAGGCGAAGTGTCAAAAGACGGAGCTAACTGCTTTAATGACATTAATACACTTGTCGAGTAACAACAACGGAGCAGACAGTAAACTCCTGATAGTCTCAAAACGCCAACAAGACAAAACAGGAAATTCCCCCAGTCATAACAGTCCCCCCGGAACCCCGGAACTTCAGTTCCATAGGTGAATTATGTAAAAGCACTACAAACTAATGTATGCTGAATGCTAGGCTAATGTTAGCCTTCTGCTGTAGGCTAACCATAGGCTAACCCTCACGGACGGGAAAAAACACCTCAATATTGAAAATTACTCAATAATTTTTCACAAAAACAGCTCGTATGGACAGAAAAGAGTCGCGGCTTTAAAGAAAGTAACGTGTATTTGTTAAATGGATGTTCAATTACGTTAAAATTAAGTTTGTTTGCAGAAGACAGGTCTCCTTCAATACAAAGTGAATGGAACGGTTTTCAACGGTTTCCCCTACGATGGGTCCGACCGGACAAAAACACCTCAATATTGAAAACTACTCAATTATTTTTCACAAAAACAGCTCATATAGACAAACAAGAGTCGTGGCTTTCAAGAAAGTAACGTTTTTTTCTTAAATGGATGTTTGATTACATTTTAATTAAGTTTGTTTGCAGAAGACGGGTCTCCTTCAATACAAAGTGGATGGAGCGCTGTTCAATGTTTTCCCCCACGATGGGCGTGGCCTATTTCATGCACTGTGTCTGGCTCCGCCCACCTACCTACTTCCGGCCAAATTTCATTTTCCCTTCTGAAGTAGGCCTACGATGGTCTGGTTGGACGGGTTGGACCAGGCTACCATATGACCATAGATAGTAAATAATAGTTGTACACCCAGGTTGTGATCCTTGCAGGTCTAATAGTATAAGGATATCATTTCTGGTGAACAACCTTTTACAACATTCTATGTCTGTTTTCAAAAAAAGGGGGTTTTGCCAGCCATAGTCATAGATAGAACACTTCTACATCTAGCCAGCTTTGTGGACCAGCTCACAGCTTTCCCTGGCAGCCTTTGGTAAATGCGCATGCGCTCTGAAAACTCTCTGACTTTTCACTCCGAGCTGAGCCGAGCCTGCCGCAGCTCTCAGCGCGGTCTTCTTCTTGGCGCAGGTTCTCATTTGTTCACCATAGAGCTGAGCAGATCCGTGTATCCTCCGAGAGTCCATGCTCTCTTAAAAAACTGATGCATCCCGAGCCATTTTTTCTCCTCCTGCCCGGAAGATGTGACTCCACTTTGAAGGATAACGTTTAGCACTCGTGCTACTGGTGAGTTAGCTGAGATGATTGAAAACGGTTGGAGATTGTGCAGAAGGTGTTCCATAGGTCATGGTAGCTAGCTTACTAGCATTAGTCCTAATTTTCTCCGGCCTTCCTCGGGAACGTGGTCGGCCACCTCCCCCTGGTTAGCCTACACTAGCGACCCTTTTGAGGAGGCTATTTGAACAAGCTAGCGTTTTGTACACTTGGATCCAATGACATGCTACCCAAACGTGGCAGATACACAACAGTGATCGTGTGAAAAACGCGTTCGACTGAAATGTGAGCTTGTTTAAAATATGCTGTGGTGTGCATGTAAAAGTAGCGTGTATTGTAAGCAAAACAACTCTCCATTGTCTATGTTCGTTAGCAATTTGGCCAGCGTTAGCAAGCTAACTTCCCTTGTATTCTGGTGTTTAAAAAAAAAAATTAGTGGTTCCTTTAGTGTTGTGTTTACGTCAACCTAATGTGTGGCGGGTCACTGGTTTGTGATCTGAGCTCGTTGTCATTTGTACAGGCAGATAATACAAGCCGCTGTAAAGGCTTTCCTTTCCCGATTTACGAGTTAAAATGTATTTCGTGGTTGTGTTTTATATACTTAACAACCAGAAGTTTATAATTTTATAAATGTATTTATAAAAATTATTTGACTTTAATCAGACTGACTTTTTTTTTATTAAATCCTGAATTATTGTGGTACATGATGGTACATTGAAGTGATGCAGACATTGGACACAGGAGGAGTGAGCATTGGCATAACACCCAAAACAAATTTTAATCATAATTTAAACTGTCTTCCTGTAGACTTTGTCCTACCTGTTTTGCTGGACATCAATGATCAAATAAAATGATGTGAGTGTATAATATATACACAATGTATACATGCAGATCTAAACAATTAGGATATCATGGAAAAGTATTTTTTCCTGTATTTAATATATTTTAGATTTAGATTCATTGGGCCTACTCTGTGTGGGCAGTTGCCAAGTCTTGCTTCAAAAGGAAATGGGCATCTCCAGAAATCAGACCAGCAGATGACATGGTACCAATTCATCACTTTTTTTTTGTATTTCATTTGGAAATCAAAGAGAGTGGAGAGGGGTGCGCCCTTAGCTCAGTTGGTAGGGCGTCCCCCCCATGGGCATCGGCCAGCAGCGGACCCGGGTTCGATTCCAGCCCACGGTCGTTCTCTGCATGTCACTCCCCTCTCTGCCCCATTTCAACTTTGTCTCTACACTATCAATAAAGCATAAAAATCCCCAAAAAATATATTTAGAAAAAAGAGAGTAGGGGTGGGAATCTCTTGGCACACATGATTCGATTCAAAATCGATTCTTGATGCAATTTTTTTTTATATACGTACATACCCATGTGTGATTTTCTAAAATATATTTATATACACCTCTGAGTTTGCTACTCAGTTTGCTAATCACTTCCTACTTTGCGATGATCATTAAAGACAATCGACTGATAAATTACCTTCTCTATATTGTATTACAGAAAAGGCTTTTCTTGTCACAAATATGACTTTCTATGAACAGTGCAATAATCAATGCAGCTTGCATTTCAACACAATATGGAAGTATGTAAAAACTAAACCGATTCAGTTTTATTTTCTTTCTAATCTTGTAAATCATGTTTCTATAGGATTTCTATTCTATTATTTTTTATGTCATTTGAACACATTGTGCAAAAAGTATGGCTTGGAATTCAGCTCTTATACAAAAACATAAACAGAAATAAAGCCAGTGCTGGTCATATGGTGCTCTCAGCCCTCTGGTGGCCACTTTTGTTAAAAACTTACACGTGTGGTGTGCAGTGGCGCAGGAAGTACTAGTATTTAAGAATTTAATTAAATAAAAATAAAAATATATATATTTTTTTTATTCCGATTTATTAATTTACCTGAATCAATTCGGAATCCTTTGAGAGAGAATCGCGATGCATTGGAGAATCGATAATTTTTCCCACCCTTAAGGCCTTTGCACACCGGGTGCGTTTTATTCGTGCGATTAATCCGTTAATTAACGAACGTACAGAGTCAATACAAGCTTCCACACCAGCGCCGTCATTTCACACCACGAATTTGCGTTTTTAATTTTTTCGAACTGAGTTAGATTTTTCTAGGACGTCGCTTCTTAAAGTGAGACACGACAAAATTCACATTTCAAAACATTCGCTTTTGCGTTGTGTTTATTTGCGTCGCGCCCGGTGTGCAAAGGCCTTTAGTGTAGAGGCATAGAATGAAGCCCACTGTCAAGTTTCCACAGTCAGTGACAATTTAGGGGTTGGTCCACTGTGTTTTATCAAGTCCAAACCATGCCATGATGCAATAATTAATGCAAATTAAAGGTTCAGTAAGTGGAATGGTCAGTTTAGCTAACTTCCTGTCACTGACTGCAGTAAGCAGTCCCCTCCCACGTCACCACATTAATGCAAGCAGCGAGTTATCTAGCATCATCTCTGATAAGTGTGATAAATCATGATTTAAAAACCATCAGCTGATTACATGCAGAGCGGGTGACTGAGTGACTGTGATCACTGTATGAATAAAGAGCGATTTAACACTTGAAAAAATCAGAAGGTTGCAATCTACAGCGTTATATGTTGTCAAACCAGCTCCTCCCAGTTCACTGTAACTTGTTATTTATCTTTTTATCTGTTTAAAACTAGTCTGCAAACATAACGCTGCAGAAAACCACATCTATCTTGATGCAATGACCAATTTTTAACATGGTTTAGATTTGCTCAGACAGCAAGATCACTAGGGCGTCATGATTTTTCCCTTCTGTGAGGCTAAATTGTCACTGCACTGCACGCAGCTCTGTCCGGGGGACCTTTTCAATTGCTGCATTTTTAAGCTTTCTCCTATAGACAGTTACTTGGTTACGTACATAAAATGTATAAAGGTCTATGAACATCAAAACATTTCAGTTTTTCCTTTTTTAGGATTGAAACATGGCAGCGGGGCATTTGGGGGGCAACAATGGCTTGAGTTTTGCAAAAGCACCCTCCCGGGATGTTTTAAATGTGTGTGTCTATCCACCAATCCACCAATTAGTAGGCCTACATACTAAACGGGTAATCCTCTATCCCTTTTGTGTTTCATGTGTAGTAATTTGTATAGGCTAAATATTATTACTGTTTCACTGCTTTTTTTTTTACAGCAGGATGCCCACAGTTTTGGTTACACATACAGTGCTGCTTGAACGTTTGTGAACCCCTTGAGCCTTTTGGAATTTTATTTATTTTAACCATTAATCATTAATTTTTATCAATACCAGTATTTTTTATATGAACTAACAGATGTTTGTTAATCAATTCAACATTTTTCTTTTCTAGAAATCAATTGTTAAAACAAATTATTTGACAACTGTTGTATGTGCAAAAGTTTGTGAACCCTGAGCTGCATTGCTTAAATCGAGCAGGTAAACACAATCAGGTGGGCCAAATTGAGTGATGAAATGGACCAATGTAGTGAGAGATCTTTAGGGAAGAAATTTGGCGGAACTAAATAAAACGGAGATCAAACCATGTCAGTTTAGGCTCACCAAAGTAGCATCACAACTCTTCCTGAGATCCTCTGAGATTTTTTCCCCTTTGAGCATGTATGGGTTCAGTTTGGTGGGCCTAAACTGACCTGGTTTTATCTAGTGCCGCCCAATGTCTTCCCTAAAGATCTCTCATTACATTGGTCTATTTCATCAATTAATTTGGCCCACCTGATAGTGTTTACCTTGCTCGATTTAAGCAATACAGCTCAGGGTTCACAAACTTTTGTCAAATAATTTATTTTGTCTGTTTTAACAATTGATTTATGGAAAATAATTTTTGAATTGATAAACAAACATCTGTTATTTAATATAAAAAATACTGGTATTGATAAACATTTATTAATAATGGTTAAAATAAATAAAATTCCAAAAGACTCCAGGGGTTCACAAACTTTCAAGCAGCACTGTATATTCCAGACTTACATTTGGTTCCAGGCCCCTCAAAATATTTTCTGATTTATCATGATAGAATTATTCAATATTAAGAATGTTTTGAAAACTAACCTGCAAATGTAAACAAATACCCCTCCCCTGAAACTGCATAGTGCTCCTTTTTTAATATCAAAATTCAAATCAATATAGGTTTACTAATATAGAGCGCAGAGCAAAGGCATGGTGAGCAACTTTAAAAAAGAATGAGGGGTGTGTGTGAGCCATGGAAATGGAAACGGTAGGCAACTGTGGTGTAAATTACAGCTTAAATCACTTTGCCAAACTACTCTGTGCCGAAGAGCCATGTCCCTCCACTTTTTTCATAACATCTTATGTTATGGCGCTTTTCCACCGCATGGTATCAGCTCGACTCAACTCGCATTTTTGGAGTTTCCACCGCATTTTCATGGTACCTGGTACCTGGTAGCGGCTGCTTTTTTGGTATCGCCTCGCTCTAGGTTCCAAGCGAGCTGAGCCGATGCTAAAAGGTGACGTCGGCAGACGGCCGGCCACTGATTGGCCAGAGACTATTGTCTGGCCAATCAGTGGCCAGAGACTACCGGCTTCATTCTGTTGTTTATTCTCCCCAACTCTCCGGGACTTTTGAGTGTATTTACGCCGCGTGCAGCCTTCTCTGGCTCTCTTTCATTTGATTTGCATCACAGATCCGAATTTATTTTCCATATATTCGCTAAGCTCACCCAGTTTTGGTAGGGCAGCTAGCAGCTAGGCTAAATAGTAGCCAGCTGGGACAGACATGATAGCGAGCGATTACATTACAAGCCTCGGACTGAACTGATTACCTCAATAAAATATTCAGGCTGAGACACGGCTTGCATTTGAAAACACGTATCCTGAAACAAGCACTAAACAGTCAACTTTATCATGCCCGTGTTTACGTGCATAGGGATGTACGTGACGCATCCCTACAGCTGACTGTGTGGCAGAGTCACACATCGGGACAACAACCATCCCTTTTAATGGCCCGTAGCAATATTCTTCTACTTCTTTTAGCAAACAGATACAAGGGGGGTATTTCTTAAACATTTTTCATCCGTGTTTTTGGCGGTTGGTTCAGTTAATAGTGCAACAACTGCTCGTAATTTCTGCTTTGCTACTTTGCTCCGGAGTAGGCTTTCAGCCCCTTACGACGACCCCG
Organism: Ammodytes marinus; assembly: GCF_949987685.1. Lineage (NCBI taxonomy): Eukaryota > Metazoa > Chordata > Actinopteri > Uranoscopiformes > Ammodytidae > Ammodytes > Ammodytes marinus. The sequence continues at coordinate 15,921,414 of NC_137217.1, read as the reverse complement.
CCCACGTTCAGCAGGTACTATTTGCGGTGGAAAACGACCCGTGCTGCTACCAAACCAAGTTGAGTCGAGTTGAGTCGAGTCGAGTCGAGCTATATGTGCGGTGGAAAAGCGCCAATAGTAAGTTAGTAGAAGGGGCCCTTCATAGGCGATCCTATCGTCTTGGGAAAAACAATCTGTATCCAACCCAAAGTTTCATTCGCTTAAAAAAACTATCTGATCACCAATCAGAACACACCTATGTCTTACTATATTTAACAGATACATTTATGTGGAAAGGTCTTTTTGTTCTGATGACAGATGTGCTTTGAGAGAGAGTAGTAATATGAATGGTTTAAACATTTTCAAATTGTGATAATCCATGTCTACTTGGTGACATAATTGTGTGTATGTTGTGTGTTACAGGAGACATTCTTGCATGACCACAACACCTGGATTGCCTTGTATCTCTGGCTGCCACGATGCTTGGGTTACAGGGAAATACTTCGTCCTCCAAAGTTTATCGTTGTGTGGCATGTTCAGCCACCTTCACAGGATTGGCCTCCTTGCTAGTACATCAGGCATCCCATGCTAGTGCACTCTCCAAGGTATCTGCCCCTCCACAGCCAAACATCAGCCCACATGAAAAACTATTCACAAGTATGGACTCATCCAGTGAGCACCCAATTCCACCTGCAATCTTGCCTGAGAGTCCTTCACCTTCTTTTTATATTTGTGATTGTGGAGACGAATTTCAGGACTTCAATCTGATGCTTGAGCATAAGCGTTCACATGTCCCTCAAATACACCTCCTGCAACCTCTAGATAATAATAGCGTTCTCTGTGAAACAACTTGTAATACAGCTTTTCCCACCCAGCATGTATCATTCAGTCCCACTGTCACCCAGCCATGTTTCGTCCTTCGTTCCCACTCTACTTCACGGCCCCCAGCTCTTGAACTACCCACATTAACAGAGCATGATGCAGATGTAAGCCTGGATGATGCCGTTGCCGTAGTAACGACTCCTCAGGGACAGTGTACACCTCCTAAAGATGACAGTAAGAAGCAACGTGAGGACATGACAGCCCCTGCAGAGCAAACACAAGAGACCAGAGAGGACAAGCATTTCCAAGAGAGAACCAATTCTGTTCTCAGCAGCAAAAAAGGTGAGAGTTTACCCAGAAATGACACCCTTATGAAGTTACTGGCATCAGCATACATGAAGCGCTTTCCAGTTTCTCAGTCCCAGAATCAGAATATGGATTACACACTTAATCCCAAACAAGAACTCGTCACCATCACTCCCAAACAAGAAATTGTCCCAGTTACTCCCAAACAAGAAGTTGTCCCCGTTGACATTACGCCAGGAGGAGAAACTGAAGAGTCCCCGATCAATGATCTTTCTGTTGCACAGTTGAGGCGGCTTCTTCCAACACCGGGTATAAAGACTAAAGCTCCATCCATAAGCAAAGTTCTTGAATCCAGTAAAAAGAAGGTTGTCTCTCTGACTAAGATTTTTTCCCCGGTTGTAGTGCTTGAAACACGTCAAAAGCTCAAGGAGCCTACCAGTGATGGCACATGTGGGAGATATCAATGTGGCCGCTGTCGCAGGGTTTTTCAAAACTTGGACAGACTGACAGAGCATCATTTCTTGCACAAAAAAGAGAGGATTAAATGTTGTCGTCACTGCAAACAGCTGATCATTGGGCGCGTGCCTCTACCTGACAATCACGTATGTCCTCAGTTAGTAACTAAGACCCTGCAGTTGTCAAGAAATGTAAATAACAAATTACCCTTTTCCCAAAAAGTAATGCCATTCCATAATCTAAACAATACAAGAAAAGTGTTCTATTGTCCACTGTGCAAGCACAGCTACGCCCGGAGGTGGAACCTCAAAAAGCACAAGTGCCATGGCCCAAGACCTGCACTCTTTCGGCAGGCTAATTCCTCTATTGAGAAAATGCAAGTATTGAGATCAAACACTAGGGCAAAAATAGACACAGAGGTGAAAGCTGAACCTCAAATCACAAAGAATGTTTCAGTAGGCACTGAAGTTACCAGTTCTGTCAAGGTAGAGGTGACCTCCCCAAGTTCAGAGCAGTCTGCAGTTATACAGTCGGCCTGGACTCATCCAGCAAAACACTTTTCACCATTCTACCAAAAACCTTCCATGATGGACAAGCAAAAGGATGCCTCTCTGTGTGGAATTTCTCTCAAGCAAGGACAGGAGAAAAGCAGCTGGGATGCTGCAGCAGTCGGTAGTGAAGCTGTTGATGAGGGGCAGTGGACAATGCCTTTGGATGATGACATGGAGGTGCTTAGCTCTCAGCAGAAAGCTGATAATGGGGAAGAGGTCAAGAAATCTGTGTCATTCCTACATGCAGACACGGCACCCACTAACCTGCGCTATTTTGTCAGAGATGGGGTAAAACGTTACCCTTGTAACAGATGTCAGAAAACCTACAGTCGGCCTTCTACTTTGAGGCGCCATCTACGGCTTTGTGGTTTTAGGCCACGTGGACTTGGGAATGGAGAACAGATTGGAAGTCATGGTGCGACTCCACTGAATGCTAACAATATGAAACCACTGTTTCCTTGTTTTGTCTGTGGGAAGACCTTTAATCGTAAAGATAACATGATGGTTCACACAAAGAGGTGTCAGCTGCAACAAGCTATGGTAGATGTGAATAGGAGGCCTGGACCTGTGCAACAGACTATGTCGGGCAATGCAACAGAGTGTCAATCCAAGGAAGATGATGGAGGCAACTGGGGCATCATGTCACTGCCCTCTGTTCTTCCAAGGAGGGTGACGTGTGAGTGTGGGGTTGGATTTACATCTCCAAGGCTTCTCCTGGAGCATCTTCAGAAGCATGCACAGGAATCGTATACATGTCCGACTTGCGGAGAGACTGTTAATTCCTGGGCGGACTACGAAGTCCATCTGCAGATCCACATGCATCCTCATCACCAACTGCTGAAGGGACTACAACCGCAACGATCACAGCCTCTATTACTCAGATTTCAGCAACAGCAGCCTCCGCAGCATCTATCTCCAGTGGTGCAACGGCCATCTCCATCGGTGCGTCAGCCTCCACAGAAGCAAACCGTCAAACTAAGGGAGTTTCCGATTACATCAAAAAAGCAGCAAAGAATCGTATGCTCACGGTGTGGTAACACTTTTGCCACTCGCTGTTCCCTTCGAAGGCACATATCCTGGGATCGATGCAAAGGTGGACGGGCTACAAATCCCCCCTCAAACCCACCCAAAACCTATCATTGTTCCCGCTGCAACTCTGACTTCCCAAACACGGTCAGTCTTATTTTTCACCAGAGGAGTGGGACTTGCAAGGCCACAATCAAGCCGGTGCGTTGCCCTGTTTGTCTTCGCTGGTTTGGCACCATGGACGGTTTGCAGAAACACCTGCTTACTCACAAACAGCCTGAATCATATCGCTGTGATGTCTGTCAGGGTACATACTCAAACCTTAAATCACTCAAAAACCACCGCAGGAGGATTCATCGCATCATGGCTGGGAATGCTAAGCCATGTCCATCAGAACAGCTCGCTTCTTAATGAGACTTTTTTTTTTCTTGAAAAATGTCTATCACAAGCGGTGCATTTAAAAACAGAGCAAATTTTATAATTGTCTTTTCTTTCCATATTTACCAGTTGTAAATTACATGTTTAATTTTTTACTGTTTATTTGACACTGTACAGCTACATATGGTGTTTTGTTCAAACACGTGTGTGATAGTAGCTTGAAACTGTTAAAAACTAAAGTTGACACAATTTACATTGTAGCTTAATCAATCCCTTATTTCATAACCTTATTAGCCTGTTAATGTTCGAGTATTTGGTTATCAAACTTTTATCCCAGAGTTGGTGATGTAACTTGTGATACCTGATGTTAATAAACATACCAATATGTGAAACATGTACGTTTCATCATTTTGTGATATTGGATCTAATATTTTAAGGTTCTCAATGCTAAATATTATTTTAAACACGCAAAGAGCATGTTTTAAGATGACAATCATGATACCAGTGAAATAACAACTGTGATAATTTAAAGGCCTACTTCACCGGTTTGAATATGAAGGTGTATTGAATTCTGAGATCCTATGTAGTATAAATGTGCAAAAAAAAAAAAATCGGTTCATCCTAGCCTGAGAAAAGGCAGAAAGAGTGTTTTTTTTAACCCTATACTTCTCTTTCTCGTGACATCACAGAAAGAGAAATATAGGATTAAAAAAAAACGTACTTTGTAAATATTACTGTGATGTCACAGTAAAAGACATCACAGTAATATTTATAAAGTAATTTTTTCTGTGATGTCACGAGAAAGAGAAATATATGGTTAAAAAACACTCTTTCTGCCTTTTCTCAGGCTAGGATGAACCGATTTCAATTTTTTTCGCACATTTATACTACATAGGATCTCAGAATTCAATACACCTTCATATTCAAACCGGTGAAGTAGGCCTTTAATATGTTTGCCACGATAATGTATGGGTAGAATGTAAACTAGTCATCGAGGTATAGTCTCTTTCAGTGCTGGACGAAGCAGGTTACTTTTGATCTTTTGGTGTCAATTGGTATATATATATATATATATATATATATATATATATATATATATATATATATATATATAATTTTATTCAGGACACATGAAGATCCATAGTACAATGTATAAAAAATAGAGTCAATACATAAATAACAACAAAAAGCACACCAATGCATGCAGATTAAAAAGAAATAAAATGCACACCAACATTAACAAACATTTGACTGGCACTAGACCATCTCGGTATTCTGAGAAGTATCCGCATTCCGTCATTATACGCCACAGTTAGTTTTTTCATATTGCTTTTTCTGTAAGCACGCCACAAATGGGCAGTATATAGCGGGGTACAGAATGCTCTAAATAGCGCAACCTTTACAGCAGTAGAACACATGTTAAATTTACGTGCAAGCATATTGGCTTGACCATACATCTTACGACACTGTCTTTTAATGTCTTTATCATCTGACAAATCATTAACAAAATGGTGGCCTAAATACTTCACATCATCACATACTTTAAGAGCAGTACCAGATAAAAAGAAATCAGGAAATACCAATTTCCTGTCTTCTTTGCCGCTGACAATCATAATATTGCTTTTATTTGCATTATATCGAATATCAAAATCCACACCGTATTGGGAACAAACCTTCAAAAGTTGTTGTAAGCCAGCACTATATGGGCAAAATATAACCAAATCATCTGCATACATAAGGTGATTAATGAGACTATTGCCAATCACACATCCTGTATTGCATGCATTCAACTGCTGAGACAATTCGTCCATATACACATTAAAAAGAAAAGGAGATAGGATTCCACCTTGGCGTACACCGTTACCAACATAGAAAGGTTCTGACACAGAATCCCCCCATTTCATCTGCATAGACTGATGAGCGTACCAGTAGACTAAGATTCTAATAATGACTTTAGGCACTCCTCTATGATGCAACTTAAGGAACAGTTTCTGATGATTCACACGATCAAATGCCTTGGAAGCATCTATAAAACACGTAAAGACAGTGGATTTCAAGCTATTATATCGGTCTAAAATTTCCTTTAAGGCAAATATACACATATCAGTACCATGTTTACGTTTAAAACCGAATTGGTTATCTGTGGTAAGAATGTACTTTTCCAACCTGCTAAGGAGGATTTTCTCCAAGATTTTGGAAACAATGCTGGCTAAAGCTATGGGCCTATAATTGTATATGCTGTTTATTTTGCCAGCTTTGTCCTTAAGAACAGGGACTAATAGTACTGGTAAAATGGCTTCAGGCAGAGACCCATGGCCTAAGAATCCCGTCATACATATAGCAAGCAGAGTAATAAGTTTCCTGCAAGCATATTTTAGATGTTCAGCAGTTATTTTATCAGCACCACAAGCTTTGTTGTCATCTAAACCCAATACTGCAGATTGTATCTCTTCTGAATTAATAACCACATTTTCATTATTATAAACATATCCAACCTCAAAATTATTCCTCCCATTACAGTTAAATAACTCATTATAATGTTGTCGCCACATCTGACAGATAGCATCTGATCCACTGACTCCCTCAATATCTGTAGGTAAGGGCAATTTACTATTGTTCATGGCTCTAATCTCTTTCCAGAAATCATTATAGTTTTTATATTGTAACTTACATGCCAGAGACTCAGACCTCAGCGAGTTCTTATTCCTTTTGATGTAACGAAGTGCGTATTTAAAATGTGCATTTGCACGTTTCTTCTGTTCAAATAAAGGTCCCTGTCTGTCTCTACCAGACACTATCCAGGCTTTAAAAGCCCTCCTAGCTTCGGCATGAAGCCCTGCCACATGCTTGGCAGGTTTGTTTTGGTCTATGAATACTTGGAAGTAAATGCAATTCAAAACCTTACATCACCTGACATATTAAGGCTCTTAAAGTTGTTATATATATATATATATTATATATATATATATTTATTTTATATTTTAAATGTAAAGCACTTTGCATTGTTTAAAACTAAAAATTATGATTGAAATGTTTAGTCAGTCTGGAACTTGATTTTCGTTGAAGCCAGCTGCTTTGGCCATACTTCCTGCTTGCCTCATAGTCTTGGATGAATGACTGATTGCAGCCTCCAGCCAATTGCCCTCTCAGCGGAGGAAAACGCATGCTGAAGTCTGCCTTTGTACTTGGCAGTGGCAGTAGCGTACCAGATGATGATGGCTGAGATGAGGATGTACTCAATAATGGTGCAGTCGAAGCTCCCCATTGTTGACTTTGGTAGGTTGAATAGTCCTTGTTTGTAACCCATTACCAAGATGCAAAATGCACAATGTTGTGCTATAGGCCTACCCTAGGGGCCATTGTGCTAAATGTCCACTTACTCCCTTGTTCAGGAGCTTTCAGCTTCATCACAAACAACCGTTGACAAAATAAATTGTTGAAGCTGTTTTGTCATGGGCTATTTACAAAGTCAAGAATAAACTTTAAAGCTCAACTACAGTGAGACAGAGACGTGTTCAGAATAACAACTGAGAAAAAGACTTAAATATTGTTTTGACAATAGCTGTTTCCAGATAAATTATTAAACTCATCAATCTCAAGTCAAGCTTATGATAGTGTAACTATAACTATAGTGGATTTATTTTGGTGTTCAAGAATATATATATATATTCGCCCACTATAATTACCATAGACTGTATATATAAAAAAAAGATATACAGTGCTGCTTGAAAGTATGTGAACCTCTTGAGCCTTTTTAAATTGTATTTAGTTTAACCATTATTAATAAATTTTTATCAATACCAGTATTTTTTATATTAAATAACGTGTGTATTGTGTTCATCAATTCAACATTTTATTTTTCCGGAAATCTATTTTGTAGTCAAAAGACTAAAATAAAACTAATTATTTGTCAACTTTTGTATAGGCCAAAGTAAGTGAACCCTGAGCTGCATTACTTAAATCGAGCAGGTAAACACGATGTGATGTTTGGGTTGGTTTTACCCGAAAAATCTCTTTTCTTGCGGCGCTTGTGGATTTTTTTGAAGGAAGGCCACTTCTAGGCAGATATTCAGTGAATCTTATAGCTCTCCGTTTCTTGATGATTTGCCTCATGGTGGACCGATGGAGCTCAAATCTTTTTTTAAATTTGATTGATTACATTTATTTCAGACATATCAAAATTACAAAACAAAATGAAAAGCATGAAAATACAAAAAAATTGTGTTCAAATGATTTCACAAAAAAATTAAAATAAACAAATGAATTTATAGCTGTCCCCAGACAACATCACAACTCTATTCCTTAGATCCTCGGAGATTTTCTTTCCTGTTGGCATGTTTAGCCTGTATGGGTTCACTTTGGTAAGCCTAAACGGACCGGGTTTGATCTCTGTTTTATCTAGTGCCGCCCAATTTCTTCCCTAAAGATCTCTCATTACTTTGGTCCATTTCATCACTCAATTTCTCCCACGTGATTGTGTTTATTACTGCTAGAATTAAGCAATGCAGCTCAGGGTTCACTTACTTTTGCAAACATTTTTTTTTTAAGTTTTAACATTTGATTTCCGGAAAAGAAAATGTGGAATTGATAAACACACATCTGTTATTTATTCATCTAAAAAATACTGGCATTGATAACAATGAATTACAGTCCCCTCCAATAGTATTGGAACGGTGAGGCTAATTCCTTTATTTTTGCTGTAGACTGGAAACATTTGGGTTTGACACCAAACGATGAATATGAGACAATAGCTCAACATTTCAGCTTTCATTTCCAGGTATTAACATCTGGATCCGATACACAACTTAGAAGATAGCATTTTTTGAAAAGGAACGCCACATTTTTAGGCAAGCAATAGTATTGGAACAGATAGACTTTAATAAATTAAAGTGAATAAACCGTAATATTTTGTCGCAAATACTTTGCTTGCAATAACCGCATCAAGCCTGTGACCTATTGACGTCACCAAACTTTTGCATTCTTCTTTTGTGATGCTTTTCCAGGCTTTCACCGCAGCCTCATTCAGTTGCTGTTTGTTTTGGGGGGTTACTCCCTTCGGTCTCCTATTTAGCAGTTAACATGCATGTTCTATAGGGTTTAAGTCTGGAGATTAACTTGGCCAGTCTAAAACCTTCCACTTCTTGCCCCTGATGAACTCTTTTGTTGTTTTTGCAGTCTTTTTGGATCATTATCTTGCTGCATGCTTGAAGGATCTTCCAATCAGTTTGGTTGCATCTTTCTTTAAATTGGCAGACAAAATTATCCTGTAGACTTCTGAGTTCATTTTGCTGTTGCCATCATGTGTTACTGTGTTGTTGTCAAGATGCACCTTTACCAAAGTGATGGAAAGACTAAAGTTTAGAGAAAGAAAGAAATCTGCTCATGATCCCAAACATACAAGCTCATCTGTGAAACACGGTGGAGGCAATGTTATGGCTCATTAATCTTCATTGATGATGGAACACATGATGGCAACAGCAAAATGAACTCTGAGTCAACAGAAACATTTTGTCTGCCATTAAGGAAAGATGCAACCAAACTGATTGGAAGATCCTCCATCATACAGCAAGATAATGACCCAAAACACAACAAAGGAGTTAATCAGGGGCAAGAAGTGGAAGGTTATAGACTGGCCAAGTCAATCTCCAGACTTAAACCCTATAGAGCATGCATTTTACCTGCCAAAGAGGATACTTAAGAGAGTAACCCCCTAACACAAATAGCAACTGAATGAGGCTGCGTTGAAAGCCTGGAAAAGCATCACACAAGAAGAATGCAAAAGTTTGGTGATGTCAATGGGTCACAGGCTTGATGCGGTTATTGCAAGCAAAGGATTTGCGACAAAATATTACGTTTTATTCACTTTAATTTATCTAAAGTCTATCTGTTCCAATACTTCTGCTCGCCTAAAAATGTGGTGTTCCTTTTCAAAAAAAATGCTATCTTCTAAGTTGTGTATCGGATTCAGATGTTAATGCCTGGAAATGAAAGCTGAAATGTTGATCTATTGTCTCATATTCATCTTTTGGTGTCAAACCCAAATGTTTCCAGTCTACAGCAAAAATAAAGGAATTGGCCTCACCGTTCCAATACTATTGGAGGGGACTGTATAATGGTTAAACTAAATACACTTGAAAATGGCTTAATGGGTTCACATATACTTTCAAGCAGGCAGCACTACATGAAGCAGGCTCCAATCGATAGGTGTCAGTATATAATGAAGCAAAACCCGGAAGTGTTGCCGTCGAAGCGCGCGGCCCGTAGAAGAAGAGGGAGAGCGCCTGCCTCTTGTTTATCGGTGTGGCTAATGGACTAGCTGCTACCGGCTACCCACTCGTCCAAATTCTGGCAAGTTAGCTCTATTGTGAATGTTTCTCAAAACGTCAATATACGCCTTGTTTGCGGTTTGTTGCAAGAATATGCCTGAATATTGACAAAGCAGTTCCTTGGTTTCCATGTAAAGGTAAGCGGACGATATTGCCTATGAGCTAGTTGATGCTATCCTTAGCATGGTGGGTTTGTAGAAATGCAAGCGCGCGTTCAGCAAAATCAAGATATTAATTTGTATAACAGTCTAGTTAACGTACAAGCCTAAATATTTTGTTGTATTGAGAACTAGTATATAGTAGTACATATGCCACCATGTTCTCTGCGTGACTACAGCAGGATTTAGAAACTGGTTAAGTTTTACCAATGTATGCGGTCTAATTGCAAGAAACAAATATCAGAGTTCCTAAGATTGGCTCAGAAGTTTGGCCTTGATTTCGCCGACGAGCAAATAACGTTAGACTTTCAAAGAAAGGTATACAATTGCAGTCCTCTCTCCTTTAGTGTACCATGCTGTTTACTTATTGCATGTAGCTGTTAGAACAACTAGCTTATTTGACTCCTTGTTAATGTTATTTATTTTTTGTGCATGATTACATTCATTGTTACACATGTCTCAGCAGGAAAGGTGCTCTGGAGGGCTTCACATCAAAAGTGAAAAGATAGCCTAGCCTGATCATGGAGAGAGCTAGGCAGAAACGGCAAAAAATCACGGATGATGGCATGAGCAGAGACTTGATGAACGCTGGCCGCTTTTGTTTCAGCTGTGAGCAGATATTTGCAAATCGAAAATGCCTGGAGGAACATGTGTGTTCTGCCACAAGTTACATCTGCTCCTGTGGAACCGAGTTTGCTGAGTACACTAACATGCTGGAGCACAGCACTACGCACGAACCAGGACACCAAGTGCTAAATCATGATACAATAAAAAGGCGCCGGGTTGAGAAGCGCATAGAAGAGGAGAAACAACTGAAAAGATTACAGACAGGAGAGGTTGTCTGGCAGGCACCTGAATTGAACAAGGTGCCATCATTTTCTTTGCCAGTTCTTGTGCCTTTGTCACAAGTACCCATTACATCACCTTACAGGGCACAAGTTCACATGCAACCTGGGCAGATTCCACAAGTGCCTGCGTTGTACCCCTCTGTATCGCAATCAGCTTTGCTCCCAAATCCTATCCCGTCTTCTACTGACATGAAGAATATTTTTGCAGGTGTAGGTGCTCCAACAGTGGATCTCTGGACACTTTACCAGCCAGTTGTGTTGTTGCAAACGGTGCACAATTTTAACAAGAAAAAGCCATATGTTTGCAATAAATGTGGGCAGCGTTTCGAGACAAAGACCTCTCTCGTATTCCACCACAGCTCGCATGTCACAGATAAAGTGTCTGGCTGTATAGGATGTGGGCTGCTGCTCTCCAGCAAGAAGTTTGTCCCTCGCTTCCATGTTTGTAATTCGACCAACAATGCCACCAAATTCAGACTCATCACAGCAAGTCCGAATCTGAGTGCTACTTCCTCTCCCCAGTTGAAAACACAGAATCCCACTAAGGGCAGTCGGATACCCCACGGCACTTCCACCAAGCAGTTGGAAAAACTGCAAATAATAACATGCAGTCCGAATAATCAAAGGCTTCCTGTCACACCGTCCCTGCTGTTCAAGAGGCCGAGTCCCAGTGCATCGAAGCCATATGTCACTTTCTCCCCTCCACTGAAAAGCCAGAGTCCAAATCCCTATGCATCAAAAAACAGCAGCCATGGGCTTCCTGTCATTCCGTCTTGGCAGTTGAAGACACCCGCAAACTCTGCATCAAGTGTATCGCGCAAACCCATGCCAACATCCTCCGCAGCAAATGTGTTCACTTGTCGAGTCTGTCGTATTCCTTTTGAAACTGCTCAGCTGCTTCAGAGGCATAAGTGTATAAAAGCACAGGAGTTTATGGCACAGCACGTTCCAAGCGGCAAGCAGCATCACAAACTAAAGAGTGTGACCCCTATGGCAAGCCCAAATCCTGCTCAGATGAATGGTGAGAGAATGTCTGGCGTTCCAGCTTCTGGTAACGTAATGAAAACCCAAGTCATGGCTGACTGCCTAAACAAGGGGCAAGGAGTGGTTGCTGTGAATGGGAAGACAGGAGTGGATACGGACGATGACTGTTTCATCGTTGAAAGCGGACCTGACAAACCTGCCGAGATGATCTACCAAGTAACCTCATCTGTCCCTATTACAACTTGACAAAACTGGAGGGCCTCATCCAGTTCGCATGTCACATTTTATGTTATTATGGACCAAGTGCATAAATACAGCAGTGTCCTGGTTGAACTTATAACCTAATGAAGTGTAGGAAGAAAAATGTCAACAGACATGCATCTAAATAAAACTGGATTATTTTTTTCTCAATATTGACTTTCACAGAGACTGAAGTTGGTATCCCTGCAATGGTTATAGAAGATGAAATTATCAAAATAAATGTGCTTGGTTCACCCATGTTTAGTATATCCAGGCACTGTATTATAGTTATGGTTTGGTGTTTTATCATACATTCGTATGATCAGAATGTGTAGTGAGGCTGTGAGAATCAACAACAATACCATTTGTTCTTACCAGTTTTGCCAGATCTTAAGAATTATGTACATGTTGTATTAAACTATATTTTTAAACTCGGTGTCTGTGTGTGTCTACATGGGATATTTAAGCATATACCATTATTATTCACATGATAAATTGACTGAATGTATACAGTTTTAACCTGAGAACAGTGCAACTACTGAAATTGATGGTAGTTCATTGTATGTGTTAAAGGGACACTGTGTAACATTTTAAGTAATTTATTAGCTAAAATCAATATCCTCATTCATAAATATGTCCTCATTGGTGTAAAATCACCTCTGCCAATAATCTGAATTATCCTCCTGAGCGGAGAATTACAAATATTAATATTACATTTTCTACATTGAGCAGGCAGGTCTTATGGAGGCATCCATGTTTTTGGAATGTCATCAGGTGCATTCTTTAGAATTTAGAATTGTTCTTCTCCTTGAAGGCCACTGCAGCTTCTGTTATTATTCGAAAGGGTTGGGGTTACCCAGGGAGCGTTGCATTCTAGAAGTTTCTTGATGATGTCATATTACACACTGCACCTTTAAGGTAAGTACAGTGTAAGAATATAACAAAATAATTAAGTAAGTGAAATAATATGTTAATTAAGACATTAAAAGACAGTAGAAATTTGGTAAACATAAAAAAGTAGATCTGACAATGTCCTTGTGTCCTTCCAAATCTGTGAGGCTACATTAGGGGAGTGTTTGATTAAACCTGCAGTGTGTAGAATTTTGGGTTTTATTTCCTAGCAGATTTTGTAGAAAGTAATTATAATATCCATAAGTACATTTAATTTAGTGCATAATAGCTGAACATTTTTTTTATTATTATTATTTTTTCCCTTAGAAAGGGTCTCATATATGTCCATATTTCTGCATATCTTGGACCAAGGCCTAGTGCCGCCATCTTGAAAGTGTCATAGTTGGAATGTCATCAGGTGCATTGTTTAAAATGTAGAATTGTTCTTGTCCTTGAAGGCCACTGTAGCTTCTGTTATTATTCGAAAGGGTTGGGGTTACCCAGGGAGTGTTGCATTCTACAACTTTGTAGAACTTTCCTGATGATGTCATATTACACACTGCACCTTTAAGAGGTGGAAAGCTAAACATGATAAATCAATTTTTTTGCAAGCAACTTATTTTAACTGGCACTCATTGATAAAGTGTTTATCTAGATTGTACATGTCAACACCATAGACTAAAATAGGTCATCACTTAATCTAGACAAATTAGTCTACGTGTAGCACATTTTTTAGTCTGAAGTATATTTCACTCTCCACTTCCATATTAACTTCTAATTTGGTGCCCGATTTATTTTTTATATCGTTTTTACTCGTTTGTTTGTTTTGACTTGTTTTTGATCGCTAGATCATTCAGTGATCGAGGTCTTTTATATATTATTGCGGACCTAATCTCCAGCAGATGGGGCCATTTCAAACGATTTCAAAGCTATAACAAGGCGCTGTTATGCGTCCATTTATGATGAGGTAAATATCAACGGAGAGGATGCGGCGTTCACGTAGTGTTTGTATGCTTGGAATCAGAATCCCTACTTGATCAACGCAAACCCATGCACCTCATGGTTAAAGACACAAACACACAGGCACACACATATATGTGGGTGGTTGATGTGTGCAGTGGTGGCACTGGCTCGACTTGCTGAATTAAACATGTTACCTAGCTAGCAGCTATTAAAGTTACTACAGCAAAAGAGTGAACCAAACATCCCACAGAACCCAAAGCATCCACTCTGCCCTCGGCGTGATTGACACGATTTTCGGGTTGCTTTGTGCGTTGATATCAAGTGGCCCGCTGTGGCAAACTGCTCTGAAAAGAATATAAGAGGGGTCCACGTTAGAAGTTCGGCTCCCAGAACAATGCAAGCGTGTTTTAAGTAACCAAGCAGCCACGTTACAACAGAGCAGATATTAGCTCCTTTGAGCTAGCCCCCGCTAGCTAGCTGAGCAGCGGTCAGTGAATGGCTACGCTGACCAGTCTTCACTTTCTCCCGCGCAGGTAAGAGTTTGTGTTTACTGTCTACCATCATCAAGTTTTGTAACTGAAGTTTAGAAAATATCCTACATTAGGATTATTAGCCATAAAGGCAGTCGTGTGAGCTGCCCCCGTAGTTAACGGTTAGTTTCGTGTGGCTTGCATCGTTGAATTGACAATTACTAACGCAAAAAATCTGGCCTAGCCAAAGACAGCGCCTACATTTGTTATTCATGTTGTTGACAGCTGTTAATAACCGATAGCTGGATGCTGAGGCTGCAGGGTCGTTCAAAGGTGTTGAAAATATACATTAAATGATGTATGTCTTTGTCGGCGTATGTAGCCTACGCTATGATCATTTGTAATCAAAACCAAGAACCATTTGTCTATTTTGCATGATACGTCATATCCATAGCCTACATCTAGTGCTTTACAAACTGCAACATCATACTTACTTTGAGCCTTTTATTTTGAATATATTGGCCGTAATGTTTAGAAGTTGTACACTTGTTTGTGCCAGATGTGATTTAAATTAGTAAACATATGGGTTCTTAGAAGTCCTACCAGCAAAATATAGACACAGAAAATGTATTTATTGTGAGGAATAGCCTCCTCTTGAGTGTTAGTAATTATTTTACATACAGTCCCCTCCATAAGTATTGGAACGGTGAGGCCAATTCCTTTATTTTTGCTGTAGACTGGAAACATTTGGGTTTGACACCAAAAGATGAATATGAGACAATAGCTCAACATTTCAGCTTTCATTTCCAGGTATTTACATCTGGATCTGATACACAACTTAGAAGATAGCATTATTTGAAAAGGAATGCCACATTTTTAGGCAAGCAATAGTATTAGAACAGATAGACTTTAAATAAATTAAAGTGAATAAAATGTAATATTTTGTCACAAATCCTTTGCTTGCAATAACCGCATCAAGCCTGTGACCCATTGACATCACCAAACTTTTGCATTCTTCTTTTGTGATGCTTTTCCAGGCTTTCACCGCAGCCTCATTCAGTTGCTGTTTGTTTTGGGGGGTTACTCCCTTCGGTCTCCTCTTTAGCAGGTAAAATGCATGCTCTATAGCGTTTAAGTCTGGAGATTGACTTGGCCAGTCTAAAACCTTCCATTTATTGCCCCTGATTAATTCCTTTGTTGTGTTTTGCAGTTTTTTTGGATGTTTATCTTGCTGCATGATGAAGGATCGTCCAATCAGTTTGGTTGCATCTTTCTCAAGATGAACCTTTACCAAAGTGATGGAAAGGCTAAAGTTTAGAGAAAGAAAGAATCTGCTAATGATCCCAAACATACAAGCTCATCTGTGAAACACGGTGGAGGCAATGTCATAGCTTGGGCTTGCATGGCTTCTTCTGGGACGGGCTCATTAATCTTCATTGATGATGTGACACATGATGGCAACAGCAACATTAACTCTAAGTCTACAGAAACATTTTGTCTGCCAATTTAAGGAAAGATGCAACCAAACTGATTGGAAGATCCTCCATCATGCAGCAAGATAATGACCCAAAACACAACAAAGGAGTTAATCAGGGGCAAGAAGTGGAAGGTTTTAGACTGGCCAAGTCAATCTCCAGACTTAAACCCTAGAGCATGCATTTTACCTTCCAAAGAGGAGACTTAAGAGAGTAACCCCCTAACACAAACAGCAACTGAATGAGGCTGCGGTGAAAGCCTGGAAAAGGTATCACAAAAGAAGAATGCAAAAGTTTTTGTGGTGTCACTGGCTTGATGCAGTTATTGCAAGCAAAGGATTTGCAACAGAATATTAGGTTTTATTCACTTTAATTTATTTAAAGTGTATCTGTTCCAATACTCTTGCTCGCCTAAAAATGTGGCGTTCCTTTTCAAATAATGCTATCTTCTAACTTGTGTATCAGATCCAGATGTAAATACCTGGAAATGAAAGCTGAAATGTTGAGCTATTGTCTCATATTCATCTTTTTGTGGCAAACCCAAATGCTGGCTATCTGGAGAAGGCCTGGGCCAAGAGAACAAAACATACTTATCAATGAGATCTTTATGTTTGCTTTTCTTTTCTTTTGTTTGCGTCTGTTTCTTTGTTGTCCTACTGTGAAATGTGATCTCCATTTATTTACAGGAAGTGAATGTTATCATGTGAATTTGATACAGTTGTTGGTGTCTTATAATCCCGAAGGGGATGGGTCCTTGTTTGGACATGACACAAAAATAAAAATTCATTCATTCATTCATTCATTCATTCATTCCCAAATGTTTCCAGTCTACAGCAAAAATAAAGGAATTGGCCTCACCGTTCCAATACTTATGGAGGGGACTGTAGGTATACATTGATTTCTCACAGCAAGCTTCTCTCTGGCCCAGATCTGCATCACCCTTTGCGTGAGCTACATAAATAATTATAGCTGTATTTCTTATGAACAATCATAATGTAGCCAGCCAGTTGCATGTTATTTTGGCAAACGGTCCCTGGATGCAGTGTTTTCACAACTGTAAGGAGGCAGACCTCCCTTGGTAATGCACTTGTGTGATTCTTCAGGCCAGCATTAATAATAGGTAAGTCAGTCTGTTGCAGGTATTGCGGCTTTTTAGCATTTTGCTGTAGGAATACACGTCACGGTTGATATAAATCACAACCTCCTTGTCACTGTTTAATCCACAGACCGTTGACATGGGGAGTAAAATATCCTTCAGCAGGGGAGGCAGTGACCAAAATACAGTCTCTGAGTTAACTTCTGTGGCATCGCATCCGCACAATTCCTTTCATGCCCCTTCGGACTTCAAGCAGGTAGCTTGTGAGCAAGACAAATAGACATATTGTCCCAAAAGTTATGCGGCCTTTTTCAGTATTCCACAAAATGTCTGAAGTAATTCTCTAATTAAATTAAAAATATGATGCATTTTCTGTATGAAAGCTCTACTACCTTAGGGTTTATTTAAGGACTTTGTTTCAGTGCTTTATTTTTTGCACGTTTATTAATAGTGTATTTTTTAATCTCTACTGAAGTGTACAGTGAACCATTTTGTCCAATGGCATTCAAATAAAGGCTTAAACCTGCAGTGTGTAGAATTTTGGGTTTTATTTCCTAGCAGATTTTGTAGAAAGTAATTATAATATCCATAAGTACGTTTAATTTAGTCCATAATAGCTGAAAAACATTTTTAGAATTATTATTTTTTCCCTTAGAAAGGGTCTCATATATGTCCATATTTCTGCATATCTTGGACCAAGGCCTAGTGCCACCATCTTGAAAGTGTCATAGTTGGAATGTCATCAGGTGCATTGTTTAAAATTTAGAGTTGTTCTTGTCCTTGAAGGCCACTGTAGCTTCTGTTATTATTCGAAAGGGTTGGGGTTACCCAGGGAGTGTTGCATTCTAGAACTTTGTAGAACTTACTTGATGATGTCATATTACACACTGCACCTTTAAAATAAGCTTATAATCAGATTTAATAATAGCTTGATTTAATTTTGAGATATGTATTTATTTGTCAAGGGTATAACATTTCTTAGATATTTATATATTTTTTTAAATGTGTTCTTTCACTCTACTCCTGACTGTTGCAAGATTAACCTACAGCCTAGATTTAACCGTTGGTACTATAAAACAAATGACAAAGAAATAACATTTGCATTGTTCGACATGTCATTATTTTTAAACAACGCCATCTCTACATTTGTGACAAATGCAGTTATTTTTTTCATCCACAGATACCTGAAGAAAAGAAATGCAGTGAGGAAGACCCGGACTCAAGGTTGGGAGAAAAAATGAAAGCAACAGAGCTGACTCAACATGCACATGAATCCCACTCGTCAGGACACACAAAATCTGATGGCCTTGTCAAATCCGAAACAGTAGGCGGAACAAATTGTCAACACACTGAGCCCGTTTCGGCACAGTTAGGGAGGGAAGCAAAGTCTGAAATGACATCTGCAAGCATGTGCAGCTCTACAACAGACAATCACGGGCATCAAGTGGCGGTCCGCAGAAGACCTGGGCGTCCTCGTAAAATTAAACAGTTGTTGACTACAGAAAAAATAAATCCAGATCCTGTGGGTCTTGATGCTGTTCAACACAAGGATATAAGCACAACAATTCCGTTGCCAGCATGCTCAGAGAACCAAAACAGTGATGATGTGCCGAATGACATATTCAGTTACACAGTCAATAATCCACCTAATAGTGAGATGTCTGGTGTCCGTATTGTTTCTGATGTTACAGTAAAGGCACTTGTGCTGCCCAAAAGAGGAAGAGGAAGACCCAGAAAATCAGAAATCAGAGATGTCAAAAACGTGGTTGCTAAGTCTCCTGCTGCTTCTGTAAAAACATATCAGGTAAGCGGACTTGCAGGGAGACTGAGGAGTAGAATAGACCAACACCATTTAATACAGGACGGAAAGACTGAATCTGATTGCAAGATAGACCCCAAGCAAACTGAAGTGACTTCTGCACAAGGTTGTGATACGTTGAATTTCCAAGATATTAAAAGAAGAAGAGGAAGAAGGGTGAAAGAGCAGTCTGGAGAAAGACTAGAGCAGCAGATGGTACTAAAGGGACACATATTACCACAAAGAGAACTGTGTTATCAGCCCAAACCTGTAGGGGTGCCCACTGCTGTGAAAGCCGAGAATATAGAGATAGAGCTTGATCATTTAAATCCTGCATCAGAGTCAACTAGTTCAACATCTTTAGAATACAGTGCCAACACTGCACTTAAATCTGAGGCTCGAAAAAGTCAGCAACGCACTTTCAGGCGCAAGAGAGGTGGCAAGAGAAGGAGGAGTATAAAAAGGAAGGTTTTGTTTCAGAAAGCTAATCCCGTGCAGGGACATGAAGGCAGCGATTACACTCAACAAAAACCAGACTGTGGTGGCGCAGATAAGGAGGACAGCTCTAATGTCAATACGGATATCATCTACAATAAAAGAGGGGGAAAAACACTTGTGAAATGTGGTATCTGTAATCAAACATTTAAATTTAAGTCTCAGTTTGTCATCCACCAGCGCATACATACAGGAGAAAGACCTTTCAAATGCCCTGACTGTGGCAGAGGTTTTAGCAAAAACTCAAACTTAAATCTTCATCTTAAGGTTCACAGAAAGAACTTATATCAAAGATGTCCACTTTGTAAGATCAATATCTCTTCCTCCGAGTATGCCTCTCATATGAGGATTCATGCACATGACTCTGAGAGGAAGAAATCTGCAAAACGCAGCAGAGGGAACGACCATCAAGACAGTCGTGTACTTCCTCGACCAGTTTGCCCAGAAAAGAGGGAAAGGAAAGTGTGCAAGTACTGTGGCAAAACATTCCCGTTTCAGTCCGCCCTCTTAAGACACTTGCGTGTCCACACCGGTGAGAAGCCTTACAAATGTGATATATGTGGCAAAGCTTTCGGTCAGTCCTATTTCCTTCGTGTGCACGAGCTGACACACTGGTCCGTCAAGCGTTACAATTGCACACGCTGTGAAAAATCATTCACTCATTACAGCAATGCAAGAAATCACAGCTGTATACTTCGAGCAGGCAGTAATGATTTGCAACCCAAAACATCTGCTAAGTCTACACTGACGTACACGTGCCACATCTGCAAGAATGTTTTTGACCACCTGCAGGAGTTCAACAGCCACATGAGAGCCCACACCGGTGCAAAGCTTTATCGCTGCTTGTATTGTGACAAGCTGTTTGGTGTTCTCTCTGAATTCACTACCCATCGCAGTCAGTGCAGAGGAGAGAGAAGAGCCTCCAGCTCGGTCTTAAAAGAGGAGGAGACTATGTCATTAATACAGTACGTAATGCCAAAAGCACGTAGATGTTCTACAGGACAGAATCCAACTACAAATTGTAATACACTGAAAAAGTCACAGACCTGGTGCCAGAAACCGTTCCAGTCAACAGTCACACCAGCTGACCAGCTCTCACATCTTGTGTCAAAGTTAAACAAACTCGATAACCGCTCAGATCCCAGGAAATATTTGTGTCCATGCTGCGGCCGCCAGTTCAGACACATGGGCAGACTCCGATCCCACATGCTCACTCATGCCCCATCTCAAAGTTACACCTGTTCCTGTTGTGGTAAGACTCTGGAAAACTGGAAAAAGCTGTGGCATCATCAGAGAACCCACAGACAGAGACATGGACGCTTCACTTGTACACAGTGCGGGCGAGGTTTTCGGTTTGTGGAACAATACAAGAAACACATGAGCGAGCATCCAGAGTTCCAGTGGATTCAGGCCAGGCCCCAGAAAGTGTTTCTGCCTTATCAATGTGAGCAGTGCAGGTGCAGCTTTAAGACTCTAGATTTTTTGTTCAGTCACCAGCTTTGTCATTCCTCAACGCAAAACATGCGCAAAGGCCCTGATTTATCCGTAGATGATAATGCTACACAGTATAACAAGAAAATGTTCAGCCCTCCCACAAACAACCGCATGGCTACGTTCCGTCCAGCACCCGAGGAATACAACTCTCCTCTGAGTTTCTTACCCAAACATCCAGACCAAGAGTTGTCTCTAGTGCCCTTTGTCCAAAATCAGGGTCTTAACTTTGGTCAAACTTCCCAGCCTCCACGCAGAAGGCATACAACCCAAGATAGAGAAACCAGTCGTAACAGTATACGTGAAAATACACTTGGAAAACCCATCACACTTCTGAGAACTGTCAAAAGTCAAGTTACCCACAATGCCAACATATCAAATGACAATGTTTTTAGGTGTGCTGTGTGTGGTAACTCATATTCTGCCATTCAAGGCCTTTATCAACATTATTTGCAGCATGCCAGAGGTCAGGTGTAATAACTTAAATAGACATTTGGTGCCTGTTCTACATATACATGAATCTTTTGACCTTGTTTAACACAAGGGTCCTGTACTCCAAGAAACATTGTCACTTGCCCAAAGATAGATTACTCGAAAATATGTGGAAACGGAAATGCATCTAACATGATTTTGTCTGTATTCTCAAAACAGCCGTGTATTCAACAGGTCAGTTTTCAGATCCTGTACATGTAGGCTAAATGTACAATATAATAGGGACACCATCTGTTTCCTTGAAGTTCATTATTCAACTGAGTAGGAGCCAGCTACATTTTTAGTTTCTAGAACATAATTTCTGTCCATCAAAAGGAACAGATTAAGAGAAAATCTATGCCAGAGGGGGACATCATATATTTTGTACATTCAGTGCATTGATTCCTAGACAGGAGCAGCCCCTGGACAATTTAATCAGCTATTCAGGAAAAAAAACATTTGAAAACATATTATACTGTGTGTAAATGACTGATTATGGGAAGTAAGATTTTGATAGAAAATGTTAAAACAAGTGAGAGAAGCAACAGAAAACTTGCTGTATAGTTCTACAAATGTCAAACCTTGTCACCTCATCTCGGCACGTGCGTTCTGGACCACTGTGAATTTAATATCAAACGTATGCATTTCAAATCATGAAAGATCTTTTCTTGACGGAAACAAATTAAACTTAAATGTTTCAGATGAAGTATTCTACTGACTTTAAGTGTGCTTTGTTCTGGTCACTGACAAGGAGTTGTATCAGCCTTGAAACATTTAAAGTGAATATCAGTTTTTCTCGTGTAGATTTTTGTCAAAGAGCTATTGTGCACTTGAAATATAATAGCTGAAAATGAAGTGATGCTGAATTTTCTTTTAAATTTGCCAACACATGCACATTTCACACCTGATATACCAGGAGCGTTGCTGAAGATCTGTTATTGTTTACTGCTTTTAAAAAAACTGTATTTTCATGAAAAAAGTAACATTTAAAAAAATAGACATCCTGCTCTGTTGTTCATTATTTGATGCTATTGTTTGTCTTAAAACCAATAAAGGTCATTTTGTATTGATCATTGATCACTTCATGTTATTTCAG
Source organism: Ammodytes marinus (assembly GCF_949987685.1). NCBI lineage: Eukaryota > Metazoa > Chordata > Actinopteri > Uranoscopiformes > Ammodytidae > Ammodytes > Ammodytes marinus. The sequence continues at coordinate 15,899,094 of NC_137217.1, read as the reverse complement.
GTTCAAATTTGTGCATAAATGTGAATAGATAAACACCCTTTCTATACCTTTTAAGATAACATTGCAATCCTTAAATTTGGAAATGTTTCCAGTGACGGTTGAGGACCAAAGGTATCTTTAATATTGATTAACAACAGAATAAAGTTAATATTGTATCATGACATAAAACAGTTGATCACATTTAATGTCCATTGACTTAAAGTGACTGGTTGTTTAAAGTAAAGTCAGGACACTTGATGCTGTTAAATGCCCTCCTTGTACCATATACTTACATTTTACATAAAGTAATTATTTCATAAAAAGTTGTTGGTGTATTTTGTACACACATCGATAGTTCAGTATTTTTAAGTGGGGTTGTATGGGTTTTTTTAATTAATGTGTGTCAAAAAAACTTTGTCACAGTGGGGAAAAAAATTTCTAGGCCTGTGCTGATAAAATCATTAAATGTATGTAATTCACACTGGGAGCCAAAATGACTCAAATTATGTGAATGTAAAACAAAATTAATCATAAATCTCCAGAAATACAGTTACAGTGTGAATGCATTTTCACCACATCCCTCTAAAACCGCTTTTAATGCTTTATAATAAACTATACACATATGTGAATGTGGTGTAGCCTAAATTATAAAGCCATAAAAAAATGTTAACTATTTCAGTAATATTTTTTATTTTCACAACTCAATACCAGAATGTTTACACAGTGATTTTGAACTCCAATGTTGGAATTTTGAAGCCCATAGTTCAGCTATGTAAGACATAAGACACGCTGCCTATTTGGAGAATCATCCTTTTAGTTGGAGGACATGGTGCTGCGAATCCAGGAGTTGTAGTTGCAGACCTTGGCGTAGACACCGGGCTTGTTCCTCTGGGCACAGCCGTAACCCCAGGACACCACACCCTGCAGCTGGCCGTTGCACACCACGGGGCCACCAGAGTCTCCCTGAGAGGACACAAATACAAAGGACAACATGTAAGCGGAGGTGTTCTGAGGTTTGGGGTGTGACTTTAAGAAACTGGGATGATGGCTGTAGCTGGTACCTGGCAGGAGTCCTTGCCTCCCTCGAGGTATCCAGCACAGAACATGTTGGAGGTGATCTGTCCAGGGTAGGCGGACTTGCAGCTGCTGTCGCTCAGGATGGGGGCATCCAGGCACCTCAGAGAATCAGGGTAGTAGCCTTTAGAGGACGAGAGACAATACATCTGATTGATCATACAACATCAAGTACCAAAACATGTTCCAGTTTGACTTGCAGTCTTCTACTTACTTCCAGAGCCGCTGGTGTTGCCCCATCCAGAGATCAGACAGCGGGTGCCAGAGCCGGCACAGCTGGAGGGCAGGGACACAGTGTTGACGTTGCTGTTGAGGGAGGCGGGCTTGCTCAGCTTGATCAGCATGATGTCGTTGTCCAGGTTGCGGCTGTTGTACCCGGGGTGACGGATGACCTTGGCAGAGTTGATGAACTGCTCTGTGCCCTCATTGACAGCAATGTTGTGCTCACCAAGACGCACCTGGACGCGGCTGCAGAGTAAGGAAAAGAAAATTAATTTTAGGTTGTATTCAGTTCATTTATAGAGATCACCACCTCACATAAGGAAGTATGAGCCATGGGAAAGAATAATGGTATGAAATAATAATGATTTGAACCTACAAAAGTGTTTTCACTATTAATTGTGTAGACCTTTTACCTACTGTAACAAAAATTGTCTGTTTGACATCAGGCTTGTATGGTCAGTTTGATTCTAAAATCAAAAGTCTGTACTTACGACTTGTAGCAGTGAGCAGCAGACACCACCCAGGTGCTGGAGATCAGGGAGCCTCCACAGAAGTGGTAGCCAGAATTCAGAGAGACCTGGTAGGTCAGAGCGTGCTTTCTGCACTCGTAGCCTCCGACAATCTTGTCATCCTCAATGGGAGCGGCGACTAATAGGGAGTAGAAAATTCACTTTAATTTATGTTTTGCAAGTAAATTATCCAAGAAATCATCAGGTAAATAACCTTTTACTACGACCCTGTCACAGAGTGGTCAAAATTACTTTAAAGAGTAAGACCTCTTCAGTCTTCATACTCACATGCCACTGCGAACAGTGCCAGAAGAATAAAAGCCTTCATGATGATTCCTGCCTGGGCCTCGGTGTCAGCTCAACTAACCTGCAGCTCCTTTTAAAGCCCCTCTGCACCAAGGTTATCTGATTGACCAAGGACACGTATGTCCATTTTTTACTTATCATGTTGTGTAGCGTGTGTAAAAAACCATCTGGAGGAGGAGGGCTAAATTAGTAACAAATTAAGACTTGTTCCCACCTCCAGTCCAATACTGACTGTATTAAAGCTATTTGATTTCTTTGAAATAATGGTATGAGCTTAAAGGAAATTGTGTTGCATTTCTTTCTTTCCTTGAAATGCATGTTAAACTTTCAATGAAATGCACTGCATTGCTGCTACACGTTACCTGTAGTCATGTGCAAAAGGAAAGTGCGTTTACCATATGCAAAAGATACAATGTATCTGGGTAATAACCAGTGTTGGGAACGTTACTTTGACAAAGTAATTAGTTATAGTTACTCACTACTTGTTCCAAAAAGTAACTGAGTTAGTAACTGAATTACTTTACAATAGAAGTAATTAGTTACCAGGGAAAGTAACTATTTGCGTTAGCCTAGTGTAAAAAAAAAAAAAAAAAAAAAGTTGTCAATTTGGATTTTTCTGAGCAGTTTTCATAAGTCAGTTGAAATGAGTAGAACAGACAGGTAGGCCTACTTGTAGGCTACATAACCTTCAATATTTATTGCACATCAACAGACAGCAAGAGGTTTAGGCCTATCCTGCACTTCAAGTAGGCCTATTTTGTTCTCAACAAAAGTAGTAGAGGAAACTGCTGGATGTACCGTGCTGATCTGCTAATATCACTGGATTCACTTCAGGGGTGTCGGCTAAAACAGCCAAAAACGTCAGACTATGAAGCATGAGACGATGAGAGGAGGAGAGGATTTATCCTGTTTATTTCCTTCTTTAACATGCACAGCAGCATACAGATCCCAGGAAAAGAACAATAGCAATATTCGGCTCGTGATGACACGCTAAACAGCTGATGCAACCGGCGAATCGCGGCCGTTTAATAACGTGCATAAATTACAATTTATAGAGATCGGGAAACTCCATGCACTTACTCACAAGGGCGATGCAAACAAACTCAGGGAGAGCACGTTTCAACCGTGGATTGATAGGTGGTTAGTGCGGCAACGTGCAAGCTCACACAACAGAGAGAGAAAGAAAAAGAAACTTCACTTAACAGGCGCTCCGGCTGACTGACGTGACGGCGCTAACTGACAGTTATAATGTCATCCACACTGAATAAAACACACCGGTCTCCTCACTAGCAGTTTGTGTAGTATGGAGCCAGGGGTGCGTTCGGATTACACAGTTTATTCAATCAATTCATAGTAACGCACCGCATTTAACGTTCAGTAACGATAACGGCGTTGTAACGACGGAAAAAGTAATTAGTTAGATTACCCCGTTACTGAAAAAAGAACGGCGTTACCTAACGCCGTTATTTTAAACGGCGTTATTCCCAACACTGGTAATAACACATTGAATTTCATATTAACAGTGCATAAGTTGTTTGTATTTCATTGTTTTTTTTTCAAGGTTTCACCTACACTTCAAATTAAAGATTTAATTTTCATGTCCGCTTGTTAATATCATAGATAGTGGTTAATATAGAGGAGACATATGGATGACAGTACCTGCCATGTTAAAAAATATAAAAGAACTATTAAAGGCCCTGGCAACCCAAATCCACTAAATCCTTGTAACTATGTTATTTGGGGGGTAAAATCAGTGCTAATATGTATATGAAAGGTTTTAGGAATATCTGTTAGCCCCCCGCAAACATACTGTCATGTCAGTTGGTCGAGCATTTGAAAAATCCTGATTCGAATGTTGCCTCAGCTTAGAGCGAGCTATATCTTGTGATGTCACGCGAAGGATCTCTGTTCTAAAATGCATTGAGACGGCCATTTGAAAATTTCTGATTCGAACCTTGGCTTACGTCTCTATCTTGGGACGTCACACGTTCTAAAAAACAAATATATACAATATCTCTGGAGCCGCGCAAGAGATAGGCCTACAGACTGTCTCTTTGCGCCTGAGCCTACACTCACAGCCCCGTCTGAGCGAAGCAGCGCGCACCCCGGTGAAACACTGTGATGGTGACGTTCACAGTGACACCTCGCCGAGCCGCCGTGCAGAAAAACTATGTGGTTTAAGACTAAATGATCAAAAGGGATTCCTGAACGTTAATGTTGTAGAGGGGACAGGCTTTCACGATCCGATTGTGTCCCGAGACCTGAGAGACACGTCTCCAAATTGCGCAGAAAAGCCACTGTCGATCGCTGCGCCGATTCATGCCTCTGACACGTCGACTCGCAACAAAAAAAAGTCAAGGCTTTGAATTCAGTGCTGGGGATGTGGAGATCTTTGGCCATTTCCCGTGCCTCTTTTTCCGCTCGACTCATCGTTCTCTATCCAAGCGCACACACCTCTGTCCCGGCCGCATCTGAGTGCGCAGCTCGTGCTCCACCCGAAAATAAATAAATAAACACAAGTTGGACACAAGCCCTGAAGCTGAATGATCGCTCTGGTAACGGTCAGTCCATAACTGGACGCTGAATATTAGACCCCGAATATAAAACGACATGACTTTTTACTACATATTCCCAGAGGGAAACCCTGTCTTATAATCAGACCAATACGGCATGTGCAGGGCCGGAGTGGGACTCATTTTCAGCCCTGGAGTTTCATGCCTCAGATCAGCCCACTTTCACGCCGACATTATTAATGTAATGTAATAACAACCTTAATATGTACGTCTACAAAAGTGCACTGTTCTCTGCACCCTTGTAATTCTGTGTTTTTAGACTGTGTGGACTCAAATGCTCCTGTTTAGCCTATAGCCTACTCAGGTGCCTGCCATGGTGCTACTATGTGCAGTAGGAGTGTACGGAGACGTCATTATCTGTATCTGTTCAACAAACACAATTAGCCTATCTATATGTAGGCTACCTGTATTCGGATATGAAACCGGAAGTGGCTGGGGCTTATGTGTGAAAAAAACAAAAATTATTGTCCCTTCAGAGCCTCAAATTGATTTAATATTGGCATATTATCAATAATGAGATATATAATATAATATAATGAGCATATTTTCCTCATACTGTACTCATCTGTTTCTCTCTCTCATTATAACTGTCTAAGCCCCTACACGTTTGATTGGGGGACATTGAACATTCAGAGTCTGAAACAGTAGGCCTATTACATCACAGTAAATCATAAACTTGCCCAATTTATTTTATTTTTTCATCTCTGTCCCTTTTTATTTTTAACTAAACTATGTTGTATCATCGATCTAGATAAGATTTATTTTGCCCGTTTATTTCCCTCTTCTCTCTCACTCTCCCTGTCTCTCATAGGCCTATCTCTGTCTCGCTATCTCTCTCTCCCTCTCTTTTTTAATTTCTAACTTAGTTCAATTAATAATTACTTTAGACTAGGAAACAGCGTTATATAATCTAGTGGTCTAATTGATCAACGCACAAAAACGAAACTTTTTTTGAGCAAATCTCTTAGTTATAAACAGATTGTATGAACTAAACAAGCGAAGTGTTTGCAGATCGAATATTTAAAGATCGATTTTATTAAATGAAGAGACGTGGTTCACGTTCAGAGATTTGAAATAAATAAAAGTCAGGAGGGACTGAAGGTGACTCGGAGTCACAAACATCCAGCGGAATGGAGAGACCGCAGCTCACGGGGCCATGCATAAACGCAGCCGGTCTATCTCTTTTCTGCCACGGCAGCGGAGATGAACAGCTGATAGGTGCCACTCAAGTTAAGGCAGAACGCGCCGCGCCAATTTAGTGCATGATAGGCAAAATAAATAAATAGTTGTTTCCTGAATAATAACGAGATTATTCGCGAAGTAAACATATTCGGATCGATCATCTCATTATCCGTGCTCATCCGAATAGGCCAACATGTTCGGATTCTGGCTCATCCCAGTGCAGCCGACGCTCCAGTCGCCATTGTCCCGAGCATGCATTGAACATATATGACTGGGGGCTGTGACTAACTTTCATAAAGCCTTTGGTATGAGCGCAGAATTACAAGTTATCTTTCACCTCGTAGTCCGACATGCTGCTAGAGAGAGACACGCAGCAGGGCTAGGAGGCCCTAAGTTCTGCTTCAAAATAAAAGTCATCTCACGTTACGCCAGTTAGATGCTTTTAATGTGAAACTGAAGCTGTATGAAATGGTCAGTTTCCATTAGCAGTAACTTAACTGCGGACTAATAATATGATTTTTAATGCACCAATAGGTAAAATGATATTTTAACCCAGTGCCATGACTGGGCCGGCCCTCGCAGCCCAAAAACCAGAGCGGCCCACCGGGAATGCTCCCGGTTCTCCCGATTAGCCACTCCGGGCCTGGGCATGTGTCACTGCTGCATGTAACAATACCGCATTGGTGATGCATTTTTTTTTATCAATGTAGCGAGTTTTTATTGAAGTGCAGGCAGAGTTTTTTTTTGTCAGCACTCCCTTCTGAGAATATGTATCTGCGGCTGCCTGTAGCGTAGGCTACTTCAACAGCGGGTCTCCACACTGTTGATCGTCTGGACAACGTTAGCCTGCATGCTTAGGATCCAACTGGCCGGCTGGTTTGAACTCATTTGATTGTCTTTTTTATAGTTTACTCCTTGTGCTCTTAATTCAAACCACATATCGCATCAGCTCACGTGATGAGAAACATAATCAGACTCCGTTTTCTCTCTCTCTCTCTCTCTCTCTCTCTCTCTCTCTCTCTCTCTTTCTCTCTCTCTCTCCCACTCCTATCCTCAAAAACATTTAAAAATGCATATGTCTAAAATAGATAGCAGATTTTTTTGCAAGTTAAATGGGAAATAAACTAATAAGATATAACAATATGAGACAGAGATATTTTTTATATATTTTCATTGTGACACTGACACCTGTTTCAATTAAACAGGTTGCATTGTAGCGGGGAAAAAATATCTTACAACTAATTGCAACCCTATATAGGCCTAATAATAATAAGTTACTTTCTGCAAGTGATTCTGAGCTGCGGCTCTCAGCTGTGCCAAAGCATTCACCGTTGCTAGGGAAACCAGCTACCGTCGCAGCCTCCATGGTCGCAGCCCGTGCAGCAGTGTGAACTGCCAGTCAGGCTCGTTGTGAGCATGTGCAGCATTTTCTAGTTTGCGTCTCGTTGTGTGGTGAATCTTTGGTCTGAACTGGGCTAAACCTGCTCAGCACCGTGAGTGAGAGAACGTTCCCTTACAGAACGTTATTGACCACGCCCACACCACCCTGCAAAATGTTCTAGACAACAAAAAAGCAGTTTTTTAGACTACATTTTATAATATTTATGAAAATAAATTTTTAATTGGATGACTGTAAACAGCTTATAGAGAAACCCAACATTAATGTCATATATTTATGTCTGTGGGTTGCCAGAGCCTTTAAAAAAAGAAGAAGAAGTATTATAACACAGACAGATATGCAGAAATAAAAGTTTCAGTTTTCACGTAATGTGACAAAACAGACATGGCCCTCCTTAACATATGATTAAAACAATACAGAAATAACCACACAAAAAATGGAAATAAATACATAAAGAAATTAAGAAAATTATAAATTAAGAAACATAGAAATAAATCTGAACAGAAAATAATAATATAAATTAAATATGAAAATGAATTAATACAAAATAAGTCATTTGTTAGATGGATACACTTGATTGATTTCTTCCTTGTTATGTGTTTATCTATTATTATTTTTTAATTAAGATGCAGGTTTCTTTGATAATGGAGGCTTTTATTTATTTGTTTATTTCTTTCTCTCCTTATTTATTTATTTATTTTGTTAGTTAGTTATTTATTTATTTATTTACTGTACATATTTTTTATTGTGGCAGTTTCGGTCCTCCTTCGGTTAAACCCTGATTAATACTAAACCCTGATTCACAAAAAAAGCAATAAAGAAACTACTGTAAGATTGCCAAACTTCTTATTTGGAAGCAGTCTTATTGCATAGGTACAACACATCTCTGCTATGCAATTACTATCAATAACTTTTACTGTATATACACAGCCCAGCCCAAAAAAAGTCACATAGTCAAATATCTTGTTGAACCATCTTTAGCTTTGATTAAGGCACATATTTGCCCTAACACATTTTGATAAGCTTTATTTGGCACATAAGTTTGCTTAGAACCTAGACCGGACCCACTGATGCAACCCCAGATCGTATTGTACACTGCCACACAGGCTTGCACAGTAGGAACTAGGCATGATGGGAACATCACTTCATCCACCTCTCTTCTTACCCTGATGCACCCATCACTCTGGAACTGGGTCAATCTGGTCTCATCAGACCACACAACCTTTTTCCATTGCTCCAGAGTCCAATCTGTATGCTCCTTGACAAATTGAAGCATTTTATCCTGATAAGCCCCACTGATAAGTGGTTTTCTTAAGGCTACACATCTGCATAGTCCATATCCCTTATGTTCTCTTCGCATTGTGCGTGTGGAAAGGCTCTTACTTTCACTATTAAAAATAACCGGGAGTTATATTGTCGATATTTTACATTTGGATTCCACCAAATAATTGTATTTATTTTAATGACATCCCATCATGATCATTGAATATTTTTTTCCGACTACAGTTTTTCCTCAAAAATGACGGTTCACCACTATCTATACAGGTTTTAATACTGTGTTGGACCGTTTTAACACGATTTTAATAGTTTCATCTTCTCCTGAGTAGTTTTCTTATTTTTATGCAGGCCAATAATTTCAACCCTCTGAAACAGATTTACATCTTTTACCAAAACCATATGTCTTCTGACATGGTTGTTTAAGAAATAAGAAGCTATTCATTGCATCATTCAGGTTTAAATTACTTGTTGCAAACTGAAACATATTTATCACTGCAATTTTTGACTGATGGAATGCTCTTGCCTATAAGATTATTTTTATGCTTTAATAGACAGAGATGAAATGGGGCAGAGAGGGAATGCACAGACGAGCTTGGGCCGGATTTGAACCTGTGGTCTGCTGCTTCTGAGGCCTGAGCCTCTATGGGCGGGCACTCTAACCACAAGGGCCCCCCTCATAGTGCATGTCTATACTTCTTAGAGGGAATAATACTTGACCTAAAATATTTCTCTTTGATTGTTTGCGGCTCTTGTCTTTTATTAACCGTTGTTTGTGTTGTCACTGAATCTGATGTAAAAGTATCCATTTCCAAACAGTTTTCATTATTATCTTATTCTGCCACACTGGTGAACAGAAGCAATACAATATATATCTCATGATAAAAAAATGTTGTCGTAAATATTTAATGCATGAAAAACTCAGTATTTATTATCCTATGCGACTGAGTTAATCTATAATTTGACTGATTTGAACAACATGCAGTCAAAATGTACTATATAAGAAATCTTGAGTAGTAATTTCCTATAACCCCTCTAATGCCAAACTTTGTAAAATCCCTTTCATGTTTATTTGGCAAGTACAGAACTCTGCCTATTCAGCATTTTAGTTGTTAAAGTACAAAAATGTACAGTTACATATTTTATTTATATTTCATGAGGTATTATATCTTAAATGTTGGTAACAGGTTTTTCATTTTGTTGCAGTTGTATTTGTTTCTATTTTGGTTCATATTTTTGTAGGGTTTCTGAGTTTTTGGAAATATTTCCTCTATTATTTTCCAAAAGAAGATAACTGTTTGTCTTCCTTTCCTTACTGTTGATTATTTTCATTGGTAAATGCATGTTTTATTCAACAGCACAGAAAACAAGGAATGACAGAGAGTGAGCTTGATATTTATCCTTTATTCTCTTAAAACAGTTCACAAAGTTAGAGATTGCCCAGATGCATAGTACTTCCAATCATAGGTGACTTTAGTTGGAGGACATGGTGCTGCGAATCCAGGAGTTGTAGTTGCAGACCTTGGCGTAGACACCGGGCTTGTTCCTCTGGGCACAGCCGTAACCCCAGGACACCACACCCTGCAGCTGGCCGTTGCACACCACGGGGCCACCAGAGTCTCCCTGAGAGGACACAAATACAAAGGACAACATGTGAGCGGAGGTGTTCTGAAGTTTGGGGTGAGACTTTAAGAAACTGGGATGATGGCTGTAGCTGGTACCTGGCAGGAGTCCTTGCCTCCCTCGAGGTATCCAGCACAGAACATGTTGGAGGTGATCTGTCCAGGGTAGGCGGACTTGCAGCTGCTGTCGCTCAGGATGGGGGCATCCAGGCACCTCAGAGAATCAGGGTAGTTGCCTTTAGAGGACGAGAGACAATACATCTGATTGATCATATCATCAAGTACCAAAACATGTTCCAGTTTGACTTGCAGTTTTCTACTTACTTCCAGAGCCGCTGGTGTTGCCCCATCCAGAGATCAGACAGCGGGTGCCAGAGCCGGCACAGCTGGAGGGCAGGGACACAGTGTTGACGTTGCTGTTGAGGGAGGCGGGCTTGCTCAGCTTGATCAGCATGATGTCGTTGTCCAGGTTGCGGCTGTTGTACCCGGGGTGACGGATGACCTTGGCAGAGTTGATGAACTGCTCTGTGCCCTCATTGACAGCAATGTTGTGCTCACCAAGACGCACCTGGACGCGGCTGCAGAGTAAGGAAAATAAAATTAATTTTAGGTTGTGATCATTTCACTTTTAGAGGTCACTACCTCTGATAAGTAAGTACGACCCATGGGAAAGAATAACAGTGGTTTGAACTTTGACCTACAAAAGTGGTTACATTATGAATATACCCCTATTGTAACCGTTTGACAGCAGGCCTGTGGGGTCAGTTTGAATCTAAAATCAAAAGTCTGTACTTACGACTTGTAGCAGTGAGCAGCAGACACCACCCAGGTGCTGGAGATCAGGGAGCCTCCACAGAAGTGGTAGCCAGAATTCAGAGAGACCTGGTAGGTCAGAGCGTGCTTTCTGCACTCGTAGCCTCCGACAATCTTGTCATCCTCAATGGGAGCAGCAACTGTAAATTTAAACAGTGTTAAACCCTTTTTTTTTTTTTTTTTTCTGTACCATTTATGTAACAGTTTAAAGAGATTAAACTCCCCCTCCTAGAAAAAAAAGTGTACAAAAATGTAATGGATTCAGTTTTTTATCACAACAAACAAAATATACAAGAACTTACAGGCTGCAGCGAACAGGGCCAAAAGAATGAAGCACTTCATGATTGCGTTCTGTACCTACACACCACAGGAGCAGATGCCGTGGGTTTATATACAGGGAGATGACGGAACACCACCGCTCTTTATCTAACTTTTTCCTAGTACTGTACCTAGCACAATGATTACACTTTATCTCAGCTGGGAAACAGCAGTATGGTCAAAGAGAGGCACATGAGTTTCCATGATTCACTCTGTTTTATGCTGACATCAACAGACCCCCCTCCTATACTTGTATTATCGTTGTATTAAATACTGACTAAAAATAGAAACACAAAGATAGAAAAAGGTATGTGTGTGTGTGTGGGGGGGGGGGGGGGCAAAGACGAATCAAACACATATTTGTCATAACTTGATGGTTGGTTTATTTTGAATGTGTTATTATATCAATTCCGATTAGCCTATATAAATTGGGATTACATATTTATATTGGGATTTGTCATAAACATGTGATTATGTGCCATGATGCAAATGTACAACCTGCTGCTTTTTAGATCAGTTTATGTCAGTAATATATAGTCTCAAACTCCCATGATTTACTATCTTGATCTTTGGTAAATACTTCATTTAGATTCCTTAATATTTTTCTAAGGGACACAAAAGTAAAATGATTAGGCTTATACAAGACATAGGCCGACATACAAAATCCTGATAGTTTGATATTTGTAAAGATCAAATAGGCCTATTCATTGTGTGTGACTTTTTGGTTGTTGCTATGGGGCAATGTCAAATTTCCTCCTTCTACATTATTGCATGTTAAGCTGATGTGCTTTGCAGTGAATGAAGAATCTTCAGTGAAGATGTTCAAGGTTTTAATCTGAATTAATCAGTTTAAAAAAGTGACCCATGTTATCCCAGTGCCCTTCATGTGAATTGAGTAGCTCTCAGATCAGTTTTTTTATTGTTTGTTTTTTAAGGACATTTGAGAAAACTATAGGACCTATTTGAATAAATAAACCGAGACATTTGCTGAGCATTTACAAACTTTGATTGGTCTTCAACACACGCCCCTTGGTGACGTCAATAGTAAGCGACTGTCTCTGGTTTGTGTATCGGCTGCTGGGCTAACAGCTGCGCCAATTGTGTTTTTGTTTTGTTTTGCTCTCCCATGTGCAGTTATCATGAGGTAAGACACAGAACAGCGTCCGCTCTCTCATCATGTCTGCTCTGCTGTCGGCTGCCTGCTCCACCTCACACGATGCTAAAGCATTAGCTCAGTGCTAGCTCCGTTGCAAGATCAGCACCTAATGTATGCGGAATGCGCAACCATTGCGAATGTGGTGCAGACGAAAATGCGCATCGATGCGACAGAATAAGAAAGTCAGCTAGACTGAGAAAAACGAACACAGCTTTTCGAAAATGCTCGACAGTTTTAAGCAGTGTTGTGTTTTGTTGTTGTTTTACAGCTCTGGAGGTGATTTGCTGCCTGGATGATGCATCGATCTGTCCAACAGCTCAACGTGTAGATGACTCTCCTAGCCTGCTCATGGTGTTTTGACACAGTGTAGGCTACACATGTTTTCAGTAACAGATCAGTATAAATGAAAATGATAGAAATGGATGTAAGTGGTTGTAGCTAACCATACAAGTATGTGGACTTCATTGTCTAATCAGGCAGTATGATTGTGTCTGTCACTAAGCTGCAGAAATGACTCAATTTCTTTGAAGAATTGTTTTAGAAACAGTATTGAAATATTCTGTCATTCATTATTTCCTTAGAAATCACCCCCATAGTATGTATTGCAGCTGTGTCCAAAGCAGGTTCCCCACTAGCTGATACATAATGCTGAGTTGTAATGTCTTTAGCTGTGGGTCAACTTCTACCTTGAGCTTATGTTAATGGAGCAGCAACTGCCAGTGTCAGAATTGGCCGGCCAGTCAGTTCTGCTGTAAATCAGGTCTGACCCCATGACTGAGTACTACGAGGAGGGGGGGCTGCTGTACGAGCAATCACCTCCCATGCACATCAAAGTGGAGTCTCCGGAGGGACCCTTTGGAGGGGAAGCCTCCGAAAATGGCTTCCCCAGGGAGGATGAAGACTCGGAGGGCAGCTGTGACCAGAGCAGTGGATTACCTGGGGGGCTCCCCTTCAACGTGGTAGTGGTGCATCCGAACATCATGGCGCCAGGCATGTCCTCAGACGACCTCATGTCCATCGAACAAAGTAAGCATGGATGTGATTGAACCCAAAAGTGATTGAGTATCTCCTGGTTTATTTGTACATTCCTGAAGAGAATATGGGAACTCCTTGATAGGAACAGTGGTGAACATGAGCACAGCCAGGCTATGCATTTATTCATGTAATGTATGGGAACTATTTTTTGTCTTACTGAGAGAACAATTAGCTCCAGTATTACCCTTCAAGGAAGAATTAAGTAAAATTGAGATAGATGTAAATACCCCATGCCTTGACACAATATACACTAGCTAAGCACAGTGACAATAAGACCCTGGTGTAGCTCATTTCTCTTCCTCCCACAGTATATTTTTAGCTTCTCTTTAAATGTTTCCTTTCCCTTTTGGGCTTTCCTCACTTTTCTCTCTACAGACAGAGCTATGTCAGCTGCGCTGGCCGCTGGTGGAGCAGGAAAAAGAAAGAGTCGTTTCAGTGGGGCAGAGCTGGAAGTGTTGGTGGCAGAAGTCACTCGGTGTGAGGGAGAGCTCTTTGGCCCTGCGGGTAGGCTCCGACGGCGGGAGAGAGAGCGCATCTGGGCAGGAATCCTAGAGCGAGTCAACTCTGTGTCCAGGGTCCCGCGTACCCTTCGAGAGGTGAAGAAGCGCTGGGATGACCTGAAGAGACGCAACGGAGGGAGGCTGGCCGATGCTCGCCACCGCACCTGCTACATGCCATCCAGCAGAGGGGCCTCCATGCTCGGCCGTCCTTCCCAGTCAAGCCCCCGGCTTCAGCACAGCAGGCATAAGCAAAGCAACAGACCCAAACCCAGTTTCCCATGCTTTCCTGACTCTGATACAGGTAAAGTGGCCTGATTACCTAGGGGAGAGTGGCCTAAGTTGTGCCACCCCTTGTTTCTAGAAAACCATAGAAGAAGTTGGAAATGTGACCACATATTTAAGAAGAGCCATCCATTTAACTCATCCTGTAAAGAAGGGAGAAACATGGAATAATATATAAGCACATTTAAGCTCAAAAAACAGTTTTTTGCCTTTCAAAGTAAAATTTCCATGATCAAGGTTTTTTGATTATTGTGTCTGAACAATTATAAACACCTTTGAAAACATTTGACACATGTTTTAGTGCTTTAGTATGCTACACTTTGTGTCTATATAGTTAGCACAATGTCAGCCCTAAACTGCTGCATCATGCTTATTACCGAAAATTCTGGGGTTGGGGTGATTTGTGCCAGAGGGCCTGGGGTGAGTTATAAGTAAGTAAGTAAGTAAAATGTATTTATAAAAGCACATTTATAACAGTTTGCACTGTCCAAAGTGCTGAACATAGTGCATTCAGTAGGTAAAAAATGAAGGTAAAATAACAATAACCAAAATAAAAGACATAAAGCCCGTACATTCATATATAAACAAAGATAGTAGTGCAGAGGTAAGATAGTTAATGGGGAGGAAAAACCAGGGTGTACAGATGGGTTTTGAGCCTTGATTTAAAGGCAGAAATGGAGGGGGAATCGCATATGCCAGGTGGCAGTTGGTTCTACAAGGGCGGAGCAGCTAGTGCAAAGTACATTTCTGAGAGTTGTGCCATTGGCATGGCTGCATACGCTGGTCACCAAAAGAAAGTGATTGTCTACGGTAGCTCAGAAGAGAGTGACATCTCCATTCCACTTAACGACACCACTGATGAGAGTTCAGATGGCCAGAAAAATGATGATGGTGACTTTGTCATTGTGAGCTTTTGCAGGTAAAACCATTAGATCTGCTAGGCCTTGTTTAAGAAAATTGTCTAGAATCTTTGTAAAATATTTACTTTAAATACACCTTAAATAAGTGATTGTCTGATGGATTTGCCTTGCATTACAGTTTATGAGATATATATATCAATGGCACAATTTACCCCATGGTATTCTCTCCAACGACACAACTTACACCACACCGGGGGCAAGTTGTGCCACAAGACAACTTTTTTTCCGAAAGCTATAATTCTTCAACAGTTTATTCCAGATCCAAAGTTTTTATTGCCAGAGATGCACAACACCCTGAAATATATGAACATATTTGAGTTGGAGACTTTGCTGTCAAGGCCTCACTTTAAAGTCACTTTGGGTAAAAAGTGGCACAACTTTGGCCACTCTCCCCTACTGTTTTTTTCTTTTTAGATTTTAAAGATGCAAATATCTACTCTCGCCCACTTACCACCACTGTTTTGCAGGTGTAGGTGTGGAAGGATCCGAGAGAGATTGTTTGGAGAAAGATGAAGACAATGCTGAGTGTGAGAGAGACATGGGAGATCCGGAGTGTGAACCAGTAGAGAACAGCATGGAGGACAAATTAGGACTAGGACTGGGTCTGGGAATAGGACCACCGCCTCCATCGGAACGATGGCTCCCTCCTTCCCCTCTCTACAGTGCTCCTTTCCTTAACGGCAGCCCTCAACCCAGCAGTCCTCAGCCATCACTTGGAGCACATCAGGGTCCTCTCGAAGCCCCTCCGCGCAGCTCCTGGCTTGAAGATGAACTACGAGGGTTAGGAGAAGCGGCAATTCAACTGGGAAATCGGGTAGAAAAGAGCCTGCATGAGTTTGGGGATGGTTTCAGACAGGACATGAGAACACTTGTCGCTTCGCAAGAGCTATTAGCAGTCAGTTTACAGCAAAACAATGTCCTGTTGCAAAGGCTGCTAGGGGTGCTTGAAGCCCAGCAACAACCACAGCCACAGCAACATTGTGTACCACAAGCACACCAATCACAAACATCTCAACAGCACTTACAGCCACAGCCAGCTCTGCAGCAACTACAGCACTTAGAACCACAGCAGCAGCAGCAGCAGCAACAACAACAACAGCTGTTTGAAGCAACACTGCAAACACAACTACAACATCAGCCGCAGCCACATGTGATACAACAACAGTCACAACAGCCACTAGTCACTGCCCCATCGTCCCCTGACCCACACAGCACTTTTTCATCTGATCCACCTACAGATAAAAATGGAAGTTTGCAGAGGCCACGGCGAGGAAGAGCGGTTGATCACAGGCGCAGAAGGCGGCGCTGAAGATAAAGTACTTAGAAACTGAATGTGCACATCAATCATGCATATTTCGTGTTTCAAAATGTGACAAGAGATTATGCTCTTTTTCTACTGAAAAGATTTCTGTCGAAAAATAAAAGAAGTAACTTGGAGTTTTACGTCCCTCTCCCCGAATCAGTTATCTATCTCACACTTTGTATTCAGAGAGGACTGAAGTGGGAAAGCAAATTAGACTCATGAGATAATAGGGTGGCCTTAACATCTGCTTTGTTCCACATGCATACATATTAAGTGCTTAAAGAATTCAAGACAAAAAGTTGCTTTGTCGAGTGAAGACTTCACTCATTAGACTTTCAATACCCAGACAACAACATGCTGTAGGTGCTGATGTTTAACATGCATGTTACTGTACATGCATTACAGAGCTGCAAAGTTTATGATGCTCTTACTAGTGCAGCACTGTCTCAATTGATACATTAACTACATTTTCATTGAGTACTTGTAATCTGCAGTTGTAACCATATAGTCTAGTTAAACAGCTATTGTAATTACCTGCTAATGTATGCTTGTGTGTTTATTAACAGATTTATGGTACATACTTTTCCAGCTTTGGTTGGTCAATAAAGTTAGACTGTTCTGTTCAGTGTGTTTTGAGACAAAAAAAAACTATGGTATGATATTTCCAACAGCCTTGAGACATGAACATCACATAGGCTTCATGTGTTTCTGGTGGAATTTAAAGCATACATAAGTATGTAGGGGCTATTTATTATAATCTTGCATGCAGAATGAGGGATGTGTTTGTAGATAGTTGCAGATAAAAAGCATATGGCCATCATTGATGTAGTTTTGCACAAGCTATTTTGAGAACTACTGTTCCGATAAAATGTAACTAACTTTAATAAAAATCAGAGATGGACTACAAATAAATCCAGATAATCTTGTGGATTTGTCACATCGAATGTTAACCGCTTGTGGTTAATTTGAAAATTGTATTTAATTATTTATTGTGTGAAGAAAGTGTTTGGTGCATAGAAGAACAAAAACACAACCGCAGTAGAAAGGGAGCAATTCCATGATTTAAGTAATGACGAAAAGCTGATTTTCATTGATACATTCTATTTTGAAAGTTTGGACCGGAAACCCCATTCTCTGTTCAGGCTGGCTAGCATCACTAGCATGGTCCTTGTGTGTTTCTGGACAAGGGGGTGTGGGTGCATGGGGGGAAAATGGCCGCCGTAGACCCATCGGTGTCTCCAAAGCAGCAGAATTCCCCTGCGGAGGAGCTGGAAACATCTGGGGGGAAAACCGACGTGTTGGAGTCGGGATGCAGCTTAACACAGACAGGTGAAACGATACCTATTAAAACCCAGATGAGCCCCGACAATGAGCGGGCCCCCAATGTTGTCAGAGACGGTGGTTGTATTGCCAGCCATTCTGAGGTTAGTGCCGAGTCCGGTGCTGGTGCCGACAAAACGACATTTAAATCACCGGACCAAGCAGTATCGACTGAAAAAATGACGGAGACTCCTGGCAGCGACAAGCGGGAGTACGAGTGGTCCGAAACCGAAGACGACGACAAAGAGGCTAAAACGCAAACGAAGGAAAATTCAAAGTGTGGTAAGCTAACGTTGTTTAATGCATTTTACTGTTAGCTTTAGCCTTCAGCTAACCTGGTCTGTAGCTCTTCACGCCGCCTCAGTAGGATACACACTGTGAACCCTGCCAGCCAACGTTCATAACCATAACAATATCTGTCTAGCGTCCTGCATTTTACAGTGTAATCTGCTCTTGAGATCCACAGATGTGTTAGGTGCGTCTACTTTGCTGAATTAACAACATATATAGGTTGCTAACTGTTTATTTCTTGTTTGCTGAGTGAATTGTTATGTGCTTTTCTCTTCCAGACATCAGTGATGTCATAAGCAGTGCCAAAGAGGTGCCGCAGGTCACCAGTGTTGACACTAATATAGCAGCAGTTGATGCAAAAGATTTTTCTGAGGAAGACCCCTCATTCTCAACCTCCCGTTCCAATGAGAAGAGGGCAGAGGGAGAGCAACTGGCTGAGGAGCCGGTGGGAGACGTTGACGGGACACAGAACACGTTGGTGGACCAAGAAGAGGGGGTAGAGAGAGGTGAGGCCGCCGATCCTTCAGCTAAGATTAAAAAGTGTCGCTTGGTGTGCAAGGAGTGCGGGAAGAGGTTCGCCCGCCGCGAGATGTTCAACCTCCACCGGCACTTTCATGCACACGAGGACGAGCTCACGCCCCTCACCTGCAAGGAATGCGGCCTTACCTTCCAGCACCGCAGCAGCCTCATCAAACACAGGAACGAACATAAGGAGAAGGAGGAGCTACTTGTTACTCCAAAGAAGGAGAGGGAGACGATGGGGAAGGGTCGTTTTCAATGTGCCGAATGTAAGAGTATCTTCTCTATGGCGGATGATCTGAGGGACCACAACTGCTGCAATACAGTCGAAAAGCCTTTCCACTGCCCCCTGTGCCGCCAAGAGTTCCAGTTTAAGGTGTCCATCACGAAGCATATGATGAGCCATTCCATTGAGAACACCCATTCATGCCAAGAGTGCAGTCAGACATTCCCACACGCTACGGCCCTACGCCTTCACCAGCGATCTCACTCCGCCCTGAAGCCCTACGAATGTCCTGAGTGCGGCTTGGTGTTCAAACACTACTCCTTCATGGAAGACCACCGTCGCAAGCACACAAAGAACACCCGCTCTCACCTGTGCAATATCTGCGGTAAGTCCTTCAAGTACAGCAGCCTCCTCCATCAGCATCAGTATCTGCACACGGGCCAGAAGCCCTTCCGTTGCCTCGAATGTGGTAAACAATTTGCCTTTGCCCAGAACATGAAGGCACACTGCCGCCAGCATAGACTGCGCCAAACCAAGTCCGCCGCTGTGCAGCCCAGCAAGCAGGCCCCTGTGTCCATACCGGAGACTGTTAGAGGGCCGGGAAAAGAGAACACATACCAGATTGAGGAGCCCAAACGCACATTCAGCTGCCCCCTTTGTCCCCAGACCTACCAGGTGCCAGCTAGCCTGAGAGCCCACATGCTTATTCACGAGGCCGAGTACGAGAAGCTGGAGAGAACACCCAGACCCCCAAGTGAGAATGACAAGTTCTGGGAAAAAGGACACAACTGTCCCCACTGCCCGTGTATTTATCGTGATGAATACAGTTTAAATCTACATATAAAAAGTGTCCACAAGTCTGCAGCACAACCTTTAGAAAATGTATCCGCCCCACCTAGTAATAAACAATTTATTCCGTTAAGCCGTGAAAGTGCGCAGGGGAAATGTAGAAGCGATGGCACGAGTAGTATTAAGTCGTACAAATGTTCTGAGTGTGGAAAAACTTTCCGCCACCGCTCCGTGTTAGAGCTGCACATGCGCATACATTCCAAGGGCAAGCCTTACCAGTGCAATGAGTGTGGCAAGACCTTTAGATTCAGTAGCTACTTACAGCAACATCTCATCATCCACACGGGCAAGAAGCCGTACAAATGTTCCGACTGTGGGAAGGAGTTTGCCTTCCTGCAGAATATGAGATCGCATCAAAAGCTGCACCAGGAGAAACCGTTTCGCTGCACCAGCTGCCGCAAAGGCTACAGCGACGAGACCCAGCTGCAGCACCACATGCTAACACACAATGGGGACAAACCTCATAAGTGTCACCTGTGCGACAAGACCTTTGGATTGGCCTATCTGCTCCGCGATCACATGAACACACACACCGGCGAGAGACCCCATCGCTGTGAGGAGTGTCACAAAACCTTTTCCTGGTTTAGCAGTCTGCTAGTCCACCAAAAGATCCATGCTCGCAGGCGCTCGAGTTACAGCCAGTATACTTATTCCCCCATAGGTGCTAGGATGAGAGGCAGGGGGAACAGAGGGAGGAGAGGGGGGAGGCTAACCGGGGGCTGGTCTAGATCACTAGGAAGTTCAGGGATGGTTAGCTCTCAGCCGTCTCCGTACATAGGCTCTGCTCTCAGAGATGCAGAGTTGCAAAGGAGGGCAGTTCAGACACAGTCTGCCATGCTGTCGTCCCACGTGGATTTACAAGGCACACAGAAGAAGGAACCCTGGCTGCCTGAACTACAACCTCAACCGGTGCAGTGGAAGGTGGACGGCGGTGAGGTAAAGCCTGTCCCATCATCACAGCAGCCACACGCAGCTCCACAGCAGCACCATCAGAAAAGTCCCGTCTGGGCAGATAGCCTTGCAAAAACTCAGTCAGGCCCCACTGCTCACAGTTCAGAGTCGGCACACATGAGAGATAGTGCAGCTTCTAGTGTCAGCTCCCTACTGCCAGCTGTTCCAAAAAAATCAAGCCCATCAGCAGCAGTGAGCGAGATGGAGCAGCACAGGCAACCGAAGCCTGTTACATGGAGTAGCACACTTACATCCACGACGCTAGCTTCCTCTAGCTCTTTGCAACTTGATTTTTCCGTTCCATCTTTTGTAGATGGGGCACTGTGGAGTATTAGACCCCCACTGCTAGCTAATTCACAGAGTAGGCCCAGTCAAGAGCTTCAGCCGCCAAGATGGTCAGTTGCCCCAATGTCGATGCAAAAAGAGCCCTCCACGCTTCCTAAGAAAGAGGACAGTAGAGTGTGGGACATGAATAATCCTCAAGTTATTCCTTCGACTGTTAGCCAGCCAGAGAATCCATGGAACAGTTGTGATCTGCAAAATCAGTGGGCTTCAGGCTTAGCAGGTGCATCCACCTCAGCTCAATTAGACCAAAGCAGTGTTATGTCAATTTCAACTCCTGTTTCTCACGGGGTAGGTAGCACCCTGTGGGATTTACAGACGCCACCAGGGATTCCAAAGACTATAACCTCCCCAGAGACATTAATCAATAGTCAAGAGTTTCAGCTGCAGCAGAAGCAGGTGTCATCCGGCTGGACCAACGTACAGAGTCCGGCGTCACAACAGAATGTTCCCATCTCCATTCAATACGAGCCTCATTGTTTTGGCCAGGGGATGGGAGCACCAGTATGGGGCTTCCAGAGTCATCCCGTGGGTCCTCAAACGCTGCTCCCTGGACAACTCAAACCAGGGAACGGACAGGAGCTGCAGCAACAACCAATGGTAACAGGCACTCAAATAATAATAAATCCGCCGTCTCCTTTTTTCTCATCTCCACTTGCTCCGCTCCCTCCTCTCGCTTTGCCTGGCCCCCCTCACCCTCTTCACTCTGTCGCTGTTGGTGCACTTTCAAGATCTCCACACCCAAATCTCTTTTTTACACCACAGGCAGTCATGAGCGAGAGGTCCCACATACCACAGACCCTGGCCCTACCTCAGCTTGTCCACCGGACAGAGCCTCACAAACTTGGAGCCCGGTTGCCTTTTGCCCCAGAACGGCTTCTCCAGTGCATGATATGTGGATGCTCTCTTCCCCGGGAGTTGGATCTACAAATGCATTACTTGCAACATGCACAAGGAGAGATTTGAGATTTCTACACTAGCAAAAAGATTTAGTTGTGTTTTTGTTATAATGTTCTAACCATTATGCGGAACCTCATGTACTTTGATGTACACGTTCCACTAATTTAGTTTCACCTTCTTAAATGCATTTCAATTATCCAAATACTTAACTGGCTTAAACGACCTCTGAAGGTAGTGCAGATTAATGAGGCTCTTCTGTCTACATTTAATTTATTGCCAATGACATTTAGATTTAGAAAATGTTTAGTACTTTTATAATTATGTTCATATGTCCTGAACTGTGTTTCTTCATGTACAGTATACTGTGTGCCTTTTTATGAGTACAGTCTGCATGTCTGCTGTCTTAGAATTTTAGGCCTAGTTTGTGCTAAAGGTAGACTCAACAACGTGGCCTCACCCTCAAAACACAGAGCAACTATTTCTGAGATACTGTTACAAATATAAGGGTTTTTTCTTTTAGTGGAGGGTGGCGGGGCGGGTTGTTGGGCTCAAACATGACATGTCAGAACATACAATGGAAAGCTGACACATTACATTACAATTAGGAAGCATGTGCATTCACAGGGCCATCGGCTGGGTCCAGATATGTCATCAGTAAAGTTCACAACGTTATACATGTTGGCAAAGCAATAGTATCTGTAAACAAAATGTGACGTTTACATTTGCAGGATACTTTCACATTAAGAGTTTTCTGTGAATGTAACTCTTGAGTGATAATTTGAAACGTGTAGAATATTGTCAAATATAGAATTTTGTAAAAAGAAAAAAACTTAGATTTATCTGATGTTTCTCATTAATATTGGTTTTACATTGGCAGGACAAACATGAATCTGTTGATGTAAAATAGATGTTTAACTCAAGTTGGTCTAGTTAAATTCAGCAAATTTCTGGCAATGTGATTCTGGGAGGCAAAAATTGAGGAGTGCCATGTAATGTGTACCAGAATGACTATTTCAGATTGGAATGTTTACTTGTTTACAAAATTAAGACCACTTTTGAGAACAATTCAATACATTTTTTGTGAATCCTGAATGATTTAATTCCATTAATTTAGACTGCTCTGTTATGATAATAGGCATTCGAGTAGCTTTGGTGGCCAAATAAGTGACTGAAAATCTTCATTGTTACTGTAAAATAACCCCCAAGAACCATTTAAAAATAAAATAAAAAACTTTTCGTTTGCGTCTTAATATTGATCGTCTTGACCTTCAAAACCATGTGCCCTTCTACCTCTATCTACTGTTTAAGAATGGAAAACGATAGAATTAAATTGTCCCATGATGTATACATATTGGATTAAATAAAACTTGCTTTTGATCATAATGTTGTGTTGTGCTGTACTTGTACTTGTATAGGAAAACCTCATTTGGGGCTTTGAATTTTGTGTTGGAAATTTAAGCAGTATCCTGCAATGCACTGTGGGTGATATCCGAAGAAGAAGAAGAAGAACCCACTTCCGCCGAAGAATGCGCAGCTACACAGCGCAGGTCTATGGTGTGTATAAGGTCCATGGTATAACCCACAACCAAAAGTGCACTACAACTAGTTGTGCTGCTCATCATCATTAGCATTGCTATAAAACATTTGTTTTAAACATGACTAAATGCTGCACTGGTGTGTGGTAACGGACTAGATTAGCGCACTCGTTCCCTTCAATTAGTCCTTCTTACTTTGCTGTGCAACTGCGGTTAAGACAAACACATTTTAAAGCGTTGTTAAGCTAACGAGCATTAGCTACAGTAAGCTAGCACAACCAACCAAACTGAACCACGCCAAGATGGACGAGGCTGCGGCGACCAGAGAGGACGAAGCTGCAAAGAAACCCCGCAATGCAGACACACCATCTGAAATCAACGTCGGTCTTTCGGCAGAGGACAGCGCTGATAGTAAGTATTCCGTGGCCGTCATTTAAAGGTTATTTTAACTGTCATGTACAGCATTGACTAAGGCGTGGTGAGTTCCTGTACCCAACCCTCAGCTCGATTACACGAAATACTGATTTATCGCAAATGCTTAACGCTTATAGCAATAGCATACCTTTGCTTTACCTTGCATTGTAGCATATTATGCAGACGAAGCCTTTTTGCAATTTCATATTTGCTTGTGCAGTAGGCCTACTGTTTGTTGAACAAACCCAGCAACAGTCCAGGACAAAGCTGATACTCAACCATGTGGACATTGATCTAAACATGATTCCTACAGATCCCTAAAGAATTAAAAGGCATTGAATAAATTAATCTAAGAATGAGACCTCCGTTTTTTGGTGATTAAAATGTCTGTAATCGATTAATTCAAAAGTCTTAAAAGACAGGTTTTATCAATCAATTTTTCTGACGTTGTACATTTTGTAAAGTAATAGCCTATACAAATGCCATGATCCCACATCAATCAGCATTTTTTGGGGATTTTTAGTTGTGGATTTAACTAACTTAAAAAAACATATTTTGCAGTATACAGGTATCATAACTTGGTCCCTAACCCAAAGTAATTGATGCTGTTTTTGTTCAGTTTTGGTTACTTTGTCTTTGGTCTTTAATTTTTTATTCAGTCTTTGTATTTAATCAAACTTGCCTTAAGCTGTAGGAACCCTGTAAAAGAAATTCATCAATTGTGATATATTCTTAATTTATAGATATTTGGAATTAGATAAATTCCAGCACAGGGCTGTTCTGACATCACTTTGCAAGAGATGTAGTTCAGTGGTAGAGGATATACTTTGCATGTATGAGGTCACAGGTTAATTTTGTCTTACTCAATTCTATTTGCTACATTAATAAGCTGCCTAGAAAAACAGTATTATTGATCCAGATCTTGACAGAGACAAGCAGAAATGACCTGTACAAGTGTACCTATAAACATATGTGTGTTATTTGTAAGTGCTTGACCATGTTTAACTACGGACAGGGAAACTATGCCCAAATAGGCTCATGTTTTTCCGAGATTAAAGGGATAGTTCAGTATTTTTGAAGTGGGGTTGTATTAGGTACTTATGCATAGTTAGTCTGTTACCTTATGGAGATGGCGGTCAGCGCAGTCATTTCAAGGAGTTTGTTGGAGAGGTCCTTGTAGCAGAAGTCAGCCTTGTACTGTTGCAGTCAGAGGGGACCACCAGGAACTTTTTTTTTCGCCAAATATATAAATCCTTACATAAAAAATAAATGTATAAGTAATTGTACCATATTCCCATCGTGCCATATTTATGATTTTTTTTCACTGCTGATTTGCGGCCTGATACCCTGCACTGCACGGGCCAGAATTGGCGTAATGATACATGGCCTTTAAGCACTTGAAAAAAGTTCAAAAATTTCTCAATAGCTCTCATCGAATGGTCGCAATATTATATAGGCTATAGTGTGCTGTAATAAATGAATAGAGTGCACTGTTTGAAATTTAGACAAAGAGTCTAACCTGCCGATACCAATTTTGGTCGATCAGAGTATTTTTCCGTGGCTTATTTCAGATTTTAAAAACCATGGATGGACTCACACCAAAAGCTTCAAATACGTCTCATGGCGCTGCTCTCTGCAGCCGAGGTTCCAGACGCCCTTCGTAGCAAGTGTACATTGAAAATGCATGACTGGCTGGCGGCTGCCACTAACGTTCATTAAGCTTTTGGTGTGAGCGCAGGGTTACAAGTATTGCAAATGACAAGCTTTCTGTCCTCTTTTTTTTCACCGCATATAATTCGTAAAAAACGGAAGACATGCTGCCAGTGACTGGTGCGTTGCGGGGCTGTGAAGCACTACCTTCCTGTTCCTTTCTGCTTCAAAATAAATGTCACCTCACGTTTGGCCAGTGAAATGCTTTTAACGTGAAGCCGCAGCCGTAGGAAATGTTCTGTTGGCATATGCAGTCATTTAACTGTTCGCTATAATGTTGTATAATGTAGAAAGCCCAGGCATTACATGTGGTGACAAGAGTTTATTAGCCGGCATAAAGCCCGTCTCTTGCAGATGCCATCTTATGGTTATAGGGCTGCACTCAGCATCAGTTAGGGCCTTCATTTGGGTCGAGGATCGGCCTGTGACTTCACGGACTGTAGTCGGATCTTCCGGCTCAGTGCAGGTGAAATTCTTTTTGGTCTACCACTTTACTTTTTTGTCCCATAACCCTCAGAATCCCTTAAGAAATGTACAATGACAATTGCACTTTTGATCAGATGATGAACAGCCTGTATGAGTTTAAATTCAGTTTTCAAGAAATTGCTTAATTTTTTTTTGTCTCTTGCTACTGATGGCATTTTTAAGCTCTACTTACATTGCAAAATGCAAATACTTTGCAATTTTCCCCCGGTCTTTAGATTTTGTTCAGGAGTGTGCAAGACTGACTTCTGCTATAGTGACGTCTGGCCCATACCCCTTCAAATTATTGCGCTGAACGCCATCTCAATTAGGTAACAGACTTACTATGCATAAGCACCTCATACAACCCCATTTCAAAAATACTGAACTACCGTTTAAGTACATCACCATTAGACTTGAGTTCTGATTGGTCATGGTGCCTTTTTAAATAAGGTTGTGTGACTTTACTTATTTTCTTTAATAAAAAAGTGGTAAACATGGACAAGCCACATATGTTTTAGAAGTGTGTGTGTGTGTGTTATTTTAGTACATTGACATTTTTAACAAAAGATTGAACTGGGGGAGTTATGTATGTTTGTCCTTGGCCTGGCAATACAACAAAGCATTCTGTTGTTGAAAAGAGAACAATAAGGAGTTGTGTGGGATCTATTTTTGTGGTCAGGCAATGCAATGGACAACAAACTGCTTGCACTCCAAGCATAGTGTGTCAAAAAAGGTCAAATGCCACTTAAAGGCAGCTTTGGAGTATATCTTGAATGCTGTCACATACTCTTCTACTAAATGAGGGACATTTGATTGAAAGTGATAGAAGTATCAGGTTTGAAGTGAGGAAAATCAATGTTTTTCTTTCACAACCCTATGGCACAGTACCACAATCTATTGCAATGCAGCGCTATGTTAACATTTGTTTATTTAAAAACGCAACACGTTCTGCAGTTATCCTATAAAATAACCAAATACTTGATCCTCAATGCACAGAAATGTGATAGCACAATTTATTTTTAATTTTTATGGGCAGTGATACCGATACAATTATAGAACCAAATTTTGATAATTTAATTCGGAAACCTGTTTGTGAATTCACATTTAAAATAGAGACCTGATTTGCATGTGTTTGTCATTTGTGCCTTTTTTCTGTCTTTCTTTCTCTGGAATCAGGAGTGGCTTTGACCTCCTATTTTCCCCTTTCTATTTTAGGGGTCGGGGTTTTCTACTGTCGGGATTGTGGAGAAGCCTTCAGAGAGGAAACGGCCTTCTTGGAGCATGGGCATCAGCACCCGCCAGAAAGCGTGTATTTAGACAACCAGTTGGATGGTTTACATGAAGCTGAAAAGGACATTGAAACGGATAATTTCTGTAATTTATGTTCACTCTCATTTGTTGAACCCAGTGAGTTCCACTTTCACATGGAGAATAACCATGGTCAAACCTCCCAACAGGAGACTGGTGTTCAAATAAGTTCTGGGATAACAAAGCAGCAAACCTACGAATGTCCAGAATGTGGGAAATGTTATGGTGTGTTTGGACACTTTCTCAACCATCAGCGCTCACACAAACAAGCCTCCAAATCAGTTTTTCATGACCTTGAACAATTGAAAAAGAAGTCATTTCAGTGCGAGACTTGTGGGAGGAATTATTCTCGAGCTTCAGCTCTTGATGCACACCGTCGTTGCCATGAGGAAAAGTTAATTAAGTCACAAAACAGGAGATCTGGAGATGTATTTCACACTGAGGAGTCAACAGTTGAAGCCAAGCCCAGTGAAAACCAGGCAGATGATACACCTGAAAAACTTTTTGAGTGTTCATGCGGTAAAGCTTTTACTGCCCTGATGCGCCTTAAAACTCATCAACGATTTAGTCGCAAAAGTGAATGCTCTCCAGAAAAAATGAAAGAAAAACAACCAAAGAAAATAAGCAACGAGTTGTACTGTAGTGAGTGTAATAAGGCTTTCAATGGACATATTGCCCTCTTCAATCATCAGCGATGGCATGCTAATCACTCGAATGATTCAGCGAAAAGGTTCACATGTGAGGAATGTGGAAAAGAATTTATGACTCTAACATTCTACTACAGGCATCAGCGCATGGCACACAGTAATGAGGCCCCAGCAAAGTCGTTTCTTCATCAAGTGTGTCAGCTACAGAAGAAGGCGTTTGAATGTAAAGATTGTGGGCTGAAGTTCTCCAGGGCTTCAGCGCTTAACTCCCATCAGCTTCAACACACGGACATTTTTAAAGAAACTGAGAAGGAGACCCAGATGTGTACCTCTCTGCTACCTCAACAAAATACTTTGGAAAGTGAAAGGAAAGAGACAGAACAGGAACAAGTGGAATCAGAGACTGTGCTTCCGGACAGTTTGGCGGAAGAAGATTTGCACGTCAATGACACTGATGAAGACATGGACAGTTATGAACTTGGGGACTTTAATGTACTGGTGATTAGTGCAAGTGAATCTGAGGATGAGTCCAGCCAAGACCTGAATCCTGATCTTGAGCTGCTGTGTGAATCCGATCAGGAAGTAAGAGACGACGGAGACACCGAAGTTTCACTCAGTAGTTTTGTTTTAAAACCAGAGATGGATTTGAAAATCGTACAAATTGACTATGGGCAAGCTGAGGTGCAGTGTGCACCGATAGCAGAGACGGAATCCGAGAATGTAACGACTGAGGCGAGATTTGATTGTCCAGACTGTTACCGTTGGTTTACTAGTGCTTCATCACTGCGCGTTCACAGAATGTGGCATGGCCTTCGTAAGAGAAGACATCACACACAAGGTCAGTCAGTGGCAGTTCACACATGTGACACATGTGGCCATGAAGCCAGCAGCTATGCAGCACACTACAGTCACATACAACAACACAAGACTCAAAACACAAACAATTATGAACTGTACCAGGCAGAAGAACTAGAGAAGGGAAATCTGACATGCAATGAGTGTGGTAAATGCTTCTCACATTTGTCAGCTTTAGTCTCTCATCAGTTACATCATCCCAAAAGAAAGCTGCTCCAATGCCCAGATTGCATGATGTCTTACTCACATGAAGCTAGCTTGTTTAACCATATGAAAAACTGCTCTGCACAAAAGAAAGAGAACATTTCAGTCACCAAGAAAGAGTACAATCCAACTAAAACCCTTCTAGGCCCAAAGATTTATCATTGTGAACAGTGTGGGAAGGGTTTTTGGTCCTTAGGAGCTTACTCCCACCACATGCAAAGTCAGACTCAGTGTTCAGATTTGAGGCTTAGAAAAGGTAATGTAGGATCTTTGAAATCTGTTAACGGACCCCCGCGCTCCAGTGTTAAGGTTGCATGTCCGGTGTGTGGTAGAAAGTTCCGTCACAAGGGCATTATGGCATTGCACATGCGAAAACATGAAAATGGAGATCACAAATGTGAACTGTGCAACAGGTCGTTCCGTCTTTTTTCAAGCCTCCTCAGACACCAGGTTGTGCATAGTGACCAGTTACTCCCACCGCCTATTAAATCTTTCCAGCATCAAGTTGAGCAGTTGAAAAAGAACACATACAGCTGTCCTGACTGTGGCAAGCTGTTCTCAAGGGCCAAAGCGCTTCAGTTCCACATGAAAAGCCATGGGTATGAGACTGGCCACTCGCCATCATCACCAAGTTCCAATGTAAAGCTGGCGGATCTCCAATGTGCAACATGCCATGCACATTTCAACAAAAAGGCCTCTTTGAGGGCTCATCAAAAACTTTGCATTAAAAGAGCAGTTGTTTTTAAGACAGATCCATCAGAAAATAATGATTTGCACAAGGTTAGTATGGATGTTATCACTCAGGAAAGCTCCAAGCAAATAACAGTTAATACTGTAGTGAAGAATGAAATGGACAGTGGGGAGCTAAAAATGGAAGATCAAACAGGTGTTGCCAACTTAGAAAACCAGAGTGATACCAATATGAAATACAAATGCAAAAAATGTGACAGAAGTTTTTCTGTGGTTGGAGCTTTGAATCTTCATAAGAGAATTCATGTGGATAGTTACAAATCTTTAGCAAAAGCAAAATTGTCTATAATGCGCAAGAAAGCTAAACAGGAAGAACCCAGTAAAGGACTATTCCACTGCTCAGAATGTGGGAGGAGATTCATGTCCAACTCCGCTCTGGGGGCCCATAAAAGATGGCACAAAGACGAGACATTTTCACCGTCCTTGCAAAAAGATGATGATTTGAAGTCTGTTTGCAGCAAGACAGACAGTGCAACTTTTCAGTGCCACAAATGTGGCAAACAGTTCTTTAACCATTGTGTTCTTCAGCGCCACCAGATGTTTAATCCTCAGTGTCAAACCAAAACTGAGCCAGAACCTAATTCAACAGAGAGTAGCGAAAGCAACAGCACACTGGAGCTGTCACGTCCTGAATGTAACAAAACAATTGCGCAAGGTTCACCTGTAGCTGCCGACTGTGAAAATGAGCAAGGTTACACTTTGGAAGCTGCAGATCATCAAGAACACAGACTTGATGGGGTCCCTGAACAGGTTGATGTCCACTTCAGCAAGAGTGGGTACATGTCATCAACACTGAAACCAAAAGCTCACCAGTGTCCAATTTGCTCTATGACCTTTGCAAAAGCAAGAGGTCTGCGGGCCCACAAATGGCAGGCCCACTTGAAAAGCACAAAAGGCAAAAATAAGGTTCCCTTTGGGACAAAAGCAAATTTAATTGACTCAAGCGGAGAAGTTAAAATTACAGAAGATTCATCAGCTGTAAATAATGCTATAATGACACTGAAAAATGGCCCTGTTTGTAAAGGAATGACAGAAATCATATTGGACACCCCATCTGGGAATTCTATCACATGCCTTGACTGTGGGATGCAGTGCAGTTCTGCTGGTGTCCTTCTAGACCATAAGAAAGTGTGCCCGGACGTAAAGCATGAGTCCAAAAAGGAGATCCAAACTCCTGAAGACACAGCTGAGGTTCCCCCACAACTTAGCAGTTTCTTTGAGCATACAGCCAAATGCCTTTTCAAGTGTGATAAGTGTGGGAAAGCTTTCCAAACAGAGGAACAATTAGGAACCCATAAGTCTAGGGCAAGGAGCCGACCTTACCACTGTGCCCTGTGCTGTCACGGCTTTTGGACAGAGAATCAGTTGCAACAACACCTTGCCTGGCATGATGAAGTCCGCTGTCGTCTACCGAACGAGGTCCGCTATAGGCTCAGCGCTGCTTTGGCCTCAAAGAATCTAAAACCCAACATTCCCTCTGCTGACACCGGAGGAAAGGCGTTTCCATCCTCTACACTGAACCCAGGCAGCCAGTCACAAAGTACCCATAAGTGCCAGCATTGTGGCAAAGCCTTCCTTTCACCAGCTGCGTTACAAAAACACGAAACTCAGCACTGCAACAATGACTCGTATCATTGCTCTTTTTGCCCCAGGACCTTCAGTGAAATACAGGACCTTATCGACCATCACCAGGAATGTATTGGTGATTACAAAAGCCAGAGGGATGCCCCTGCTGCTGTCTCCACAGGAGATGCCAATGGCCTTACTTGTCTTGAATGTGGAACTACTTTTTGTCAGGAAACTGATTTGCACCAGCACTATCTTGAACATGCCCGTGGAGTTTAAAAAACTAAACGAACTGAAAAGGACTACAATGAAGATACTATAGGTTGTGGATTTTTGTTGTGGAGGTTGCAAAACTACTTAAATGTTCGACCCTTTTCTTTTTTTAAACGTGCTTTCTTTATTTGTTTCTAAATAATTTAAACTACTTGGGTTATTCTCTATTTCTCAGGCTTTAATTTACACTGGATTAGTATAGTACAAATGTTAATGAATAACATTTGATGAACTGATGACTGTGAAGTCACAAATGTATAGTTAAGCCATTTGATTTGTCCCGCTTTTGGTAGACCTGTCGCGAATTTCAGTCAAACCTCGTTAATCTCTCTGCGAATCCCTGGCTGATGTATGGTAGTTCATGTGTAGATACAACAAGAAAAGACTTTAGAAACATTTATTCATGTTAATTTCTTTCTACTTACATTTACCAAATCAAAAAAAGGTGCATTGTGTAACTTTGGGTGTGTCTGGGAAGTGAACACTTTCTAAAGTATATTCTTATAATTTATTAAACAAACTTTCCTCACCCAATTTGAAGTTAGAAAGCAACCTGAAAATAACCGTTTCACTGTTGTTGTTTACATTAGCAGGGCCCACAGTTTGGTTTACAAACATATTTTATTTAGTCTTGTTTGGTTCCTGGTGCCTAAAAATAACTTTGTTTTGCTTTATTATCACATTAATCAATACTAAGAATAACATGTAGAGAACATATGTTTCGAAATCTAACGGCAGGCTCTGAAAATGTAAACCAATCCCCCTCCTCAGAAACTGCATAGTGTACCTTTTTAAAAAAAAAAGAAAAAAACACTACTTACTGCTAAGATTATGAAGACTTTGAAATAATCCTGCACGACAAATGCATACTGATTTTGCCAGTGTCATTTTTAAATAGCTGATTTTGTCTAAACTCATTTGCATATTTCAGAGAGAAGATCAAGATATGTGTAATTAAATAATGAGCACTGTCCGAAGAAAATGTCATGAAGTTGAACATTACAGCCTGTTGCTAACATAACAAGGTATTAATACATTTAGCATTCATTGATGTATAAGCGCCCATGTTTTTTCCCTTTACAGTGTTACATTTCTATATATGATGTCCATTTCTATAATAGCACCATGTCCATGTAGGATAGTTGGTAGTTTACTGCACCACTTATGTTGTGGGAAAAAGTATTTGTTCTGTATAAAAGATGTTACATTGCGATATTATTTTTTTCCTCTCTAGATGACCAATATACCTATTGACTACTTGATTCTGAAACCATTAAGAAAAAGTTCCCTAAAAAGTGAAAAATAAAGGCTTGATTTTTGTGAGAATTTATGGGTTTTGTGGTTAATTCAATCTGTTCTCAACAATCTGTCTGGTTATATCATTCTGGCTGTGTATTGGTTTTAAAAAAAAAAATTTAAGATCCGGGCATATTTATTACAGCATTATTACATTTAAAAATTAAGTGAAAACACTGGATATGTTTTTGTGATTTCATTTATCACTACAGTCTTGACATTGAAATTATTTGGCCAGTACACAGGGATGTAGAGCATAAAGTGTGCCACCAGAATAGTTAGACTTTTACAGTGTTAAATTGTAATCAAAGGAATCCATTTTAAACCTCAAAGTTAAAATTTGCCAATTTAAAGTTCTATTTACATATTCTTTTAAATTATGAATTAATATTAACATTTTAAGTTGTACATAATTTCATTTTATCATTTCTGTTCATCCCTTTCCTTTTAATATTTAAAATGTCCATATTATCACTTTAATTGGAAAAACACATTTTCTTGATTTTTAAAGATATGTAAGCTCATTTGCGGCCTATAAGTAAATACAATCCCACAGAGCAGCTGTTGCACCAGAATAATTTGAGCGGAACATTACAGGCTCCACAGATTGACAAGGCTGAAAACGTGCAAAACTCTTAAGATTGAAATTATTTGATGAATAGTTCTAACACTTAACTTAACGCTGTATTTGTAATTGCCGCCCATCTGTGATTGAAGAGAAGAGCCACACTTTAGGCTTGTAAGTTTCACCTGCTGTTAACATTGGTAACTTTAC
The DNA here is from genome assembly GCF_949987685.1 of Ammodytes marinus. NCBI lineage: Eukaryota > Metazoa > Chordata > Actinopteri > Uranoscopiformes > Ammodytidae > Ammodytes > Ammodytes marinus. The sequence goes on along the minus strand of NC_137217.1, from coordinate 15,865,430 downwards.
CTGTAATGACCAGGTCTTATCTGCCTGTTGTACTGTTACATTTTATTTGGTACATAATGGGAACTTTAATTCACTCATAATACCTGCTAGTTTATCTTTTATACTTATAATAACATGAGGAAAATATAGCACTGACCTGACACCAGTGTTACTTATGAAGTATCTAAACTACCTTTTTTTTCTTTTTTTTGCAGTCATACCATTCATCATTGCCTGTAAGGATTGTGGAGTGACATTTACAAACCGGGAAGTCTATGAGACTCATCTGCACCAGCATGCCCTTGAAGAAGGGGAGGAGGAGGAAGAAGCTGAGGCGGGAGTCGACTCAATGAAATACAGTGGCACTCAGAAGTTTTATACTTGCTCGGTCTGTGGGAAGATTTACTTATACCTGAATTCATTTGTGAAACACCAGATGCTGCATGAGAAACCGTCATCGACAACAAAGAGTGGCCAGAAGTTGAGAAAATACGAGTGTCCGGACTGTGGGATGTCATTCATCAGGCGAGTGCGGCTAATCAGTCACCTGAGAGTTCACAGGTCGAACGGATCACTTAAATCGAAACCTCCCAGATGTGATCAGTGTAACGAAGACTTCCCATCTGTAAGGGCCTTGATGGCTCACGTTGTTCTCCATAAACAGAAACCTTATTGGTGTTTAAGCTGCGCCGAAGGATTTGAAGATGAGGACTCGTTAGGTAAACACCTGAAGAGTCTCCATCTGAAGAAAGACACAGGAAACAGTAGCCGCAAAAGCCTCCATGATGAAGCTAAACCTTACCACTGCACGTTCTGTTGGAAAGGATTTTTCCATATTGGAAATCTGATAGCACACCGAAAAAATCATGTCCGAATTCAAGTTGGGGCCAATGGGAAGACGTGGCATCATGGGCTGAAGAGGACAGTTTGCATTTCAAAGAAGCGAATTATGAACAGGAAGAGACGAAATCCATCTATGTCTGAAAAGGATCTGGGAATGGACACAGACATGGACGAGCTGACAGGAGAGGAAGATGGTGTGGAGGAAATTGAAAGCCCCCATCCATTGGAAGATGCCGAGTGTGTGGATTGGGCAAACTGCGGAGAGCCTGGGCATAGCTCCGAACCTTCAGAGTCACCTGACTCGAGTGGCTCTGATCCAACCGATGAATCTGATCAGGAGCTGGACGAGATTATGTCCCAAGAGACAAATGTGCCCACAGAGCAAAAGGAGTGGGAGTGGGAATGTTGTGTATGTGATATGGGCTTTGACGAGGTGGCAAAGCTGCATTTGCATTATATAAAACATGCCACTGGGGAGCTGCCTATGTGATAGGACGATGTTAAGGGTTGAAGGTACATTCTGGTGCCTGTTTTGGCATCAATATTGACGCTCTTTGCAATTGATGCATCTTGGGACAGCTTCTTGACTTATTTTACAATACCGTTAAAGGAGCAAGCTTAGGCCTAGGAAACAAAGGGTTAATGAATTATTGTTAATGAATGAGCAAATGACTGTCTAGTATGCTTACAGATTTGAAACTCAAACTTTCAATCTGTTACACTACATTGAAAATTAAGAGTATCTACAACACATTAAGCCTCAACATGTAATGCCTGCATCATGCTTTGAGATGGTACTGCAGGTTTTTAAAGCCTATTTTTGATTCATGAATTAAGAGGACATTGTCAAGAACAAAAGGGTGAGAACTCCTCAGGAAAATGTCAAACTGTAAAACTACCTCCTGTCTACTTGTAAAACATAATAAAATTAAATGCATTCAAAAAAGTATTCAGAGTTGGTCTTTATGTGCAAGTGCAGGATGATTCATTTTAGATTGTTTTAAACAATGCATTGTATGCACAAAGAAGACATTTTTGTGGAGTATAACAACATTACTGTTTAAACTGAAGGGACATTTTGGGGACCAAAATCTGAATCCTTTTAAACTCAATTTGGTTTCAGATTGCTATTGGGAACTTTTTCTGTATGTTTGAACAACATTACTCATGCTGAGGGCTTCTTAAAATATTCACAAGTATACAATTTTTAATACGTTATGATTGTATTGTGTGTTATTTATACAGGTAATCTCTTGACACAGGAGTCTCATTTACACTGGAGACCTGTTCACAGCAGACTTGCTATATAAGCTAAATATATATATCAACACTGCAAATCACATGAAACATCCCAGACAATTTACATTAAACCCCCTTTATTTTCAGAAGAAAAAGCACATGATTATCGCCGTTTGAAAATGTTTACTGTTTTATAACTCAAGTTGTTTGTTTTAGCTTCACTTTAAGAAAAAAAGGTGGACATCTTAAATATTTATTTGTAATTGACAACAATAGTGAGTGCAGGATTCCCATGCATTATATAGCCCCTTCATATAAAAGTCATTACACTATGCTTCATCAGTTCAGCACAATCAGCAGTTTTAAATATTTAAGGGAGTTTTTACTGTAAGCAATGGGCAAGGTTACCCTAGGGCTATTTTACAGGGAGAACTAATGGAACTCAGGAGACTAATTTAATGCTGGAGCAGTTTCCAATTCTAACAGTTTCTACAGTACTGTATTTAGCAGGGGGTCCATATTGTAATCCCACAATGCTGTTTATAGTGCAGCATATAGTGTAGTGGACTTTTTCATGAACTTTTCATGAAGGTTTTTTAAAATATTTATGGTGAGTGCATCTCTGGGAAGAAGGTCCAACAACACATTCTGCAATGGCATCAACTGACTGACTTTTTTACTTTTCTGTTTTGCTCAGTTGTATCTCTGGGATGATTGTCCCAAAGAAATGAGGAAAAAGAGGTTATTTCACTTGATTGGCGAGACTTTCATTTGTATTAGTTATTTCTCTGCCGTTGCCAGGAGAGTCCTTTGCAGACTGGTGGTAAAAACCCTGAGGGTATTAGGCGTTGCTCTATCTTGTTACATCAGTCATATATTCTGCCACAGCAGACTAACAGGTTTTTAGTTTTAGTTTTAGTTAGGTTTTCAGTTCAGTTCTATGGTACATGAAGATTTAATTGAACTTGACTGAAACCTGGGTCAATGAGTTTTGAACAACACCCTAACATTCTGTAAATGTGTAGAAACGCAATGACGACTCCAACCAATGTCTTTTAGATCAGTTCTACAGCTCTGCCACAATCCAGCCTACACAGCTGCTTGAGAAGGTCCAGGAGATGCAGGTAGAGGCCTCCACAAGATCTTGGATTATTACCCGATGGACAGACCACCGCATTTGTGGCCAAGCATAGCTGAAGACTGTACTCGCACCTTTCCCCTTCAGCCTGTTTATCTAAGACTTCCAACACAACTCAGTCTGTTGTGGGAAATGCAAAAATAAGAAATTGCAGCCATATGTTGGGGTAGCAGCATCAGAGCTAGTGACAGAGAAACTGCACAAAGGGATAAGGAAAACTGATCCTGGGACTGATGTGGAGTCCCTAAACTTGGTTGTGGAGAGAAAGATGTTTTTGAAATAAACTGTTGAAGTTAATGGACAGTTACACACAGCCCCTTGCACCCTCAGACAGAGTGTTTTAGTGGAGTATACATAAGGTCATCCTTGCCATCAGCAATAACCATTTACCATGGTAAATGGTCCATGACTCCCTTCTGTTCGATGAGATCTATCATGACATATGGAGAAAATGGCAAAAAAAAAAATCCCCCTACTGGATCCATTGAATTTATGTTTAAATAACATTTGAGTAGTACGTTGTTAAGGGTTTATTGGTAAGAGAGTTTCGTGTGCTGTGTACATATTTGTAATTTTGGGCTGTAATAATAAACTTGACTTTAAGACATAGATATTACTAATCCGTTTATTGACTTTGGAAATGTATTAATTCTGAACAAGTTAATAACATAAATTATTATACAAGTGTGGACAGGCATAATACAGACATATTTAGAAACAATTACAAGCATAATAGAAAATAAACTAACACTTGGTTTACATTTTCGAAAAAGGGGCGAGAAGAAGAATAACGTATCTAATCTCAGCCCTTCTCCCTAAATCATTAATCCATAATTGATCATTAATCCGCTGCCTTATTGATAGCAATCTATACTTGAATTAATCTAACTTTCATCTTTATCTCTAGATTCAAATCATTACTAATATTCTTATCCCTAAAATAAAGTACATTTGTTATCAATAAAAAAATGTATTACCTACTTAATATTCATCTTAATCATATTGTCTACTTATCTTGTTTATATGGATATATTATCACATATTCATAATATATATAGCCTAATATATGCCTATGTTTTTACATATAATATATAATATTTGATTATGCATTCAAAATATAATACATATTGGCCTACATCTCTACATGTATTCTTAAATTGGTTCAAATAGGTTAATTATCCTGGTTGTGTGAGTGTGTAAACTGAACATGGACCTATAAAGAAAGAAACTGAACGCCTGAATGAGTGGAGGGCTTGATCTGAGAAAAACCACAATTCCCATGACCCCCCTGCAACCCAACCCCCTTGTCAGACGTGACGTCACGGTGTCTGCAGCTCCTCAGTGTTGGCTTTGTGCGACGCGACGCGGAGATGTTTGGACGGACAAGTCAGCCTAGGTAACCTTAAATCTACATCCACCTGCTTGTATGCAGCTGTGCGGGTGTGTGTGTGTATGATGAGAGGGGATGGTGGAAAAGTCAATTGATATTGAGCCTCTACGACGACATAAAATGCTGCTGATGCTAACATTTGCTGCCCGATTTTAACCGCAAATCAGTGAATTTAAGCTAACTTGGCTATCGTTATCTGTGTATCTCTGTGGTTATTGTGGTGAGTTAGTTCAAAGAAAATTATCAGTATGTTAAATCTTTCATTAATACAAATCAAAGTGTTGTAATTTGGGTTGTACTGCAGCCTCCGCCGGCTGCCCTCCATGCCCGTCTGGTCCACTTTTGTAACATAAATGTTTAAACTGATTCATCCTCTGCTCTCCCAGATGTCGCCAGGCAGATAACAAAAATGCTGTTCACTGCATCACTGAAATCAACTTGTGCAAAGACTCCTTTTTAAGAGAAGAAACAGTAGGCCTACTTCAAAAAGATTAAATGACAAAGACAATGATTGGTTAGAATTTCCAGATTGTGTTCATGTCTTTGTTTTACCAGTGTAATTAACAGTCATTCTGTGTTTGTCTGTGGGACCTGATTTCATAGAAACACAAACAAGTGCATTTGAGAAGCCAGGAGGCAGGGAGCCGAGCCATGCAGAGTCCGACAATATTGAATAGTGAACCAAACCCTGTGGCCACAGCAACCACAGAGCAACTGCGGGACCCTGAGTCGAAAGCCCAGCCAACACAAAGTGAACCAGATGTACAAGATGAGGAGAATAACTCCACTGCTCCTGTTGAGACTGAAACGGCAATCACATCACAGGAAAATGGGACAAGGCTGCAAACGGCAGAAACACCTGAGAGTATGGAGGTCACACAAGCAGTGGAGAATGAGCCTGCTGTCCAGCCACCAACTGAGCCCTCAGATAACACTGAAGGGATAGGGACGGACGCTGATCCAAAGCCAAGTGCCCCCACCGAATCGGCACCTGATCCAATTACAAATCCTGCATGTGATGGGCAAAAGGCAAAGAAACTGGATAAAACCGTAACTGATGGAAGGAAATATGTTCCTTCCAAGAAGGCGATGGTAGATCCGTTGAAGATGGACATGTCCAAACAAATGGTTATTCCTTTCCCATGTAAGTGTTTTACCTTTTATGTGTGTCTTTCTCTCTCTTCGAGGTTACATATTTTAATGAATGGGGCTTGGATTGAAAGGACTGTGGTTTTTAAATTTGTATTTAGGACCACACAGACACAGACACACACACACACACACACACTACGAACTTAAAATATGACAGCACTTTAGGATCAGGGTTAAGTAAACAGATACTTCACCGTAAGAAATCTTACTTTGATTATACATTAGCATATGGATTACTCTTGTTTTACACCCTACTCTAAAAAGTATCTTCAGTTATTAATTGTGCACAAATATTCTTGTGGAATGCATTCATTATAACAGTGTTAAAAAGATGGTATGCTAAATTCCAATAAATACTTTCAGGTTTTGTTTTACCATACTAGTACAATATTAAATTGGGTTATAGCTGTACAGTTAATAGTGTGTGGTGTTCAAAAGAAGTCAAACAAAACACTGCAGGTTACAGCAGCCCATTTATTTAACACACATAAACATTTTAGGTTTACTGATATATCATTCACATATTTCAAAAGTATTAATATTTGTATCTGCCTCAAAAATCCATTATTGGTAGGGCTTTAATGGAGCTGTCCATGTTCTTCCCGTTTTAGTAGGTTCAATATACAGAGGAGAGTAATATGTTTTTCTTTACAATTTTGACTTTCTATTTGTGAAAAAATAAATAAATGCAGCATTATCATGTCTGGTAAGGGCAAGTTGTAGAAAAGGTGGGGTCTCCTTTTACTATTAGGATATATTTGAAGTATATGAATGCATGTAACATGTACACTTTCTCCCCCTCCTGTCCTGTTTTCCTCTAGCATCTCAGCTCTCCCTGCAGTGTCTCGAGTGCCACATAATCTTCAGTGATCACAAGAGCAAAGAGCGTCATCTAAAGCTGAGCCACCCTGCTGAATATGAACAGTGCATACTGAGGAATGCTCTTTTCGCCTGTTACGTTTGTGACCGCCAGTTTACGAACTCCACAGAGCTCATGGTCCACCAGAAAGCCCACACGGAGAAGAAACCCTTCAAGTGTCCGATCTGTAGCCAGGCCTTCAAAAAGTCATCCGAGCTCACATTTCATAAAAAAATTCATTTTGGCAAGGATGGCTATGCCTGCACTGACTGTGGCAAACCTTGCAAAACAATGACATTGCTGAAGTATCACCGCCGCACACACACTGGGGAGAGGCCTTATGTTTGCAAGGAGTGTGGCAAGAGGTTCACCATGTCCAAAGCTTTGCAGAAACATATGTTGGCACACTCACCAGAGGGAGCTGAAGGAGATGGTGGAGACAATGCAGCTAAAGAACAACTGAAGAAAGATTGTGGTAAGTTTCTCTTGTTTCATGCCAATGCACTCTCACAAAGCTGCTACCATGTATGTAGACTATAAGTTGATTAGGGAGGCCCTAAATATCTGGGGAGGATATATAACTGCCCAATTAGTTAGAAAATGTAATGATTATTGTGCATTCAGTAGAAGTTTTCTATTAGTGCATCCTTAAAAAAAATAATACATTTGAAAAAACAACCTCATGTGTAAAAGTTTTCAAGTAATATACCATAATGAATCTAAACCTTCTTCCTTAATCATCTTTAGGTGGTTCTACAAAATATCCTTGTTCTGTATGCAAGGCCACTTTCAAGAGTACAAAGACACGACTACATCACATGAAAACTAAGCACAATGCCACCAGTAATGCCCTGCCATTTGTGAAACAAGGTACACCCATCATAACTCCAATTACTTTTTGCCAACCAACACTTTTAACTGTGGAGCCCAATGGACCTCTGCAAAAGGTTGATGGCAATATTGACACAGAGCAGATTCGCAGACTTATTGAATCTTTGGGAAATGTGCAAAAAGTAAACCAAGTGGTCATATTGGGGCAGGTGCCACCTCATGCCACACCACTGGAAGTGCAGCAGATATCACAACTGGCAGCGAATTATAATGTCAATCCACTGCAAATAGATTTAATGGGACAGGAACACACAGAATCTAAGAAAGATGATTTAGACCCTTTAAACAACCCATGTGTTTCAATGGAGCATACAATTATACTGGAACCTATAACACCAGATGGACACTTGGAAACCCCCTATTTTTCAGAACTAGGTTCCCACATACCAGCAGAAAGTATAGAGCTTACACTCGTTCCGACTGAACAACCAGAGAGACCTGAAGGAGATCAGGCCCCTCAACAGCACCATCTTAGCACAATTCAGTCTGATCCTATGGATCAAATGGTCTGTCAGAATGAGGTAGTTGACTTCAAAGAAAACCTTGAGCAAACAGTCATATTAGAACTTACCCCAGCCTTGACACCAACTGTGGAACTTGAACAATACCAAACTGTGCCCCAAAATGAAATCCCAACTTCCTCCCTTGTAATCGAAATGGAGCCAAATTCTGACCAGACTGTAGATCAGATTGTCATAGATGACCAGGAGACCATCCAGTCTGTCCCACCACCAATGCACACAGTTGAGTTGGAGCAGACACATTTACAGAGAGAGCAACAGGATCCTCCTTCTAGCCCCTGCATTCCACCAGGCACACTTACACACACTCAAATTGAATCTGAAAGTAGTCCCAAAGAAGACTTTGATTCACATATACAAACTATATGTCTAAAACAGGTCCACCCTGTCAAAGATAAACACACACCACAAAGGAAACAGGACAAAGCTGAACATGAACCTTCTGAGAAAGTTCAGGCAAATCGTAAAAAAGGTCAAAATAAGAAAGAGAACTTGTCTGGGATACACGATCCAACTACAAAAGGAGACTGTTCATCACAATTGGAGGCCAAGCAGGTGCCACAGATGTCGGGGTTGCCCATAAATGTAATGTCAGCCCAAGAACTGGTGAAAGTGCGGAAAAGAAAGCCAGCCAGGGCTTTTATCTTTCAAGGATTGCAAGAACTTGTCGGTTCCTTACACAAAGATGATTTTCAAATTGATGCTGAACCTGCCAAACGCCAAAAAAAAAAAAAGTCTCATCTTGTTGTTAAATTTGGTCCACAAAACAAAGAGAAGAAACATAGGAAACAGAAAAAACCTTCACAGCACTGTCAGCCAACACAGGAAGAAGTGATAAAAAGTAAAACCCCAAACAAAAATCTCTCAAAGAAAAAAGGACCACTACAAAAGGAGAGAAAGGGAAAAAAGGACGAGCAAGCGGCACATTTAGTATCTACAGCTAAAATAAAATCACCATCATCAACCCAGAACCCACAGGTGCAGCAAATCAAAGAGGATACAAGAAAAAAGAAAATCAAGAATCAAAAAATAGTGGTCAGGGAGGATGTGATACACACAAGTGAGCACAAAAGTATAGCCTCACCTGTATTTAAAAAGAAAAAACAAGCGAAAATAATGCAAAAAGATCAGCCCAAGAATAAAAAGGATGGGAAGCTAAAGAAAAACCTAACAAGAAAAGAGAAAGTCAAAAATAAAACAAGCACAGCTTCGGCAGATATTCTTGGACCACACATAGTGCAAGACTCTCTACTTCTACTGAAAGGTCATAAACAGCCCCAACTGAAAGTTTACAAGTTAGACCCTTCAACGGCATCCAGCCAGCCACAGGAGGATACAACTCTGGAGTCTCAAACAATTAGTGACACCAAACATCCAACAAGTGAGTCTACAAATAATCTTCGCACAGAAGGTAAGAAAAAAAGAGGTAGACTCCAAAAGAACCCAAAGGCTCTTTCATTATTGCCTTCGCTCCAGGTTTCCCACCAACCAACTGAGACAATGCTTACCAAACCAAAGACCAGCAGGAAACGCAAATCTTCCTCGAAGGTGGAAACCGAAGGTGTCATTACTTCTTCGCATTCCAAGCGTGCCTTAGAGTGTAAGGACTGTGGGGAGAGATTTAGTGAAGTCTCATCCCTTCAGAAGCACAAGGCGACAGTGCATATCGCAGAGAGTCCTGGTCTCACTTACACCAATGGTAACATATTTGAGGGCGTCTCCAGGTTGGATCTATTCCAGCTTCCAAAACAGAATGATGAGGTTGTTGGGACGATGAGTGCCGTGGCCGACTGGGATACTGAGCCTGAGATAGTAGAGATGGCATTAGAAGATAGAGATCGAAAACTCTCTTTTCCAGCTTTGATTCCATCTCCATCTTTACCTGTTCCTCCTTCAGACTTTGAAATGAGTGCCTATGAAAATAATGGTGGAAGTAAAATATTTGCAGAAGATCTATCTCCGACCCCTGCAGCAGTTCACTCACCATCTGATCAAACAAAGAACTGTGAGAGCCCAATTAATTTCACATCTGACTCCCCTTTTAGTATCGCTATTCAGACAAAGAGTTCGGAGACAGCAGAGTCTTTGGAATCAGCTGAGGAAAAGCAAAAAGAACAAAATCCGAAGGATCCAAGATCAGAATCTGAGGTACAGGTTACCACAGATGAAGATATTAAGGAGGATTTCCTTCTTGAGGTAGATTTAGTCACGGTTGGGGAGCAAAATGAGAGAGATGATACAACGTATCATGAAGACACTGGTGCCCAGAATGAATCAAATAGCAACTGCAACTCTGAGGGTAAAAGCTCTGGCAAATATCCTGGAAAAGCTAGTCATGAAACCACTGAAAAAAGTCTATCTTCACAGACTGTGTCATGCTCCACTCATCAAGAGGAGATCAAGGAAGAGGAGGAAGAAATGTTAGTCCAGAAGAAAAAAGTAGAAAAAGGAGCTGTTGCAAAGAATGCTACAAGGGGTAGGAAAAGAGGAACAGGACATCTGAAAAGGGACGTCATATCAAAGAGAGTCTCAGTCGGAGATACTGCCACAGGAACCGAATCAGAGAAAGATCAGGATGAATGTCAGGTTGTTTACGAAAAACATCCCGTCACATTGGATTCAGAAATGATTGACGAAAGTGAGACTGGTGCAAAAACTTCAAAGGCACAGACCAGTTCTGATATTGAGGCAACACAATCTACTGCTCCTCCCATGCCTTTGCCTTCCATTTCCTCAATATTAGAGGAATCTCATGAAGAGCAAGTCGTTTTTGAGCTGGAGTCTGTTAGCACTAGTGTCGAGGAGGAAACGAATGGAGGACTGCAGGGAGGAGAGTGTGACAGGGACAAATCTCCAGCTATCATACTTGAGAAGTTCCTCACCTCTAGACCACGAGCAACTGGTGACAAGGAGCTGTGTTTGATGAAAGCGAGGAACAATCAACAACAGGTGAGATACCAAGAGTAAAAACAAATATTATACATAAACAGTTAATGGTGATTTCAACTATAAAAACTTTCAACAACTTTATTGTTCCAGGGTTTAGACAGCATTGCTGAGAGTGAAGTGCAGGTTCTTTGGAGCCGGGAGATCAAGGTTGAGGAGAATATCTCAGATCCACCACTGATTGCACCCATCTGCCAAAATAGACAGAGAGTAAGTTTGCAGCCACAGCACCATCGTGATATTAGGACTGTGCTGGTAAAGGAGGAGAGCAGCTTTGTGCTTCATGAGGCTCAGACCACACAGGGCAGCAGACACATCCGGTGGAATGTGGAGCAAGTCAACATTGAAAACACCTCCAGCCCATGTAAGTATTGGTCCAAACTTAAACATTTTGGGAAATATTATGTACTTTATTTTTGAGAGTTATGAATACCACTCGCATATCTGTACATTTGATATGAAGCTATAGGAGGTTATGGGGGGATTGTTTTTGCATGTGTGTATATCTCCGTATTAAGCACTTTGAGTTACATTTGCTTGTATGGAAAGTGCTATACGATTAAAGTTTGTTTGCTTGATTGATTGGTTGATAAGCTTACCTTAGCATGAAGACTGGACGTTCAGTTTATTATTTTTACCATATACAAAAAACCTTATACATCTCCTACAAAGAGAGGGGATTAATTGTACCAGATTTATAATGGCTATTTTCCAGCTGCAGTACCTTTGCAGTTAGAGATACAAGCACAGAGGGGAACCAGGTGTAAATGACTGGATTGGCTATTCACAGTATAAAAGTACACTTCCACCAAAACATAAAGCTTTATTATTAAAGCAATGTATCTTAATTGTTTAATCCTTAGAGAAACAGGAAGTTAAAAAACAGTGATTTTTATTTTATTTAGGTGGAGTTGTGAACAGAGTGCAGTACCTACCTTCCATAGTCTTTGGTTTCCAGGCAGACGGTAAACATGCCATAAACAAGTACCAGGCTGAGGGATAAACTGTTGAATTCAACTCAACTGCTTTTAAACCACAAATGTATAGTTGTTATTATTGCGTAACGTACTGTGTTAAATGGTAAGCTTTATAGGTGTTGGTTGTTGTCTTTTTGAACTGCTGCTTTGTCTCTATGTTAAACTAAACTAGCCAGCTCATCTCCTAGCTCTAGCTTTAAAAGGTGATGATTAAATAAATCTGTCCACTTTGTGTATAGACAGTCTGTATGAGTTTGGGAGGTTCATCTTTTCAGAGATGGATGTTTTGTCTGCCTTTTTGCTTTCAGTAATGGAGAGTGAGGAGGCAACAATGGACTGCAGTATCACCCCTGAGTTTAACACCAGCCAGTGTATCTTCTACCCAGTGAAGGAAGAGGAGAGGGAGGTTGACCTGGGAGCTGCTCAGACCAACAGTGAGGCTTTAACCACAGGGCCATCTAGAGATGCCCAGCAGATGGAACTTCAGGCAACAGATAGTCATTTTAGTGAGTCATTGCCTTTTCAAGTGATATTCCCATTTTCTTTTTCCTTTTTTCACCGAAGATTATAGGAAGACCTCTTTTTAAATGTTGAATCTGTTAACAGCAGGTGAAGTCAGCCATTCTGCACCAGAGTACCAGGAAATTGGAGTGAGAGGACTTTTGACAGAACCAGGGTTCAGTGACTTTGCAGATGGACACGGTTAGTTTTTCTATTTTAATATGACCAAAACGTTGTAGCTAATTGATTATGGTACTTAAGCAATGTATTTAAAAAATGAATAATACTTTAAATGACTCATCTGTATATAATTGATCTTGCAGCTGAAGCAGATGCTGAGCCGCCAGCAGACCTCTGGGACTTTCTCCTTCAGAGTTCAGATGAAGAGGATGTGGGTGCTTTTGAACTGTCTGAGCCTCAGCTTGACTCAGAAGCTGAAGTAATGGCCGCCTTCTACAAGAACCCAACAAACAGCGCAAGACAGCCTGATGAAAAGTACGGTACAACATAATTTATCCTTTAAAGAACACAGCTAAAAACCATTTTCTGCAATTTACTTACAAGTTCAATTATATTGTCAAACTGTGCAGATATGTTATTTTATGACTTAAAATGTTCTTAAATGGGACAGTTTGGTAGAACTATTTTTGAGATTTATAAATAGTTGCTCATGTAACCCTATTTGTTGCCAACGTGGTAATTGTTTTGCTCTTGTATGTGCTTGTTTTTTCATAACTTAGTTTGCCAACTTCAACCAGCCAGTTCCAAGCACCAAGAGAGGATAGCAAGACCAGCAAAGAGCCAATTGATTTCTTCTGCCAGTATTTTGGTTGGGATACCTGGGTAGATATTGCCAATTGCACTAATACACTTTCCAACATGCCCAACCCTGTCACAGCCAAAGAGGTTGCACAGTTTATTGGAATCCACGTTGCAATGGGAACTTTAAAGGTTTGTACTCTGTCTAAATAATTTTTACTTGAATTATATATATAGTAAAAAACAAGGCCACTAAAAGTTGTGGCCTCTTGCTATGTTTCAGTTTCCCAGTTCAAGGCTCTACTGGGAGAACTTGACCAAGGTGCCCTTGGTCGCTGAAGCCATGCCACTTTCCCGTTTCCTCCAGCTGTCTCGCATGTTGAAGCTTGCTTCTCCTGCAAAGGATCCAGCCGGCAGCAGTGTTTGGGAAGAAAGCGATTCTGCTGACTTTCATAATGTACAACAAGGTGAAAAAATCTCAAACAGACAAAGTAAAATCCCTCCATGTAGAGACGTGCAGAAGCAAGGTGATGCTCCTGATGATGCTAGCTGTTCAAAAACACAGACCGATCCTCTGTGGAAGGCTGAACCGTTATTGTGCCGTTTCAAAGCAGGTTGTCAGTCACTTAGACGAGATAGTGATTATGCAGTTGACCAATATCCACTTCCTTTGACCGGGAAAATGCACAATAAAAAAATGTCTCTCCACTGTACTACATTAATTGGATTTGGCGGTTTGCTCTTGCATGTGGATCTTAAATCGGGTCTGTCCGGCAAAGAAGATGCTGTTGAAAAAATGGTCCCCAAAGGAAGTATGGTGTTTCTCTGCAAACAGGAACTCTCCACCCCTGCTATGCTAGAGCGTCTGTTAGCTGCTGGGGTTCACGGTGCAGGCAGGGTGGGTGGAGCCCGAGGACAGATCGGAGATGAGTTTGTAAGCTCCGATGGGAAACTGATGTTACGCAGATCGCACTGCGGTTTCATACTTTCTACTGCTGGAAATGGCCAGAGGAACATGGCTTCACTCATTGACCACTTCGAGAAGGCCCAGAGGTCGGCTCATCTCAACAGAGATCTGCAAAAGCTTTACTCAATCCCTCTCACTGCCTCAGCCCCAACCTGCTGGCCTCAAGCTGTGCTCTGGTACCTAACAGATCTGGCCTTGGTCAACTCCTGGCTCCTATACAGACAGAATCAGAGGGCAGCATCTACACCTTTGACACTCATGGCCTTCAGATTGGAGGTGTCCAAGGCTTTGATCCTGTCCAGCGGCTCTGATACCCAGGATTCTGTTCCCCCTCAACCCCCCATGGAGAAGGCTCATTCATCAAATGAAACCCCCAGTCCGAGCCTGCTGGAGGTAAGTCCTCTGCCAGATGCAGCCACACGGTACGATGCTTCAGGCCACTGGCCAGAGCAGCTTGGGGAGGGAGAAGGGGGCAGGTGTCGTTATGGTGACTGCCAGAGAACATCTCGAGTGCTATGCCTTAAGTGCTGTGTTTTTCTTTGTATCTCACGCAACCACAACTGCTTTTTGAATTTCCATAATCAAGGGAATTTGGGGAAAAAGTAGGGTCCACTACAGACTGTACCTTTTATTTTTATCATTTTCTTCTCTAACTGTTCTCTCGTTGTATGTGAACCCAGCTGATCAAAAAAATCTCCTATGTGCTGACAACTTTTCCATGATGCCTTTCACTGGCTGTGTCGTTCTTGTGTAGGATTATTCTGCTGCAGTTTAAAAAACAAATGCTTTGTGAAGTGGCTTATTATGTCATTGAGCAAGTGTCAAAATAAATTTCCTTCAGAAGGAACTGTTACAAAAAATGTCATAGCCATAGCCACTTTATGCTGCAAAGGAAGCATCAAATATGATTTTGACATTGCAGTTGCCATTTTTTTATTTTAATGTGAGCTTGTTTGAGCTTTATGAATTGAAACATTATTTATTTAAATTTCATAAAACAATAAAAGACATGTGAAAAAAATCCTTGCTTTGCTGAATTTTATATTTACTTTTTTATATATTTGAAACTGACTTTTTGCTCAGATGGTAATTGAATACACAAGTTGATCAGATTTTGAAACACACCAGCTAATAGTATTCTCTTGGTTCTACTAGATAGTATTATTGTGGTTAAAGATATAAAGGGTGATATTATAACGGGGTGAACGTGAGTGAGGGTAAACCATGAGGTAAACGAACGTAACGAAATTTGAAATATTACAACTTTTCAGTTGTTGTGGGTCACGTGACGGTGATCAACCATAGATTCAGAGCATAGACTCAGAGTGAATAGAAAATGAGGTTTAGTTCAAATCGTAAACCGTACGTATGTTAAGCTTTTCTATTGTGTGTTTTATCTTTAGTTAGTTGCTTAAATGATATAAAGTAGTATGGTAACATTTTAAAACTTGATGTTGTATTACATTGTGATAATACTCTAAAACTGTTGGACGACATGTGCTTAGTTTCCATGAATACTTTGCGTTTCTTCCTGCACTTACTTACCGATGAAAATATACCTGGACTGATCTACATTTTACATTGGACTGTTTGTTTAAATATGATCGATTACCAGATAACAACATGTTGGAAACCGACTCCGCGGCGGCGGCCGCAGCCATCTTAGTTTTCCCAGGAAGTGTCCGATCTATGCGTTGTGTTTCTCTGGGGGGGTCAACTCTCTCAGTCAAACTACCTTCAGAGAGCGGGTAGAGGTAACGTAAACGTCCACTCAATCTTATAGTTGTTATTTAAATGGTTGCTGTAGGTAAACCTACCTTAGTATATCATATCGATGCAGAGCAGATGCATGCAAGCGCAAAACTATGAGTTAAAACTTTGTGTTTGAAAAGACTGGGAAGCTCTTGGCTCTTTGAATGGCAGCTAGTGTTGTTAGCGCTAACTAGCAGGAAGCTAGCATTAGCCCGCTCGGCAGCCTGGCACTTTACGACTAGCGTTAACTTTACTACGTGCACAGATATTGAAATATAGCAGTTACCACGTATGCAAAAGCTCTCTGTTTACTAGAGTAGACCCACTGAGTTATTTAAATTCGCTAAATGAATGCCGGATGTTTGTAAGCTAGCTTTTAGCTAACTAGCATAGCTAGCGGCCTGATATACAGTAACGTAACGCCTATCTAAAACGTGTGTGGTTCTAATGGGAAACTGTATAGTTAGAGTTAAATAATTGCCATGCTATACGTTATGGTTGTTATAAATACAATGTTTAATGTTTACCGCTTCTTAAATAGGAGAGATTATTTGTATGTTATCTGTTGAACATAACTAAATCTCAACGTAACCAACTTGGGTTTACAGGAGTGTTGTCTTCGCTGTTAATCAAGCAGCTCATAATTTCCATGTCATATGTAACCTTACGTTTATTTTGCCTATGTTTCCTTCTTGATCTTTTAATAGAATCCAGAACATTTAAGTTGCCTGTTGAGACCACCCAGTACATCGGGATGGACTCGGATATTTTGAACATAGAGGAGATAGTGATGGGAGGATTGCCCGATCCACCTCCAGAAGTTCCCACTGTAAAGCCAGCAGAACCACGCAAACCTATCACGTTTAATGGACCTCCTGCACAGTCTGTTCAGCCCTGTAAGTGGTGTAGTGGTTGCAACTTTAACTAATTTAACAAATTAAATTTTTAATTTGTCTCTGCAAGACAATACATTAATCTTCTCCTGTCCTTCTAGATCAGCATGAAAATCTGCAGTGTTTCCAGTGCTTCATCACGTTCTGCAGTGCCAAAGCCAAGGAAAGGCACATGAAGAAGAGTCATCGGGAAGAGTACAAGCAACAGCTTCAGCAGGTATACTGCACACTGTCCTTTAGTTTATTATTGGCTTTGATTTGCAAAATCTGTGTTACTTCCTATACTGTGGGCTTTATTTGGCAGTGTGTGTTCATTTTCTCCCCATTCTAAATAAATCTGTTTAAAAATAGTCAGATATTTTCCTACGCTTTAAGGCCAGGACACACCGGTCCGACTACTGACTGTCGCCAGAAAATGTAGTCTGCCGATTCAGGCAGCTCCATTCTCCCCGACGCGGTCAAAAAAGTGTGAAGAACGCACCGAGCCGACTACTGACTTGCCGTATGTTCTGTGCTTGCGCCGGATGACATTAAGTAGGCTGTTATCATAACATAGGCGTCATTATAACGGAGAGAATGCATGCTGCAGACACACACAACCTGTGTGGCCGCTCCTCGCCCAAACTACCAACTACCTCGACTATTTCTGAAAACATGTGAAAACGTCATGCACGGACAATCTTATGTTGCTGATTGTGTTTAGCCAACATAACAATCCGAACATTCTCCGATTCTGTTGATAGCTTAAAAATCCTAAATCATGTTTGACAAAAGTGAAAGTAATATCTGCTCCGCTGCCGTGGCAGAGCAGAGACGGGCTAGCTCTCCACCAATCAGATTGCTCCGGCTGAAAGACTGGCCGACGCCAATTGAACATGTTGAATCGGCTGAAAAAAAGCCAGACGACATCTACGACGGCCGACGTCACCGAACACACCAAACAGATTTGTGTCCCCGCCCCCTCCAGACTCCGACGCCCGATTATCGGGCCGGTGTGTCCTTGCCTTTAGGCACCCATTAGTGTGTAGGATGACGTATTTGCCCATATTAGTTTAAAGGTTCAATTAGTGATGTTTTGTGATCTTTTATCCTTTTTGTATGGATGTAAATATAGTGCTTTGGATTACAGTCTTGAATGGTTTAATTTTGGCCCATGTATTTATTTTTTATTTATTCACAGGGAAACACATTGTTCACGTGCTATGTGTGCGACCGCACATTTCCGTCATCTGAGGAACTCACGGCACACCAGCCAACACACAGCAAGGACGACAAGCCCTTCAAATGCGTTCACTGCTTTGAGAGCTTTAAAACGTTCTCGGAAGTGAGTATAATGTTTTACAAAATGTACCCACTTCTTATTTGCTTTAAATTAACTGTCACTTACAGTATTTAAACTAAATAACACCACAAATGCCAAAACTTAATATTTCCCATATTTCAGTATGCACTAAATGTTTCCGTAACGTTTCACCTTTGCAGGTTACAGCCCATAGAAGGCATGTGTGTCCAGAGAAACAGTTGGTGTGTAAAGATTGCAGTGAAACCTTCCGGAGTCCCGGACTGCTGCGTACTCATCGTCTGATCCAGCATCCCCGCCCAGACATAGAGACGGCACCGGCAACAGCAGAACAGCTGGCGGTCCCTACGAAAACCCACTGCTGTAAGAAGTGTGGGCAGAGCTTTGAAGCAGAGGCAGAGCTGCTAGCACACCAGGAGAAATACCCTGAAGGTCAGCAATGCAATGGCAGTGCTTCACCTGTCAAGAAACGTGGGCGGCCTTTCAAAACCGAAGATCCCGCTGCCGCTGAGAAAAAGGGAAAGCGGAAAAGGAAGGATGAGGCAGAAGCGCCAGAAGAGGCAGTGCCAGCCAGCGGTACATCAGAGTCAGCAGCATCTCCAGCAGAGGAGAAAGGAAAAGCAGGTGGAGCAAAGCGTGGCCGTCCTCCTAAAGCCACCGCAAAACCAGAAGCGGAAGATAAGAAGAGTCCTGAGGAGGACAGTGTATCTCCAGCAAAGGAGAAGAAACCTAAAGCAGAACCTGCTCCGGCTCGTCAGCACCCTTGTCCTGAATGTGAGCTCACATTCCCTAGCTTGATTCAGCTCCGCGCTCACAAGAAGGAGAAACACGCCCCACGCAAAGCCCACCCCTGTGAAGAATGTGAAGAGAGCTTTGCCCGTCCGGAGCAGCTGGAAGCCCACATGTCACGGGCTCACGTCCTGGGCCGCTTTGCCTGTCCGACCTGCGGGAAGAGCTTTGGCCGTGAGCGCACCTTAAAAGCTCACGAGAAAAGCCACGCAGAGGAAAAGCCTGAAAACCCAAGTGCAAAGAGATAATTGAGACATTGAGGACCTGCAGAAATTGTATGGTTTTTAAAGATTTTAATCAGGAATTGTCCTTTTTCTTTTTAACATTGGAGAACTGACGCTCTCAGATGAGGGTGTCAGATGAGTTTGAAATGGTTTTTGAGAATGACATTTTAGCAAGTTTTGGGTTTGAGTTTTGATCAAGAGCTGTTGAAATTGTGGGCAAACAGACACATCTCCTAAATTGACTAGCAAAATGTTGTTAAATACATCTATTAGACCCTTTGTCACAATGATAGTTTATTTGTAAAAACATGAACCGTTTTAATTAATTAACTTTTTTTAATCATTTGTTTCTGTTCTTTTTAAAGCGTGAAATGCGTTTGGTGTGAATTTATTACTTAGTGTCTAGAGTTCTACTCATTTTTGTGGTTTAAAAAAAAAAGGTTTTATGTTTGTTATTTTTCCTCATGCTTATTTTTTCCAAACAGATTGGTTAAGTTCATATTTTGAAACCGATTAGATGCCTAGTAGAGATACTATGTTTGAATGTTTAAACAGTTTGTCAAAAGAAATGTGTAATGTACAGCTTCTGACTCATATTTTTGCATTTTTTTACACTTACTATTTTGATTATGTTCCTTACTAAATGAAGTCTCATTGAGGAAGAATTTTAAGATAACATGATTAAGTTCTGCTAAAAAAATTGTATTTTAGCCACATACTCCAGATTCAATGTGGAGTGTTAGGCATGTGGGCAGAAATGATCCACTATAATCCTGATTTGTCTTATGGTATAATGTACTCCTTTATTTTTTCACTTATTAGAATAATATTTCATGTCTTAGACATTTCTTAGATGGATCTCATGGCTCTTTAATGCCTTAGTCTCATAAGGAACTGTGTTTATCATGTGGCATTCACTGATTGGATTATTTCTCTCCCCACTGCAATGTGTCTGGACACTGCAACAATTTAATAAAACATGCTATCCCACGGGAGGCTGCTGAGGAAATGACTTGCCGTTTTTTCTTTGGTCTCTCTTCTGATGCAAAAACACAACCTGCGACAAACCAATCCTTATTATTTTATTAGAAAGGTATGCACACTGGCTATCAAAAGGTTAGAACCTTAATTACTCATTTAAATGTTTAGTATTAAGGTTTTTCTGCCTATTAACTGTAAATTGATCAAGGCTGGACGAGGGCTTTCCTAGGGTGTTTGTAATGCTTGAAGTTCATCTGCTATGTTTGGCCTATATTTATATTGTAGCTGTTAACTGTGAGAAACTGATTTGACAATGTGTAGGCTACCATTACCGCAGGGCTGCTGAACTATTAGAACAAAGTTATCAACATTATCCAAGTATACTCATTCGTTCATACATTACGACATGTTGATGCTGTCGGTCTCTTCTGTGGTAAACATACTTCAAGGACAATTATTGTATGCTGCATAATCTGGTATTTTGAAGTGCATCAATGCAAGAGAATTGAAATTAAATTATTGTGTATACAGCTTTTCAACCTTTTTAGTACTAAATCCCACTTTTTTTATTTATTTTTTGTTTAATGATTAATAAAATATATTAAATGTGTTAAAGCTTTTATAGAGGAGTTTTCTCGGATAGGAAAGGTTAGAATGAAAAACGATCAAATCAGACAGATGCAGGGATATTTAGTGAAGCACTGTTGGCTAGTGTGTCATGCAGTAACGCTCCAAGACACCAGGCGCGCTCGAGCGTCCACAGACCTTTCTTTCCCTAGTGGTGCTTCATTTGTTTTCCACCTTTCCCCATTATTATCGCATTGCGTGACTTTGTAGCACTATCTTTGCTTTGTAGCTAACTGATCAGCTATTTATTTATTTTGAATCGTTGAGTCGGATATTTTTTTTTCTGTCCTACAAATTACGCGTTTTACCTGCTCTGGGATTTAACAGGAAAACAAGGCGAACAACAAGGGTTAAAAAGCTTTGTTTAAATTGTTCTGAAGCCACGCTTTGCCATCCTCAGCAGCAGCAGCTCCTCCTGCCAGGTGAGCGAGGGGACCCAACAGTGCATTAAGGTGGGTCATACAATGGATTTCCGTGGAAAGTTTGATCGACAAACTTAGTAGGCTACAAAAACACAGGAGAAAGAAGAAAACCAAAGAATAACCACAGATGCAGTTGCTCGACAGGTAAGTTGAAATCTTTGTGATGATCTCAATTAGGCTACAATCCATATCCCAAGGATTAATGCACGATGCTCACTCATCACCTGCCCCTCTCTGTATCTAATTCAGCCACCAGCAGTCATGTCCATTGAATACACAATTGACATCCAGCTTACAGAGCTGGGATTTCCGGACGTCCTGCATACGCGCGAGACGTCAGTGAGAGAAACACCCTGTCGCTCCACATCATCTGATGGCACGGCCTCACCCAGTCACCCTCATGTTACGCGGCGTTCAACCCATGGTTCAACCCCACACAAGCGAAGGCTACTGGGCAGAGGCCAGCAGTCAGCAGATGGGAAAGTTGCCAAACAGACCGCAGCAGTGGTGACTGCGTCACCTTTGCTCTGTCAAGCTCCAAACCCTGCACAAAGTCTACAGGACAAGGCCAACACAACACATCCTGAACATTCAGATTCCATGGTAATTGATCTGACTTCTGGACCCAGTGCCACAGACCTTCCACTGCCAATAACTGGACGTGATGGCAAGAAAGGGAAGGATGGTGCACAGGAGCAGGATTCAACTGAGGCTCTCAAAGATGTTCAGGAAGACTCCAGCGACAGCGATGTTTCAGTGGTGTATGAGGAGGAAGAGGATGATGAAGACCAGGAAGGGCTAAACAATGGTATGTATGACTCACTCACTAAGCAGTTTGTTTGAAACACTGAAATAACAAACTTGCATTGTTTGTGTAGCCAAACCTGATGGAGCTTGTTTCTCTCCGCTAAAGGCTACAAAATAAATCTAACACTGAAAATAGACTCCAAATAATAGCATTTATCATCATGTTTAAGCAATATTTGCTAGAAAATTAAATGTTTAAGATTTTTTAAATATATTTATGACCTGTGATTGCAGCAGAAATGAAAGGGCTTTGTGTTAAAAAGGGTATGGAAGTGTTATTGAGAAGTTGATATTTGAATGGCATTTGTTTAGAATAACAAAAAAAATCAACAAAGTGATGAAAGGCGATCCCAAATGTGCGCTGATTTGTGAATCTTTCCCATATACTTCCCTTTAAGTTATTCTCCTTCGTGCTGAGTAAAATGTTTAATTTCCTCCTCTTTTCCCCCCAAAGAGTCGAGTCACTCGGGCGACTACCGATGCAGCTACTGTGATCTGCAGCTGCCTTCCAAATTCAAGCTCCAGGACCACATGAATCTGCACACCGGAGCACGCCCTTACAGCTGCGCCGAATGCGGAAAGCGCTTCTGCCAGATTCACAGCTACCGGGTCCACCTACGCACGCACGCCCAGACCAAAGTGGAACATAACCAGTGCCGCATCTGTCTGAGGGTCTTTGCGTCACAGGGAGATCTCAAATACCACTTGTCGATTACTCACTTTGAGACGGAGTTTTACGAGTGCGACCTGTGCAAACTTGTGTTTACCTCCATGCAGGCGTGCAGATTTCACGTGCAGTCACACAGTCATATGCCCAACGGCGAAGTGTGTGGCAATTTACTCTCCCCAAAATCCCTTGCGCGCCACCAAAGGAGGAGGC
Source organism: Ammodytes marinus (assembly GCF_949987685.1). Lineage (NCBI taxonomy): Eukaryota > Metazoa > Chordata > Actinopteri > Uranoscopiformes > Ammodytidae > Ammodytes > Ammodytes marinus. The sequence goes on along the minus strand of NC_137217.1, from coordinate 15,842,593 downwards.
AATGCGGGCGCAGTTACAAATGCATGGACTGCACAAACACCTACACCAAGAAGAACGCTCTCCTGAAACACAGCTTCTCCCATCTGGGGTTGTTGCCTTACACCTGTGTACGATGCCGCTGCCACTTCCGCCTGGCTAAGCTGTACCGCCTGCACAGGTGTGAGCCCGATCGCATTCACTGCGTGGCTTGTCTGAGAGTGTTTCATAATCAGGAGGACTTCGAGCGTCACAAAAAGGACACAGGCTGCTGGGGCAATCAGGAGCCCAAAGGGGACGAGATCAGGTGTTTGGAGTGCGGACAGATGTTTGACACTACAGAGGAGTTAAAGAAACATGCCGGGGCTCACCAAAGGGTGCTGAAATGTGCCGACTGCGGAAAGGGCTTCCGCTCAGCCTTGCTTTTAATGTCCCACATGGGCGGGCATGCCGGCATCTCACCCTGCCTTTGTCAGAGCTGTGGACTGGGCTTCCCCCACCAACAGAACTATGACAGTCACCTTAAGACCTGTGGACAAACCCCACAGCCTGTGGTAAGTTTTGTGCATTGTGGTGATTTAAAATAAATTTAAGTTTTGAAATATATATGAATGAAAATATTTTACAGCCATTTTATTGAAGAGTAACCAGTCCCTCACTTTCCCTATGTCACCCTTGTGTTCTGCATAAATCATTAATGGACTGGGACTTTTTTTGTCTTGTTTCTCATTGTAGAGTGTACCCAAGAAACGCCATGCCACCAAGGGCTCTTCTTCAGAGATGAAAAAGGTCAATGCATTACCAGACTCATTTGAGACAAAAAAGGTCAATGCAGAACCAGACTCATCGCATCTAACAAGCGCATTCACATCTAAGCCTGATGCTGCACCAGTGAAGGAATGTCGTAGTCCAGGACCTGTGCCGACGGTTGAGTCTAATGGATCCGGTCCATCAGATGGGTTATGGAAGCTAACCCTGAACAAACAGCCCCCTCCAGGTGTTAAACTCCTCCTGTTTCTTCCTGTCTCTTCATCACAAACCAACGTCCCATCTGGGGTCTCTGAGTCAGCTATGCAGCTCCAGCCTCAAGCGGCTCTCACACCTGTTTCAAATGAACACCTCGGGGTGAATTGTGCCTCGGGAGTGCTCCAGAATGTCCCCTTGGATTTAGTCACTAAATCCAAACAGGACAAAGAATGCGAAGCACCTCTAGATTTGTCTAAGAAATGTAACACGTCTCTGTCTGCTCCAAGCGACACTCCTCTGCTTCCTGTTAAAAGTGAACCAGAAGAGTTTGAATCCTCAGAAGAGGCTGATGGCACTGAAATACCAACATTTAAAACCAGAGATAGCAAGGTGACTGTTAAATCAAATCCAAGAGTAACTGATACATGTAACAAAGTGAAGCAGTGTAAGCATGATCCCATGGATCTCTCAACACTTCATTTTAATACAACATCCTCCGGCCTAATAATGGACATTAAAGAAGAGCTTCGGTCTCCTGGTCGTGATTTAGATTTGTGTTCATCTAGATCTGATCAGCTGACTGAGAAAGAAACACAGATGTAGGTTGCCTTTTCAAGCACTGCTTATGCAGAAACAGAGAAATAGGGCAAAATACAAGAGATACAATTCCATTTGTGGTCGCATCTGTCGGAGTACTTGTCTCAACCTTTGCAAGTACACCCATACTATGTTGGTGTACTGTAGCCACATTAACCATAAATAGAGTTGTTATTTTACAGCCAGAATGATATACTACTCAATATTGTATACAATTCTGTCTAGTATAGGTACCAACATCATACCCTGGTATGACAAAGCAGACATGTTTCTTCTTTTTCCATTTTTATAAATAGACCCTTGAATAAATCCAGTGTCTTTCCAGCAGCTGACTGTGTTACCTTTGGTTGGGAGCAAAAATATAAATAGATTTTAGTTTCTTATGTAATTTACATGAAACATTCCGAGATCTTGCTCTCTATGGCATTAGTTTTATTTGCATTTTATGGGGTAAAGCTTGCTGCTTGTGCCACTGTAGGAATTTTACTAGTACTACTATAGTAGGGAAACCTATGCAAAAATGTGCAGGATTTCTCACAGCATTATCTTCTACCTTTTTTTTATACGTGTTCTTTTTGTGTGGGGAAGTGGACTCAAAGGTTTATTGATTAAGTGTATTAAGTTGAATGAAAACACTGGAAAACTTTTAATTGTTTGGGTTTTTGTGTATCAATACATGACCTTAAGTACTCTGTTGAATATTTAATGAATGCAAATCATTGGTACTGATTTAATAATGACATTCTTGTCACCTTTTGATTGACATTTGCTGAATCTTTCAGCTGGTATATTTTGATGTTTTTCTAAATGGCAAATAAACATTTGTCTTTGAGTTCATAGTTTTTATTTGTAGTACATTAGAATGCATATGGTTTTGTGTGTGGGCAAGAGAGAGACTTTACTCGTGTTCGCCTGTCCTACTACTTTTAAAAGTACCTCAATGCCCCATGTATGCAAATATTTTATATAAGTATTTTACCGAAACTAGTTCAAAATATTGAGCTGGAAGTTTCACTCTTGACTCATAACTTTTTTTTTTTTTTTTTAACAAAGCTAAATGAAAATGGTTAGCCTCGACAATAAAATCAACATGTTCCTTTTAAAGACTCGAGGGCATCCCATCATATTTAGCAGATCATCATTACCCAGCAAATCCAATAGAAAGCACAATTGAAAAGCCTGTTGTTCCTGGGGGTTTATACTTCATCATGCTTGTGGCATTTAACTAGTAGTCTACTTATTTGGGATAATTATCCAAATGTGATGATCACATTGTTAAAAATATGAAGATTAATATTTGTTAATATTTTAACACAAACAACAAAGGATTAATGGACTTTATACCATTAAGCCCCAACCACTTAATCTTTGATCATTTTCAATTAAATATTGATCTAGGCTATAATGTTGCAGTGGGTAAAAATAAGGGGGACGAGGAAGACTTGTCTGCATCATGGACATATGCCTGCATGCCCTGTCACATGACTAAAATCCCGGAAATACAAAGCCTGCTGGGTAACGAGATATTTTAACGGGAGAAGGCCACAGTAAAGATGGGAAAAAATAAGATGTAGGCCTATTTAATAATATGTTCATTATTCTTTGCGTACATTTTTTGAAACTCCATTGTCGTACATATTGAAGCCGTCAGTAGAAAGCCGAGCCGTCGACCGGATGACAAACAACGGCGTTTGTTTACATTCATGGACAAAGACAAGTTTAGCGACATTGTAAGTAGACTACGCGACCCTGTTATTTTCACATTAGTCGCTTATGGTTTTTCCACAGGGACCAGATGTTTTCAGTTGAAGTCGCGAGGCGTTGAATCGCTTTGACCTCTGTTTTACACCACATGTGTTCACACTTTTGCCTTCGTACTTTTTGCAGCATGGTCAGTTCTCCTGGATGGAGATGCATCAGTTCATTGGTGACCTTATGACATCTGGAAACACGTCGAAGAATCCGCCAGATGTGCTAAACGCAGCATGGGGAGTGGGCGTGGCCACTGCTGCTGCTGCTGGTGGTGGTGGTGGTGAGGCACTGGGGTTGAAAGGTGCGTCGCTTGGACCTCTACAACAACCTCGACCTTCCCAGGTCAAGTCGTCACAGAGGAAGGGAGAAGCCAGAGACAAGAGAGAAGGTGAGTGCTCAGCAAAAAGTTTTAATCCTTTTCTTGCAAAGACAATTCACGTCACTTTACTTATACAGCGCATTTAAAACAATAGGGGCCGGTTTCACAGACCAGGCTTAAGCCTAGTCTGAGACTAAAATGCCTGTTTGAGCTGTATTAATTCAAAGCTACTTGCACAGACCCATTTTTAAATAGTCCTAGATTAAAGATATTCTGGATTAAACAAAGCCAATTGCAAGACGGATGACTAGAGCTACTCCAGGTCTAAATTTGAGTTTAAACTTTAAATTAATCCTTCAAAGAGGCAGGTTTAACTTCAGTTTAGTGGTGTTTGTGAGAGAGCATGGACTATTTGGAATATGTAAAAATGAAGACCAACTTCCACTGCAGAGGCCAGCCAGAAGAGTACTTGTGGATAGGTCTAATTCATAAAATGTATTTGATGAATTTACATTTCGAGATAAAGTTTCGATTTTGTATAAAGAAAATGCACTGGAAATAACAACTTTGCTTGAGCCTATTTAGTTGGATGCATTTAAATGCAAGATGTATTCAACAAAATCAAATGAGTCTCTAAAACAATTCTGTATTAAAATGTGGTTGTTGTGATATAAAATACTGACACACATGAATAACAAAATGACACATATTTTTTACTTATATCTTCACTGTGATTAGCAATCACAATTGTCTCATTACTGTATCTTGTTTAAATCATAGCTCTCTCTACCAACTTCATGTGCAATTCCAGCTGTAGAATTCGCATTCTCATGTCATACTCTTCCTTCAAATATTGCATTTTCATGGAATTCTTGGGCTAACTTTTCATGCAACGTCATCTCTTTTGTCCTTTGTTGAAAGCTTGTGGCAACCTCTTCTGTAAGGGATGCTACAGCAGATGTGGAGGGAAGACACTCTCTGGGCACTTGCTCATCAAATTTATCCAGATTACTCTGCTCTGGAAAAAGAACACATTTAAAAGCTATTAAAAGCCTGGAATAAATAGTCCTTAAAGTACTACTACTAAAAATAATAACTATAAAGATCCACATAGACAATTATATTTATATAAAACTAATGAAGTACATTTAGTTACTTTCGTCTGGTAAATATATTCCATTGTCTGTGTAATCTTGGTATATATGTTTACCAGTTTTAAGAATATCTTCATCCGTGCTGTCCAGATGGTCATCATCTCGTATGCCTTCCAGGGGTTGTTGGTGCTCTATTATACTAGACAGCAAGTCACTGAATTCATCAGTCTTACCCTTTTTTGGTGGTCCACCTCCAGTATGAAATCTGGTCTCTGCATTCACTCTTTCTAAAGAGTTTCAGACTTTTCCACAGAGTCTATCAGTGCATATATCATTCAATATAAGGGATGTCAAAAGATGTGAAATACTGATAATAATGAAGATATCTTACCTGAAGTTGTTGTATGGCTCTCTTATTTAATTGAATTCATTGCAAATCGCAGCCGAACTACTCTTTTTTTCTTTGCTCAGTCCCATCTGATTTTTAGACTCAATAACCGGATGGTTTGAAGCAATTTGTTTTAAGAGATTTTTTTCAAATTAATTTTTTTTGACGGGATTCTTTAAGTCTCAAGCCATTGTTTTTTCTCATAAGCAATGGTGTTTCTGCTCCACTCGGGGTTTTCATTATCACTCATGGCCAGGTGTTTTCATTTAGGCTTATTTACCTTACTCCCGGACTTCATAGTCTCAGACTAACTAAACCAAACTTGAGCCATATCCATGAAAGCGACTTAAACGTCCCAGTTTAACTAGTCCACATTAAGGCCTACTCCTGGCTTAATCTAGGCCCTGTCTGTGAAACCGGCCCTAGAAGTTGACCCAAATCCCTGTTTTTCTTTTTCCGCCTAGATGTGCATATTGCCTGCCCCTGCCCTGGCTGCCCATACTCAGCCTCACCACTTCACTTGGACACTTTGAAACTCAGACAGTCTTTGTCCTCGGGGCCGGGCTCTAGTGCAGGGTGCCTCCCGACAGACCTTAGCAGCACCGCTCCCATGAGCCTCGGAATGTGCTTGGGAGACGCCGAACCAAGCAGCACCACCACCACCACAGCTGAGCTACAGACTGGGCAGAGGGAGGAGGGGGAAGGAGGGAGGAGGAGCCTACACCGCGACTCAGACTCTCCTCCTCCTGCTAACAGAGCTCCTCCCTCCGGCTGCTTGTCACACCTCTCCATGTTCCCCTGCTTGTGTTGTCACCGCGGCCTCCAAACCTGCGCCCACATACTGAGCCAACAGGATGACACAGACTCCCCGTTCTCTCACTCCCACCACGCCCATCATCATTTTCACCACCACCACTGTCCTGTGAGCTCTTGTTTGCCCTGCCCTCAGCTCGCCCGCTCCAACGCTCCGCTGCTCGCCGCCGGCCCTTTTCCATGCCTGTCTAGCCAGCGCTCCTTCCCTGCCTGTACTCAGGTGTGCCGCCACCAGCAGCACAGACAAACTAACAGCCAGCAGCAAGGGGAAAGAGGCAGGGCGGCTACTGCGGCGGCCATGATGTCGCTCCATCCCTGTATGCACTGCTCGGCCTCCTTTTCCAGACCGTCACAGTTGCTGCAGCACCAGCGCTCTGATCACGCCCACAAACCGGCCGGCTTCCTCTGCACAGAATGTGGCAGGGCCTTCAACTCGCACAGCAACCTCCGGATCCACCAGAACGTGCACACCGGCGCCCGGCCCTACACCTGCTCCGACTGCGGGAAAAGCTTTAGCCAGTCGGGGGCTCTGAAGATCCACAGGCGCATTCACACGGGCGAAAGGCCATATTCCTGTGGATTTTGCGGCAGGGGCTTTCCCCATCTGGCCGGGGTGCGGGCCCATCAAAGGACCCACACGGGAGAGAAGCCCTACAGCTGTAGCCAGTGTGGCAAATGTTTCACCCAGTCAGGAGCCCTGAAGATACACATGCGCATCCACACAGGCGAGAGGCCCTTTGTCTGCAGCGTCTGCGGTAGGGGCTTCTCCAACCGCTCCGGGATCCGCTTCCACTACCGCACAGTCCACGGTCTGGCCCCCGAACATGCAGGAGAAGCCGGGCCTGGGCTAGCACCTCTGAGACAGGCAGGCCGTGGTTATTCTCTTGGGCGTCCCAGGACTTTTCCTCCAGCCGTTGGGCTAAATGCACCCAGCAGCTCAGGTAGCAACTCACACACAGCTCAAAACTCCAGAGATTCTCAGACTCAAAGCGGCGCCGCTCTGCTGATCGGTAACGAGGTCAAGTCTCAGTCAGAGGGAGCAAACCCAGGCAGAAACGGAGGAGGGCTTCTGTACATGTGTGAAGACTGTGGCCTGCGTTTTAAGGATGCCCCGTCCAGGAACAGACACCAGACTCTGATGCACTACTCCTCTGAGGGCAGAGAGGAGGAAGAGGGGAATAGGAAAGAGTGAAGCACAAACGAGAGGGTCCGCATTCACAGTGGAAAGTGAATTATTTGTTGATTGATGCATTTCAACAGGCTGAATATAAACAGCATGAAAACAAACAGTATAGTGTGAAGTGTTTGTGTGTAATATATTCTGTATTACTCCTTTCAATTGAAAAAGTATTTGACATTGCACTTATTTTTGATAAATATGTTTTTTTAAGTTATATAGTATAGTAAATCAAGTTTTACAACTCCAAATGTGTTACACCTTAAAGGGTTTCCAGGGAAGGGTGTGTAAATCCTATATTCAGAAACTCCTGTTTGGCTATATATCATAACCTAACATTCAAATTGGTTGCCATTTTTCTGTTAGTGAGGCGTATTTGCAGATTCATGAATCTGCACACGCACACACAAGGCCAACTATTGGAAAGTATAATTCGTATTACAGCTGCTTTATTGTGCCTTATTCAGCAGTGGCCGAGGTTAGCAGATTTGCCACTAAAGCTTGACAAAGCATTTCTAAAAAATTACATTTTTGTGTTTCTTGTTTGCAACTGCCACCTGACCCATGGTAAACCAAATGCCTTGTGATATGAAAAAGTACAATTTTCTATCTTCTTTTTACACATTTGTTGGTGATCATTGAGCATTAGCATTCGTATCAGTTACTTTTAATTAAGTTAATTAGGAATTTGATCTGTTTAAGACCTAGACTTATCTTTTTTACAAAAACTCGAAATGCAATTATCTTTGCATGGCACTGGAAATTAAGTGTAAAAAAACACTCAAATTGGAAAAAAGTTAATTTTATTTTTTTAAATTGTTTTAAGTGTTTCTCATCTGTGATTAAGTATAGTGGCACAATTGTATAAAAATAAGAAGGCCAAATCCTGGAATTGTTTATTTAATGTTAAGGTTTTGTGATACTCTCAACCCCTCAAAAGGGAAAATAAATATTTTACAGACTTAAGGGCAACATGAAAACAGCTCTAGAGTTAATGTGTGTGTCTTGCTCAAGGACGTAGACGGCCAAATCACGGGGGCTTCTGTCCAAATCCTCCACCCTATTAACGGTGCCACCTCGCCTGTTGTGCCTTTGTGTCATAACATCATCTGAGCATTTATTTTAAACTAATGCATGTTATAAAAAGATGCTATTAATTTGAGGAATAAGAACCAGCAGACAAATAAGGACATTGTTAGATGTTTAAAGCTCAAGTGAGCCACCTAGTGGTTACTCATTTTCATAGCAACACATTTAACCTCTGTTATAGTGTACCATTTATAGTGCTTTTTAAATGTTGTACAAAACATGTTAAAAAGATACATTGTGAATACAATGTTTTGTGAGGACAAGTAACATATTCAATCCACAATTTTTGCATTAAACTGTTAAATAGTCTGAAGCATACATTGCTCTGTGTTTCCTGAAAGTGCAGCTTGTGATTAAACATTTTATCAATAAACAGTATCTCACACAACCGAACCTGCAATTTCTTTGTGCCTCACAGGATATTTCCACTCTACAACTACATGCTTCCTGGAAGGAAATATTTGAATCCATACGTCTCAGATCAGTGTGTACCCTCATCAATGCATAGTGGTCCATAGTGATCTCAACTCTGGGTACATCACTAGAAGTTCATTAGTCCATTCTGGACAACACTGGTCCAGCTGTATGTCCACTTGACATCACCCCAAGTTGTCCTCTGGTCCCAACACATAGTTTGGCTCTGTGGAGTCTCTTTTATTTCCATGTGCTCACAAAGGTTCCTCATACGTGTGCTTCTGTAATAAAGAGTCACATGACTTGGGCTCGGCGTAGACCACACTGGCTGGTCGTGGTCCGCTGGCGTGTAGAGCAGGAGTGCAGTAGCCATTGGAGAGCATCCTATGTGATGGGCAGTCATACAGAGTGCGGCTGGAAGCAGCGGGAGCTGCAGGTATGTGATGTCCATGCGACTCGGAGGACTGTTCAGTGAATGGAGTGGCATACTCCGGCTCTGGGGGGAGTGGCTCGGTGTACTCTGGCAGGTTGCCAGGAGTGTCATAATGGTTGAAGGCGAAGGGGGTGGTGTAGCCCTCATCTGAGGAGGGTCTAAATGTTGACACAACCTTCTGTCCAATAGTTGCAACAGCCGGCTCAGCATAGTCTGAAAAGATTAAATAAAAAGAGAGTCTTAAAAGGTGTAGTAAATGATTCTAGAGAAAGCTTGTTGTCAAAGTAATTTTTTTTTAAACAATGAATATCTCCTAACTTTACGACCCAGGCTCTGTAAACTGGTATGTAAACAAAGGGTATGTAAAGCTTTCTCCATAAACACTGACTCCACCTTTTTGGCATGTCTGCTTTATTAGATAGATTTGGAGAGACAGAGTTGAAATGGGGTAAAGAAGGGAAGACATGCAGAGAACTGACACAGGCGGGATTCAAACCCAGGTCTGCTGCGGGGCCTGGGCCCGGAGGGTTGGTGATTTTAGCTGATACCCATGCCAGTGCTTGTGCATTGCCTCCATCTCTAAACATTACTAGCTGAATGTGACTCTTTTAACTGATGCTCAAGGTTCACTTCCTTCGCTATCAGGCAAATGTTGAGACCCTGCATGAGCTGCTTGGCCACCAACAAAAGTCTCCTCTGATCACAGGGACGGGGGCAGACAGTGGAGGACTCGGATCGGAGCAAGCCCTACTCTTTGCCCCCGCAGCCTGTGGCGTGAGAGGCCTAGACCTAACTCGAGAGCCCACAGGGAGCCCTCAGAGCCAGAGCTATTTTAATTACACAGGCTTGTAGTGAGGGTTGGGATTGTCTTAGCTTTCACTCTCTGTCCTGTTTATCACTGGAGCTCTCAGTGAAGGGCCCCCTCGATGGGGGAAGGGAAAGGGAGGCAGAGAAGGGGACTGGTGGTGGTGGAGCAGGCTGAGCGCCCTTTATCGAGCTCCAATAAAAGGGTCTCTTTCAGAGAGGCTCCGTGGACCAAAGAAAGGAATGTTTATACTGCAACTGGGTGATGGGCCGAGCAAGGGGAAAGAATGGACAGCCCGCGGTGAGAGCTGTTTTCCTGTCAGGCCTGGTGTGAGCTCCCCCCTCAAACTGACCACTGAAGCCATAGGGATAGCCATAGAGTTTAAGCAGTAACGATGAGGGAGGAGGGAAGGGAGAAGCTTGCAACTTTAGATCACCAGTAAATTATGAATGGGCAAAGAAAAATCTAGCAAAAAGAAAAAGTAGCAGTTGATAATGACAGCAGTATGTATGGATTCTCACCGTTGAGAGGAGGGCTAGGAAGAGCATCATGGACGTTTCGCTCCAGAGGGTAGGAGATAAGATCTGACTGTGGGCAGGGGAGACTCTTTGCCTGGAAATTTTGACAACCTACTTGACATACAAACACACACAGAGTTAGGCATTTTAACAGAATATTGAAAAGTATTGGTAAATGGTCAAAGAGCACTTGACCTACTTGCAGGTAAAGAGCACTTCATTTGTGAATCTTTTTTCCTGTAAGGAGAAGAAAGTGAACACAGATCATCAAAGTACTGTACATACTAGACAACAAATGTTTTTGAAGTACGCTGTGACTACTTGATCTCACATTTGATTAATCAGTCGTGAGGAAGATAATAATAGGTTGTTATATCAACAATCAATTATTCGTATCAGTCATTCAAATAATTTAAAAAGCTTTATAAAAAAAAATCAGCAAGTCAATCAATTATGAAAATTAGTCATCAACCTCAGTATCTTTGCTGCTCACCACAAAATTAAACGATAGCTTTCAATAAATACTGTATGTACAGTACTTCATGCGTAAAGAATCAATTTCAAGAGTGTATGCAAACTGTAATTAAAAAAAATAAATTAAAAGTTCAAACAGTATTACAATACAGTACCATCGCTTCCACCAGACTCCAGCCAACAAACAGCTGCCGCACATTATCAGCGCCAGGACTACTCCCACCGCCACTATGACCGGCTGACTAGAGCCTACAGGACACAAAGTGTCTGAGTGAGTAAACACTTGTACAAGTGTGTGGGAGGAAGGCAGTTTAGTTCAATGTACACAGAGCTGAATGTGAGAGAAAGACATTGCTTTTACTGCTTTGACATGTATTCATCCTTAAGAAATGGATATAATTCAATATTAATTTACAATAGCAAAGATTCTTATTGTACACATATTAGATTAGAAGGTGATACAAGTACACACTCAGTCTGGTCTCCACTAACACTGGGCCCTCTGTGGGGGTAGGAGCGGGGCCGGGGCCCGGTGTCCCCATGTTAACGTTGTTTGATGGAGAGTCTGCGGGACAAGTAGCAGGAAGGGATACAATAATGTCAGGAGGACAGACGTGAATTTGAACTTCTATAGGTCAACAGATTGTGTTCATTCCAGATAAGTCGTGAGAAACACCCACCTGAGCGTGACCTTGGTGTGACCTTGCCAACAGGACAGCCTAGGACTTGGATCTGAGCTGAGGCCTGGCCTTGCCAGGTCAGTGGCTGTAGCCGGATAAAGCGAGCCACCACAGGAGGAAAAAAGCTGTTGAGAACTCTGAGGTGGCCATCTGTGTGGGCCTGAAACACCTGGGGAGCATAACAGACGAGTTACTTATTGACAGAGTCAACTCAGTCGCCACATCCGCTCCACTAGACTCGGTAACAATACAGTGCATACCTTTTTTTCTTTACTGAGGGCACCCTTGTAAAGCTTCCAATTTCTTCTGTCCTTGCTGAAAAGAAGAATGAAGGATTCTATGTAGTACTTGTTTGATCCTGTTGTTTTTATTCCTGAAAACAGAGCACAACATTTTTCTAAGTTCAGTATTTGAGATGTTATGAACGTTGTTTCACTGAATATAGCAAGAGACAGATTTAAATGAACTGAAAGGATAAATCTGGTGATATTATATAGGTTTCTAATTGTCTACAAATCCCATGAAGTGCAATGTGTGGGGCCACCTCGATACGTTTTAAACATTTTAAGTTAACTTCCCTGTCTGTGGTCCAAGCCCATTGGTTTCCAAGGGGAGATGTCAATCTTTAAAAACGAGTCGCAAAAATATTGGTTATTCTTTAAAAAAAAGGCTGTAAATAGGGAATTTGCTGGGGACTACTGTCGGAGGTGACATATTGTGTATGTAGCGAGTACTTCTGCCAGTAAACCAGTGCAACAGAGAGACTCATTGATGTGTTTGTGAGAACCAGTAAGCTTTGAGCGCACAAACACACACACACACACACCCCTTGTATAATAATACAAGTTGTGTATCATTATACACATATTAGATACAAGATATGGAGTATGTTTAATACAGACAGAATTCACATTTTGACTTTACCTTTTTGGTAACACTTTACAATAGGGTACATTAATTAGCTGTTAGTTAATGTTTGGTTAATGCCATTAACAGTTAGTTTATGAGCATGTAATGCTTAATAAGCTTACGATTCTTAGTTGACGAATGCTTAATTTATGCTTATCTAGCATCAAGTAAGCAGTTATTAGTGGTAAGTTAATGCTTAGTTAATGTTTATTAAGCATTAAATAAGCATTACCTAACAGTAAATAAATGTACCCTGATGTAAAGTGTTACCTTTTTATATATTTTTTTATACCTGTGACAGTGCATCTTTCGCCCAGCTCAAGCTCCACCCACGGGTTCGGGTCATGATCGTCTGCTGCCCAGGGTAGAAACTCATGGCTAGAATCTGTGTTTCTGGAAGACCAGAACATTGTGTGCTCCTGACTGTGTTTGTTCCAGAAAGAAGAGGCATTTAAACCAGAAACTCTCAGGATGTTGTTGCATTCTGTTAGGGGAACAATACAAGGTGGTTCATTATGTAACCCTCAGGATGTCTTTACCGAGACATCAGCCATGAATCATGTATAACTTTCTTTTTTGGAATCAAAGATGATGAATGTTGGGAATGTGGGGAAACCATGTTTCTAAACTCTTAAATGCTTCTTCATGGCTTGAGAAACAGACAGCAGGAATGTAAATAATGTGGAACTTGTAGCGAATGAGTTGAAACATGCAAAAACACTGGGTTACTTTTTTATAGAAAGTTACAAAAGTCATGTTTAGCTAATACCTTGGCTGAAGAGCAGCTTCTTTTCAGATAATGAACCCCTGTTAAAAGGAATACAAAGTCGGTCAATTTACACAAATTAACAGCCATTATGACATTAATGTGATAATTAATTTTGAATTTTTTAATACAATAACAGCAGACACACATCTTTGAGAGGATTCCATTGGCAAATGTGGGCTCATAGAGTGTAAGACTTCTCCCACGATTCACAGTGATACGACCTCCCAGACTATCAGACGTGGCTCCGGCATGGACTGCAGACTTACACAGGACCGAGGTCTGTAGCAGAGGGGATATATGGAGCACTTTCAGACATGAATTAAAGTAACAACTTGTGCCCAGGAGCAAAATCTTGTAAAGCTTTGCCAAATGAAACTTTGTTTACTTACATCTCTGTAACCTTGCTCAGAGTTTCCCCAAACATCCCCTGTTACATTCTTACATCCAGCAGGGCAGTACACGCTGAGAAACAGCAGAATAACACGTAAAAAACACTTGGCGATTTACTGAAACCGATTCTATTATGGGAAATGCGGAGGTCAACCACTCACCTCAATGTTTGGGAGCTAAAATGAGATCCTCGTTGTAAACAAGAAATGAGATCTGTAACAGCAAAAGGGACAGAGATGATATTCAAATAAAAGCTCTAGAGAATGAATTCAAGCTTTCTTAAATAGTTTGTACTTAAAATAATAATAATATAGTGTGGAACCCGGTAGCTACATCTTACATAATTCACTCAACCACGCACAAACAGATTATGTGTGAGACGGTCTAGTATGTTCCTGTGCTATATTAGGGGATGAGAAGTCATCGCTGTCGACTTGACTATGGTCTTTGTTTCCGTGACTTTGTCACAGTTCACGAGTACAGTGAATGCTGCTCGTGTGATCGCGATTAACAGACATTGGTTTGTGTGTCTGAACATGGGCTTAGCTCCAGACACTGCCGCCGGATTCCATAAACAACCCAGCAAATAACAGGAAACTATGATACATACTGTACTGTGTAAAGGATTACTTTATGCAGAGAAAAGGAAACTATCTCTAAATATAGACAAGCATTCAGAACAAACAAGCCAAAATGATACACAGGAAGAACCTTAACCTTTGCAGCATTTGTACTTGAACCTGCACTATCCAGAAACACTACTTTGAATTTTAATCGCTAAATACATTCACATGCGCATACTGTATGTTCCAATTTTCTTTTGCATTTGTAAAGACAGTTAAAAAGGTAGGGTCCGCGATTCTGGAGAAAGCTTGTCAAAATCTGTGAATATCTCCTCACAATCCATTACCTGTTCGTACTCTGTGTCTGCACTGAACATGAATTTGGGGTTAATCCACAGCAAAAACAGTATCGACAGGTTGCGAATCGTAAGAAGATATTCACTGATTTTGATAAAAAGTGATTTTTAGAGTACAAGCATTCTCCAGAATCGCTGACTCCACCTTTAATTTATGTGGAATTGATAACTTGCTAAATAAACATCCTCCATTGTACAAACACACGTGGAATAGTAGTGGGCTTGCAGTGGTAACAGGCGAATGGGGATGGGGTTTGGGGATTGAAGAAGAAATCCAGCCACTAAGCGACAGACTGAAGCCTGAAGCCTCACTCCATTCAGCCTGAGAACTCCGGCTTTATGAGCAAACACGCCAGAGCAAAGATAGCGACGAAGGCTGAATGCCAATAAGAAGTGACTCATGCACTCACAAACACACACCAACACACACACACACACACACACACACACACACACACACACACACACACACACACACACACACACACACACACACACACACACACACACACACACACACACACACACACACACACACACACACACACACACACACACACACACACACACACACACACACACACACACACACACACAAAGACATGGAAATGTTCACACGGACTTTGTGTTAAAACGATGCCAGTGCAAACTTGTAAATGAGCAAATTTAAAATATATTCCAATTCAACTGCAAATACGGCATTGTAAAGCTGAGCTGCCTCCTGCTCAGCTACAATACCAACACATTAGTTATGAGTGGACATACAACATTAAAATAAACACTAACTAAGAGTTTAACGAGTTCCAAGTATCATACCTGGATACCGGTTTGTTGCATAGGACAGTAGAAACCCTCGTCCAGAGCGGTGTGGGCCAGACTTGAAGGTTATTGTCCCTTCATTGCTTTGAAGTGTCACATTCTTCTGTGCTGCGTCCAGCTTCCCACAGACTGGACCTGTGAACATGCAGACCCACAACCAAAGCACATCAACACATATGTTGTTTTCCGATACACAATGTGAATATTATGTTGTGCCGGTGGGGAAGTTGTGCCACCCCTTGTTTCTAGAAAACCATAGAAGAAATTGGAAATGTGACCACATATTTAAGAAGAGCCATCCATTTGACTCATCCTGTAAAGAAGGGAGAAACATGGAATAAGATATAAGCACACTTAAAGGCCTACTTCACCGGTTTGAATATGAAGGTGTATTGAATTCTGAGATCCTATGTAGTATAAATGTGGGAATTTTTTTTAAATCGGTTAATCCTAGCCTGAGAAAAGGCAGAAAGAGTGTTTTTTTTAACCCTATATTTCTCTTTCTCGTGACATCACAGAAAGAGAAATATATTGTTAAAAAAAACTTACTTTGTAAATATTACTGTGATGTCTTTTACTGTGACATCACAGTAATATTTACAAAGTACACGAGAAAGAGAAATATAGGGTTAAAAAAAACACTCTTTCTGCCTTTTCTCAGGCTAGGATGAACCGATTTTAATTTTTTTTTGCGCATTTATACTACAAAGGATCTCAGAATTCAATACACCTTCATATTCAAACTGGTGAAGTAGGCCTTTAAGCTCAAAAAACAGTTTTTTGCCTCTAAAAGTAAAATTTCCATGATCAAGGTTTTTTGATTATTGTGTCTGAACAATTATAGACACTTTGAAAACATTTGACACTTGTTTTAGTGCTTCAGTATGCTACACTTTGTGTCTATATAGTTAGCACGATGTCAGCCCTAAACTGCTGCATCATGCTTATTATCCAAAATTCTGGGGTTGGGGTGATTTGTGCCAGAGGGCCTAGGTGAGTTGTAAGTAAGTAAGTAAGTAAGTAAGTAAGTAAGTAAGTAAGTAAGTAAGTAAGTAAGTAAGTAAGTAAGTAAGTAAGTAAAATGTATTTATAAAAGCACATGTATAACAGTTTGCACTGTCCAAAGTGCTGTACATAGCGCATTCAGTAGGTAAACAATGAAATAACAATAACAAAAATAAAAAACATAAAGCCCATACATCCACATATAAACAAAGATAGTAATGCAGAGGTAAGATAGTTAATGGGGAGGAAAAACCAGGGTGTACAGAGGGGTTTTGAGCCTTGATTTAAAGGCAGAAGTGTAGGGGGAATCGCATATGCCAGGTGGCAGTTGGTTCTACAAGGGCGGAGCAGCTAGTGCAAAGTACATTTCTGAGAGTTGTGCCATTGGCATGGCTGTTTACGCTGGTCACCAAAAGAAAGTTATTGTCTACAGTAGCTCAGAAGAGACTGACATCTCCATTCCACTTGACGACACCACTGATGAGAGTTCAGATGGCCAGAAAGATGATGATGGTGACTTTGTCATTGTGAGCTTTGCAGATAAAACCATTAGATCTGCTAGGCCTTGTTTAAGAAAATTGTCCTTCAATCTTTGTAAAATATTTACTTTATTTACTTTAAATAAACCTTAAATAAGTAATTGTCTTATGGATTTGTCTTGCATTACAGTTTATGAGATATATATCAATGGCACAATTCACCCCATGGTATTCTCTCCAACGGCACAACTTACACCACACCGGGGGCAAGTTGTGCCACAAGACAACTTTTTTTCCGAAAGCTATATTTCTTCAACAGTTTATCCCAGATCCAAAGTTTTTATTGCCAGGGATGCACAACACCCTGAAATATATGTACATATTTGAGTTGGAGACTTTACTGTCAAGGCCTTACTTTAAAGTCACTTTGAGTAAAAAGTGGCACAACTTAGGCCACCCTCCCCTATAGTAAAGAAGAGCAGAGCCATGCAGACTGGCATATGGATCTAAATCTAACCATTTAGGAGCACCTCCCAATCAGAGTACAAAAAATTCAAATCAAGAAGCAGGTCGGTGGAATCTGATAATAAACACAAAATAATATCTCTGTCTTCTGAATCTCGTCTCAGCCTTCATTTTGGTGCCTTGTCAAAATTGTATGCCCTCAAGGCACGACTTATACACCTGGTTGGAAGACGCACAAGTGTCTGTTGCGAAATTTGGGTTTGCCTCTTAAGTCAATGTGTCAATGGATAGGCATGCCCTGCGTGCATTCGCGGCCGGGAGAACATCAGTAATGACATGAATCGTTGGGAGAAAAAAAAAGTCCATCAGCTGGTATTTCAGTAGGGAATCGACACAGGAGACACGAGAGCACTTGTGTTATGTCCTGGACATTGTGATCAGACGGTGCATTTAATTAAGAAATCACACACTCACTCACTCACTCACTCTCACTCTCACTCTCACTCTCACTCTCACTCTCACTCTCACTCTCACTCTCACTCTCTCACACACACACACACACACACACACACACACACACACACACACACACACACACACACACACACACACACACACACACACACACACACACACACACACACACACACACACACACACACACACACACACACACACACACACACACACACACACACACACACACACACACACACACACACACACACACACACTTTTCCGTCAACGGTTAGCAAGCTTACCAAGTCTGACTTCTCCAGCCTTGTTTGTGATCACAAGAGATCCATTGCTGCAGCCTGGGCTGCTCTCAATGTCAAAATCCCCTAACAGCAGCCACAGCACGCGCCCCTCTGGCACACGAAGCCTCCACTTACACCAGGTGTTACTGGGGTAGGTGCCTGGATAGTTCTGAGATGCCAGCGTACCAGACTCTGTGCCCAGCACCGTATGTCCACAGCCATTACCTGAAACAATAAGAGTACAACAGAGAGGCTATGACAGAAAAAAGGAGACAGTAAATTAAATGCAATAGGTTTTGGGACGGATGACTGACCACTAACCCGTGGTCGGTTCTCTGCATTTCTTGCCCTCTCTGCCCCATTTCAACTCTGTCTCTCTAAACTGTCTAATAAAGCGAAAAAAGCCAAAAAATGATCTTCAAAAAAATAAATATATTCTCATTTGACTAATGTGGTTATCCACTGATAGTGAAAAATGTCCATCCCAATATCCAGGCCAACCCAAGTTGGCATTTACATAGCTTGTTTTGTCCAGCCAACAATTTAAGATCCAACGATGTTCAGTGGAATATTATAGAGGACTATAGCAAATATTCACATTTCAGAAGCTGAAACCAATGCATTATTTATCTTTTTCAGATTACTACAATATTTTCTTATTAATTATTTTTTCGTAGACTTATTGAATAATCTTGTTATCATTTTGGTTGTAAAGCGTACTCAATCCTGTTCAAAGGTGCTGACTAACACCAAATACGTATTTCTC
This sequence comes from Ammodytes marinus, assembly GCF_949987685.1. Lineage (NCBI taxonomy): Eukaryota > Metazoa > Chordata > Actinopteri > Uranoscopiformes > Ammodytidae > Ammodytes > Ammodytes marinus. The sequence goes on along the minus strand of NC_137217.1, from coordinate 15,823,819 downwards.
ACACGGCTAATGGACATCCAATCATTTTATAACAAAATGTCCCTTCTAATATGGCTGTGCCAGGCAAACACCCGTATAGATGGAGCCCCTCAGGCTTAAATAAAGCCCAAATCACACAACCGCAGACAACTTCATAATTTAATCTCTTGATTCGGTACACTGAATATTAAGGGCTTTGTTAACGCACTATTTCAGGACAGATGAGTAACAAGTCTCTTCTGAACATATAAAGCAGACAAGGGCATGTTTATACTCCTCTGATCATAACTGTGAGATGACACAACTGCCAATGAAGAAAGTACTCAGCTCCAAAGACTAACACCTATACACCGGATGTATTGCAAAAGCTTAAATACAAACGCTTTACCTTTTTTACTGGATTTAACAAGATGTCGTTCTTGAGAGATAGGGCAAGAACATGGATCATAAAGTTACTTTTGTTTTCCGTTTGAATTGTATGCATTTATTTCCTCATGCAACAATATTTCCCTGACTTTTGATCGATTACATCCTGTCTGTGACCTGTGGTGATTATTACTCTGACTAAAACTTTGACTGGAAGAGAAGACACAAATATTTAGATGGTGTAACATCCCTGTGGGCTGCAGAAAAGTAAATGAGTCAACTCCCACAGTGGTCACACAGAGATAAGTGCTGTGGGGGCGTCCGCCTCTGAGCCAAACCCCAAAATGTCAAGTGGTGACGTGTTTCCGAGAATGGTCAACACTTTTAAAAAAGGCATCGGGGTCCATCTAAGCCTACACTTAATCGCTGTCCTTGACTTTCCATATAAGGCTGCTGGGAGATTTGTTGAGGGGATACAGCAGGAGGATAATCCTCCACTCACCCTTCCATAACACACATCCTGCAACACACCACACATTCTCCTACTTCCTGACTGGTCTTCAGCTCCTTACACCTTAAACCATTTTGGCTGTTATGTGTCCCTCCTCAAGTCCCCCTAGGATTCCCTGGAAATCCCACAGCGACATACTGTAACCGCAGGCAACAGAGCGTGGATCTGTCACCTTCCGGTGGGAGGCCACAAAGGCTGCAGTGCTAGGGGTAGTTCTGGGTGGCCGGTATAATATCCTCCTGCTCACTGAACCCATTCACATTCTATGACCTGTCTCCAGGCCAGGTCTGTCTCTAGTTTCATAAATAGATGTTCAGCCCATTCTGACCAGTTTGGAAAATGTCCAGAAAACTGTTGAAAGCCTGGGTGGGCAGGATGGCAGTCAGTCATTCAAAAATATAGCTCTACATTGCTTTCCACTTGAGGCTTTGCCGGCACGTCCTTACAGGTCCACACTAGCAGGCAGGATGTTCACCTGTGCTACCTGTCACTACGCATTGCCGTATCCCGTCTCGTGTGTCAATCGCAAAATTACAACACACATGCTGAAATGTTTCTTTCCACCCCAGCATTTTGCATAGTCGCCAGTGAGTATATTGTGATTCAGAATAAATAATTGACCTTGGACTTAATCATCATCCGCTCTGAGGAAACCAAGGGGGACAGACAAAAACACAAAAACAAGATGTGTGGTAGGGCTGAGTGTTGCACAGTCTGCGGGGGCAGTAAATAGTTTTTGTCTGTGTGTATGCATGGCCAATGTGATTCACACTGCACATCAACTTGACTGTTTTTATGAAAAAGAGGGGGGGAAACAGTTTTAAAGGTAAGTTGATAGCTGGGATCATATGTAAACACGTAGAAGGGAAGAGTATGTAAAGAATGCTACCATGTCATCACATGGTCGACCTTTGCGCCTGCTTCAAATGGAAGAACAGCTTTTTGCCACTGACCTAAACTACTGTTAGACTAATGGAAGTGTCTTGTGGTTAATACCATAAAAGCAGAAATTGACAGCAGAACATGTCAAAACTGTCAGAGTGAGCGCAGTCCATGTTACATGCCTATGTGATGGTGAAAACAAATAGGATAACAGTTGGTGATGTAAAAATTCAGCTAACCATTGCAGGAAGTTTGTAGGCCTATGACGTTTGTGACTAGATCTTCGGTAGGATGCAACTAGGATGTTTGAAAGCCTTAGTTGGTCTCTGGTGCTTGTTGCACTTCTGCCAGTGTTTTACAACCAGTATTGTATTATTACAACCATGTCACAATTAAGGATACGAAAACATAAAGGCTATACCATGAAGTTAAAATTAAGCAGCAATTAATCTGTTTTCAGTCGCTCATGACTAGGACTGGTTGCAGTAGTAGTCTGACAAGACGTTTGAAAACAAACTCCCTCGCGTCACATTCTTTATCTTATCAAAAGCGTAAATTAAAAAAAGATTTTTCTTACCCTCCTGGCCGTGAACACCCACAGAACAGACGCCAAAAGTGATCCACAGACCGATGATAAGAGACTTCACAGCATCCCGAATGTTTTTGCACTTTACAAGCATGATTTCCAGAGCTCCGCAAGGAACTGTAAGGTGCAAGCCCCAATGGCTCGAGGTTCTGGCTTCAGCAAGAAAACAAGTTGCAGTACAAAGTACTGAATGTTTACTATTGGCCACGGGGACATAAACTCCGCCTCTCATTGGCTCTGCGTGAATGTCAATCAAAATATCTCAGGCATTCCATTCCCAAATAAGGGCGGGCTGATTTGTAGGTGTGTGCTGATCTGAGACCAGACGCTGGCGGGAATAGCCTACTAATGAGCTTCTGCTTTCGAATATGGCAACTCTGAACCTGGATCTGAGAGTGATTTGTGCTTTTAAATAGGCTAGGTAATTTCATAAATAAAAATGGTTAAATGCGGTGTATAAAAGTCAAGACTGTGTAGAGTAACATTTAGCCTACCTTGTTATCGATAGACTACACACATTCGCATTAGGCCCTTCTCCCTAACTGAGTGCAGACCCTGCCACCTTCTGGTGAAAAGCAGGCAAGAACAAAAATACAACACGCAACTGTTCTGAACAGCGTTTATTGCATGACAAGCCGACACAATTAGGCCACACGAAGTGGCAACTGAAACAATGCAGTGTTGTTGAATCTAAAACCCACCACGAGAGAAGCGTCCATTTAAATAGGCTAATCAAGTTCACCACTTCCCTTGGGGTAAATTTTGTTTCTGGAGCTGCAAATCTTTCAGCCTATGCACTATGCAGCCTAGAGCCATATGGCTGAGAGGTGCTGTAACCAAGCCGCGCGCTCGCACATAAGAGCAGTTTGACCGATTTTCACATCGCGTGCGAACTAACCGCTTCTCGTGACAGCGGGACAGATGCTTCTCAGGCAAATGCTGCCTTCACTGCAGGAAGTGTAACGAAGCAGCACTGCGCATGCCTTCGTGCTTCTATGACAAGCGGAGGATGAATTATCCCCTGCTGTAAACGGTAAGTGAAATAATTACTATATTCTTTAATGTAGCAGGTAGTTTCAGACTTGTAGTATCGACCCGGTGGGTTTTGTGCACTCTCTGGGACAGGAGCGCGCGCCGTCGCATTGTTGTTGGCCGGGGTGTGCGTGCTGCCGCACCAAGAGACGTCAGTTTGAGTGTGAGATGAGTGCTTAAAGCACGCAACAGTCCGTGGTGATCCAACGGGCTATTTAATGTAGTGTGGAATATGTTGATCGGTTTATTTTAGACTACCCTTCACTAAATCGAAAGGTTGCTTGTTTTGTTATTCTACGATGGGTAAATCCTGACACTCAATTTGTAGACTAATTTCTCTGTGCTGTTAATATTGTGTGTCCGAACGCCTCAGCTGCTACTTGTGTTAGACAAAAAGAATAGGCCTATTACTGGGCACACTCATGTTATAACTAATGCAGTGACAACTTATTATTTGAGTCATTCCACCAATCCGGTACGATTTGAGTCCCTCAGATCTTTTTAAGTGTATTTTATCTATGAGATCAATTAAATCTTTCTTAAAAAGCTTTTTACATCAATTGAAGTCCCCCCTTTAATAAGATGTAAAACATTACATACATTTTATCCTTATTTCAGTAATTATCTGGTTTTCTTTAGTTGAAACTATCTATTTTTTCATGTCCCCCACAGCCTTCAATGAAAATCTACTTGGGCTATGACAAGTAAAACTTGAAAAATTTCAATAAATGTTGCCATACACATAAACCTCTATATGTGCTTTTTTACAGGAAGTGATTTTATTCTAAATAAATTCATGATTATTAATTAAAATCACAATATTGACTTCCGTCCCTCGGTAACCCTCAACCCCGTTACACAAGTCATTCTCCCACCCATAAAAAAATAATGGACTGTTCCATATGTTAAATGTAACATTAGAAGACATGTTAGAGGCCTTTTGAACAACAACAGCAGAAAGAGGCAAGTTGCCATCACCTTTAACAGCTATATTTCAGTCATTTAAATGTTGATATTGTAGTCGTCAAGCTTAACAACTCAACCCCGTTACATGAAATAAAGATAGAAAACAATAACTTGTGAAAATTATATTTGTAATTTTGAATACATTTATGATTTCTTTTCTCATGCATGCCATGTGTGCTTTCCTGTTATTCACACATGCAGAGCAGCAGCCATAATGAGCAAAAAATCACAACCCCGTTACTTTTTTGACAGTTGAAAGTAATTAGAGTCCAAAATAAACTCTGATCTGTTTATGTCCCCTTCAACCCCGTTACAATTTTCAACCCCGTTACCCTAATTTCAACCCCGTCGCACCTGCATTTATGGTATTTATTCCTTATGAACTGTTTGTTGAACTATGTCTGAAATATTTAGGGCAATCATCAGAATATTGATTTTAGTTAAAAATATGAAGTAAAACCACATTTGGATCACACTTTGATCAAAAATGGTGTGATTGCTGTCACAAAAGGTACCCATTTCATACTTGAGTATTGCTGAAAAGTGACATTTTGTGTAATTTCTATATTTGCAAATATTGCATTAGTTTTGGGGACATCTGAATAGTACAAAAATGTAGATTTTATAAAGAATACATTTTATAAACATATTCAGACAGGTGTCACAGTGTCCATAACAGGGTTGAAAAAAATTGGTGCCAATAAAATACAATAATGGCCAATAATTAAAGGTCTTTGATGCCTAAGATGGGAAAATATCTGTTTCTGAGGGTTAAATATGTCCTTGATGTTGTGGGATGTTCAGAAAAGTAATACATTTTGGTCAAAAATCCAAAAATGTCGAAGTCCAAATCGTACCGGATTCATGGAATGACTCATTTACTATATAGGGCCTACCTTTTTGGAGGGAATTTTCCTTCTACCCTAATTCCTAGGCAGTTTATACAGTTGATTCACATTTGACCCATCTAAAATGTTTTCATATGCTGTATATTTCAATTACAATTACCAAAGACTACATTATTTAACTGTAACCTGCTTAGAACACAAAAAACTGCACAGGATATGGTATACTACACTTAACATGACAAACAGAAACAAACACATAACTGCTGAGACTGGAATTGAACGAGTTGCTTAGAATAATTTGGTAACAAGATTCCTACATATTTCATTTGTTGAACAGTTTTTTTTTATTGGTATCATATTTTTGGCAAAAGTTGTGGCCTAAATGCAACGAGATTGCATTACAAAATACTGATATGATTTCATTTGAGAGTCTCTCTCTATATAATTAAAAAGGAAAAACATTGTTAGGACATTTCACCAAATGAGTCCATTGTTGCTATTTTGTTTGTTGCGCCATTTTTACAATTCAGGCCTTTTCACATAGGTTTTACCTAAAACTGAAAGCTTTTATCCCATCATCTATAGGATATCAACGTGCAATCTCTCAGCAGCAATAAAGAAGCTAGGCCTGTCTGTGTAAGGATTATGTCTTAAGCCCAGTGTGGATTCATTTCCATGACGGTTGCATGCCACAAAAGTCTGTTGGGGGAGGCTTTCACTGACTCGGGTATGCATTAAATAGCATCACTACATGTGTGTGTGTGTGTTTGTGTGTGTGTGTGTGTGATCTGGATGTTAACATGCGTGCTCAGCCCTATCTGCGTGCAGCACAGTGGGGAGGGGTGATGGCGGGTGCTGAGGTCACAGTGTCTTCAGGGGATCTCATGACGGTGAAGGAAGAGGAGGGGGAGTCCAGTGGCAGCAACCATAAGACTCAAGTCATCCTGCACCTACAGCCCATCCTGCAAGGGTAACACACCTTTTCACCATTAAAGGACCAATAGATGTGTTGCTTTTTCAGTTTGACTGTATCAGTGTAAAGACAGATTTTCTGCATGGTAATGTGCTTTGAACACTTTTTCTTGTGCTTCTTGCTAATATAAAGCTACTCTTATGACAACATTCTACAACATTGCTGTTCACATATAGTTTGATTCAGACTAAGGTCAAAGATTCCAACAGTAATCTGAATTTGAAAAAAGAAAATCACTGGAATTTAAAAAAATTCTGTTTAATGTGAGAATCTGTCGCCCTCTTCAGGGTAAACAATGACTTTGCGGATACTGGTGCTACTACAGTCCTGGCCATAGAGACGCGTCACGGTAAGTCACAAATAGACATTTCCTTTCACTGCTGACATTAGACCACTCAGACAAAAAGGCATTTAAAAAAATCAATTAACGTGGTCAATTCTGATTAATCTCTTACAAGCCACTTCAAGCTGCAATGATATTTGACATATTTTAGGAGAAACCAGCAGGGTGTTAGGACCGTGATCCGGGGAGGGAAACTGGCTGGCATGGGGGTCCAGGGAGAGAGCAACGGGGCAAGTCCAGGAGGCTGAGTGGGAGCAGGCTAGAGCAGGCAGGCAGGAGGGGTCCAGGGGGTAGTGCTGGTGGGCGAGGGCTGGAGCTGGTGGCTGGAGTCAGGCCGGGAGAACTGTGGCAGAGAAAACAGGAGTTAGCCAGGAAAAAGTGCAAAAAAGCAGAGCTGCAAACAGGTGAGCTAGAGAGAGAACTGACTGTGTGGAAACAGAAGCTACAATTTGGCAGTGTCTGGAAGGTAGGCCCGGGTATATGAATAGCAGTTGATGATGATTGATGGCAGCTGTGAATGCTGGTAATTGACTCCAGCACACCTGGCTCCAACCCTACAATTAGACCAGCACAAGGACAAGGGTAAAAGGGAAAACACAACACAAGGCCAAGAGGCCCAAGCGGGATCATGACACCTTACATGATTCCTATGCTCATTAGCCCTATGAGGAGACATCTTGTGAATACAGCATACTTAATTATACTTTAGTTGATTGATTGACTATTGCTTTTGAGTGTATGATGGAGTTCCACACAGATGCTGTAAGTTGTTCTGATTTTGGGGGTTGTTATGTTTAGAAGACAGTAGCGCAGAGGGAGAGGAGGTCGAGTATGGCTACCCCATCACCTGTGGAGACAGCAAAGCGGTTTTACTTTTCAAGAAGTTTGTGTGCCCTGGAATCAACGTCCGATGTGTCAAAGTAAGTTGATGATTTCAATAATCAAATGATGGTCTATTATTTAATTATTTGAAATATAGAAATACATAGAAAAACTTTCCTCCCTCAACCAGACATGATTATCTTTACATCTGGTCTGCCATATCTGTAGTATTCTTCTCTCCACGTACTTATAATAGCTGTCATTGTGTTTTCTCTTACAGTTCAATGAGCAGCTCATCAGTCCAAAGCAGTTTGTGCATCTTGCAGGGAAAGCCACTCTGAAGGACTGGAAAAGAGCCATCAGACTGGGAGGAGTAATGCTCAGGTAGGCTTGTGAAAATGAAGGCAATAAATTAATGCATGGTAACTGTAAAACTGAATGACCTTGAAGTACAGTTCCTATAGCTCAAAGCAAGCCTTTGGTCCAGTAAAAAGTAGGAAGATTTTTCTTAAAAGTAATTTTCTTTTTAAATTTGGTATGTTATTATCTTATCTCAGATATTCCAAATTTCACAACTGAAAAGCCCCAAAAAATGCATCACGTCACTTTAATGTCACAACGTGACCATTTCAGATTATGCCATGCTGATCTGCGTGACGTCAGTGCGAGAGGCATCTGTAAAAGATTTGAAAAAAATAGATGCTATCAATTATTTTGGGTTTCAAATTACATCTTCAAAAATAAAAAAGGATATAATCCTTATCCCCATGTCTTGGCATTTTTAAGACTTTTGAAAGATTAATTTAAGATATTTTAATATAAATGAAGTCCTTATTTTTAGACTTAGTTCAATGCATTCTAAGACTTCTAAGGACCTGTATAGAACCCTGTTAAAGGGAGTCCTTCACATTACTTTGTTGCGTAGGGGTTAACTTGTTAGACTTTAAACACCTCACGCCTTTGCCGTGTTTGCACTTGAATTGGAACAGCAACTGTTCCAATTCGATGGGCAATATCTGCTCTTTTCATCTTTATTCTATAGGTCAGCTCAATGGGCAATGTGTCACACTAACTTCTGGGAAGCTATCGGGGATTGTTCAAATGAAATCCATACTAGTTTACACACCCCTGAGCAGCTGTGTCAAAACTATTTTCTTGGATAAGCTGTAGTGTTCCTTTCAACCTGTTTTCCTTCTCCCAACACAGGAAAATGATGGACTCCGGCCAGATAGATTTCTACCAGCATGACACAGTGTGCAGCAACACCTGCCGCAGCACTAAATTTGATGTGCTGATCAACAGCACGCGGCTTCCTCCAGGGAACACAGTGCAGCCCAGCCCGCTGTGTGTGGCTCTCAACCCTCTTGGAGGACAGATGCCTCCCCTGACAGGTAGATTTTAGCTGGCATTTACAGTTGGAGCTTTTTTCACTCCCACATATGCTTTTTGGATGCTGTTTTACATGTTATCATTGAGATGGTGCAGACCAAAACTTTTGAAGCAACAACAAAAAAACAAGAATACTTATTTTTGACACATGCTGTCAGAGCTCAAGGATAAAAAAGAATAAGCTAATTGACATAGCTTTAACTTTTAACAATACACCAGTTTCCTTACTGAGCAACTGCTGATGTTTGACAATTACCTTGTCAGTCCGCCTACTTTACGTCCAATAGTAATATGCAATTTTTGTGCACTCTATTTACAGTATATTCCTTGTTGTGGTAATTTCAGGACAGGTTGTACATGATGCAACAGAGCTAGAGGAGCCCCTGGAGGAGAAGTTAGGCGTAACAGCTGAGTGGAGCCTTGGTCAAGCCCGGCCTGTAAATCCCACAACAGCCAATGGACATGCTGCAAACAGAAAGACGGCTGACACACCTGGTAAATATATAGGAAAGGATATCAGAGGGGTATACTACAAAGCAAACTCAACAGAGCCCGGCTCTCTTTTTTTGATCTGGTTCAACATAACACATACCCTCGCTCAGAGCTAACAGGTATCACGAAGGCAGTTATCAACCTCTTATGTTGAACGAGGGTTTCAGCTTCAGGCTCTGTGCGCGTCCCCATAAGAGGGGGCGTTTGGCCGTCATTTGACTCTGCTTCCGCACAGACTGGACTGATCTTGTGCCGCTAACTTTACACAAACGGACTGATTGCGAGCAGCTGACTTCGCTGACTTCACAAGAGTTTGTCAGTCTGAATTATCACAGAACAGCAGAGAGCCGAAAAAAACTCATACTGCAAATAAGGAGAGAGTAGAATGTTGTCAGAAAATTGGGCTACTGAATTGATTAATTTATTTTACAGATCGTTCTCGCAGTGAGAACGATCTGTAAAATAAATGACATTAAATGACATTATAAAGCAATTAAAGGTTGAACTCGGATTTAAACAGTACACCATTTAGCCTAGTTGATAATCCTACACTTAAGAATCTGATTTAAATCTGACACTGTCCCCTAATGAATAGCATAGCCTATGTGGAAAATCACGTTAGTTTTGGGCCACATCAAAATTAATACAATTTTGATTTTGATTTAGGCTAATAGCCCTTTATTTGCATCTTATAAATACCATTAAAATAAATAGCCTAGATACAAAACCTGTAGGCTAGTCTGTATTTTCCGGACAAATATGAATCTACTGCGAGAAGCTTAACCTGCGAGTCTGCAGCGATGTCCGAACTGTGACAGCTGTCACCTGTCACGTCACAACTGTAATCGCTACTGATGAAAAGAAAGAAGCCCACAGTGAAATAATGTTGCAACCTGTGATTTTATAGAACGCTTCATTAAGAGCCAGTGTGTGTAGATCGCCAGGTAAAATCATTTGAGGTGAGAGCATGGCGCTGCATACATAGGTCTAGGCTATTTTACATTTTCTGCATCAATAACTATGCATGTGGCAAAAAGCTGCAGCGCGATGTTACAGTTCACTCTAATGTAAGCCTTATGTCACGGCTTCGTTTCGTTCATTAACTTACTGATCAATAAGTTTACTGATTTAACTAGTTTACTCAGTGAGAAGTATCGCTCAGACAATATAGTCAGGTCCACGCCTCTGTGGGATTTCAAAATGTGTAGTTTCCATAAAGGGCAGCGCTCTAAGAGCCGAATTTAAACTCAAACTCTGGAACAAAAACTGGTCTGGGCAGGTTAGCCGTGCAGCCTCTGTTACCACGGTGATCTAGCCAGGTAGAAAGAGAGCCACCTTTCGTGATACTGAAAACTCTGGCTTTAGACCGCTTTAGACTCAACAGACATCGCTCAGCCCTTAATCTCGCTTCGTAGTATACCCCTCTGGGTGCTTGTTTAACAGCCTGGACAAGATCTGCAAGATTGGGTATGGAGGAAAAGACTTGGTTGGGTGACCGGAATTTGTTTTTGAATATTTCAGCTTAAGAGAGGAAACTACTTACCTACAGTGCTCTACTGTGAATATTATTGGAGACGTCACATGGGTATATATTCTATTTAAAAAGCCTTTTAATCCAGTAATCTGTCAATTGACTTTCAAGTGATATCATTGACGCAGCATTTACTTCTGGCCTCTCACCTGGGAAAGGGCAATGTTCTGGAGGTCAATTCGGAAAAGTTCAAGAGATACCGTTTTATAAATTGTAGGAGACAAAAGGTTCAGTCCAATGACCTTCAATCTTTTAGAAGCCAAGCATACGTAAACCCATTCATTTCCCCGTGTACACGATAATGTTGAATGACAACAAATACTGTAGAAATGCAACATTTAGACTTTAACAAAACATGAATAACACATGAAAAAAAAAATGAAAAACTGTGACAACTTTGAATATTACCATATGTCTACCTGGGGTCCCTCAGTCCCTTGTGACGCCTCTTGCAGCCACTGCTGCTTGACACTTCTGATACATCGAGCCAATGAATTTCTGAATCTGCAGTTGTCGGGATGTTTTGCCATTCCTGCCGACTGGCCTTAAAAAGTTGCTGACCACTCGCAGGCGGAAAGTCAAGTCCCCTTTATAAGGCCATCGACTTCATCTGGCATTTCTGACTGTGGCTTTCTCTTGCATAGACTTAAACTGTGATTTAAAGGCTTTTTAAAGGTGACCTGATTAGGCGTCGTTCCAGCTGGAATCGCTGTCGGTAAAATGGCCTTGAGTAATCTTTAGTAGGAATGGCAAATGGCAGTGCCTTGCTGCACACGCGATATTTGCTTAAAACAAATGGACATCTCTCAGTAAACGTTCTCGGGCTATAACTACGCTCCTATATCGAATGTGTGTCTTTTCCATAAGTGTACATTCCTGACACGGAGAAATATTTGAATTTAGCGTCAGATAGCTGTAAATGGGATTTGGAGTGTTTGTCCGTGGGCATATTGCATTCATCTCGAGAGACTTTAAGCAAATGTGAAAAAAAAAATAAGTGGACGCATTTCTTGCAAGACAAGATATCGAGCACCTCTGACATGTCACCACTCTTATATACTCAACTTGTATTTTGCTCAGGTTCGCACGGATCCCAAGTGATTTTTCAGTCCCCCTCCAATCTTGCCATGTCCTCCCTTACTCTCTTCACAGATCGAGCTCCTCTTTTATAACCCATTTTCCATCTCTTCCCCCCTACCTTTATCAACCATTTAACATCCTGTCTCCAAGTGCTGCACCTCTCCCATTCCCTCTATCTCATTATATCTTCTTTTCATTGTTTCTCCAACCCTGGCACTTCTTCATACGTATGTGTCCCTCCTCAATCTATTACCCACTTTTAATCCTTAAACTCTCCTTCTCACACCTCACCCATACATTTCGCTGCCTGCCTCCGTACCCCATCTCTTCTAACCTACAATTCTTTGCTTTGCTTTGGCTTTTCCCTTCCTCCCATTGAGTCCAATCTCCTTTGCTATCTTTCTCTGATTCGCTCAACAGTTCACATAGGAATGTGAAAATAGTTTTTTTTAAATCACCTTCTGCGATCTCTTATTTCTCTGTGGCATTTTGTCATTGGTATATTCAAATACAAAGACACAGACACACAGACACACAGACACACACACACACACACACACACACACACACACACACACACACACACACACACACACACACACACACACACACACACACACACACTTATCTGCTTTTCTTTATGTTTTTTAGACACCCATCGCCATTGTCTTACCCCTGTCCTTTGTTTTGTTCTCTGCCTCTAACATTCCACATACAGAGAGAATGTTCCTCACATATCATAATAAATATCCCCTAAAATTGACCTTATCCAGATGGAGTATTGAGCCTGTGGAAGGGTGTGGCAGACGCGGGGCTGATGGGGGAGGTCCTGTCCAGTCTCCAGACTGAATTATTAGCCACTCTTAAAGGAGTGGAGGGTCGCAGTGAGAATGCCAACCTGCAAGAGACAGGTGAGTTCCCATTGTGGGACCCATATCCACTGGACTGGAAAAAGAATTGATTTAATTTTACTCAAATGTCAGTCAAGTTAAAAGTTGTAAATCAAAATGTTCAAACAATGTTCAATAAAGGCTGCAACCAGCTAAATCTCATGTGAGAAGGAAAATAATGGGTATTGATTTTCTTTTTTTTTCCGAAAGTGATTTCAGTTTTACAAGCTAAACTTTTGGTTTTGTTTTGTTTTGTTTTGTCAGATGCGGTCATACTTAATTCCCTGTGTAAGATGTTTGGGCTTTTGGACTCAGTGAAGCAAGCTCTGGACCTGAAGCGCAGCCAGGATGAAGAGAGCAAAATCCATAACAATGATTATGGTGAGAGGCAAAATACAGTGCAGATAGTAATATCCCAAGTGGATGGAATCAACTAATATCCTTTTTATTCTACCTCACCCCTCCCCCTTTAGTGTTGGATGAGATTTTGGAGGAGCGAATGAAGCAGAGTCGTGACAAAAGCAACACATACGGGACTAAATCGCGGAAACGCCTACGGCTGCAGCGTCACAACCCGTCAAACAGACAAACCCATAACTTGCTGTCCCCCGTCAAAACAAGCTCAGTGATCCAGCCTCTTTCTGTTTCCGGCTTGTGTGCTGATTCTTATGGTCAGCTCACCATCAACCCTCGGCTCTTTACCCATTTCTCTGACGCGCATGACCACGCCGTAGCTGACAGTAAGGACAGGGACGGCCATAGGAGTGCCAATCTGGCTGAGCTCAGTGAGACTGGCAACCAGGACAAGCTACACAGGCTGGGACCGGTGAGCACGGACAGAAAGGACACCTCAGGGATCGACAAAGAGTCTTTTGGGCAGAGGACTTTTATGTTTTTTCAAGAAGACCATAGACTTAGAGGTCAGGAGGCAGAGAGGACAGAGGGATCGCATGACATTGAAAAGGTGGTCATAGGAAGAAAGGCACCAAAGAAACATAAAACTAAGTGAGGGAGAGCCCAAAAGGGATACTGGACTGATTGAGGGAATGTGCCTGAGACCTGAAGACTGAAAGGGGGAAAAGATAATAAAATACAGTGCTACTGTTTGTTTTTATTGTAAGCACAACAATTTTTGAAAAATTGATCAGTGGTTTGAGTAATTTTCTTAGCAAAAATGCAGGAAAATTCACTGGTCACAGCTTCTCAAATGTAAATTTCTGCTTGTTTTCTTAGTCTTATCTTTGAGCTTTGGACTGTTGTTCGAAATGAGATTGCAATATTTAGCAACATAAGGCATTTTTGGACCAAGTTTTAGGAACTTTTTGAGAGGAACTGTCTACTAGGGAGTTCCTGTGGGGACTTTTAATGTTTTTTTCTGTTGGAAGCACACTGCCAACAGGAACCCCCCGATACGTCATAAGCTGGCTGTTAGTACGTCACATTTCAACGACTTACAAAGTAACTTTCGAGAAACATGTGAGAACAACAATGAGATGGAGTACACTGTTATCAGAGCTGAATGTTTGATATGTAGTGGTTAATTTCGGACTACTTTTCTGTGTTTTCTGCCATATTACGACTTCTTGTTTCTGTTTTGTGTCGCAGTGTTTACATATACATTTTTTTTTTTTAAATGGCGGTGGCCGTCGCTGGATCCTGATTTCGACCAATCAACGTACAACTACGTCACTATAATTCATCTCCTGCTGAAAAAGTACCTACTCTGGAGTTGGTGCTAAAAGAGTTCCTCAAAACTTAATTCTAAGAAATATACAGTCCATAGGGCTTATAAAAGTTCCCGGTTCCTGCGGTGCGGATGCAATAAAGTGGGAGGTTTTTGAAACTAAGTTCCTAGAATTATGAAATGGTTTCTGCGGTCTGAAAACGCCTATATAGACATTGCCTGATATTCTGTAGTCTAGATGTGATTAATTGAGAATACAATCAACAGTTTAATTGATTATGAAAATAACAAATTAGTTGCTCAGATGTCTGTAAATATTATATTTGGTTCTATTTATGATTTTTCGTAATTACATTTTCCCTTGCTCTGAAAGAGTTTGCAACTTTTTCAGGTATTTCTGATTCTATTTGTCCTGATACTTTTATAATTAATTTCTAATACTATTTGTAATTTAAATGATGTATTTTGTGAATTACACAATGTGTGTTGTATTTTAAATACAGTTATTTTGTGAAATATATCTCACTCAGGCTCGTATTTAGGCCCACATTATAATGCCTAAGACCTACCTGACATCTATGCACCAGAAACTCACTGTCTGAACAATAGATTATTCTTCATTTTTGACAATGAAAACTTTATATGTATTTTTTATATATATAAATAGTGGTGCTGTTGACGTATTGTTGCTTTAATGCAGGATACTGTTTGTGTGCTACATATACATAATCTTGTAAATTTACTTCACCCTTTCTCTTCATCATAGGAAAAATGTAAAGGAGATGAAATATGTTATGCACATCATGTTATGATGACAAGGACAGTGATGGTCCAAAATGACCTTGTAAGATAATGAACACATTCGAAATGAAAATGTTTTATGTCTGATATTTTAACAGAAGCAGTGCTTAAGGAGAATTATAATGCTGTAGGATCACTGACATTCCGGCAGTACAGATAGGAGAGTGCTGATGCAGGACGCAGATATTAGACATACAGACTTTTGAAAATGTTTCTTTATATATTGTAATGGGTCACCTTGTTCATTCATTTCCTAATTTTTCTTACAGTCAGGTTCAGCTAACCTCTGATGTGAATACCTGTTACTTAATCATAAGGACAAAAGTTAATGGGTAATCCCACAGTAAATCACAGAGGAAAAACTGCTTCTCTTTGGGTTGACCTTAAGAACGTGTCAGACAATGATCACTAGAGTCAGACAATCATTTTCTATTTGACAGTCGATTGAAGTTTTACCTCACGGTTAACAGTGAAGAAGCAGTTTCCTGTGATTTGCTGTTAATTTCCTTTTATAGCACCACACTGCATGCCAAGGCTGTATGATAGACAGTGATAGTTTCATAGCCAGCCTTTGACAACCTCCTTCAAAACTGTATTGGCATGTTATTATAAATTCATGCGCAGTGCTGCCTGTGCGGATGTATTTGTTTGTGAGGGGTCGTGAGTGGCAGCTGATAAAATCCGTGATGAAATGACTTTCATCCTAGCAGCTGTCAGCATTGCTACTGATGCCTGTCCTGTCTGTGGATTTAAACAACATTTTGCAACATCCTGTTAGGTTTACTGCATATTAAACTATTATGCAGTGGAACAAATTCAGGCGAATGCACTGGTTTAAATAAATTGCTACTCTGTGCCTTAAGTATCAAGTATGGTTGGCATATATCAAACAGGTGTAATTACAGGTGTTAGCTTGACATACGCTGTGCTCCTCTGGTTCAAATTAAGTAATTTGCTGAACGATCCATCGTTCATCTGTCATTGAGGGCTAACAACATTAGAGACTGAGATACGCACTCATTTTGGAAGCCTGTTGGACTCCTGTAATTCAATCCACAGCTTTAATGTTCACACACAACAACAAAATGAATGATGAATAGCCTGCACACTGGCACCTTTATTCAATTGGGATTCCCAAAGTAACAGCTAAATGTGTCAGAGCAGCCATGTTTTAACACCGGCACGTCTCATGCAGAGGACTGTCACTGCAGCATCAGCACTTGTGCAAGGTGTTTAATTTGAAACGTGATTCCTGGAGCCTGTGTAATGCTGTAATGATATACGAGAGGACACCTTGCAGCATGTGACAAGTGTCCAACAGCTCATGATCAAATACAAATATCTAGCATTTGTATGTGTCAACCTCACACTGGCTTTCCAAGTTGTCCCACATGAACATTTTCACATTTAAGTGAACACATTAAATAAAAATCCAATAGTCAGGTTTTCTTTATCAAACATGGCCAGCTGTGGGTAGAGAAGAAAATGTAACCTCATCAAATGCAAATGCAATGCGTGCTACATAATCTATTGAGATATATGCTTGGCACCTGTCATGAAGAGGTGTCTTAGGTATGCTTACCTCCCCACCAAATGTTAACATGTGACTAACCTAAGCTGTAACACAGCAGCTAATATGACAAACACTTCCATTTTTGTCAGTAAAGGTAACATTTAGCTGGAAGTATTAAACCTCATAAATAAATGATGTGATTTTAAAACATACAAATGACAATATCATTACACAAATGTTTAAATTGCAGGTATCGAAGCACAAGCCTGATTAGCAGTGCAAGGGGGCATGTGGCTTATTTAAATAATGAGTATTTCCTCAACCCGTTGTTGTCTGACTGATGTTCCTGCACCAGCGCAGGAGGTAGGTGCATGGTGACAGCTGCTGGAAGCTGGGCAGTGAAGATAAAGTAAAGTCTCATTAAAAGGACGCTAAATGCTTGAAAGAGACCATCACCTTGTCCCCATATACACAAGCCCCTTTTACACAGAGATTGCGGCATATTGACAGATACACACACACACAGACACTTGTTTTTGTCCCCTGGAGATTTGCCATAACTGCGAAATGCCCTAGGCCTACTTCATCTCTTATACAAACTCTTACTCTAACAATAACTAAAACCATGTGTTAATACTAAAATGTATTATGAGGATGAGTGTTTTGTCCCAAACATTTAGGACAAGGCCGTGTTAATGTGACTGTATGAACAGATTTTTTTTTTAAATGCCGTCTTTTCAAAACATGTCCTCACTTCCACATCTGAAAATCGCATTGGTCCCCACAAAGACACAAGTAGCCTACAGGACTTCACATACGCACTGTCTGGAGGTTTAGCTGGGCAGACGTTTGAATAGACTAGCACAGCGTCATTGCTGCACTCGGCCACTTGGAGGCGCCCTGCTCATGCTCTGTGTCCTGTGGAGCAGTTGAGGCTGGGATTCAAGGAAAGTATGCTCGGGAAAGAAATCTCTTCCCTGAACTGTTTACCCTGACGTCAGTTTGCAGAACTAGCTCTGCCCTGTCTCCGAAACTCCACTGTGTGAGAATTGGGGGGAGTGCTAGATGGGTTCGGTTCTACTGGCTACTTTGGGCGCTCGGATCCTCACGGAGTGAATTAAATGAAATGATTTCTCCTGCACATTTAAAGTGGACTAAAGCAGCGACGCGATGAACACCTGCGCCTTCCTGTTGATTTTGACTGTTCAAATCTACGCCGATGGCATCGAGGGGCCAACAGGTAAAGTGCACTTTCGTGTCGATCTCCCGAACGCAGTTGGGGAAGTTTGTTATCATGTGGAATACATTCTACTGAGAGTGAAAGCGGAGCGAGCCTGGTGAAAATGCCTTTAACTTTGTGCCCACTTTTCCCCTCAATACGTTGCTGCGTTTATCTGCGGGCTTGCTGCTGCTTCTAATGAAGTCCTACGAATGTGGCAACGTTCGCATCAACAGAAAAAAGCCTATTTTACAACTTTATAAAACAGACAAATAAGTTTATAATCATGGCAGGCTTCGGAAAAAATATTAGGCTATTTAGTGGCCTAAATTTTATTTGGGAGGAATGTGTCTGTGTGTCCTCCTGGGGAAAGCTCCCATTTCTCGAAACTAGGCATAACCCTCGGCGCTACGCAGCTTCTGCTTTTTTCTTTTTTTTTTCTCCCCACAACCATATTTAAATGTGCCAGGTAGTCTAAAAGGTGCCCTCAAAAGTTAAATATCAGATCATTTCGAGCGACAATTCTCACTTTGAACGGAATTAATGACACTTGACACGACCTTTTAAGCAATTAAATCAATATATTTATGAGCATGCCTCATGATGTCCAAAACCTGGAGCTGCTCCATACTGGCGGTTTTAGTGGTTGCATAGGCTAGTTGTATACAGACTCCTTAAAAA
Organism: Ammodytes marinus; assembly: GCF_949987685.1. Classification (NCBI taxonomy): domain Eukaryota; kingdom Metazoa; phylum Chordata; class Actinopteri; order Uranoscopiformes; family Ammodytidae; genus Ammodytes; species Ammodytes marinus. Next base: position 15,805,231 of record NC_137217.1, on the reverse strand, counting down.
GTTTTACATGTTAATGAGGTTTGATTCATATCAATGCTTATATTGATGACAATTATATCCCTATACAGCCTTCCACTGCAGTGGGAAATAGACTAAGTCATCATCATTCTCAAAGCTGCCTGTTTTTTTCACCTGATGAGCCATTCACGCTTACCTATCAGCTCAAAATTTTCCAAGATGAGGAAAATTGCTTCAAATGTTAAAAAAATGTTTGTTGAAGAAGGCTTTTTAATTCTTAAAAGTCCCTTTATCATTTGTTTTTGTTTTTTATCTCTGTGCAAAACAAGGTGGATTTCATATCCGTTCACATATCTGTTTTTTCTTCATCTGCTTTTATTCACAGTTCTATCAGTCATTCATACAATTTAATCAGAGGCCTGCATTTTGGATTATTCTTTGTTTGAAAGCTCAAATGACTTAGGCCTGCCCGTGTCTGACACACACACACACACACACACACACACACACACACACACACACACACACACACACACACACCTAAACACACACACACACACACACACAATTCAGGCTGCCTCAGCACTGTATAACAATGCAGCACACTGTCACATGCACGTATGAAAAAGAGGCATTGATTATTTTGTCATCACAGGGAAATATGACTTGGTGTTTACCTGTTATTTGGCTATGCATGTGTTTCTCATTGGCAGTGCTTCTGTGTAATGGCAGAATTGTGATAACCTAGTAACGCTCAGTGTAACACATACATGTATAACTCATTTGATAAATAGTGATTGAAGCAGCAACGACAACAACAAACAAACAAAAACAGCCAAACCGTGCAGGCAGAATGTGAATTGTCAAGAGCTGAATGGAGCAGATCATTAGGAGGAATGGGCCGAGACGTATGAAAGATTAAATCACACGCAGGAGGTTATTAATAGAACTGAGTGCAACGACGACGGCTGTGTGAGTTGTGTGTCTTGTTTTTTAGTCGGTGAACTGTAGTGCTGCAACGCAAGCCTCGCCATCTGCGCTCCCACCTTCCCATTAGCGGCTAAATAGTCAACGCTGCTAGTTCTTCCGTGCCTCCTCCTCCCTCTTTGAGACCGATGCCCTTGGCCCGACTCCCTCTGTGCATCTCCACCTGCCTACGCCCTGTAGGAGGAGACATTAAGGAGCATAAATGCAGCCTGGACTCCCACAATCTTCACAGTGTCTCCTTTGATTAACACCCCGCCTGTGTTGCCGGAATTGACGGGAGGGGAGGCCACACCTTAACCTTGAATGCTTAATAACAGTTAAGACTCAGCACTACACCGGGGATTGTCTGCCCTTTTTTTTAGACACAATCTAATCCATATCTTCCACAACTCTTTCTCTCTCATGCTGCCTTCCGCAGAGGCATTCCCTTCAGGGGGGAGGCAAAATTATGAGAGGCTATGAAATATGGAGGCTCTCTGTTGTGCTGGACTGACTGTAGTGATTCTGATAAGAGGGGTGTAGAAAATGGCCACATTTGCATCATATTTTCTCACACACATAAATATGTTATGGAGATGAAAGTCCAGTTGGGCGGGTGCATCAGCTGTAAAGCCCAAGACGACACTTTCCCTCCTCTGTTGTCTCCTACTGGAATGGAATGGATGTTCACTTACCATCTGTTTCCTCTATTAGCAGCAAATGTTGAAAACTGAGTGTTGTAATTATCCGGTGTCTCATGACTTATTTTCCCCAGTTTGATCCAAAGTTGAGGCAGAATATTCTTTTTGCCAATTCCAGTGAATAAGATAACACTCGGATTGAGATGAAAAGGTCTGAGAAGCCCAGACTGTCTAGTTAAAGCATGGCACTGAATGTATACTACTTACTTAAGTAAGCTTGAAGTTTACTCTGCATAAACATCGACAGTTGCTCTGGGAAACATTGTAGGGCCTCCTGCCATTATAGGCATAAATAAACTAGAGCTGCAGTGGTATTGATTTTCAAATGATCTTCTAGTCATTTTGAAATCAGATATGCCAAACCTTGGCTGGTCATTCCACCTTCTTAGATGTGACTGTTTGATGCTTTTCTACGTCGTACCTTAATTGTAAACTGTATATCTTTGTGATCTGGACTGCTGATCAGAGAAAACAAGACATTTGAAGAGCATTCTTCACTAGTTCTGATAACTAGATGGAACCTTTCAAGATATACGAGCATTCACAGGTGCTCTTGCACACTGCAACATGCAGCAAACAGACAGAAGGAAAACACTAAAGAGATTAAACAGGATATAGAGAAGGCTTTACTCTAAATTTGACAAATATTTGTTGTATAAAAAAACTATTGTCTTTCTCTACACTATTTAAGTGTGTTGCTGTAACAATTTCAATCTTTTTTTCTTTTGTCTTTTATATTACCACTGTTGCATTATTCATCAGCGCCCACTTGTCGGTTCTTTAGACTCCATCTGATGTGTTCACTAAAACCCACATCTAAGTGAATTGAAAAGAAGAGCCTGAGCAATGCATTTGTGAATTGTTGTAGTACAAAAAAAATGCAACCATCGTGAGGGAAAATGCTGCCTTGCACCACCAAGTGGAAGTGTTCCCTGCAGGAGTGTGGCCACAATCTATGGTTCTAGTGTGTATGTGTACGTGTGTGTGTGTGTGTGTGATGGGGCTGGGGGTAGGGGTAGTGGGGGGGCGTATTGGGCTTAAATCAGACTCCTGAAAAAGACTGGTTGATTTGCTGGATCACGGGCAGTAATTCAGACAGCAGATGGAAAACTTTGTAACACGAAGGGAGGGGATTGGTAGGGGATGAAAAAGGGGGGATATTTTTTTCGACAGAGATGCTGAGAACGACAGAGTTTTATTCAGATAGATCAGGATGTTTTGTTTTCCGGCTGAGGGCACAGCAGGTCTCCTGCTGGGGCTCGAGTGTGCCGGCCATTATGCCCTCAGCATTTGTATGAGTGATTAAACAAGTGTGCTTATGAGACGAGTCCTCTGCCCTGCGGCGTGCCTCTTCCGATGTCTGTCCGTCTTTCATCTGTTATGTGTGTCTTTGTGAGAGAGGAGAGGAGGATGAAACCATACCCATCTACTATATGTGCTCAAAGAATTCTGCCTTAATGCTAGGTGCCATGATTGGTACGCCTCGTCACAGGGAACACGTGTCCAATCAGGGGGGCCTCTTGTGTCTTTGAGTCGGATTCATTTTTCATTTTCTTGTGATGCATCTCGCAGCCTTGGTATTAGTGCTGTGCAGACATTTATTCACGCTAGACTGCAGCTCACGCACATCTTGGGATTGTTGTGCTTAATTAATCCTGCTACGCTTAGTCTTGTTCTGGTTTTAATTATAACATGTCACTTTGCTTTTTCTAAATCAGTCTTAACTTTTTTTTCTATTCTTTTTTTAATCGTGAAATGCCTCGTGGGTTGGGGCATACTCAGGCAGAGGATTGTTTGCTCTTCAGAAAGGTCAAGTACAGGTTGGGGGAGTCATGTTTCACAAGGCAGAGAAAGAGCAGGTCTTTGCCTGGCTTTGAGAAGAGGGCAATGCCCCGAAACAGGAATCTGCCTGCTTTGTGTCTCCTCTGCCGTTTAGCTCCAGCCCTCCTCCGTGCGGCAGCAATCCCTCATATCAAGTCTCGCCGGCCAATTCTGCAGGCAAACAACATCTGAGAGAACTTACTTTAAGGGAATTATTAAGTACGGGCCCGTAACTTATTGTTATCCTCCACCATACTTATTCTTCCGCCACATTTTCTAGCGCTATCTCCTTCCACCGTTGCACGTAGAAACGCAAACATTTCACAGACCATGCGTCCATACCCCACGGGGTGTGCTATTATAAATTGTTTTGATTTTCCTTAAGGGGGCGCTGTTACTAAGCCCCGACTGAAGAAACTTTGAGAGGCCACGCCCCGCACACCGTAAATCCGATTCACTTGAAATTTCTTACACAGGTGTACGTTAGGGTGCTCTACAAAAAAGCCTCTGGAACCATATAAGTCTGTCTGGGAATATTTTCCGCTAATTAGCATAAACTGAAAAACAGGGTTTTAACCACAAAAGCTTGTCGGGATTAACCCATAGGGGGCGCCACAAATGCGAAATCCCTAATAAAAAAAATTCAATATTTGACAAGCCACACCCCTTTCCCCCTAACTCTGATTTACTTGAAATCTCTTACACATGTACAGCTCATGGTGCTCTACAATAAAGCCTCTTGGACCATAGGGGTCAGCCATGATTATTTTTCTTTGCTAATTTGCATGACCTGAAATCTACCAAATTGTGTACACAGCATTAGGGGACCAACATACACATACATGTGTATAGAGTTTTAGCGAGATAGCTTGAAAAACATGGCCGCCCTTAACGAAAACGTCTTCACAAGACCGGCCATTTTTCTGCAGATTTGCCACGATTGCGACCTTCAATTGGCCACAACTTGGGACTCGAGTTTGGAAAGCGCGCAGCGGCGGTACGTAGAAGCGTTTGAGCCCGGTGGACGGGTGGGGCGCCGCCTATGTGGGGCTGGTGGTCAGCGCCGGGGGGGCCGTACTTTTAAAATCTCTGCGGGATTTTCTAGTTATTATTAATATTCATTGAAAGATGTATTCTGTGTGGTATTCTATGAGTACTTTAGCATATTGATGAAAATGCACTGTATGAATGAATGTGTGTGAATTTGTGATTTTTTTGTGTGTGTGCGTGCATCCATGCGCTTATAATCATCCCTGTTAATAAGCATCTTGTCAGAGCTAGAAAATCATGCACACACGTCATGCCATGCAGGAAGGTCCCAGAGTGCTGAGTGACTCCACTATGAACTCTTCAGGGTTATTGTGAGACCTTCCAGCACCCTGGAAGAGATGCCAAGAGAGTGAGAGATTTACAGTCAGTAGTCTGCCTTGGCCTTGTGCCTCTGCCGCTGCCGGCTTCTCAGCTCCTTCAGCCAGGTGTTATTAATGTGGTATTGATCTTCCAAACTCTGGCAAGTCCATTTTAGTTATATTTGATCCAAGTGGCACCCTGGCTGTGGCCTGCAAGTTTGATGTTGGACCGGGAATTAAGCAGCCAGTCCAGACTTGAATGACGTAAGGGCATACAAGGAGCATTGGCTTGCAGCAGTGGAGTGTTGGAGGCATTGTGTAGAACTGGAGGACAGGAAAAAGTAGAAATCCTCTCAAACATGAAAGCGGGAGCCTCATTTCCATAAGAAGGCTGTATAACAAATAAACACAGGAAATATCCTGTTGAGGTACTGGTCTTAGGTGACAGGACTTTTATATTCATTATCCCTTACAAAAACATGTTTCACCGGAAAAATGTACACTGAAATGTATCATTCAACAAAGATTGTTGTTTTGTGTGCTTGTAGCTTGGATATGAAAGAGAATGATACTGTGTAAAACGCACGCACGCATGCACGCAGGCACGCAGGCAGGCAGGCAGGCAGGCAGGCACGCATCACACACACACACACACACACACACACACACACACACACACACACACACACACACACACACACACACACACACACACACACACACAGAGTGTAATCATCCAACAAACCAAAAAAATAGCAGGGCTGTGAGCTGCAGCCGTTTCTGTCGCTGTGTTTTCCTTCCCCGAGGTAGCAGGCTCCAGACTGCAAAAAGTGGGTCTGCAAGACTGATGCTGCGAGTGCTGCTCCTTATCCTCTACCCAGAGGAAAGCAAGCCTCCTAAGCACTTTATATTTAGCTCACTGGCTGCGTTACAGCTCTTTACCTTTCTCCTGTGTCAACAAAGTTTTCTCCAGGCCCTCTGTTGTGGCGTACTGGCAGTGTGTAACCAATGCTCAGGTCACCGGAGTCAGGGTTCAGGATTAGGCCAGGATTGCAGTGTAGAGATCTGACCTGTTGTCGAGCAGCCTGAGGTGCACTACATATAACACCCCCCTTGTGAAATCTGAACCGCTGACACGCCCCTAAACGTCAAAACACTCTTCAGGACATTGTTTCTCCCTGGTGGTGTTGTAATGGATGCAGGGCTTTAGTCGGTGTCTTCTCTTTAAGGGGATAGGGGTATTTCTGGTCCGACCAGTTCTTTTTTGGGCAAAGAAATATCCTCTGAGAGACCCAGCCACAAACCCCCGAACACTTATCACCCTCATGTATCTTGCACTTATCAAACTGGCACTCTTTCCCATAAACTATACGGGGAAAGTGGAAATTGGAGAGCATTAAAGTCTAACAGAGTGTGGATAATGTCTCGTTGGCTGATTTACTATAACAGGGCATAGCATTTGAGGCCTTCACAGTATGAAGTCTAACTGCAAAGGAGCTGTTAAAAAAATGCCACATCTGCTCAGGTACATCCATGGCTTCTAGGTGTGCTAGCTGTTGAATAGAAGGCATCTTGTACCTTTTTCCATGCAGCACTGTCACATGGCACATCGTTGACACTTGGTTGTGACAGCTGCTGTTGCTGATAGGTTATGGGTAGGTCCATGGCAGCTGTGGTATCGCATGTGCCAGCTGGTGGTAAAATCAGCCAACAAACTGCCTTCTAACCTGTTGGTCACATTTAACATGAAGTGCTTAGTTTACAGTCTTTTTACCAAGCATGTGGTGTTGACTTATCTCGTCGAAATGAATAAGATTTACAAGTAGTTGTTAGACTGGAATTTTGTGGAAAATTCAGGAAATCTGTAGTTGAAGTAAAAACATTAGACTCACTCCAACTGGAATTACAGTGATGTGATACTGTCATACTGTTATCATGTATGTAATCCTTCTATAACTGTACTTTATTCAAATGTTAGAAACAGTGGATATAGTGTTGGAGTGTGTGCTGTTGTAATATGCTCGCAGCACACTGGCTTCTGACCGCCAGCTGGGCTGAAAAGCTTTTGTCAAGTGATAGTAAAGAGAGTTGGAGAACTGTGCCGGCGCTTTGTTCTGATTCAGGTGTTGATGTGAGACGGAACAGAAGCTGAGCCTATTGATTTCTCAAACACAGCCTGTCACAGTCAGCTTATTGTCTTCTTCCTCTTGAAACTCTCCTTTCGATTTTAAATGACCTCCCATCTCAATCCCCCCGCGCTTTGACGCATCGCTATTTCAGCAGTTGCTCCAGGGATAGTGAGTACTCTTTTCATAAAAAGGCATCCATTTCTCTATTGGTTGTTCCACTTTATGTCGTTGTAAGACATTTCGGAGGCAAGAAGTTCAGGTTTTCTGTATTTCCCTTTTGTCACGGTATTCGGTATGCACGGTCATTAGCAGCAGATTAATAGAAAACAATGTATTTTTATCAATGTCTTTTGACAAGTGGTAAGATTGACCTGTGTATTAAAACATAGCTTGAGTCAGTCCTGCTTGGAGACTAATAAAGAGAGGTAGTTATTCTTGTCCAAGAAAATATGTGCCCTTTATCTTTAGACCACTGTGCTATTATAGTGTTTAAATGTACAACATCATTCTCCATAATGCCTGCATATGAATGTTGATGTTCAAGGTCTGTTAATACACACCCAGAGAGATGTATGTCAGGTGAGCTAGCCTTATCAAACCTTCCTCCGCTCTGGCACATTCACTGCCCCTCCAGGGTGCTCCTGGACTGGTGATTGCAAAGCTGAATGTTCTTCTTGAGAGACAGCTCGTCAAACAGTTTTTAAAATACCTCTTTTCTTTGTTCCTCTGCTGGCCGCCTGACATAGCCTGCCCGCTAAAGGGAGGCTGCTAATGGTGAGGTGATTGCCCCAAGAGAAAAGGGGCCTGTGGTCTGATTGAAGTGGGCATCAAACATGACCCAGAGCCACCTCCTGAGGAGCTTTTCAAGTTTCCCTCTACAGTCAGTCAGGCAAAGCACGTATGTATCAGCTAATTTAAATCCATTTGAAAATGCATCCATCCTTGGCTGGCCATCAATGCTAAGCTGGCACAAAAAAAACCCTGACCATTTTGAAAATGATTCCCATGGATGATTCTTTAAACGCTGGTCTCCCATTCTCAAGTGAACAAGGGGAAAAGGGAGCTTTTCATAAACGCTGACACCACCATTGTGATGTGATCTACTGTAAAGCTGGTGGCTCAAGGGGCCTGCAGGCCCAATGGAGGAGATTTCAGAGCTTTTCTGTTGTATTTGGCATTTTGACATGAATGGCAAACTTTTGAGAAGGGCCTGGAAAGACTAATGTGGACGGAAAGCTTTCATGCCATATTCAAATAGCGTGGACCTTCTGCAGCCAAAGGCAGTGCATGGTTTGCGTGTCACATTAGCACAAAACCACAAATATGAAAGAATGTCCAGGGAGCCCACGGGTTTTCGACAACAAAGGGCTTAATTCAAACCCACAAAACATGAGATATTGCTTAGCTATTCTTTGTTTGTGTGTGTGTGTGTGTGTGTGTGTGTGTGTGTGTGTGTGTGTGTGTGTGTGTGTGTGTGTGTGGGCATTTGATCGGGTGTTTGTATGCATGCTGGCGAGCGCCCAGGTGTGTTTTCTGTACAGTAAATGTGGAAGGGGCAGATTAGTGATTGTCCCAGCTGATTATATGTAAATATTTGCTGAACTCCTTTGGCCATTTTGAACTTCCATAAATCATATCCATGTGGATTATTGTGGAGCTTTTGTTTGCTTTGTTGTGCCACAAACATGTTCTGGTGATAAATTCCTTGCACAGCATAGATAAAATAGCCAGGCTTTTGCCATAGAAGTGGGCTTTGGAACCATTCTGTGTTTAGAGAGCAGCTGGAGTACATGGTGTGTCAGGGATCTCGGAGCAGGTCGGCCCTGGCCTTTGTCTGTCCGGACAGCCAGGGTAATTAGGAATCAGCTTAGGCTGGGATTATGGACGGAAAGAGGCTGATCACAGGAGAAAAGGCATTAGGAGAATTTTGGCTAATATGGGTATAACTGTGCTTAGCAGCAGTATCATGTGACAATAAGACGTCTGACAATAGAACTGTGTTGATGCTGAGGGATCTTAGCTATGCACTAATAGGCTTTACAGCAGATAGCTTTGTTTACACTGTGTGCACTCCACCTTCCCGCTTTATCTTTCTTCCTCACACATTCAAACTTTTTCAAATGTTTCTCAACCTAATTAGAAAATGGTAATATTTTGCTGTATTTGCTCCCTGAGGCATTTTATCAGTGTTCAGACGTGTTTGCCTTACCCCAGCACCTTTGAAACGAAACGTGCATGATTGTTCATCTCTCTTGTGATTGCACACACGCATGGCACGCACATTTTCTTGCATTTTTTTCTTTTTCTTTTTGATATTTCTGTGGAATGTAATTAATGTTCTCATTAACTGAGTGAACGAGCTGAACTAAATGCCTGATGCTCCCCGGGCGCTCGTCTGCTTTAGGAAACATTGACGCTGAAATGGACGGCCTGTGTTAGGCATCAGAAACAGATAACGGCAAGATAGCTATTTTCTTGTTAGTACAGCCTTTGATTGCCATCCACATGCAGAGGTAACCTGATGCTTGTAGCCTCTGCACCTCAAGTGGAGCCATTTGTTGCTCTTTACAAAAGAATGTGGAACCAGGCCAGTGAGAATAATAACAACTTAGGCAGCTGGGTTTATCTAAACACAGAAAGGTTACGTGAAATAGCCCAACTAATTTGTCCCATTACACTCATTTAGAGTGAACCTGCGCATATATCCCTGGTACCAGCCGTGCTTGCATTAGAAAGCATTCCTGCATGTGGATAGTTGGCAAAGTTATCAGTGCGTGACGTGTTACAAGAATGCTTTGTTTTGACCTTGTTAAGAGGGGAGCAGCTCAGAATTGTTTTCCACAGTCTTTAAGAGTTAATCCCATCAGAGGGACTGCGCAGCATGGAGAGCCAACTCAGTCATGTCTGAGGTAACGTTGCCAGCAAAAGAGGCAGACAAGAATGTGTTTGTCTGGATAACTTGGTTTTATTCACTCCAGAATGGAAAACTAAATGGAAGAAAACTCCTTCCAAACTACTTGATTTCTTAATTGTTTTTTTTCTGAGCCCGAGTTAAGAGCAGCGTCTGATTCTCTGAGCCTCTACGTGACAGTGAAAGCAGGAGACGACTTTCAATTGGGATTCAGTTGTGGTTTGGGGGGATTCAATGCTGGTCATTATGGCAGAGGAATTAACTAGGTTTTACCTCTCAGAGGAGGGTTCCTCGCTTCACTGGTTGTCGGTCGGCTTGGTTAGGCACATGTGATCCTCGGGGATCGGGCTCATTCAGTGCTTATGCCATGGAACTGAGGATTTATCCCAGTCCAGTGAGTTCCTGTGGCGCCACAGACTCCTGCTGAAGGATTTAAGATTGCTCTGTCCGTCTGTTTTATTCTGCAGAGATTGGGAAGAAAGTTTTTTTTCTTCAGTTGAAATAAATGTTTGTGTCTGCAGCACCTATTGTTGATACGATCTGCTTGAAATGAATAATGTGAGGTGTTGTGGAGACTTATAGAGAAGAAAATGTGGTTTTCACAAGTGGTGGTAACATGGGTGTTGATCTTAGTCCCTCTTTATAAATGATTCATACATTGTAGATGCATTATAGACCAGTTATTAACCATTAATAGCCAAAATGTTAGGGATGCCAAGGTCTAAAAAAGCCCTTATTGCTGCTTTTACAAATCTTAGGAATCAAAGTAAAGGCTTTTTAATGTTAACATGTGATTAATTGAAGGACTTGGGTCAAGCCGCCCTTCTGCAGTGCAACAGTCCTAACAGTCCATTAGAAAGGCTTTCCTGATGATTGAATGAGCTACAAAGGCAAAGCAAGCAAACCGCTAGAAGAGGAATAATACCAGCCATATAGACGAAGCCCACGCTACAAATGTTTGTAGCGTGGGCTTTCCCTGGCTAAACATGGCGCTTAAGCATTACCTATTAAGATACGCCGGCTAAAAAATAAAATAAGTCGATTTAATATTTAAGCACATTTTTAGTGAGTGTAGCTCAACACTTAATGCAGTTGCTTTGCGGTAATCGGTCGCCATCTGTTTGTTTTCCTCAAAGGCTTTTATTGTGAAGCAGCTGCAGAAAGCGTTGAGACTGAATTACCAGAAGACAAACATGTAAAGCATCTGCCTTCTCACAGCTGTTGTCTGCTGCTCTAGTTCTTCTGCCAAATTTAGATATTGTAATGTATTTCATTTAAACTTTTTTTAAGGAAATTCTTGTTCCTAAAAGGCAGTATTGGGCTCAATGTCATTATTGGCTTTGGTCTTGTTTTTAATGAAAAAATAGTATGACATCTCACATATACCATATGATTGAGTTTAGTAAAACTTTTTTCTGTTTTAATAATTTTTTCTAAACATGGCCGTTCTCTAACAATCCTCCATGTTGAGCTGGCACAGGGATTCTTGTCATAACCTGGACATGAATTAAAACTAGATTTCACATCCTTCCCTGTGCAAAGGTGCTCTTCTCTTCTTAATTCATCTGCCTTCACTGCTGCATCCTTCCCTCTTCGTCTCTAACTCAGGCCTGTGTTTCCTGTCCATCTTTGTCCTTGTCCTCCCATCCTTAGGGCTTCTGAGGGATCTACACTATGCTCACTGTTTCTGGGAAGGGCTCAGTATTCCAGGCAGGGTGAGCGTGAGCTCAAAGCAGAACCACCTTTGACTATGTGTGTCTGTCTGCCTCCCCAGGCACTCATTAAACTGGTGTGTGAAGGTGTGTGTTTCTGGAGGCTGTTGGGGGAAACATGCACACATGTGGAGGTTAAAATGCCCCCGATAGAGACATAATTTCCTAGCCTGGGGCAATAGGAGAAGGTAACTTCATTAGCCAGTTCCCACTGTACAGATTAACTCGATTATACTAACCAAGTATCCATGGCGACAATGGTGCAGAGTACAAATGTCACACCTGGAACCAAAATATGTGCATATTTTTTCCATCTTTTACTAGTAGGGGTGTGTGTGTGTGTGTGGTTGCACGTGTAAGTGTGTGTGTGCTATGAGGGGAGGGAGAGAAGGAGTCTCAATTGATACACCAGGGACATTTGGCTGCTCTGTAATTTGCAAAGTGACTCATTTTCAGGTAATGAGCAGGTACCGCTCTAGAAACTCCTTTCTAAAATTTGGTTAATGGAAGTCAAACTCTTGCTTTAATGCATGCCTGTACATGTGCACACGCACACACTCACACGCAAGCATACGCACAAACACATGTGCACACACACACACACTGACACACTTATCTGCTTTTCTTTTTTTCTTTATGTTGATAGACACCCGTCGCCCATTGTCTTACCCTTGTCATTTTTTTTTGTCCTTTGCCTCTAACATTCCTGTCTGACTACCAAAAAGTGTGACTATCAGTTGTTTCCACTTGGACTGTATCTGCAATATCTGTCAACACATATTTTACACGTAACATGCACCATATCACCACTGTGTCATGCATAGTCACACACAGCTGACCTCATTTTTTACTCAGAGGGCAAACCATGTTACCTAATAGATACGTACAGATATGTTTGTGTCCTGTTTGCTCCTGAGGTGCACTTTGGGATGATACAGATTTAACAAGATGAGTTTGTATATTTAACAGGAAGCGGTTGGTTAAAATAATCACCTGCCATATCTTCATGGTCATTTTCGCAGCCTGGATCTTTTTATTAGACTTTATTCACCAGAAAATAGACTTACTGTACGTTTCCTAAGGCCTGTTAGATTAGAACTGTCTAAGCCTTCCCCATGAAGCTGCGTGCCTCAGATTAAACACTTCAAATCTCCTGAGGGGGTTGTCGTGAAGAAGGCCACTTTTCTGGAATAGCCTCGTCTGTTAGCCTGTAATGCATTGCGATTGCTTTGTGTCTGCTGCACTCACCTGTTGAAACAGGAGCTTCTTTTCTCTCTCTCTCTGTGAATCTGTGTATATTCTGCAAATTCTGTATTCTACACACACAATCTGCAATAATGTAGAATTCATGAGAATGGCTTTGGTGCCAGTCCAGACTAAAATGTATTCCTAAGCCCTCTGTCAGATTTTTTTTGGACCAACAAATGCTTTTGAAAAACATGCACACACACGCACACGCACACACACGCACACGCACACGCACACACGCACACACACACACGCACACACACACACACTGACAGGCTCGGGCTTGTCAGCTCCCCAGTCATGTATTCTGGTCAAGGTGAAGCAGGGTGAATAGCGAAGATAGGGGGAGGGGGCAGGTGAAGCTGGAGAAATGCAGACACGTGGAGATGAGAGTAGAGGGAGCCAGGTATGGGAAAGGCAGCTTCAGCTTCTCACATGTCCTGCCGGCCGACGCCCCGTTTGTTGTCAGTTTCAAGCTGAGCGGCCGGATTTAGTGGGATTCTGCTCCGATCAGCCGCTTTGATAAAAAATGTTTTCCAGGAAATGAGGAAAACTGAGCTGACTGCAACCTCTGGCTTTAAGACACAACACTCATGAAAATGAAGTTGTCCTGGCAATGACTACTTGAAGAGTGTTTTGGTTTGTGTGGGCTTATTTCGTCCTTGCCTATAGCTCACTGCTCTGCAAAGACGGCAGTCGTAGCAGATTTTGATGCTGCAGGGTGTATGGGAACATGGACACATGTATGTTTACAAGTGCAGATTATAAATTGCAGGGAAATTGCATCTTTCAAAACTTCCAGTCATCTCTGTAATTATCTTGGCACTGTGTGTGGCACGGGTTTACCAGGGAAGCCACCAGGCACCAATAAAGCAAGACAAAAGGCAGCCACTCAGGTAGATCATTAGTGGTTATATCAACATGAAAGCTCATAACACACCACGGTAGGTTATTATCTCAGCAGAGTCTGCCTTCAGATTGTTTTGGCCTCCAGCGATACGCAAGGGTGGAGAGCTTCCTGTCGCAGGTCCTGTTTTCCGTGCCACCTTTTTCCATTTGACTGTGTGGGAAAATGCTGTTCTCTCTCCGTGGCCTTTGATAAAATTATCCACATCATGAAAAAAGGAATGTTCATGTGTCATTAGAAATGGCTTTTTGTACTGCCTGCAAACAGGGTCATTTTAGCAGAGCGTTTTGTGGAAACACGGAGGGTTTTTGTGCAGCAGATTGAAGCAGAAATGCCAAATGATTTGCTTGCTATGCATTCTGAAATGTGAAAAGTGGATGCTTGTCTTCAAAAAATGTCTTCTTCTTTTTCTGGCATTCTGTACACTTACTTATTATTTGATTAGGGAATTGAATAGCAAGAATGGTAGAATGTGTTTTAATGCATACTGTATAAAGGACCTGTACAGTATTAGCCAATGACACATATGAATGTAATTATAGCCTGACCTAGTTTGCTACACCTGTCCCTAGATGGACCTTTATACAAATACACACAAAATGAACACAACACATATGAAACAAGAGAAAGGACCAGTAAACATACAATACAACTTGGTGTTAAGTACCTTTTAATATCCTTGAAGATATAGTTATTTTCTAGAAATCGTTATAACCAGATGAGACCCTGTATTTATTTGACTTGGCCAAAACAGAAATTTGGTTGTTCTTTTGTCAGCTCAAGTCTATGCATTTCAGAAAATCTACCATACATGTTGTCATATACAGTATAATTTACACCGCAGACTCCTTTCCTCACATTATTTTGGGATGTGCTATGGCATGTTCTCAGCAGCGGCGAGGAACTTTGCATGTCTTTAGCGCCCACGGCACAGAGCGCTAAGAGATGAAAATGTTTCATTTTTCAGTGACACGCTTCACACACAGTTTTCAGAAGCCTCTTAGCAAGAACCACACCCGGCGCTTTTCATATGCATGTGTTTAAAGCGCTGCCGGAGCTGGAAAAGAGGTGCTCGGTGGGCTCAAGCCAGATCCTTTTTCTAGTCTCACTCCGTCTCTCCCACAGTTTATCTTATCCTTCACTCTTTGTTTCCACTCGTGCTGTCTTTCCTTCTCCTCTCCTGCCCGTCCCTCCCCTGTTCTCACTAACACCCTGGATATTTCCGACCCCGTGCTCTGCGGGATCTCATGCTGTTCTGCGTGAATCCTCAAATCAACACCAGCAGCCTGTGTCGTCCCGCAGCAAGGCCACACAGCAGCCAGAGATTGACGGGCTGTGTAGCCGGATGCGTTCTGCCTCACTGCACTTTCTCTGTGTGTCTGAGCGTGTGTGCTTGTAATTTGCAGCATGGAGGGATGGAAGAAGAGAAAGGGAGCAAAATAGAGGAAAACAGAGGCCAGGGAAATTAGCTTTGCGTTGTTTTTTTGCTTTCAAGTTTACATAATGAATGCTTTGTTAAACACAACTGTGTCTACACATAGAATCAGCTCTGATCACAAATGTAAATATTGTCTGGAGGATAAGCATGAAAAACCTCTCAAAGTGCTTTGCAATGGCCTAAACTAAGCTTCCATATTCCTTCATTACTCTGTTGGTTGTGAGTAATTACATTTTAGGTAATGAAAAGCTGAAAACACTCATTACTTTTTTTTGGAGCCATCCAGATGCTTAAGAGTCCTTGTGTGAATTCATCACCAAGGATGTGTTGTGACTGTACCTAATAGTCAAGGTGACCGCTTTTATTGTTTTATCAGTTTATCTGTTCCTTTCTTCTTCCTCCTCCTACTTTTTGATTAACCTGTTTGTTAAAGGGCTTAACCGACAAATGTGATGCGACTTCACTCCATCAACATTTGGGACAGTGCAAATTAAATAATTGTTATGAGTGTGTGTGTGTGTGTGTGTGTGTGTGGAGGGGGGTGGGGGGGGGCGTTACAGTGTGTAGGGGTAACAGTTGTTTTGTCATTCAGAGGCAGGAGGGGCTCCAGAGAAACCGCTGTGATTAGCCTCCGGCCCCTGGGACTATATAGCATCCCTGGACCTGCTCTGTCAGCACCCAACAGGACATTTATCATAAACTCCATCTCAGTCCTGCAACCCCCACACGGCATGCAAGCAAGCCCGTATCGCTATATATTTAATGCATGCCAACACTGAAAGACAAACAGAGTCATAAAGATAATGCATATGTGCGCATGTGGCTAATAAATAATGATAAGGCACATAGGAAGCGATCCCATTGTGGATTTTTTCAGCAAATGCTAACCATATACACACATTTCTATAATGAGATGTGTTGTGCGAAGCTTCCCCAGGTCTCCAGTACCAGCAAGGCGGTTGTATGTTCAGTGACCATAAATGAATATCATACTACTATAATAGCAGGCGAGTCGCACCAGTTGCTCGACAGTTGGTGCGCATCCAGTGCGCATGTGCCAACGCCCAGTGCAGCAGCATGCAGGTATCATACCGGCTGCTACATACCTGCCACAGCAACGGCCCAGATGGACATCGGACATAACGGACATAAAGTTTAACGGACGTGATAACGGACAAAGTTTACATACGGCAGGTTAGAGTTTTACCGGACCTGCCTACATACGGCAGGTTAGAGTTTTACCGGACCTGCCATCGACACTCCCCAGCAGCCGGCCGGGCTTACATGGACCACCCGCCGTCGACACACTCTCCCAGGTAAGACGTCTACACTTTGACAAACTTGCTAAAATACTTCCTAAAATGTGGCCTAATATTACTGTCCTCCCCCGTGCTTTATTACACCGCCGGGCTTTAATTCACCGCCGTCTTCAGGTAGACAATAAACATTTGCAATCTCACTCTCGCACCCCCCTTCTCCCTCTTCCTCTCCCCCACACAAGCCCCTGCTTTAATTCACCGCCGTCTTCAGGTAGACAATAAACTAGGGCTGTCAAGCGATTAAAAAAATTAATCTAATTAATTACAGGCTCTGTGATTAATTAATCTAAATTAATCGCATACTTTTATGACACTTGTATACCTGTTTATAAACAGCTGTATAGCCTACTACAGTTTGTTTATCTCTCTCTCTCTCTCTCGCTCTCCGTCTCTCGTAACTTCTGTCTCCTCCCCTCAGCCAGCTTTATACATGAACTAGCGCCAAATTTTCTCCAAAAAACAAGCAGACTAAATTACGACTTTCCATCTCCCACAACAGACAGCGCTGCACTGCCACCGATGAATCGGCATAGCCTATGATGCCGATTCATTCACCATTTTCTTACTCATAGGCAAAAATATTGACACACACACAAACACACACACACACACGGGGCGGGTGTCCGTTTAAATGCGAGACAGCTAGCAAACAAAATAAGATTGAGAGATAGGCCTACTGTTTTGAACCTAGCCTACATTGTTGCACCCACTAAATCAATAATGCACGGACACTGCGGAGAATAAAGTAAGATGTCTTCCTACCTTCATGCTTATTTGCCCAAAGCATCGCATAAACCGTCCATAGAGCCCTCGAGTCGGCCCCTTTCCCCTGCTTCTCTCTTCACTTTTCTCCCTTTTAACCGCGCGCCCGGGCCGGCAAGCTACAGGTGCAGCTCATATGTCAATGGTGCAGCTCCGCACCACTTTTGCACCGGGTCAAAGGGCATTATAGAAGTGCGATTAATCTGCGTTAATTTTTTTAATCGCGTTAATTTTTCTGTGATTAATTAATCGAAATTAACGCGTTATTTTTGACAGCCCTACAATAAACATTTGCAATCTCGCCGTCGCACCCTCCTTCTACCTCTTCCCCTCCCCCACGTGCTTTATTTCGCTGTAGTTTGTCCCTTGCACCCCCCTTCTCCCTCTTCCCCTCCCCACACAAGACCGTGCTTTATTTCGCTGTAGTTTGTTTTTGCAATCACCCAATTGTTATTAGGCCTACATATTTAGTCGTTGTTACACTTGGCATCTTACAAGCTAGGGATGTGCACGCACGTGTACACGTGTGCACGTATAACCGTTTGGTATATAACTGTTTAGGAAAAATCAATAAACGAAAACCGTTTTTTTTTTTTTTTTTTTAAGTTTGGAAAATTATATTTTTTTTCAAGGAGTGGTGGGTGATGGGAGCTACTGTAGGCTACTAAAGCAGATAACAAAATACATTATTGTGTTTGGTTACAATATTTATTCATTGAACTATTTAACTGCTCCACCTTCAGTTTCACTTTCCTTTTCATCTCCGTCTCAAACAGCTGATCCGAGGGACTCAGTTTAATCAAAGATGATCGCTAGGCAGTTATGATCATGTCGAAGTCAAAAAGCTAAATTATGAAATAAAGGCCTCTCTGCCTCAGTCTATCTGTCTGCCTGACTTTCTCACTGCACAGTCACTCCAACAGCATCGGCAAAAAAATAAATTAAGTCAACCCCCCCACCCCCCATATCAAACTGTTAAACATGTACACAAAACATTTTCAGCCATGTAACCATTACACACCCATTGCATTGACTACATGTAATATACTATTATGGTCCTTTACTTAGCCTACATTGTGTCTGACCAGTGCCTCTCTCTCTCACACACACACCATCTCTCTTTTTTTTATTCAAGTCTACACATTGCCGAAAGTCAGCTTGGAGCTGCTCTTTTTACCTACTGATGCCCTGCCACTAACATGGGAAATATGATTTGAGGTTATTTAATATTTCTCCTTTCATTAACAATTGTGCAAATCTCCTTCCAATGACACAAACATGTTCAACTATTGTTTGTGTCACAGTGGTCCAAATGATGGACAGGGCAGTGGAGTGCCAAGTCGCAGTCGGCCCTAACGGGGGATTCCGGGTATTCCTTCCAAGGATACCGCATCATGACAGGGCCCATGAGTTCTCCTTTACTGTGGTCCGCAGACAGTTCCCCCTTCGCCTGGCATTTGCTGTTACCATCAATAAAGGTGACATAAACTCCATTTTGCATTTCCACGTTTTCACTTTGCAATTTCATTTGATTAGTAATTACCTTAACCCATGTCTTCTGCAGGACAAGGACAGGAAAATGATAGTGTTGGAGTGTTCCTGCCCCAAAGTATGTTCGCGCATGGCCATCTCTACACTGCCTTCAGCAGAGGCAAGCGTGCCAGAGGTGTGAGGGTGTTCGTTGGAGACCACGAGGGCGGCCTGACGGACAACATTGTGTATACAGAACTACTATAAGTCATGATGACACAGTTAAGGCTGCTGGACTGATCATCAGTGTCCTACTCCCTTCCCTCCTGGACATCTACTGAACCCACATCCCCCAAAGCAACCAGCATTGTGGGTGACCTCAGCCACTCCTCACACAGCCTCTGAAGTCTCCTGCCATCTGGGAGAAGGTACCACAGCCTCCATAGGCTCCACCAGCCTGGTAAACAGCATTTTCCACCAGCCTTTCAGGAAGCTCCACTATCTCCCCTCTCTTCCTTCCCTCCCCTCTGCCCCCACAAATTCTTGATTTTTAAACCCCCTCCCATATGCCCCAAAGATTCCTGGACTCTGTACCTATTTATACTCAGTCTGAACATTGAAATACACATATAATGTACACTTTAACTTTCCTCAGTTTACTGCATATTGTACATATTGTAAATAATGTTCATCATATTGCAAATTTTTATTTATTTAATTTGTAATGTGTTATACTGCCTTGCCTTTTGCACTACTTAAAAATGTATTTATTGTATATTTCATCATCTCTTATTTGAACCTTTTGTACTTATTGCCACCTGGTAACTTTCACAACATGTTACTCCAGACTCCTGAACCACGTGCTATAAAATAACTGAACTTTCACTACAGCATCACAGCTAGGTGATATTACCCTGTGAAAATTGTGCAATACAATGTTACCAGTTCACTTATGTGTGGTTGGTCTACTTTATTTTGTGCTTTTATCTCACACTTCATTGTTTGCGTACACTGAGAGGAGTTGCTATATATTCCATTGTACATGTGCGATGACAATAAATGGAATCTTAATCAAACTCGCGCGCGAAAACTCTAGTTTTTATAAATTCTCAAATGAAACAATACAAAATACAGTATATATCCGTTGTTATCTTAAATATGTATGCATTGTTTTTTTTTGTTTTTGTTTTTTCACTGAAAATGGCTGCCTGCTGTGACTGAAAACAACAAAGATTGCAGCTAAAGAGACACGGTAGAGATATTTTTATCAGGAGTTAGTTAATACATATTTGTATTATGAGTGTTTTGTTTCCAGCAGGTTTGTGCTGCGCTATTATTTACTGTAGGTTTTATACAAATATTGATTACTTCAGCTCTAGCTGCCCTTTAGCTGGCTTGAGCACGTATTTGTGCATACGCCTAATGGGCTCTGTGCCAATAGTGTCACTCTTACTAACTAATACAATTTGAATAAAATAAACGAGAGACCAAGAGTGTTTACCAAGCAGTGCTGTAAATTAATCTCATTATCGAGCCCATGCAGACACAGCAGTAATTTATTTAATTATGTCAAGAAACTTTTAATGCAGATTTGATCTGGTGATGTGGAATTAGGGTACAGGGGAACATTCATTTTTTGTGGGGGGGGGGGGGGGGTAATGATGAAGACAAATGGCAAGCTGTAGGCCTACTTTGTCTGCTTAATTGGACCAACATAGCATTATCTACACATGTACACAAGTACAGTTTTACACTCGTGCGCTGGTGAAGTACAGCTAGGCCCATTGCAGTCTGACTCACTGGACTCTGTGGCATGTGACTGTAATTCAACCTCAGAGATGTAATACATCATATCCATAATGCACGGCATGCAACTGCATAGCAGTCGTTAATATTACTGAATCACTTTGATGAATAACTGCAGACGAAATGGCTTTAATGTGCTCCTGACTTATTGTTGGTGGTTCATGGCGACCCTCTAGGAAGCACAGTACAGGGTAATGCTCTTTACAATTCTATTTGGAGCCAACACATTAATAATCTGTTTGGAAGCAATTTTGCCATTTTGTCTTCATTATCTATAACTCATTTAAGTTAACATTTATAAACTACAACATGACTGGTTATTAAATCAGCGTAACCTAAATTAATGAAGGGGTTACTTTGGTTACCAGGATATGTCTGTTCCTCACTGTAGAGCTGAAAGGATGAGTTCATTTATTGATTAGCCTACTAATTGAATATCAATTTGAGAATGGGAACTACTTTAAAAATTATTATGTACATTTTCAAGCTGAAAATACAATCATTTGTTGGATTCAGCCTCTCAGATGTAAGGATTTGCTGCGTTCCCTCTTCTGTCTTTATAGTATATTGAATATATTTGGGTTTTAAGATAAATCAAGATATTTCAAAATGTTAAAATAGTTGTTGCAGCCCTGCTTAGGTGTATTGGCTGTTTAAAAAGTAGATACATCCTGTATCCAGTAAATGTGAGCAGATAAAAGACAAGCTTTAATTGCCTGTTATGACAATTGATCCTCCATTCTATAAAACATTGGACTGTTTTTAATTGTATTTTCGGTTATTAAGAATTTCTAATGATTCCTCCAGTGCTCAGACTGTCATGCATTTGCGTGTCAATTATTTCCTGCTCATCATTAGCTGGAGGGTATAAACAGGATTGTAAGATCGATACCTCACCCCGCTGCAGCAGTCTCTCATGTCTCATTCCTCACTCTCCTCCTCCCTCTCACATACAAAGCGTATTTCTATCACTTGCTGCATATGAGAAGTCAATGACACATTTGTTCGAAGCAGGCCCGGCTCCCAGCAGAGGGACCACTCTGGGTTCATCATTGGCTTATTAGACATACGATTGTCTCCCATCGACCTGTTAGGCCTGCAGCATGATCGACAACACATCCTCTCCACCCTCTCTTAGTTTTTTTTAAATCTATCTTAGCCTCTCCTGCTGACAGCTCGCTGTTCATACATAAAAGTGGTGCAGCGACTGACAGCGAATTTGTCTCACTGAGGTTTTGGCTGTAATTGTGCCTGGAGATACGATGACCCAGTTTAAGGCAATGAAGTGATAACTGACTCAATGCATACTGTGAATCAGTGTGGGGAAGGAAGGAAATTTGCAAATTGTGATACATGAAAGATTTCTAAATTCTGAGGGAATCTGCACCTCTTTTGACATGGTAATGGGATAGTTTAGTATGTAAATAACTGTACAAAGCTGTTGCCCATTAATTATTTGATTATATTTCAGTTCTCATTAGCAGTAGGTAGAGGTGTGTAACTGTCAAATGATATAATATATTATCAGCTCAATGCAGTAAGTGTTTTTGTTATGTATATTGTTCCTGTACAACTTGTGATTGCTTACTTTTAAAAAAGGACTGGAAAAACTCCTTAAGATTATTGTCAAAGTAAATTATTAATGTATGAACCAAAACAATTCGGAATGAATGGGACTGTTAGAAGTGTTTTTGTTGTTTTTTCTTGGCTGTGTATTCAGAACTAGTGCATCCATTATCATCCAAACTGGCAGACTGTCATCTCACTAAATGTTGTCTCAAGATGGTGGACATAAAAGCGTTGCTCAAAATAGAACACGGCTTAATGCAGGGACAAACATCAGTTGTAATGCTGTGAATGAGGCCGTTATTATTATTTTCTTTTTTAAAGCTTGACTAAATTGCTATTAAGTTGTTCAGTCATTTCTCCAGGGCTCTGCAATTTTGATAGCAATTGCTAAAATTACAGACAGGAAAAGAACAGACAAGCTCTTCAATGCTAATTGCCTTGGGAGAAAACTTCCTCTTAAATGTGCAGTTAGCGGAGTTGTTATTACTGTACCTCTGCAGGCCCGTGATGGGCTCAAGTCCTTGACCGCCTGCAGTGGCCCTTTGTTGTCAACAGAAGACAGGGATTAGCTGCTTGCTAAATGTGGCTGGTACTAGTCAGGGTTAGTGGTGCTTTCAAGGCCCCCGTTTCACCCACCCAGTAGTCTTTTTCACTGCCTGACTGGGCTTGGAAATAATGTTAATCATCTCTCTGATAATAGGAAGGAAGGCGAAGGAGGCAATATATAAACCAAGAGTGGAAAGTGTCGAATGGGTGCACATAAATTTACATTTGTGAAGAATTTTGTGTCCCTCTCAGATGGACTGCAAAGACTGCCTGCGTTTAGACTGAGCTGCAAGTGCCACAGGCTGTTATTTCATGTTTAAAGACTTTGCCTGTGATTGAAAAAGGCACCCCACTCTTTGATTTAACACTTTGTATAAATCAATCAATCATGAATGTGAATGAGTTAGCTGCAAACTGCTGCACATTTGTCATTTTACTGCACTCAGTTAAAGCTTGTATGGGAAGGGGATGTCACGTTTGCCGCCCAGTCTGCAAATATGCCTTGAGGATGTCTCACTCTATGCCTTTAGGTAGCAAAGATCCAAACATTAGCATGTGATTGGACGCTAATGAGACATGACCATTGCTTGAGATAGAAAAAATTAGACATTGGAATTTGCTATTGTTGGACGTTTCTCTGCTAGTCTAAAAGGAATCCCGCTGTTCATTCCTGTGGCGTGATTTTCTCTCATAACAATCTTACGACTCACTGCTTGAAGTACCTTGTCATTTTTTTCTCTATTAGCACAGGCAGGAGGTACTTGCTCCGGCAAAAGCAAAAGTGCAACTGAAAGCAAAGTTAAATGGGTCAAGGGAAAATAAGTATTTTAAACTCATTCAGACAGCTCCACATTCTGCCTAACAACCTTAAGTGCAGAGGATAGCAATTTCAAGACTCTTTCAATTAATTGCTATAAATTGTCTTGTTCTAACAAATCACATACCGTTTTTTTTGGCTTAATACCACACCACAATTTGCATTTTGCATCTGTAGTTTAAAAAACTGAATTTGTAGTTTTTTGGAGTATAAAGCAACAGCTCTGGATTTCTTCCTCCTTTTTGGATAGTTTTACTGCAAGTATCTTTTTATCAAAGCATCGAGCTTTTCTCTCCTTTCATATTGCTCCCACGCTATTGGACACGATTGCAGTTGAACCACTCTGCTGATAGGCAAGTCTGTGCTCGCCCGTGACTGGCAAACATCCGCTCTCTGGTCCCTGAAGGGTTTGTGGTGAATAGTAGTACCCAAGGACACATTTTCTCTGCATTTGAATACAGCAATGGGTGTTCTTTTTTGATTTTGATTATGTGGTAGATTTTCATAATGTTGAAGTTAATCTGAAGTGAAGTTTTGGACAGACTGTTTATTGGGTGGAGTTAAGATCAGAGTGTAGCTGCAGGGCTGATTTTGTCAATTAACTCTCAGCAGGGACATGAAATGGGAGTGTAACCTTCCAGAATAGAAAGATTCAAAGCAGTGACCAAACTGATTACCCTTGTGTTCACCTTGTCATCTGATAGCTCTGCGAAGAACAGAGAAGAGGGAGAGCCAGAAACTTTGTATGTAGATTTGATGCAGAGTATTTTTAACCATGCAAACACTGGTGGATAAAAAATTGTTTGTTGTTGGGCTTTGACAGTTTGTTTGAATATGGAAATGTTACAGAGAGAAAGCAATGAGGGATGGCATGCAGGCAGAGATAACGCCACTCATTTGCAATAAAATCTTGAGATTAGCTGATTATTGTAAACACGCAGGCTTTACACATCCAGTTTTCCCTTTTTCTGCCCATTTTTGCAGCTTTATTTTGTGGAAAATCATGTCATTCCGCACTGTTTGACAGTAGCATGTATGATCTATCAGCTTCGACTCCCTAATTAAAGCTGTATGAATGAAACATGGAACCCCAAGACAACATATTCTCTATGGCTGCACCATTTCATGGAAAGGAAATTATCAACGTTTCTCAATTTTATACACACTTCTCCCAATTGCAGCCTACATATTTCATATATTTGGAACCTTCAGGATCTCTCCAAAAACAAAATAAAACCTCTGATGATTTTAAATCCACAGACTAATTGGTGCAACGTTGGTGTTGCACCAGACTGTTGTTTTAAAGAAAGAGGTAAGCTTCAAATCTCTGAATTCAACAGTTGTCGTAAAGCTGTTTTCTAGCTTGTGCAGGCTGTGCGAGTGTCAAATGATTAGGACGCAATATAATGCATGTCCGTGTGTTGAAAGTGTGAGGGCTCCATGAGAGTGGTTAGTGACTATGCATCATCAACTAATGCCAGTCAGTGCCACACACACCTGATTGCAATGAGTTGATGCAGGTATACTAACCACTCGCACGGAGCTGAAAGATTCCGTGTCCTCACAGAAAGCGAATGAACGAGAGACGGTAGTTTGTATGGATCACGATGAGGTAATGTGTTTATGTTGTTGTAAATAATGACTAGGCCTATTTCAGATTAATAATGGTCATCTGATGATAGTGAAGCAAAGTAAACTTTGTTTTAGTACTGCTCATTCATTTAGGAGTAAACACTGCAGTCTAGTTCGCTCCCGTGAAATTGTGTACACGTTGCTTGGCAACGCCCTCCCGCCCGTCTATTACTCTCCCTTTCAGCTTTTCTTAATTGCATTTTCTTTTTATCTTTGATGGTTCAGCCCCGTTATCAGTCATTATGACGACAAATAACTGTCTCAAACAAGGCTCCCGCTCCCCTTCCCTCACCTGGAGGGATAGTTCTCAAATCGCGTTGCTGCGCTACACTGAAATCTGCTACCAATACGAATATGTGACCATAGAGCCTGCATGTGCAAACCCAAAATTGGACTGGGTGTGCGACCAGAGCAAATGCAGTAATAAAAACTATATAAAAACGTCTTTCTTTGCACTGATGGTCTTGTTAGCTGTTAAAGGTAATTTATGATTATCAAAGGAAACATGAGGCTGCTTAAAAGATATTCAAATGTTACTCGTAGTGGCTTTAAGTGTTTCTACAAAGCAAACGCATGTAGCTGCCATAGACTAGAGTGGGTGACAGGAGTGGATTCTCACTCCTGTCCCGTCCCAATCCCATGACAAAGTGAAAATAACAATCTTGTCCAAATCCCTGTTAATGACTAGAATGGCTCCCCCTTTAGTTTGGGTTTGAATTTTCTGGCGCTTGTTCATGATCATGTGTGTTGTCAGTAAACGTCATTATGCTTGTCAATGATTGGCTGGTTGCTCTGCAGCAACCAATAGCTCCATGGCAGCAATGAGGAAGAAGAACCACCAGACTAGACCAGAGCAAATCGTCACTGTGAATAACAGAATCTATATACCATACAGTCCTTTGGTTGAAAATATGCAAGCAGAGTTACAGAGGGGAATATAATTATTGCATGAAACAGCCCAGTCACATGCCATACATCCATCGAGGGTTGTGATGGTGAAATTAATCATGACAGCTATCAGTCAAAACACACACTATAGGTATTAATGGCATGACAACTTAATCTTTTTTCGTCAAGTATAAATCCAGCTTTAGGTCACGGATCCAAGTGGCTGAATTGAGTCTCCTCAGAGATAGATTGATGAAATGCAATTAGAAGGAGCTCAGATTAGAACTTATCAATACTTCTTATTGAAAGTGTCAAGCGCGACAATATGGTTTATATGTGAGGTTTTCAGGGCAGGTACAACTGAGGACCCAGGGTTTGACCCAGAAGACACTGTAGGGATGATGCGTCCCATCTGGTTCTGGGGACATTTTGGGATCAACCAGGAAGGGCTGGAGGATATGGCCCAACTGGATAAGTGGATGGAATCTTGTCCAGCTCCAATTAATTTGATCCTGAGGTTATGCACGTTCACCCCATAATATCCTCCACTCACACCCCACATTTTCCCCTTGTGTTCATGGTCTACAGTCAGCCTAATTTTGGAGGTGACCTGCTGCTTTTGAGATTAAGTTATGTATCACTCTCATAATCCTTGCTGACAAGTGTGTGTGAGTGGTGAAGCCAACTTCTGCAGCATGTCATCCACTAACAGATGGCATAAATCATTCTCTTAAACGCTGCATTAAGTATTAATCATTCTCAGTGCTGTCACTGTCACACAGCTCGGTGGGCCGTGGGCGTGCAAAGTGTGATTAATAGAGGTGGCTATTCAGGGAGCCACTTTGGAGCCCCCCATCTCTTTTCCTGAGCATCCCCCATTGGCTGCAGCAGGACTTAAGTGTCACCTGCGCTTCCGCAACATTGACCTCGAAGGGGTGGCCAAATAGGTCACAACGATAATTTGTTCTGACTCTTCCTTGAAGCATTAAGTAATGTACCTTTTTTAAGATTGGCAGGATATTATGTTCCATTTGGAACATAAAGAGTCTACTCTTGGAACATGAAGAGTCTACCAGCTTTTGTCAGTGATTCATTCTTTAGAAAAAAATCCAGAGGAAGACAACTGAAAAGACATATTTAAGTGCAGTGGGAGACACACGATTATCCCTGACAGAGTGTCTGGTCTTTTTACACTCTTAAATCTTCTATACTTCCTCCCAAATATTCAGTCATTTAGTGAAGACAGAAAGTTTCATGGAAAACGTCTTTCCGAAATTTGTTTCAATCAATTCTGCAGACAAATGCAGCATGAACTAACATAATAAAAAATATTTGTTTACAGCAAAATATTAGTTATTCTTGCAGGTGACTAATGCAAAGTATTTAGTATCATTTTGACAGATTTTCATCATTTAATTTCTCAGTATTACTGTTTTAATCCTGAGATTCCTAGTATTGGATTTTGCAAACCTGTGAAGTTAACCTATTTGACAAACAGTCATGGTCCATATTCCTCAACTCTGCTCGGATAGCTGTCCTAATCGAGAGATTCCTCTCATGAAACAAACAAGCAAAACACCCAAAAATGACATTGTTCACCTTCAAACGTATACATAGTACATATATACATACTTCCTTTTGGAACCATGATTGCTCAGAACCTTAAACAAGTAGTTATTTTTTCTAGGAAAGTTGATGGAGGTCTCCTAAACTTGACAAAGTAGGGATTTAATTCCCAACCATGACATTTCCTTACCCTCACCAAATCGATGTTGTGCCTTAACCTAACCAAACCTAAACCATAGCTAGTTCAGATTTAAATTATGTTTTTTTTGTAATAATTGCGCAAGGCACTGGCAATGCTAAAAAAAAGACTATGTAGGTTGTACTTAACGGACACATTTGCTATAAGAACCATAATGGAATGACACATTAAACAATGGTTCACTTTCATTTTCAGCCATCTATTATTGATCTCTTTATTGTGGATATGTAGCTCCTACAGGACAAATTAAACATCTCAAATTAGAGTGCACTACTTTGGCCTAATTGCAAATGCCGGCCGAAGCCTCCAGGTATCCACTCTGAATTTAAACATGTTTAAAGCGAATGGATTTCTGGTCAAGTATTGCTGGACATGTGTGGCTACTCTTTAAACTTGTTTTTAAAAGCATAATTAATCTTAATTACAGTGATTTTCTTTTTAGTATAGGCATACATTACATCCTCTCTCGTGTTGACGTAGATTTCTATTCATCATCTTTCATCATGTTTCCAGTCCCTAAAATGGCCCTCAAGTGATGTTCCGTGGCAGCGCTGGCTTCCGGATTAACACTCTCCTCTTTTTCTGCCGGCACTCCTTTGCCACCCTCGCCCCTCAGCGCCTTAAGCTCCTGCTCTTCTTGCCAGTGCCCTTAATCTGATGTTGATGCAAAGTGAAAGACCACTGGCGCTCCTACGACATCCCTGTCCAGCCCCTCCATGTCTTGTCTTCAGTCTACTGTCTGTGCATTCCATTTGTTAAGCTTCAGGCTCTGAGCTTCACCACCACCACCCCCTCCCCCCTCCTCCGGCACCCTCGCTGAGCTCCACTACTGCTGCAGCTGGGATGCTGCTTGACTCCAAACTGCAGTTGATGTGGTTTGGCGAGCCGCGCGAAGTGAGAAACAATGCATAATTATGTTGTCAGAGGACATAATGATGGGAACATCTCATTCCCAGGACACCACGTTGGGGTCCTATCACTTTGCGATCCGACTTTGTGCAAGCGTTGACAAAATGGAGGCTCCTGCTTTAGATGAGGGCAACAGGGGAAATCCAAAAGGTGCTTGTTTTCACCAATTTGAGCTGTTGTCTCCTCAAAGAAAGTTTGTTAGAGAGATTCTGAAAAATAAGTCCTCTGGCTGTTGCAGCTTCTACACACAAGGTATTTTTAGTAGGATTCTTTTAGTGCTTTTGAATTTCCAGCTGTCAAGCAAGGGGGTTCATCCGTAGGGTCATCCTCAAGGCTAGCTTATATGTTGAAGCAAATTAATGTGATGTTGTAAAATGCACTACAAGACATGGACGAGCCTAGTTCCTAGAGCAATTAACCTTGAGAGATAACCCTAGGGAAGTGGTTGGACTTTATTTCTTTCTGTCAACGTTGGCTTTGATAATAAGACCACTAAGATATGTATCAGCTTCTGGTGAAACTTGTTTTAAATTGTTGCTTTTTCAGCTGAATGCAATTGCAATATGATGGTTGAATAATGTTTATTGATGTGCCATCAATGATAACAAATTATGTCCCTGAACTCCACACAGCATCATTTGAAATTTTGGACAGAGATGCATGTGCACACGGGACATAAACAATTAACATAAAACGATGACGAATGCCTACTTTTTAAGATACACATTCCATCAACACCTGCAATGAGAGGGAAATTGCAATTTCACAGAATTTGCCAAATCAGCAGTCCGATTTCAACATTATTACATAATTATAAGAAATAATTAGGAGAAAAATTGATATTTCTGAACATCTTCCTAAGCACAAGCTGCATGCTGAGAAAATGTGATGTGTGGCAGCAGGTGATCTCCAACTATATAGAAGAAAGGCAGGTGGAGGAGGGAGGATATTATACGAAGAAGCCTCATGAAGAGCAGCTCAGCCCCCCACTGCCAGGTGTCCTGAGAATTACTTGATCACTTAACTCATCAACCTTACCTCATTTTACTTTGGCTGTGATATGACGCTGTTAATGTCCCAAGGTGAAGATTAGTAAGAAAATGGCTCTTCATATGTTGTCAGTATAGTTATCTCTGAGCAAAAGGCTCTAAAACCCATCTATATACAGGTCCTTCTCATATAATTAGCATATTGTGATAAAGTTCAATATTTTCTGTAATGTACTGATAAACATTAGACTTTCATATATTTTAGATTCATTACACTCAACTGAAGTAGTTCAAGCCTTTTATTGTTTTAATATTGATGATTTTGGCAAAAAAGTAAAGAAAAACCAAAAATCCCTATCTCAAAAAATTTGCATATTTCATCCGACCAATAAAAGAAAAGTGTTTTTAATACAAAAAAGTCAACCTTCAAATAATTATTATATCAGCCTGTGGCACTGCTGAGGTGTTATGGAGGCCCAGGATGCTTCGATAGCGGCCTTAAGCTCATCCACAGTGTTGGGTCTGGTGTCTCTCAACTTCCTCTTCACAATATCCCACAGATTCTCTATGGGGTTCAGGTCAGGAGAGTTGGCAGGCCAATTGAGCACAGTAATACCATGGTCAGTAAACCATTTACCAGTGGTTTTGGCACGGTGAGCAGGTGCTGAAAAATGAAATCTTCATCTCCATAAAGCTTTTCAGCAGATGGAAGCTGAAGTGCTCCAAAATCTCCTGATAGCTAGCTGCATTGACCCTGCCTTTGATAAAACACAGTGGACCAACACCAGCAGCTGACATGGCACCCCAGACCATCACTGACTGTGGGTACTTGACACTGGACTTCAGGCATTTTGGCATTTCCTTCTCCCCAGTCTTCCTCCAGACTCTGGCACCTTGATTTCCGAATGACATGCAAAATTAGCTTTCATCCGAAAAAAGTACTTTGGACCACTGAGCAACAGTCCAGTGCTGCTTCTCTGTAGCCCAGGTCAGGCGCTTCTGCCGCTGTTTCTGGTTCAAAAGTGGCTTGACCTGGGGAATGCGGCACCTGTAGCCCATTTCCTGCACACGCCTGTGCACGGTGGCTCTGGATGTTTCTACTCCAGACTCAGTCCACTGCTTCCGCAGGTCCCCCAAGGTCTGGAATCGGCCCTTCTCCACAATCCTCCTCAGGGTCCGGTCACCTCTTCTGGTTGTGCAGCGTTTTCTGCCACACTTTTTCCTTCCCACAGACTTCCCACTGAGGTGCCTTGATACAGCACTCTGGGAACAGCCTATTCGCTCAGAAATTTCTTTCTGTGTCTTACCCTCTTGCTTGAGGGTGTCAATGATGGCCTTCTGGACAGCAGTCAGGTCGGCAGTCTTACCCATGATTGCGGTTTTGAGTAATGAACCAGGCTGGGAGTTTTTAAAAGCCTCAGGAATCTTTTGCAGGTGTTTAGAGTTAATTAGTTGATTCAGATGATTAGGTTAAGAGCTCGTTTAGAGTACCTTTTCATGATATGCTAATTTTTTGAGATAGGAATTTGGGGTTTTCATGAGCTGTATGCCAAAATCATCAGTATTAAAACAACAAAAGACCTGACATATTTCAGTTGGTGTGCAATGAATCTAAAATATATGAAAGTTCAATTATTATCATTACATTATGGAAAATAATCAACTTTATCACAATATGCTAATTATATGAGAAGGACCTGTAGGTATAGATTTCGACAATTAATTTCGCCATCAAGGCCTCAAGTTTGCACCTTCATGGAAGATATTATTACACAAAAGTACAGTACTTATAAAAAGGATAAAAAGCTGCAAGTAGACTCCTCATGAAAGGATTGGATTTTTTCTGAACTTTTACTAAATCACATTGATCTTTGAAAGCAGCTAAATCTTCACAGTGTGCAGCCATACCAATGTATTTGAGAAGCATTTAAAGACAGTGGAAAATGATCCCTTTTAAGCCAGGGTGTGGCAAAGGCCGTTTTGATATATTTTTACTCACACAAACACAGTTTTTGACACCTACATTTTGGAACAAAATGGCATATGTGTAATCGGAAATGATTGTGTTTCTGTGATTTGGATGATAAAACATGCTACATATTTGATTGTTTGGAATTTGAATGAAAGTTTACACAGCTTTTTGTATTACAGCCCTGTTTTTACATTTTCATTGAACTATGTGGAATATCGCAATATATGCAATATGCATTGTATCGCAAAGTATAGTGATATTCGTAACTTGAGCCATGTATCGTGATACATATCGTATCGTGAAGACCTTGCCAAAACACAGCCCTAAGTTAAAGTAGAACATTTTTCAGATTCCACATTAGTGTGCACAACCCTTATTATTCTGGGCAGCAGCCATGTATAACAAATGAACCCCTTGCTCACCAACTTCCAGCAGCAGCTCTGTACATAAGCCAGCAGAATGTCCTTATTCTGCACATATCTTACAATCTTTTTAGGATCTGCTAAATTGTCTTCTGCAGCACAATTACAGATTTCTTAAAGAAATGGAACTGTAAAGGGACCAATGCCCAAAGGGACTTATCTCTGAGTTTTTTCATGTTGAAATGAGGTTGTGCAGAAAGGTCTCACAAATGTGCTGAGGTCCTACCTGTACATTTGTTTCTTGTTTAAAGTTCGGATGTAACAGTATGCCAATGCCTATTGTGTGTATACGTATATATAAGCATTTATATATGAGTGATTCTTGAGAAGCGGGACAAAAGGCAGTCTTCCAATATTAACTGCTGTTATGTTTAAAAGTAAAAAATATTTAAAATTGTAGATGTTATAAGGGATTACGAATAGAATGTCTGGAGCACAATTATCCCTTTTAAATTGAATCTTATCAATATTATGTCAAATATATGACACTTGTTATCTTCTCACGACATCCAAAACAGTATGTCCACAGAGAAGGGTTCAATCATGCAATAAAAACCTATTAAAAATGTACTTTAATGATTAAAAATAGCTTTTTTCATCAAAAGCAACACTAAATAATCTCTCATATCAATAAAAACAGTTTTTCTACAACACATTCATGTTTTATAAGGTTTCAAAGTGGTGGGACACTTTTTGTCACCACCGTCAGACAATCCATTAAAATGTAATAAAAGCAGCTGTCGCTATGAAGGACAATTTTGTCACGTTCTACCTCTGCAGAGTACATTAGAGTCAGACAGGCTCTGATAAGTGTTGTAGTTTTAGAATATTTTACAATCCAAATTGAAAGGCCTGCCTCACAACCATGATATGTCAACACCGACTTACAATTTCTGAAGACGTTTTTTTTTAAGTTTCGATCATTTTATTTTCCTGAAGCAGTTCTTACTAGCACCTATCATCAACAGAAAAAACAAAATGGCTACTAGATAAACTCCATCTGTTCTGTTTAAGAAATGTTAAATACATGTCAACACCGTCAGATGTCAACTCTGTCAGATTTCCTGTCTGACGGTGGTGACAGGCCAATGACAGAGTTGACATTCAAAGTGAAGGCCATCCTGAAGAAAAGCACCCCCACAGCATGATGCTGCCACAACCATGTTTCATGGTGGGGATGGTGTATATAGGGTGATGTGTAGTGTTAGTTTCCGCCACACATTGCATTTTGCATTCAGACCAAAAACTTCAAGTTTAGTCTCATCTGACTACGCTGTGTCCCCCGCATGGCTTTTGGCAAGGGTTGGAAGAAGGTGCTCTGTTCAGATTGCAGCAATAGGTGGTTCTACAGCATTGACTCAGGGGGCTGAATACTTTTGCACGCCACACTTTTCAGCTTTTTATTTATAATTTTTTTTTAAACAATATACATTTTCATTCCACTTCACAATGATACGCAACTTTGTCTTGGTTTATCACATAATCCCAACACAATAAATGTACAAGTGTGGTTGTAACGTGACAGAATGTGGAACATTTCATGGGGTATGAATAATTTTGCAAAGCACTGTATATATACAGTATATACAGTATATACTTCAATAGAGTTTATCTAAATAAATAATTAAGTGGTTCAGTCACTAAATTGGATCGTCTCTTGCCTCTTGTGTCAATTCTTCGAGAGCAAGAGAGCTGCCGTCACTTTGTCATGCACAGTCCCACTTTCATAGTCCAATAAACCAGAGTGTAAAAGCACAGATTCCCATTGCAGAAAATACTGATGTATGCATGCATGGCTGCCAATGTCATGCAGAATTTATTGTGTGGTGGTGCATTGTGCTTTCTTTTCCTCACGCACAAGGAACTCATCATAGCTCAAACAGAGCATAGTGATTTGAAGCTTCGGAGGGTTTCCTGGAATTGCCTTTTCTTTGTTGAAGCTAATTCTGAACTGTAAAGGAGAGAGAGGACGGTGATCAGCAGAAAGGCAGAGCTAGGTGATCGAAAGGCCATCACTGGCCTGTTTGTATGACTCAGTGGAAAATTTGCCTCAGTGAGTGCGGCTCGGACCCAATAGAGGTGCTTTCTGGGGCGAGCTTGAGCCCATTCTTCAACCCTCACCTCCCTCACAATGGGCCAATAGTTTAATTAGCTTTCTAACAGTGTATTTTGGCAGCCTTCCCTGTCTCTGTTCCCCCAGGACTTCTTACTTCAAACACTGCCCCCTCTGGTTGGCTGAGTTCCAATAGACAGCGCCGCTCACCAAGATCTTCTTCCCTTTCACTCCCTTACTCTCATTGTCGCAAATTTATTTACAGCACATGAATAAAATATGCATTTGAATTTTGATGCACATTTTTTTGAGTAATCTAAATGCATCATCACAATGATGTTTTTTTAATTTAAATAATAAAAAAAAATTCAAGTATGTTGATTTTCTGTGCGATAAGGCTCTTGAATATTGTCTTTGTCCATGCAATTTTTCCAGCGGTGAATCGGATTATCATGGTTTTTGATAACGTCTGACTCCAAATGGCGGGGACAGAAGTGAAATGCAGATTCTTTCAAAATGGTATTTTCCACCCTGAGAGTTTTGAGGCTGTCTTCAAAGTGCTGTGACTGAGGCATAGCTAATCGCTTTAAACAAGGCATTTTGTTCCTGCCGTCTTCACTTGGCCTGACTTGGCTGGAACATGGTTTTGTCTTTCTTCCTCCCCTTTTCTCTCTTCACATGGCATCAACAGCAGACAGTCAGACGCTCACTGATTAATCCTTAAGAGACCTGTTGGAACACTTGTACATGCATCTTTATTATTTATTATTTTTGAAAATACACAGTAGGGGAGAATGGGGTAATCTGAGCCACTTTTTACATTTGTTAAGGGAGCTAAAATTATTTATCACTCAAATTTACACATTTCCCATTAATTCAGGATGTTTCCTAGAAATGGGCATTAGCTGAATTTTTTCAAGACAAAGGGCAGTGAAAATATGAATGTTTAAAAAAAAAGTTGTCATGTGGCTCACTTTACCCCAGCTGTGGGGTAAACTGATCCACTTACTTTTTCCACTCTGAAACTACCAGAACAACACATATTGTAACAGTAAGAATCCTGAAAGCTAGCCACACATTCCAGAACTAATGTCGGACTAGTAAAAGAATGATGGGGTTTGGTAAATTAAGCAAAGCACTTGAAAGTAACTCTGAACAAAATCAAATACAACATATTATAATTCAAAAGGTTTTAATAAGATTCAAATGAAAGATAGAACCAGTTAGATTAGAACACAGTCTGGGGGTCAGAACATAGGACCCTTAGAGCCAGCGAGAACAGCCTGGGACTCAGAACACAGGAGAAGACCCAACTGTATTATAACATCAGCCTGTCATACTCTACAACTAGGCCTACTCTACATTTCAGCCCTGAAGGTTACAGGGAAAGATGAGAAGGTGCTCTTTCCGTGTGGTTGCCCCAGGTTGTCTTCCTGGTGTATTTCCTTGGCATGATGGCTTTTCTATAATGTTTATGACATTAAAATAAAATATATGTTATGTAATATTACATTAAAATATGTTTAAGACTAAACTTAACTTGTGCCTCATGGTGGGCATTTGGCTCACTTTCCCCCACCACCACAATTTGAGAAGAAAACTACCTCTCTTAGTATTTCAGGCTAATCTTCAGTTATCAGCATCACATGGTTTCATATGTTGGTAGTTCATCAACACGTATGATAGAAGAAAAATTACTTTTACATGCAAAATACCTATTTTGGTGAAAAAAAACATGCTTACCACAGCACCATGAGGTCCTCTCTTTCAGGGCCATGAGGAAATGAGAGG
The DNA here is from genome assembly GCF_949987685.1 of Ammodytes marinus. NCBI lineage: Eukaryota > Metazoa > Chordata > Actinopteri > Uranoscopiformes > Ammodytidae > Ammodytes > Ammodytes marinus. The sequence continues at coordinate 15,769,381 of NC_137217.1, read as the reverse complement.
GGCTTGAAAACATATATCTCACATGACCACAAATGTTTTCCGTTGCCTAGATACAGGGGGTGGCTCACATTACCCGATGCCTCAGATTCCCCCGTTCTCCCCTATGACCCCAAATAAGCCATGGCTTCAATGTTGCTTCCATGCTGATGTTTTTCTCATTGCATATATGGAACTCATTATGAGCAAAAAAGATTGTTGAGTAGGAGTGGGCTGCTAGGTAGTCAGTACTGGACTTGATCCTCATTTCCTCACATTCCACATGTCCTTAAAACACCAGCTGAATTAACAATGTCTTTTAGTATGGATCTTTCACACATCCACACTGCAGGAGAACCAGTTCAGGGCAGGTTAACTTGTCGAACACAAAACCAATAACAGTTGAGTGCTTCATACAAATCAGTGACATTTTACAGAACCTTCTTAGACTTGAGGTCAGTTTAATAATTTTTAATCAGTTTAATCAACAGTGAGGCAAGGAATTGACCAGCCATGACAGTTGGGACACTTAGGACTTGTGTTTATTTGGTGTCTTTGTGGCCATCTCACCTTGGATTGAGTGTGAAAGCACATCCTTCTGTGTGATTGTTGGATGTCTATTCCCATTTCTCTAAACGTCCATCTTTCTTTGAGTGATGGCCAGACTGCACAGGATCTCTGTAGCAGCAGCAGCAGCAGCAGCAGCAGCAGCAGCGTTTATCGCACGTATAAATTAATGCTTACAGACTGAGCCACACATGCTGACTCTCAGGCAGGCACATATGAGCCCCCGCTGGACTGGAGCCTTGGCTCCGGACGCAATCAGACTGATGCAAAACACCACGCGACTGGGCAGGTGGCAGCTGCAACAGGAAGTTAGTCCACTGCAGGCCAAAACCCCATGTGTTCATCAGAGCTCCCCGGATACTAGCTGATCAGGTGGACATTGACGGCTAGCTGGGTGGCAGCCCAGAATGGGTGACAGAGCAGGTGGAATCTGGAGCGGATGAAACTGTTTAAAGTTGAATATGTGTGCCTCTTTAGTTGAGTCTGACTTTTTGCCCTCCAAAGCATTTCATTGTTAAGTTTTTCTTTTATCAGTTCTTTTAAGTGTTGTGCTTGTTGACATTGTTGTCAGTCAGATTAGCATTGTTGTTCAGAAGTGGCCCCCCCAGGAGAGTAATGAGTGCACAGGGCCATCTGGACTACCAGGTTGTCTGTTGTTTAAAAGGAACTGAAGCTGCTCACTTAGGGTCAGTTCAAGTTTGGTTAACTTTTTCTTACCGTAAGAATTAAGAGCTACTTCAGAAATCACCCCCATGTTTTTGTTCTTTTAGATCATCCCATTTTTCTTTTGGTTGGTTTTCATCCATCTTGTTTTAATGAGCATTTTTAACGCATTAAAATTATTAAGTGGAAAATAAGGCTGAGCGCTAAAATGTTAAGGAGAATTATATATTATTTTACTCGATAGAAATTTAACAAGTATTCGACTAAAGTTCAATACAATGAAAACATCCAACCTGGGATATCGTAACACGTTTGTCACATATCTACAGACCGTGACAGAGCACCTTTCTCAGGGCTGGTTTCAGTGTTATCTTTCTCTGCTGCCTGTTGTATCAAACCTTGAACAAATACTGGATACACACAGCTTTCTTTTTCAAGTATATTTAAATTATCTCTTGACTCCCCCACTGTGCACCAGCTTCACAGGTGCAGTCCCTTCCTACACTGATAATCCCTTTAAATGTCATGCCTAAATGGCCTGTGTGCTTAGCTGGAGTCACCAGCCTTTGAAATAACTATTCAGCTGACAAAGAGCTGAGGCTATTGTACAGTGTAATCGATTATAGTAGCGGCATCTTTTTCACTCAATGGTCAACACTGCCTTTGATCTATGTGACATTTGCTGCCATGCAAATGGCTTGCCTGTTCTGTAATTTGGTGTTAGAATAGTTTAGCTCGGGTTTAGAACAGGTCCTGTTCACTGGTGTTTAATGGAATTCATCACAAATGCCTGAAAACCTTTTTCTTTCTTTCAAAACTACTGCCTAACTAACTGCCTGCTGTGTTAGGGATGAAAATAAGTCAACTTGTGAGGACCTCTATTCATCTTCAGTGCTCACAGCCACATTTAGAAAATCATAGAGAACAAAGGCCATCTTACTCAGTTGAGTGAGCTTGGTTCCTGATCCGGATTAATTACCCAGAAGAAAACTTTAAAAACGAGTAAACATATATCTGCTCTTTGTCTCCTCTTAATTGATGCCAAATGGAGAAAGAAAGAGCACACGTCTTATGCTGCAAGCACAACAGGATTCATGTGTTGTGAGCGAGAAAAACACATAGCCTAACCCTAACCCTAAACTAAAAAGCTCACTGAAATGCTTCTCTCCCACCCCTTCCTTTCATGTGATCCTCCTGTATGTAGGTTTATGGTTGTGTAGTCAGCAATTGGTTGCCTTTGTGTTATGGGAATTGACAGGCAGCAGAGCGGTGAAGCGGCTACGGGGTATGTGGTTTAGCACTTGATAGACACCAGTTTTTTTCTCACTTAGTAGTCTGGATGCTACAGGCATTTGATTAGGATGCACAGTCAAATGGACTTGGCCTAGCTGGTCAGGAGTTGGCTCAGGTCAGTCAGGTTGGAATCACAAACAAGGGTCTCTGATTCTTTTTTGTGTGGGAGATCGTGAAGAAATCGTGGACACTTACTGCAGAAACTGTGTTAATGTTCCTCAAGTGAACCCTCTGTTCATCTCTTTGCTGAAGTGAAGGTGGTCATAGAGCACATTCACACAGCAGGAAGTGGTTTACTGACTGTAGCAGCTAAACCACTGAAGGGAATCAAATATTTGCATTAGCTGTTCCAGTTGTTACATCAACATAGGGGAAGTGTTAACAGGTGGAAAGTCAACATACAGTAGTTCCACAATCTCTAGTTATGTTTCCATTTTCAACATTTATATGAATGGAATTGAAAAGTTGAATGACGCTGACAAGAAAAATAATTAAATTAAATTTAAAAAAAATTAAGAAATGTGTAACTTAAAATATGAAACATGAAAAGTTGAAAAGGTTTGAATTATTTTAAATATAATTGAGAAGTAAAATAATTCCAATAATATATGAAATAAGGGAAATACATTGAAATTTGGATAAAAATTATATATCGACTCAAATTAAAACTTTTTCACTCAAGTTTACAGTTCCAGAAACCAGTGAAATTGCTGATCCCTTTAGGAGTTTATTGAATCAACAAGAAACTGCAGAGTAACACTATACTTATTTTATGAGATACATATGCTTTATAGTTCAACATAGGTCAAGGACCTCCGCAACTGCGCTTAATAGAAACACTGTTGCTTTGGACTTACATTTGCAAATGAGTTCCTTTTATGGCTCTTAAATGTAATTTGCCCCTTTCACACCAACGCAAAATCGGAGCTAGAGTCCAGTTAGAGCAAGTTTTTTGGTTTCGCACAGCCAGAGAGCCGGCTCTGGGCTGGAAAAACTGGTGCTTGTCCAGCTCCAGGTTTGAGCTGGGCTAGAAAATGTGAACCGCCTACGTCAGGGGCCGGGGAAGGGATTATCCAGACCAAATCATACCTCATGCCCGCCATATTTAAAAACACCGCTACTACAAGACACAAACACAACATAATTACCAAACGTAGTGATAAAATCGAACGGCGAAAATACGCTGTATGGGTCCTGTTTAAGCAAAGCGAGAGGCAGCACATGTTAAAAAATAAGACGTATCCGCCGCTGTTGTTGTGCATAAAGCTAGCGCTAGCTTTAGCGTAAGCCACGAGAGCAGCGGTGTTGGGCGACATACACAGACGTTTACAGTGACGTCATGACGTTGCTCTCTTGTCGGCTCTGGTCGGTGTGAAACCAACCGGTTCGTATTAGGCTGTAACCAGTTTTGAACTGGCCCCAGCATAAGCCCGGAGCTGGCTCTTAGTTCATGTTGGTGTGAAAGGGGTAATTGAGCATTTATGAAACTAGAACCTAAAACGAGACAGATGTTGCAAATGGAGCCACCAGACAGGGGAGATTTCCTCCCCCCTTGTGAAATGGCTTTGATATACAGTCCTGGAAGCTTGTTTTTCTTTGTTACCATCCCAGCGGTTCCCACATCTTATCTTCTTAGGAGTTGAAGTGGAGATAAATGTTAATGCAGGCACAGCAAGCCACCAGCGCCATGGGAGAAAAGATACCAACTCAAAATAAACCAACTTAAAAAATAAAAAACGCCTTGTCAGCAGTGTGAACTCAGATCTCTCCCTACCCTAAACCCTAAACCCACAGAAACTGGGAAGGGGAATAATATATATGTTTGGGGTTTTTTTCACTGAAAAGAAGAAAACAGGAGACAACACACTCAATTTCCTTTATCTTTAACGTCCTTGTGTTCCCTTTGTGTTGCACTGCTATTAGTACAGAGAGGCCTGTTATTGGTGGAATAATATTTTTGACTCCTATTCTACTGAAATGTGAGATACTTTATTTTAATCAGCAACTCACCAGCAGGGATGAAATATTACCCCACATCTTTAAAGTAAAGGAGAAATAAATTTCCAGATGAACTGCAGCTCACTGCATTCCGTGTGAATACAGGTGTAGGAAACCTTTGTGTCCTTGTTACCCTGAGAAGATGAAAAGGGAAATGTTGAACTGTGTGACTACTTCATTGGATTCACAGTATTAAAAAGGCCTTGGAATTGTTTTCCTTTTTCCTAAAGGGCTTAGGGCCCTTACACTTTTTCTCATCCCAGATTGTGAATTTATCCCCCACTGCCAACTAAAAATAAAATAAAATATTTACAATACATATTTGTATCAGAGATTCATTGTCTATCATTCTCTAATTTTTTGCTTTGACAGCTTGAAGTTCAGTTTTGAGAAGTAGATCTTTGTTATAGTCATTGACCTTTAGGCTACATCTCCAGACAGTGCATGTTCTTGCTTACGGTTACTCCAGCTAATTGTAGTTTAGTAGTTGAATGTGTCAAACGGTCCTTTTCAGAGCCTGAATCTTTAAGCCGCACCTTCCAAGAAGCCCAGTCTGCTTTTATTTGCCCTGAATCTAACTGCTATATAATGTCAGGGGTATCTAATTGCGCTTTTCCACTGCGTCGTATCAGCTCCACTCACATACTTGGCGTTTCCACTGCAAAAACATGGTACCTGGTACCTGGTAGCGGCTGCTTTTTTGGTATTGCCTCGCTCGAGGTTCCAATTGAGCTGAGCTGAGCCGATGCTTAAAGGTGACGTCGGCAGACTGCCGGCCACTGATTGGCCAGAGACTCCTGGCTTCATTCTGTTGTATATACTTCCAAATTCTCCAGGACTTTTCAAGTGTATTTTGTCTCGCCACGTGCAGCCTTCTCTGGCTCTAATTAAATGTCCATAAATTTGCTGGGCTCACCCAGTGTTGTGTTGGTTGTTGGGGATGTTACTTTAAGCATACTGTACACGACACGAGAGGAGACATGTAGGGCAGCTAGCAGCTAGCCTAGTTAGCCAGCTGGGACAGAAATTATAGCGACCGATTACATTACAAGCCTTGGACTGCACTGATTACCTCAATAAATTATTCAGGCTGAGACATGGCTTGCATTTGAAAACACGTATCCTGAACCATGCACTAAACGGTGAACTTTATGATGCCTGGGTTTACATGGATAGGGAGGATCTACAGTATGTAACGCATCCCTACAGCTGACTGAGTGGCATACACATCTGGACACTAATCCTCCCTTTTAATGGCCCGTAGCAATAATCTTCTACTTCTTTTAGCAAACAGATACAATGGGGGGGTATTTCTTAAACATTTTCCATCTGTATTTTTTGGCGGTTGGTTCAGTTAATAGTACACCACCTGCTCGTAATTTGTGCTTTGCTTCTTTGCTCCGGAGTCGGCTTTCTGCCCCTTTGTAAAACGACCCCGCCCACATTCAGGAGGTACTATTTGCAGTGGAAAACAACCTGTGTTGCTACCAAAACCGCGTTGAGCTGAGTCGAGTAGAGTTACATGTGCGTTGGAAAAGCGCCATATGGGTGTGCTTATCACAGGTGGAGGTATAGTGCTATGTAATTTTTCTGTGTTTTCAGTTTTTTTTCTTAATTAATCTGGAATATGAGGCAGAAAAATAGGCATAGTTTTTTTAATATTTGCAGTTGCTAAATTCACTCCATACTGTTCGAGTCGGGTACCATGTGAAAGTTAAAAAAGTTGTAAAAAGCCTATTCTAGCCCCACAGAATCTGAGAAATTTCGTTGATTCGGGATGAAGTCTAGAAATCTGAAGAAAAAAAATGCGGTTGAAAGAAGTGATCTTACTTAACTTCCTCCACTGTGCTTGAGGGCAAACGCTCGAAACTACGTTAGCTGTCAATAGCATAACACAGAAGAATCGAAGACCAAGCTGTCAGCAGTCGAGTCTCATTGGAGGCAATGTATCGATATCTCTGGTGCTGCTGCATCGACTACGATCGCGACAGTGTTATGAATCTGCAATGCTGCAAAGTGAGTTTTACCATTTAAAACAAAGTCATATAATTTTAAGATATCAGGTGTGAGGGTGTTGTATTTTTCAAATCTCAGTAAATGGCAAAGTCTATATTATATAATATTATTTATGCTGGGAGGGGCATTCTTTAAATAAAATAATAACCCTTCCGCCACCCCTTCCCAACCCAGTAATTTCCATACAGTCTATTATTACCTACACCTCCTCCAGATACTATGTTGCAGCATTTTTCAGGGTATTGGCTACCCTGAAGCTCAGCACCTCTACTGTACCTGTTTACCATCACCATCTCCAACCCTTCCTTTTCTTAGTCTGTTCCCTGGCCTTCGCTTTGTGACTGGCCCCAACCAGCCACCAGGGTTGAGTTATTAATGCCCGGAGAGCCAGAGAGATGATTTCATTGCGTATTCAGGTGTGGGGATGGATGTCTCTCAGACGCAGCCAGGGGAGTGCTGGGAAGGAGAGCCTCTGTAGAGGATAAATACACCTTTCTCCTGTTGATGCATTGGACCACACTCATTGCAATGCAAATTGTGCATTCCCCCCCTTACTGCCTCCAGGATCACTCACCCATTCCCACCTGGATTCCCACCAGGCAGTCAGTCAGTCACCCCACACACAGGAGGCTTTCTGTGTGGAGTGGGACAGTCTTTAGGTATGGGCTGTCTCCCCAGCATGGTTTGGTTCCCATTTGTTGATGATGGTATGCAAAGCATTGTGCCTCATTTGTGCTGCATTACCCATGTGACTCCACAGGTTCTGGAGTTCATTATCCATCCTGACTGCCAGATAATTAAGGGCAGAGGCTGTAGTTGACATTTAAGCAAAGGTTGGAAATGGTTTCTTGGAGCAAACAGATCATGTTAGTACTTTTGTAACACACAAGAGACTGGGTTTTAAGTGTTTTGGTCTGTGTCTGTAAATTGGTTTCATTCACAGTTGGTTTTGAAAAGCCCCAGACAATAACAAAAGGATTTTATTTTTATTTGTTTTTTCAGGGTCACATGAGCACACAGCTGTGTAAGTTTATCACTCTGTCTCTTCTGCACTAAGTCCGATATTAATTTTTCTTCCTGCCGAGTCTGGATATGGACTTCTCATGTACAATCCTGTGGATTTCAAGTAAAACAGGATAAAGGATAGATTAGTTTTCAAAGTGGTTGAGTGTTAGAAGAATAGTGTGACATTTTCTAAATGAACCAGAACACACTGGTAGCGAACAAATCGCATCAATACCTCACACTCGGTTTAGGTGACATTGTCCCAAGCAGAATGTTTTTTGTTTGGAACTGTAATCCTGGGTGCTAGGGACATTGAAAAAAGGGATTCCAGGAAGTCCATTAATGATGATGAAAGAAAGGCTGATCGTGTGCAGAAACATCAGTTTAACCAATAATATCAGAACAGAACTGATCATGCTGCTTTACTTGAACGTACCATGAAGGACTGTGCTGACAACGGTCAATTCATTAGATTATGACTCATTCTATGTATCTTCCATGGTTTACTGCATTTTCTATTTATTTATAGCTGAAAGTAGTGTGCAGGATAATGTGATGATATACAAAGCATTTGCTCACCATCAGGGATTTTACACCATGTAAAGTTTTGCTACTGTATATATTGCAACTGGTATTCTCACATACTGCTTTTTACTGTCTCTGTTGGCTGATTTGGTTCTCAAACAAATCCGAACCTAAATCAGGTTCTCTACTAATTAACAATCTGTACAAGTACTGCTATGTGGTTGTCATATACTCACAAGCTAGGGTTGACAGATCATTATTTTACTTTGAAAGTAAGAAAAGAAGAAGTGCACATTTTTATTGAGATTGGACTTTGATGACAGTCCACTCTCAGACTGTGGCTTTATTGTAAAATATCACCTTAGCTGTTGTTGATCCGTTAGGATAGGGCTCAGCCACCTCTTTGATTATATCCTTTCCCTTTTGTGCTGTGTTTGATTATTCAAGTGGGCATTTGTCAGAGAAGTAGCCCCTTAAAGCTTGGGCCAGCGTCCTTATGCCTATAACATATGCAAATACAGGCGATATGTAAGCAGAGACTGTAGTTAAATCTCTAATTAGATAGCACAGAAGGGATTATAGAAGTAAAGAGGAAGAGATACAAAATCTAACACCAAGAGCTACATGTCGCACTAGCAGCTCTTATGAGCAGAAAAATACCCACAGCCGTGATAAACTGCACATATAAAACCAGGGAAAATATGTACGTATCCCCATGACTGTGGCGGCAAATTGGAGTGTCTGGTAAACAAGTTGCCACATTCTTTTATGTCCATGTGAAATCAAAGAGGAGCTACAGCACCCATCCTGTGGACGAAGCGAGGCTCATCACTTCCGCAGTGTAAATCAGGAGTTATTTCGGTCTTGTGCAAAGTCAGAGAGGTTATGTATTAATTTATCGATGGAGTAATCTGTCTTGGTGCACTCAAGATTAAATTTGCCGTAAACACTGAGATAAGTGTTTAAACAAAGTGACAAAACCAGAAGGTGAACAAAATCTGTAACGTCTAGAGTCTGTATATCACCTCTACTCCTCCCGTCTCCTTCCCATCCCGCTCCCTCTCCATTTTGGTCCATCTAACAGTGCAGTGCTGTATTGCACAAAGGGCTCCACAGCAGGCTGATGAAACTGTTGCTACCAGTTTGTAAAAAAAGAAAGGAAAAAAAATACACCAGAATGCACAAAAGACCAAATTGTGAAACATTTCTTAACCTCAGCCACAAACTAGTATCAGTCTGACTGCGCTGGGCATTGCACTAAATTATGCTGTAATGTTTCAGGTAAAAAAAAATGGCCACTGACACTCACGCACACCCACTGGTCCTCGAGAGAGGTGGGGACGGAGTGTGTTTTGTCATGATAGATGAGCTGGATCTCTCCCGGTGCGTTATGAGGAGACGACATTCCCGGGCAGCCCTGGCCTCACAATCCCTGGTTCCTTCTCTTCTGAATGATGAGACTTTTTCTAAGGAGGAGTCTGCAGGCTTCATTTACCGAAGCTGCGGGGAATAATATAGTGCCGGCGTTTGGATGTGTCAGGTCCCATATCTCTGGCTGTTCTATTAGAAATAGACCCCGGCGCGGGACAATTAACCCTTGGCCTCAGCAGCAGATCTGTGCAGTAACGGCCCAGCACGGGGCAATAAATCAAACCTAGAGGGGGAAGCGCCACACTCCCTCCCCTGCTGGTTTGGCGTCTACTATCACCCACTGGGCCATGCTTACATGATGGCAGATATGCTCCGGTGTTATCACATAATCACTGAAGGTGCAAGAGTGATGTGTAAGGGGTTGGCTGTGGGCAAGGGCACCCGAAGTGTGTTTGTGCTGCAGTGAATACACAGTCTAGAGAAAGTTCAACACCTTGGACCGACTGTAACATCTTAAACCGAAGAGCAACAACTCGGCTCGCCTTCTTTAATATCTCATGCTGCTTTCTGGCAAGGCACAAATAGTTTGATATACAGCCTGGCAAGGTTATAGGTTTTATTCACCTTGAGTACATGCTGGAGGTTCACTGGTTGTTAAGCTCAATGCTGCCTTTTCATCTCCTGCAATTTCCTCGGTTAATAGAGAATAGACATTCTGAAATTCACTGATCAAATGGGGACACATATGTCCGTAGCAACCATTTTATACAGAATAATAGCACCGCTAATGCAGGCCTGCTAATTCAGTGAAAAATCCATCACTGCATCTTCTATAGGTACTTCATAATGAAATCTTCTGACATGTTCAGCGGTGGCAAACTAATATGAAGCTGCAGTAGGAAATGCTCTGTGTGCGTCAGCAGTAACTTAACACGGCTCCAATAATGCTTCAGGAAACTGATGGATAAACAGTAAAATGAGGCTGTTACCTGGAAGCTGCAGCAGATATGTAGGAAGGAAAAAAAACTCCAAAGCACAGACATTTGATTACACATTAGAAAAGAGAACAATAGTTTTCTCTCCAATCGTCAACACGTCAACACAGAGCCAATAATAGCGCAATACACAAAACTTGGTTTGACGTAACTGTCAACAGTCTGGTCTGTGTTCTCCCTGGCCAAGCAGCAGTTCAGGGTCAGCCAGGTTATCCCCTCATGTTGAAACTTGTGTATTTGTGGCTTAATGCAGCATTTTTTTGTGAAATTAAAGTAAGCCGCATGGATTAGGGTTAGGGAAAAAAAAGCCAAAAACAAGACCTGTGTTGTTTTGAGCATAGAGAACTGTTAAATGCCAAAGTTGGCATAGAATGTCTTCTACTAACTTTTTTGTCTGATAGTTTCTCATCGGGAAATAGGTAACATTTCTAAAGCTGTTTTAAGGCCAATTTTAACCACTGATATATTAAAAACTAGGACATATTCCTCTTACGTTAAGCTATATTTAGCTATGTTTATATTTTACCAGAATGTATCAATGCAAACTATTCTGGTATTTGTGCCGAAACCCAGTGGTAGTCTGACAATCTCAAACAGTACCACGCTCTACTCTTTCTGTTGTCCTCCTCCATTTTTATTGATCCGCAACATACCAGACCAGTACAACAACCACATTTACCCGTTAATGACTAAAAGCTGTGTGTCGCTGGTAAAAAAAAAGATAATTATGCTCTGCTCTACAGTGAGGCTGGCTTCGTTTTTTGGTCTACAGCCTGTCGTATAGAGACCATTGGTTTAATGGCAGATTAGAGATAAGAACGAGCAGCCATAAAGCTGCAGAGCACAGGGGTCACCTTCAGGACCTGCTCATGGTTATGCCCATCATTAGCATGTCGCATCCCGTGTTGTCCACTCCAATTACTGCTGACATGGTTCTGGTCTTATTGCTGGGTTGTTCAAACTGCCCACTGCAGATCCTAATTCCCACACTGATGGACTAATGTGAAATATGGCAGCAGATGCAGAGAGCAACGACTGAAGCACATTATTCTGGACCCGAGAGCCACAAAAGCCATAGCTATTAAATATAATTTGAAAAAATTAGCTTTTTGGCGCGTGTAATGGCAGGTTGTGAGGTATTATGATAATCACAACATTCCCCGGGGTGCCCACTTTCCCCAAATGTTATTACTATTTGTTTGCCTCTGTGAAAGGGTTTGGGGATATGTAGTCTTGTTTGTGTTTTATGAGAGGGGTAATTCTGCTCAGGTGCAGGGGCATTGAATGTTTTTGCCAGGGTATGTGTTCTTTTGTGCGAGTCCGAAGTAATTATAGTTCATTGCTTGATTTGCTGTTGGTTTGAGGGAATTTTTGAATCCATTTAATTTCTCTAATAATAACACACAAAACCCTGTATTTGTAGCGGGATAGTGACCCTTACATTTAAGCTTGTTTTTCACCGATCAAATCAAGCTATTGGTCAAAGGTACTGTTAATAACTGACACCATTAAAAGCCATATAACTTTTTATAGTTTGTATGTTCCAATAGTGTTGAGATTTCTATTCTATTTTTAAATTGTATATATATTATTATATTTGGTGCAGACACTCTGCTATCAATTAATCGTAGTAGTTTTATCACTCAAACTCAGTGATTTACACTAAAGCATCTTCACATTTGTAGCAACTTTTATATTTGTCTGGGTGCTACAAGTTGTCGTCTGTAACTACTCAAAGGTTACTATATTAGAACATCTATTTACATAGATTTTGCAGCCTTTCATACCACTGCTGAGCAACACCAGATCTGTGTCAAACCCTTGTTGGCTCAGTTGTGTTGATATATTCACATCAATAAGTAAACGCAGGTCATTGCTGTGGTCTGAAAGGGTAGGGAGGTGATGTGGCAGACTGCTCAGATTCAAATGTACATTCAGTGCAGAATGAAGATATCTTGGTTGTATGAGTTTTATTCCCCTGTAGAATAAGAGTTCAAATAAAAGTAGGGCTGTCAAGCGATTAAAAAATTAATCTAATTAATTACAGGCTCTGTGATTAATTAATCTAAATTAATCGCATACTTACATTGCGACATTATGACACATTTTTGCCTGTTTATAAACAGCTGTAGACTATCCTACAGTTTGATTTGCTCTCTCTCTCTCTCTCCCTCCGTCTCTCGTAGCTCTGTCTCCTCTCCTTAGCCAGGTTTCTAGGCTACATGAAATAAAATTAGGAACTCGGGGCAAATTTTCTAGTTAAAACCACAAAATAACCAGCAGGCTCAATGATGACTGTCTATCTCCAAAACAGACAGCGCTGCACTGCCACAGCTGTGCATAGCGCCGACTTATTCGCCATCGTACAAGTCAAAGCCAAAAATACACACACACACACACACACACACACACACACACACACACACACACACACACACACACACACGCAGCTAGCAAACGAAAGTGAGACACGGATAGTGGAGGTGCTGGGAAAGTTTTGTTGTATGCGCTTCATTTAGCGGAGGATATCTCAACTGTTATAGACTAATATGACCCCAGTGAACAACGTGGGATGTGTGACAAAATCTGTATCCGGGGCGAAAGTCCTGAAAATGACCACAACAGGTTACACTAGTATCACACTACGTGGTGAATGGGACTTTTTTTTCCTTTATAGATATCCTCATACTTTTACCAGATTAATCTTCATATTAAGATAAATACTTTTTGTATTACTCTTTGTCTAAACAATTTAATAAAATATGCAAATGAGGCAATATCTCATTCAATATGCGTAACCTATATAAACCCTTTAGTAGAAGTCCTGGATACGATTTGTATGCACTTCATTTAGCGAAGAATATCTCAACTGGTATAGACTAATATGACCCCATTGAACAACATGGGATGTGTGCCAAAATCTCTATCCGGGACGAAAGTCCTGAAAATGACAGGTTACACTAGTATCACACTACATGGTGAATGGGACTTTTTTTTCTTTATAGATATCCTCATACATTTCTACAAGATTAATCTTCATATGAAGAGAAATACTTTTTGTATTACAATTTGTCTAAAATGTTTTATAAAATATGCAAATTAGCCAATATCTCATTAAATATGCGTACATATAAACCCTTGAAGTTACAGATTTTCTGAGGGGATCACAATGTTCACAATGACAATGATTATAAGGTCATAGAAGAGTGTAAACATTCTGATTTGATATATAATGAAAATGGCTAAAAAACAGTCAACCTATTATGTACTGTACGTACGCATATTGAATGAGATATTGCCTAATTTGCATATTTTAATAAATATTTTAGACAAAGTGTAATACAAAAAGTATTGCTCATAATATGAAGATTAATTTGGTAAAAAAAAATATGAGGATGTACAGTATATTAAGGAAAAAAAAAGTCCCATTCCATAGTGTGATACTAGTGCAGTGCTTCTCAAATGGTGGGGCGCGCCCCCCTGGGGGGGGCGCCGTGAGTTGTCAGGGGGGGCGCGGGCTGCCTTGATTTCCAACTGACAAAAAAAAATATATATATATATATATATATATTTTTTTTTAAGTGCTAGCAAGCGCTATGTGTGCTTGTGTATGGTCATAGATGCGCGAAAGGCCGCGATTTGCAGTAAATAAATGTCCACATCTGTCTCCAAGTGTCTCTGTAGGCTATTTAAAAAGAAATCAAGAAAGTAGACTAATAATAACGTTAATGAATTATTGGTTATCGCATCACAGAAGGCCTATTGGCCTATAATAATAAAAAAACACCACCTTAACTATGTTTACAGTTTAAAAATGTTTTGAATGAAATGCAAACCTCAGTGAATCATTTGCTCTTGTTTCTCTGTCCTGAGATTCACACAGACTGAGTAGTCTTGTTTAAATGTTACAAATTGAGCTAATACTCAATACTAGTGTAACCTGTTGTGGTCATTTTCAGGACTTTCGCCCCGGGGGGGGGGGGGGGGGGCGCCGTGAGTTGTCAGGGGGGGCGCGGGTGTCCTTGATTTTCAACTGACAAAAAAAATAAAAAAAATTTTTTTTTGCTAGCTAGCACGATGTGTTCTTGTGTATGGTCATAACCGCGCGAAAGGCCGCGATTTGCAGTAAATAAATGTCCACGTGTCTCCAAGTGTCTCTGTATGCTATTTAAAAATAAATCAAGCAAGTAGACTATAATACCATTATTGAAGTATAGGTTATCGCATCACAGAAGGCATATTGGCCTATAATAAAAAAACACCACCTTAACTATGTTTACAGTTACATTTTCTTTAATGAAATGCAAACCTCAGTTAATCATTTGCTCTTGTTTCTCTGTTCTGAGATTCACACAGACAAATTGAGCTAATAAACTGAACTTTGAATTTTCTTTAAATTGCTGCAGAAGTTATCTCAGCTAATTTTATAATCTAACATCTAATTTGATAATAAGGTGATTGTATGCAGAATGCTCATGCCAGAAACTCATACAGTGGTTTTGTACAGATAAATAAATAAATATTAGCAGGTTCTCAACAGTATTTCAATTTAGGGGGGGGCGCGAAAACATTTCTGTCCCCTGGAGGGGGGGGGGGGGAGGGGGGGCATGACAGAAAGTAACTTACATAACACATCCATAGAGACCTCGGCCCCTTTGCCCCGCTTCTTTCTTTACTCTTTAATCCCGTGCGGGCCGGGTCCGCAAGCTGCGCTCTCATCTCACCCCTTTTGCACCGGGTCAAAGGGCACTATAGAAGTGCGATTAATCTGCGTTAATTTTTTTAAACGCGTTAATTTTTCTGCGATTAATTAATCGAAATTAACGCGTTAATTTGACAGCCCTAAATAAAAGCCCTTTGTTTTAATTATCCTCTTTTTCTCTCCAGCAGCAGGCTGCACGTTCGAAGAGGATTCCGACCCAAGTCTATGTGACTTCACCCAGGGGGAGGAGGATGACTTTGATTGGCTACTGTTTCGGACATACAGCTCACCTTATGCCAGCTCTGATCTCCTGCGGGGTGAGTTGTCCTCTTTCTGAATAAATCCCAAACTCAAGCACAGCAAAATAAAGAGGTCATAGAGTACACAATACCAGAAGCTATTTGTTAGTGACGTGCCAACATGCCTCCTTTTTAGATTGTCTGTAGAAATAGATTGAGTCGTATCAGAGAAGTTTGACTATGCAAATCAGCCTTTATTGACGCCCAGTGTCCATTATGCATCAGCTTTAATGAATCACTCGCCTCAGTTGTGTCCGCTTCCCGCTAACCCCAAGGATAATTTTATGTTAACCAGCCTCACAGGACTAATGGAAACCAGCATTTTCCTGCCATCATGTTCTCTACTGGTGGTTGCCAGAGGGAGATGGCATGCATAGTTTATAAGGCGCTCCTCCATTTCTGCAATAACAAATACCTACAGGGATCTGTTAAAGAGAAGAGTGCTGTTTCAGCTTCTCAGCAAAAAAATCAGCAGGCATGGCGCTGAAGTACTACACTTGAAAGTTGCAATATTATTGAGGAACTGACTTCCCTTGGGTTTAACGGATCAATCAATTTTATGGTAATGAGAATTGGACCAATCCGTGATGAAAAACAGGCATTTCATCCCTTAGTGGACACGACCGGCAGAGAAAGGACTTTAACAATCTTGTAAGAAAGGACTGACATCGTTTCGTTTAATTTTACAGTTAATATGGCTGGTATAAAAATAGATAAGCTAAGAGGAACATACTTAAAGTTGACAAGACAGGATACAATCCCTTACTGTAGATAATTTAGGAAGAAATGATTGTATGCCTCAGGGAATACTCTGTGCTTTTAGAAAATATCGACTGGAGTAGCCTTTGAAGATGGTTAAAAACGTCCTGCAGGGAGGAATTGTGTTATTTTTAAAAGCTGCGTAGTTATGACATTTATTTACAACATTAATTTTCCTTCCTCACCACAAGGCATCTTTCGGAATGTAATTCTGGACATTATTAATCCCAAATTTGATCCGAAACGCTTAAACCGCGCCTCATTCACTACCACTGAATCAGTATTCGAGTGTGAATCTGCCCGCAGCCACCAGCCAAGTCACGGCGGGCGATGGGATAATTAATCCTTTTCCCTTCGGGCTTAATTAAAACTTCCCTGACATGGAATTTTTCTGGAGCTTTCAGTTGAACATGGTAGCACAGGTAGAATGAGGCAGGTACAGCAACCTGCAGATGAAGATGAGACGGCATGACAGACTGTGAGCATCAACTCTGGATCGATCAGCTCTGAGAACCAGGAGACAAATTCAGTCTAATTTATTATCTGCCCATCCTTCAGCCTCGCACTCGAAGCAGTGTATTAGTCATGTTCTTCGTCTGATTGCTGTCATTGTATATTGGCAAGCAGTGTGCTGTCGTTAGTTACACCATGACATTTCCATTATGTTACTTTAGGTGGATAACCTTACCGCAGATTCTGCCACAGGAAATGTTTTTTCTATTTTTTCCCCGTTCTTCCCTCTGGCTTAATCCCCCTGTGTTGAGTTCTAACCATGTGTCACATATTGGGCAACCAAGGTGGGGGTATAACACGAGTTTATGAGATAAGGCTATTTACATTGGACCAGTATTAACTTTGCTGCACTGAGAAAACTGGTGTCATAGGAAGATTAGTAAACACAGCTGAGATAGCAGCAGCTCGTAGCTCCCAGGAGAAATTAGAGACTACCGTTCTCATGAAAGAGAAAATAGTCCTGATAAAAAAGAAGACAGACTGCAATGAGATCTTAATAAGAATGGCCATTTTTATCACATTCTTCTTTATTTGGAATTAGATTGGAGATGTCTGGTTGGCATTGATAATTTCCAGCTCTCTTGCTGTTTTAATGAAAATGTCAGGCTTGCAAGATGATGACCTTGTAAAGATGAATGTGTCTGCATGTCAATTGTACCTCGTTTTCTGAACAGCAGATTCATCAGCTGGAAAAGTTATGAGTGTGTTGCAGTATCCATTATATCAGTATCAGGGAGGCCTTACGGAGAAAATCCAAGACAGATTATTGCAACGTTATCTTGCTTTCTTTGTCTGTCCGTGACGTGTTAAGCGCAATGAAAAAAAAACACAGAAAAAAATGCAGGAGAACACCATTACTTATCCAAAGTCAGTTTAAAAAATCATCGATTTTCTATTTAGAAAGAGTGCTGCAGTGATTGAGCATTGGACGTCGATACAATTGTTGGACTCAAGATGGACAGTTTTACAAAAAGTATAAAAATGTATTTAAATATTAGCCTCAACCGAAGCCACAAAAGCTTTTGACAACTTCTTATTCATTTATTTTTTTATTTTTAAACTCGCTTTTTTAAAAAATTCTTGCATAAATGTGGTTCAGACAGGAATACTTTAGTGAAAAATAGAAGTTTATTTCAATTAGCCGAATACTTTGCAGTAATTAAGTTTGGCGGTATGGTTCTGATCCAGGATCTCCACACCCTCCACACGCACACGTGGAAAGCTTTAAGGCGGAGAGAGCCATCCCTCTGACCTCCATGAGCTACATGGATTACCGAAAGGTGAGGAGATCTGCAGCAAGGACCCCCAAGGGTGTAGAACAGAACAAGCGTCAATGACAACAGAAATGACATTGATGACAAATACAGTTAACAAGGAGGTGGTGGGGTGGAGGTGGGTTGCAAGAGCTTGCAGAGGAAGCAGCACCAGTAAGCGGGCTAGAGCAGCTTAAATAAGGCGCCACTTTGGGTGTATGGCCAATGGTGTGCTATGGGCGGACTATGGCTGTCAGCTGACGTGCAGAGATGATAGCCGCTTGACTCCGTACCCTGCCTGAACTAACGCTACGCTCCATTTTTGTATGTGTAAAATGTGCAAAAAAGCCAATATAAATTTTAAGTGAAAAGAAAAAGTGAATGGTTTATGTTGGTTTTGCTTAAAGCGCCACTGCGAATACAAACGTCAACCTCAGCAGCCATTCAAACATGGCCTCTAGGATGTGCAGACATTGTGTCTTTAGTCATTCAGAAATTCCAGACAATCCTCAAATAATGTGTTAATACTAATATGCTACTAATGCTTTCTTTTCTCACCACGTATTGCATGCTAATTTAACATGCAAGACATTCCTCTCTCCCTATCTTTTATTTTTCTGTATAAGCCTCCTTAGCTGTCCATTGGCACACTTACAGGGAAGGTAACAATCAAAGGTACACTCTGCTGCAGGGTACAATATAGCTTCATCTGTGTATTTGTACATTACATTGCAACAAGCTACAAAGTCAATTGTTTGGTTTTATTTGCTACTAGCAAAATAAATCATGAAATAAATGCTCAAAGACACTCTGAATGGATTCTAATGACGCCCAGGACCTCAGGTCAATGCGTACATGAAGCATGGCTATAAGCATAGTCTTGGGGTCAGAGACCGGTCAATTGGCTGTGCTTTAGCAGCAGGCTTGATGTAATGACCTAGACAGACCTAATTCATACAGTAAAACACAGTCCTCCATCTGTATCTCAAGCATCCTCTACCAGTCGGCTATGGAGGACAATGTCATATCTCCCTGCCTTTACTATCTGTCACCTTTCACCCTTGCTTGGCCCCCGACACACACACACACACACACACACACACACACACACACACACACACACACACACACACACACACACACACACACACACACACACACACACACACACACACACACACACACACACACACACACACACACACACACACACACACACACACACACACACACACACACACACACACACACACACACACACACACACACACACACACACACACACACACACAGAGAGACACATAGAGACCAGATGCACACATGTGCGTGAAAGATGCATCTGCTGCACGGGACGTGTTGTTATCAGGGCTGACCAGCCATCCTCACAGGTTTAATACTCTATTACACTGCCCTCCTCCACCTTTCCCTGCTAGCAATCTGTTTTCACCATATATATTCAGTCTATATCATCCCATTAAAAAATACTATTTATTGTAGAGTCAAAATTCAGTTTCTCTCTTATAACTTTTTTCCATCTTCAGACAGATATTTTTTATAGCCTGTAAATGTGTTGCTACTTGTAGGGACAAAAGGTTGCTATAGATCCCTGCAGATTCCCTTCAATTTATTTGACAAGGGTGCAAATTCCATTTAATAAAGTATTTTATTAAATGCATTGACTTTCTAAGATGGTAGCAGTACAATGTGTTACAGATTGTTAATTGCAGATTACAATTGTCTGCGCCTTTGCAAATGATTTGAGAAAAATATGTAATTGCCAATTTTCCTAATCAAAATTGCAACTGCGAAATACATTTTGTTCATATTCTATAAGTTAAGTCAAAGCACAGGCCTGTATTTGTGATTAACAGTAGTTAGCATTAAACTAAAGAAGATTGTATTGAGAACAATCACGCATTCATCTATGTATTTATGCATATGTATTTATGAACAGTTGCCTGCTGTCAAGGACCTGTAGGAGTTCTCATTTACACCAATCAGTCAGAGGATATCTACTTACCAAAGTTGTCTATAGAAAAATTATAAAGAAATTGCTTTGGAGATGTAGCTGACATTAATATGAACACAAAATATAACAAATAATATTTCAATAGAAAAACAACGACTATCCAAAAAAAAGAGATCCACAATGAAACAGTTTACTGCTTTGACTGTAGCGTAGCTGCTAAAGCCAGAGAGTACCAGACGGTTTACACCATCATTAATGTTTAAATTTAGCAGAGACCATAGTGATTATAACTGCAGTGAATAATGTTCACTTGCTACATCTTTTTAAGATGCAGTTAATTAAGCACGTTTGGGAAAACAATAATTTCTCTATAAAGTGAATGAAGTATATCTAATTTGTTTATTTTTTTTAAGTAAAAAACTAATATAAATAGAGGAACTGAAAAGGGAAGCAGATGTTGTAAGCTTCCAGTCATGGTGGATTAATCATATCCTATTATAAAAGCCATGTAATGGCTTAAGCAATATATCTAGTTTTTAACCAGGAAAAGCTTTGACTCCAAGGCTTAAACTGTGCAATGATAAATTAAATTAGAGAGAAAGTGGTTTGTTGGTTATTTTGTATGAATGGCATATTGTCTTGATATAGACAGTAGGCCTCTCTTTTACATCTTCTAGCTAAGCTATATTTTGTATTCATCTTGGGTTACAGAGGACATTTGTTCCTTTGAAGAGAGTTGTGTCCGGGTTGGGCGCTGTTGAAGACTTTGCTGGATTTAGTTCCAGCCAAACGGTCCACCAGCTGATTTCCCTAATTAACACACCTTCAGTCAGAAAGGGAGGAACTCATTAGTGCAATCGTTAGCTGTAGTATTTGGTGGGAATGAAAACCTGTTTCCGTGGCTCAGGGTACCAGCGGCTTGCAGGGATAATTGCTTACAACTCATTACTTCAGGGCAAAGAAGATCATATTCATTGAACACCAATGTATTATATGAGTGTCTGAGAGCTCAGTCTCCTCTTAAAGTGTCTTGGAAATGCTCATCACCACTCAGATGCTTTTGAAAATGTAAGAAATTGAATTGTTATTCAGGGAAGCAAGCATCAGCTCAATTTATGCCTTCTCAATAAGGTAAAGAGGAATCATTAATGTGAATGATAGAGAAATGTAGAGACACAGTTTGTCTAACTGGAGTATACTCTGCAACCAGTTATTTTCTTCTTTGTGTTTTGCACCCACACACAGACACACAGGTAATAGGTAGGTATGGTAATGCAGCTCCCTTTTTGCTGTATTTTTGTCTAATTAGTGTCGCTTTAGAGGGATGGCTAAAGGGCTTTTATATGTGAGGTTGCAGGTTTAACAACATAATTGTGGCTCAGAAAGCACAGCCAGAATTGTAGCCAAATAGACTAGGTTAGTGAATCACCTTAACTCAGGTGATATGAAGTGGCCGGTAACTTGAAGCATAATGGTTCAGCTCATGAACAAGTCCATGTGGGGGACAACAGTTGCAATTATGCTGAAGAGGCTTTCCAGTATACATTTGGAATTTTGTATTTAACTCACATATAATTGGCTCTCTTTGACAGACTCAGTTAGCAAGTGACGTATTGTTTAGCTTACTCTTTAAGCAAAACTCAACACACTTTGTCTGGGAATTAATCTATACAAAATCAAGCATAACTAGAAGTGAGAAAAGTTATTTCAATTAATCCTGAGGATGGAATCAAAGACACTGGGAACAATGAGTGTCTGTACAAATTTGTATGCCAATCCATGTACAGCTGGTGTACAATTAATTAAATATCAAATACAATACTGTACAGTTTGCAAACTCTGTAATACTGTGTACACCAACAAAAGTGTTTGTATAATACCAATATAAGAGAGCACAAGATCCTATCACATTTCAAGGTAAATTCATCTCTTAAAAGGTCAACATTATGGACTATTAACATTAGTTATTTCTTATAGCTTTTAATGTGTATAGAGCTAATGCAAATTTGAACTGCAAAGTTAATGTAGGTTCAGAGCACAGAGCTTTGGGCACAGGGATGCTGGCAAAACATTCACACACAGAATATAATATCAATTAATCCAACCTATATGCTTTCTGTTGATTTCTAAGTAAGCACAAGATCATCAGAATCAAAGCCTCTTTGTAAA
The DNA here is from genome assembly GCF_949987685.1 of Ammodytes marinus. Taxonomy (NCBI): domain Eukaryota; kingdom Metazoa; phylum Chordata; class Actinopteri; order Uranoscopiformes; family Ammodytidae; genus Ammodytes; species Ammodytes marinus. The sequence goes on along the minus strand of NC_137217.1, from coordinate 15,747,308 downwards.
TCAAACGTAAGCACTTAAATTGACTTTAAAGACATTTATGCTCTCGTCCCATTGCTTTGAACATGTTCTTCAAACGTGTACATTTTTTTAAACTCTTCTGATATCCTCCTCTTTTCTGTTAATCACAGATTTCCTCTTTGGTGAACATTGGAAAGGGCCTTGTATGTGTGCCTGGTGTGGATAGTTTCAGTATGTGTATTTGGATATTTTTTCAACCTCTGTTTACTCTTCTTCTCCTCTGTGCATACACTTTGCTCCCGCTCTTTCTGAATGTTCACAGATCACAGGCTCATGGGCCTCGCCAAGCCATGTGAAACCATTAAAATATGTTTTCCAAGCATTTCTGAAACATTATTTTGGTATATAGGCCAGTATTAACCTCTCTTAATATACATGGATTGGAAATGGCAGAGAAACTGTGCAGAAATAGTTCTGCATTTATATCCACAAGATCTCCTTCATAGCCCGTTCTAGGCTACATTAGTTTTGGTTCTGGGGAAAGCGTCTTTGATCTTTTGTAAGTACTTGAACACAGGGCAGATAAGATGTCAGAACAAGACGAATGCAAATGTTTTACTTTGATAAAGTTTCACTAATTAAAATAAAATAAAAATAAAAGTTTTTTTTTGACAGCTCACATATCTCATACAGTCTTTACTCAAAGCAGAACAGTTAAGGATGGTAGCCCAAATCGTCCCTTTTTTTCATACTGCATTTTTATTCCGTGCAATAAATCATGGAACGAAACAACTTGGAATAAAACTTGCATTGATGGATTTCTACTTCATCTTGAAAAATATTGTTTCTCCAAACATCAGTGTCAATCCGGTTTGAGTAATACAACACATACAGACTTTAGAAAGTAGTTTGTGGTCTAGATGTGGCCACAAGGTCGATATCACTGCTGGTTGTTGTCGAAGGAAAATAATGAATACAGGATTAAGCAGCATTGGTCAGAATTGGTTGGAAGGTCATGGGAACGTAGTGCATTCTGTTCTCGGGCTGAAATAATGTATTTATATTGTATTGTCATTGTCTACTGTTTATCATTTTGTACTAGCCTGGCACCGCCCGCCTACCTGCTTCCGCTCAATTTTTATTTCACTTCAGTAGTCAGTCTGGGGCTGCGGTGCATTCATTTGTTCCTGCTCGTCCAGATATCTGGATGTCCAATCGGAGAACAAATGGAGCGACTGAGAACGATGACGTCGAAGCACTTTTGAAAAAATCCTGTATGATTTGCATGAGGCTCTGCAGTGCCCAATTTCAGTCTAATGTCAACAATTAGTGCCAATGCAGGATATAGTGTGCTGTTTATGTAGGGTGATGAAAATATGTGTTGGTTGATTCGCATGTAACATGTTCGTCTTTGATGTCAAATGTTTGGATTCCTATTATCCAAAAATAATGTTTTCTTTTTTAAAGTGACTTTGAAGTACTTTCAGTTTTTGTTGATTCTAGTGGCCCCTTTGGACAAAGGTGGTAATGTTTTTTACGACACCAGCACCTGTTGTCATAAATACTTTTGCCACCATGTGACGGTGGCGTATGCATCAGTTTTGGAAGCTAATGAAGAGACCTCAGGATGCATCGCGACGAGGAAATGTATTCACTGTTTATCTGACAATATAAGATTAATAATGGTAATGTTGTAATGGTGAAGCAAAATAAACTTTGATTCAGAACTGTTCATAAACACAGGCTTTTCCTGTCTGCTTTCCGTAAATTGTTTCGCCTGAGTTGGAGGGGATTCAGACCTGAGCAAAGGCATTAATAATGTAACAATATGAAAATAGCATTCTTTTCACTGATGGTCTCGTTTGCTTTTAAATATTATTTATGATCATCAGAGAGATTTATTATGATACAGGCAGAATTGCCCAGTATCGACATAATTTTTATTAAGTTGATTTTTTGGATGAAACATAATAAATCAACTGCTTCTGGACTGTGCATGTACTTTACTTTCGCTGACAAATACTAAAAACATGGGATTAACCAAATTGAAGAATCCATATGGTGCAGAGAGAGAGAGAAGGCATATAGGGGAATGTACAGAAGAGCAGTCAGGGGGGTAAGGAAGTGCAGTCGTTATTTAATGAAAAGAGTTGAGTCATCCAAGTTGATTTAACAGAAAGACACAGACTTATAACACTAAACTTATTTTTTATATAGGATCAGAACATTGCACTTATTATTGCCAACTTGTTGAAATGCTGTTTGTATGGCATTACTCCCCAGAATATGCTTTATTCACACCTTTAGGTTGACTGCTTTTCTATGGGGAAATCAAATGTTGTAGTGCTCTTCTCTGGGTAGAGGAAGAAACCACCATCTGCTTATAAATGCAGTGCCCTGCGTTCCTCAGGGACCCAGAATTCATACTTCAGAGGTCCCACTGGGAGAACTGGTTGTACTTTTGAAGGAATCACAAAATGGCTTCAGCTCGCCCAAAGCTTCCAAATAACCATGGACCTCCAAACTCTAAAAAACACAACCATAAAGCATCTGACAGTAATTCTGTCTGGGCTAAGGCTTTGATTTAAAACACATAATTACATTTGTGTCTCTTCCATATTTATATCTGTTACTTTGGCTGAGAAGGTGACAGATGTATTATTTAGGTCTGGATCTGGGGCGTTTGAGACCACAGAATAAAGAAATCCTCAGAACACTTTGGCAGAAAAGTAGAACTAAATTAACAAAGATAAACATCCTCTGAAAATGGCAAGGGCATAATTTGTATGCAGTCATTGAGCCTGTGCTGTGAGACTTAATGATTTCAGTGTATTTCCTCCTCAGAAGTAGTGGGTGGTAATCCGGTTGCCAGGAGGGGCTCTGAGTGTAGGTTATTTCATCTCCATTTGCTGGAATAACATTGATTTGAGGTGTACGATCCTCTTGAGTTGGCATCGCATTGGGTTGGAAACTGGTGAAGTGCCAAGAGGGTCCTTCAGACAAGAAAGGAGTGGGGACAAAACATTTTATTCCTCTTCCTCGTATCCCCTCATAATCTCTAGTCCATTCCTGCCATTCCCATGCACATACTTCCTCTCAGGTGCAATTTATTTCAGCAGTGTTACCATAATAACTCTTGTCGTGCACAACACCCCGTCAGTAATTGATATGTAGGCACTGCTTCTGGGTGGAGCCATTTGCATTAAATTGTGTTAACTGATATGATAATGAATGTGAAAGGCCTGATGCAAGCAGAATGACTAACTGGAGATGGATGGCTGTTTGAATTATACACAATAAGTAATACATTATACCAGGTCCCATGGGTCCACGGCTCTGTCTGCATTTGTTGCCTGTCTTTTACTGGGATCGACCCAGCCGACTGGATATACATAGCCTGTATCCAATACGGCATCTTCCCATCATCCTCATTCACCTTGCAGTATTTAATTTGCGTTGAGGACTAGAAATATGTGGAAATAGACGGTATGAGTGAGAGTAAATAATACACATTCAGAGACGTGTTTGGATGGTGATGGTCTAAGGCATTACTGTAACAGAGGTAGCTGAAAATTATTTTAGTGAGAGTATGTCTGTCTATCAAGTGCCAATCTGTTTAGTATGCTCCCCATCACTCTGCTTTCAACCAGACTGCAGACAATTAACTTCTCAAGCTTCACCAAACTTTGTAATTCTCTATTAACACATGTGAGAGGCTTATTGCCTTTCAAATGAGTTATTACTTCATGAAGGGCTTAGATGACGAAGGGACACCACAGCTTACTGAAACAAAGATGATTTAGCTGCAGTGAAGTGACTGACTTCTTAAAAATTATATAAACCTATTTTTTCAAAGCATCATTCATGAATCCTTGTAAGTACACCAATGGTTGGTTCAGTAGCCTCTGAAATGAAAGATATTTGCTTTGATGAGTGCCTTGTTGGCTTTTATGGCATCTGTAGGATTACCACATTCGATTCCTCTTTCACAGTTGCAATCATTACAGCTTTTACTGCTTCCATCAAATCTCTTCAGTACCTCCTACCTTCAGAACTATTGACTGCAATTATGGACTGCGAGTGGCACAAAACAGCGATTGTCTTTTGCGATTTTCAGATGCCTGCGCTAGCCACAGCTTGAAGCCTCACAATTGCCCTGAAAAAAAATAAAAAAAGGTCAGAGCATTTGTAGCATAACTATAAACATCAGAGAGACTGGCGAGGCAGCCCCATTGCGGATTCACGGTCCCCGCTTTCTCTGTGTTGTTTGTAATCGCAGTGAAGCGCATGTCCCTCTGAGAAACTCTCCCGGGCAGTTACAGCTAATGACTGCTGGGGGTTCTTCACTATGAGCTGTCTGACAGCATTTGCTCAGATATTAATATCTGACGATGGGAGGGAGGACAATGGCACGCGCTGCAAATAGCTGCCACACAAAGGCAACACATGCGTAAATAAAGTGGGCGCACCATCCTGTACCCATACAGTATGCTGACTACGGTTTCGCATATACATTGATTGATCATTTAAGTAAAGAAACGTGAGGCCACACCATGCTTGATGACTCAGCCGTGTTGCCTATGTGTCAGTTTATGTGAGTTTTGGGGCATTGCCTTAAAGTGAAATTACTGGCAGCTCTGCATCAGTTTTATTGTGACAGTACAATTATGAAGTTCCAGCTCCCACTGCTATATGGGTTGCTTCCCCGTCACCTTGCTAAGGGCCATGCTCTCTAAAGGGAGCAATAGAAAAAGCCATAATCATAACTCCAGTGGAAACTCATATTCTTTTATACGGTTTGCTTGTAATGTTTTTCATTGCAGAGAAAACAGGGAATTTCAGAATCCATCTTGTGGGAAACATAACGTTTTCAAAGTCTTTCTCATGAACATTATTTCCTATAGGGAGGCCTCATCTTTTGATGTGCTCCCTTTGAGGTGGCAGGGACAGTCTGTGATACTCAGCTGGATGCCCCTTACGCGGCTGCAAAACGCTCCCACAAACAGCTGTGGGATTTGCACATCGCTTAACCTAATTTATTTCAGGCCTCTCGGGAAGCAGGGGAGTCGTCCCAGCCCAGGATCACATGGTCCTATTTTTACACACAAAAAAACACACGCACGCACAAACACATACACACACACACACACACACACCCTCACACACACACACACACACCCTCAAGCATATTATGTTGCTCAGAGTCTCACTGTCTTCAAACTTTACCTGAATATCTCCTCCCCAACTGCTCATCTCTTACCCATTTGCACACCTTTTTTATTAGTGTAAAATATTCCATCCACGTTGTAGCATGGTATTGAGAATAAGATGACATGGCAGTTCTGTTCTCCGGTTGGTGCATTATAAATGCCCGCTTGCACAGACATGCTGCAACAGACCGTGATTGCTCGACTAACATCTCGGCTGCAAATCTCCAGAGAGGTAAGCTGTCTGTGGCAGGGCATTGAGCAGCTGAGCACCAGCTACTGCTGTGGCAAACCTGTGCTCATTGCTTTAGGCATGTATGCCTCTTGATGGGAGGGCGGCATTTTTTGTTTGCTCAAATGTCTGCTGTTACAGTTTTTTCGATTGCTAAACCACAGTGGGCACAACTGGAGCGACATGTGCAAAACTCTAACAACAGTATGCAGAGCAGCGGTTCATTCGGGCCAAACTCTAGCTCGTTTTTCATTGCTTAAACACAATTTTCAAAACTCTACACACCTATCTCATGGCTTAACCACAGCCTGCACAACACTGTGGATTTCCAGGCCTTTTTTCAAACACTAACACACTACTGCCACAACTGTAAACCACACATTCAAAACAGAATGAATGCCTAGTGCATTTCAAACACTGCAGATTGCAATTTCAACTGAAACACTACTGTAAAATGTCTTGTTTTAGACTTGTTAGTGAACATATACAGTATAAAGGGAAAGCTCAAAAATATATATTTTTTGGGAAATGGACCAATGAAGACAGGTTGTTGGAGGGAGAAGAGTGGCAGTGAGAGTGTGGATGTGTGGAGGAAGACATAGAGCTGCAATGTCTGATGAAATACAGTAAGGGCTACACTGATAGACCCTGTTGTGAATCATGGTCTCTCATTGAGAGAGGCAGGGTTGAGAGTGCAACCCAATCTGCAAAAATCTAAAGTTGCATCTGTAATACGAATTTTCCAGCAAACAAACAGCTTAGAGTTGCCTTTCCTTACAGTAAATGACAACATTACAGGATAGATTTCTGTATTACAATTATAGAATATTTACACGGATAAATACTTGGAAATGTTTTCAATAAAATATACAAAATGTGTATCTATTGAAGCAAACTTCTGATTTTCATTTCTTTTTGTTTTCCTAAAAAAACTGGTATGTTATAAAATAAACAATTTCATGTGAAATAATTTCACCCTTTCATCAAAGAAAATATTACGTAATGTGTGTGAAATAACACAAATTATTCAAACTGTAAAGATTAAAAGTTTGTAATTTATGTATTGGGGTTTGATGCTAGTGTTTGTACTCTGAGCATATTCTGAGTGACAGTGTGTGTTATCTCAGTGAGGACAATTCATAGTGTTTGCTGCACTGAGCCTATTTTGCAGGTGAGGTGAACTGTTCAGCTCCAGTGACTGTTGGTAGTGCAGACTGTAGTTAGAGCTTTGCACATTGAGCTACAGTTGTGCCCACTGTGGTTTAGCAATCGAAAAAAACTGTAAGTCGGCCTCGAAACTCTCTGTCTACAGTCTGCTACAGTATGCACCTGCTCGAACTTCGGTTGCTCTACAGCAGGGGTCTCCAAACTTATTTCACTGAGGGCCACATACAGAAAAATCTACGAAGGGCCGGGCCACTTTGCAAAAATAACACATTTATCAGGACATGTAGCTGCTCTGATGTTTAGTTTCATAGTGTCTTCGTAAATTGTAATCCTTCTTCACGGCAACAGTTTCCTTGCACATTTCCCCTCTTGTTTATATGCCAATGATACACCCAGTGTTTTCTGCCTTTGCGTCCAATGTCCAGCAGGGTGAAAATAGTATCCAGCCGAGGTCCCGACCCGCCTAGGGGTGTCCGGGGGTATGCCCCCCCGGGAGATTTTTTAAAGTTTTTAAAGCGAAATGCATGAATCTGGTGCACTTTGAGAGGGAAATTAAGAGGCTAAATCTGAAGAATTTTGTATGAAAAAAAAATGGAGACACTGTGTCAGATGAATTAGAAGCTATTGGAGAAGGACGCATAGATTTTCCATAATAATATTAATTTAAAATAAAATATTATGCAGGGTCCTCTGGGATGGGCTTGTTGCTCATTTTCTTTTATGGGACATATTTCTCTGTAATATAATGAGTGCATTTAAATTATTTAAAAATTAAAAGCGCCATATTACATTATATTTTTTAAATGTGCCACGGGCCAATCAATCAGTGTTTGACACCCCTGCACTAGTGGGTTAACTAAGAAATGCAAAAAAAATTAAAAAAAATAAAAAAATTCAAAGGGCCATATTACATTATATTTTTAAAATCGGCCGCGGGCCAATAAAAAGTGGGCCGCGGGCCGCATTTGGCTCGCGGGCCGTAGTTTGGGGACCCCTGCTCTACAGTGAGGCAATCGCTCACGTCTCTTCGTGATCCAGTCCTTGTTACCCCTTGTCAGGAAAACTAAAGAAACTTGCTGCAGAATACAGCCAGCCAATTAGGGCGTTATCTCACGACGAACAACAGATTCCATGAAGCACTGGCCTATCTTTTTTTTTAATTCAATTAGGAGAAGAGCAAAATAAAGCAGATATTCCCTGCACATTTCTCGGCGCTTGATAACAGAGACCACAGACTGTTAAAAATTCCAGCGGCTGGGTCAGAGTTGTGCTATTTCCTGCTACGATTAGAGGACCAGATAACCAAGATTTATTAGCCGAACATCCCGACAATTAATTAGGAAGCGGGGCTAGACTAATCCCCTTTCCACGGGCTTTAGCGGGTCGAACGTCCTTACTAACAGGAGCCGAAAAAAAAAACACTTCAAAGAAGAGGCGAAAAGGGATAGGCTTAAATCAGCTCCCCCATATAAGCGTGTGAGTGGCTACAGTGTAATTACTGTGCCTGTTGTCTGTGTATGTGTGTGAGTGTGTAGTGTGTAATACCCTAAAGGAGATATTCTTAATGTATAAACTGTGTGTGGATGTGGATGGACACATGCCTTGTTGTTTACAGTGGCTGGGCGCAGCTGTAAATCCTCCCTGTGACGTCTTAAGCGTGAAGGTTTAGCCCACTCCCCAGTTCAAAAGGGGTGTCTCTAATGCTGCAGGCTTTTCGGGCCCTGTTCCTTTTTTTTCCTCTCTTTTTTTATCCCTTCTCGTGCGGCTTCATCTCATGGAGACCCCGTGCCTTGGGGAGGCTTGACAGGTCACAGCACCACACAGAAATGTACATTATTTCTGTCTTCGCTCTGAGCATGGTTGGCATTTGGTCTTCTTAGCCCTACTGCCCTTTGAATGGACACCAGCAAGCAGATGGTTGGGAAAATGTTTTTGCTGGTAACAAGTGAGGCTTCAACTTTGAGACTGGTGCTATTTACAAAGTAGAGCAGAATCCATAGCAAAATTTAGCTCAATCACTCAGAAAGTGTTGTTGAATCACGGCAGAGAGAGAGAGAGAGAGAGAGAGAGCAGTTTAACCGAGGACTGTGTTTTTGTATAGTGACAGCTTATTATGCACTGAGTGGAAGTAAAGTGATACCTGAGCATATGGTGCCGAACCCTTGAAAAAAATTTGAATCGGCTGTCATTATGACCCACAATGTTTGATGGGCAAATCACAGGCTTGCGTGCCAAATATCTCCCTCACTCCATCCACAAAAACAAGCATATAAAGCTTTTAGACAACTTGTGTCTACATGACATAAGTGGGCGCATTCTCACCTCTGTCGCTGCCAGGTACATAAATTGCAAAACATAGACGAGTGGTGCATCAGATTGTACCACACACAGTCACTCTCCCTCCACCATCCCTCTAAACACAAATAATCCTTTAGTTAGTATTCAAATCAACCTCCCTGCAAGAGGGAATTCATTATAGCCTATATTTCGAATAAACAGTTCAACTCTGCTGCTCTCATGTGACATTTAATATTTTAATTTCATCCCCTACACGTTTTCAAAATTGCAAAGTTTGAAGAGAAGATTTTTTTTTAAACAAACACAAAAAAAGGAGACATTTCCGAAATCAAACACGTATTGCCACATAGTAAAAAAACTGTATCTGGAGCACACAAACTCTTATCTTATACACTCATGCAGTTAATGTACTGGGAGAAATAGTGTAGTGAGTCATTTTAAGCGATGGACCTGAGAAGTCCTGGAAGGGTCCTTGTGGCGAGGAAGCCTCCAGACATACATCTGAACAGGGTAACACTATTTCCTCCACGTGGACTGTGATCGTGCTGTGTAGGCTGCAGGTGTGGGGAAGGCTCATAGTGTAAAAGTAAAGAAGCACCTATGAGTAAGTATACTGTATACTTAAGAAGTAGCATATGCATGCTCAGCAAATTTCCACTTGATAGAAAATAGGTCAAAAACAGACACTTTTACCACGACATACAGTAGATCTCTGCCTGTTCACCTGTTCACACTTGTGAAATGGTCTTCATTGCTTTACTATTTAAAATTCCTGATGAGAAAAAAGCAATGGAGATGTATTTTGTTTAAATTTTCTGGCCCTACTGTTGATTGCAGACAGACAGACAGACTGGCTGATGAGCACAGCCTGGATGTAGAGGCAAAAATAGGGCCCCTGAGCTCACAGGAGCTCTCGTAGGCTGGGTCTTGGCAGGGCTTTTCAGAACTGCTCTCTCGCGAACCCTCTGAAAGCGAGCACAGCAGTCTCAGCGGTTGCCTAATGGCCATGCTGCTGCTCTTCAGAGTTTGGCAGTTGACAGTTTCTGATCCTTTTTAAGCAAGAGATAAAGCTCTGGCAGTCCACGAGAAGTACAGTCTGAGGCCCCCGTTGGGATTTCAAAACTATGAGAGTTTCAGAATTTTTTTTGTGTGCTGTGATTTATTGACCATTTCAATGTGAGCTTTTAAAAGGTTTAAGATGGCTACATTTATATTCAGTACATTTTTCACTCACGGCTCGCTCGCATTAGAAAACACAGATCCACAGAATACTGCCAGCACAAGTATGCAATGTTCACCCAGTGTTCAGAAGTGATTGCTTTCTTATTTCTCTCCAGCCATTTACAAGGACACACTGCATCTTCAAAAAGTGCACGTTAAGTAAATAACTGTTTGTTTGACCAAGCATTGAATACAGTATATACCCTGTCCAGGAGGCTAGAACCATACTGTAGGACAGACCCTGCCTAGCCCATCATCTGTGACCAGCTTTAATTAATTCCTTCAGGACACAGACACACACACACACACACACACACACACACACACACACACACACACACACACACACAAAAGAAAAAAGAATAAGAGAGAATAAGACTGAAAAACAGAAATTCAAAGAAAATACTGGAGGGAAGACAAAAGTGAAACAGATAACAAGCAGCAAAGGGATGAGCAAGCATGAAGGAATACAGAGTCCAAATTGTTTTCCCTACGTCTGTTCTAATCACTCCTCATTGTATTAAGCGTGCACAGTTGCGTACCTGAGGCAGTGCGTTGAAAACAAACGGCACAGTGAGTCCTGTGCTGCGCTGCTGCGTTTCTGTCTTTCTCTTTTCCTTTTGAGGGTTTTTCTTCTTCTTCCACAGTCTCGTTGTCAGGATGAGGATGTCATGCCACAGAAAGGCACCACAAAGAGGGCCAGGACGAAAAAAAAGAGAAAGAAAATCCACTGCTTTCAGCCAGTAGAGGTAGTAATCGATGGGACTTTAAGCACACTTTCTGCTTCGGAAGAGAAAAACACTTTCATGGTGAAAAATAGTGTCTCAACTGGCTCTTCTTTTCTGTCATTGTTGTGTACAGATGTGATCTTTTGGCAGCTGAGTGTATGCATATCTCTGGGTGGGGGGTGTGGGGGGGGGGGGAGTTGTATTAAGCACTTTGTGTTACATTTGATTGTATGAAAAGTGCTATATAAATAAAGTTTGATTGATTGAGTGTATAGTGAGAAAGGATATGAGAGCAAATGTGGCTGTTTGTTATCTACCTCTTGTTTCGCTGGTGTAATTAACCGTCACAGTTTTCATAGTATTCCATTATGTTCCCACGCAACCCTGGAGACACTCAGCAGGTGTTTGCATTCAAACAACAGGCATGTGTACGGCACTTTGATGCATTCGCTCATCTGAATAAAATATCTCCAGAATACTACAGTAGGAATATTGGATCTCTCGCTATTTGCAAGGATGCACTTTTCTAGCTGGCTATCATCAGCTGGTGTTCACTGGCAGCGCACGTGGCTTCACTGTTCAGCGCTGTCTCGTCACAGCAAGACTTTGCAATGGACAAATTCCCCAACGAGGGTCAAGTTTGAAATGAACCTTTGTCACGGCAGACATTTTGACATGTAAAGCTGGAAAAGCGCAATTATAATGAAATACTACAGTATTGGTGTCTGACTTCCTTTTTACTAATGTCACTGGTTTTGTTCATGCTGTTTCAGTGGATGGCATATTAGGACTCCTGAAACCCAGGCACTGTTAAAAAAAAAGGTTTGGTTGGGTGCCATGATAGACTCATGGTTAAGGCACTCACCACATAACCACCCATGGATAGATTCTGGCTTTCTGGCCTGGGGTCTTTATTCCCCCTCCTCATGTTTCCTGTCTCTCTATACTGGTTTCTACATTCACATGCACAAAAAAAGTGATTTTACTAGCCATGCACATATTTCTGCTTCAACCCATATCTTGATCCCTTGACAAAGACCCAATTTGGGCTTCAAATGTACTTTTCCTAGTGCAATAATATTGAAAGTTTTGTTGGGAAGCATCTGGACAAGATGGATGTGCGTGTATTCTGTACACTGATTGCCTTCTCCCCATACAACAGAGGGAGAAATAATTCTGCTGGCGGAGCTCACAGCAATGGAAAAAATAAATTAACATAAACATTAAACCTCTGAAAATGGAAATGGTTGACAGCGAGGCCTGTGGATTATCAAGAGTGTGTCAGCTGCTGAAAAGCCGCTGGAGGAATTGTATGTGATTGATTCTTGAGGAAGAATTCTTGAGCTACATAGGTCTTTTTCAAAGCAGCCATTTTGACTTGTCATAGTAGATGAAGCACAGGTGTTTCTCATAATATGAACTGTAATTTTGATCTGTTCATGTGTCCCAGTGAGCCAGCATGCTCAACCCGAGGTGCCGCTTTCACAGAGATTGACTTTGACTGTGGCTTTTTAATCTAAATAACAGTCAGACTTCATATAAACATCCAAAATCATCCGATACACAAAGCTTCCTACTCCTCAACTGTAATAGGACCAATTTTCTGTGAATTGTGGATGAACAAGAAGAATGACTCACAATTTGCGGTTTGCTAACATTGTTGTTCAGAGAGACTGCAGTAACCCACTGGAAATACGATACCTGATTCCTGCCAAGTTAAGAAGCCTCAACATTTCATCTCTGCTGCAGATATTAATGTGTGCCACTGGGAGTTCATTTGTATTATTACAGTCTGTTTATGAAATGTCCTGTAGCTTTTTCTTACCGTTCTTAAGGCAAAATAAAATTCTGCTGGAGTGAACGGAGATGCCTGGTTTGGCATTTTACTGTCAGCCATGTTTTTGGAGTTTTAAAAACAGTCTAAACATACCAGGAATTGGTAGCAAATGAGTCCTTGCACAATGGATGAACAACAGTAGATAGTATTTTTTTTTAGGGGGCGACTGTGGTTCAGGTGGTAGAGCAGGTTGGGCAATGATCAAAGGGTTGGTGGTTCGATCCCCACCCTGCCACTTGTGTCATGGTTGTTGCATCCTTGGGCAAGACTATTTACCCACCTTGCCTCGTGTGAATGTCGATAGTTAGCCTGCTATGTGTGTGTGTGTGTGTGTGTGTGTGTGTGTGTGTGTGTGTGTGTGTGTGTGTGTGTGTGTGTGTGTGTGTGTGTGTGTGTGTGTGTGTGTGTGTGTGTGTGTGTGTGTGTGTGTGTGTGTGTGTGTGTGTGTGTGTGTGTGAGAGAGAATGGGAACAGCTCTCCCTTGCAAAAGAGTCTCTGGTCTCAATGGGATTTACCTGTATTTACCTGTCGCATTGTGACAGTGAATCAGCTAAAGGGAATCCAGCAGTAACCCTTTGTATTATTCACACCTGTGCTTCTCCCACTGTGACATGTCAAAAGTCTTTCTTTATAAAAGGCACTAAATAGCACTTTCTGACCTCCTGCAGGGTGAAATGCTTGAAATGCAGCAATACAAATACAAGTGTTAATCGCTTACATTTCTGGAAATTCCTAATAAAATGTCTACAAACAATTCTTGGTAGAGGCCAAGGTCATGGCTACAGCAGCTGTCACAATGACGAGTGGTTCTTAGTGAGATAGAACGTCTGCCCACCAAACTAAGGGGGGATTGACAGTTAATCACAAGCACATTACACCTCTGGGATGGGCGGAACTGCAGCCTCCTGCCTTTTGGCTCCAGCCTGCCTGTCATTATGATGACTCCGCGGCCTATCAGTGTCGGCTTCAGATTTATCTATCCGGCACTAGACTGTGGCCTCGTCCCGGGCTGAGTTTGGCACCTGTCCATCCATCAGCCTCTCAAGTCCTCCTGTGACGCAGTGGACACAATCGCTCTTTCTTTGCAGCGCCCATGCAGGCCGCCACATGGCAATGCTATTGTTCTTTCACTAAATAAATGCTGCACCATGTCTGCTGCAGACGTGGCGACGCAATACAGATCTGCAAAGCGAGAGAGAGAAAGGCTTTGTCATTTTTGGGTCACTGTAACAGTGTTAACATCCACCAGGGAGAAAGCTGGCAGAGTTTATTTGGATTTGAGTGTTTTGGGAGGGCTAGTGTGGGAGGACCTCTTTGTTCTTGGCTCTGGTGATGTCTCTTTTAAACAAGCTGGGTAATTACTAAAAAGCCATGATGAAGTCCGTTTAAGTGGCATCATGTGACACCACTGTAATACAGATTTCAAGATTGACTGTATGTGTATGAGCAATCTGTGTATTTGCGTGCTTGTGTGGAGAGAAAACGAGCAGATTGTATATGGCTTGGATGGCTTATTATGCTGATTTATCACTGTTGACTCTAATATCCAGCGATATAGTGCACCTAAAGCCATACAATTAAATCACTACAATGTTGACTTTGAATGGAGCTTTAGTTGCTGCAAACGTCATCCAAGTATATGTAGCATGACAAATGTGTTTTTTCTAAAATAAATAATTCCCAGGAAGCGCTCTGCACTTTCAGCATGTCGGCATTTGCCAACTGCTATTCGTTTCCTCTCGAGACTAGCTCATTAGCTCTGTGTCAAGACAGATGACCAAACCATGGTGTGCGTTATTATGCGGCAGTGCCCTCCATCCCTGGAAGCCTCTGGGTTTACCACAGGGGCATGTCGCCAACGCTGACATGTTAATGGGATCAGTCATTGATAACAAGGAGCTAATGAAAATCTAATCAGAAAACTAGCCTGTCCCTGGATTGTCTTCTCCTTCTCTGAATGTCAGAGACACAAAGCTGCTCTGCCTCTCCTCTTGTCCACTGAGATTTGCAGTGTCGTTCCTGGAGAAATGTTATATTTATCCGTCCGTTAATTTTTTATTTAATTTATTTACATCAATTTTCTCTTCCTATTTAGTCCCTTAGTAAATTAAAGGCTAAACATTACAGCAGATAATACCAGAAACAGATGGGAAACACTTTGAACAGGATGTCTTTCCACTGCAGCAATGTTAAATTTAGTTTTCCAGTTAGAAGGGGGCATACAGGAAATGAATTAATGGAGCCCCATTAATTTGTTCCATTTTATCTTCTTCCTCCTGGGGTGTAGGCAGGACAAAGAGTAGGTCAATGCTAAGGCCAAGATAATGTTATACGCATCCCAGCAGAGAAGGTCAGAAGGATCTGTGCTGGGAGCATTAAACCTATATATGCTCATGTAACAGTTGAGGAGATGTAGAAAATTCAGTTTCGCATATCGTTGCACGTTGTGACGATGGGGGACAATGCGTTGCATGTGTTCATGGCAGTGCTGCCACGGGTCACAGTTCTCTGGGATGAAGCCCTCTAGGTCTGGATGCTGCAGTGTAATAAATGGGCAAGCTTTACAATCTGTCAATTGCCCAGTGGGCGTTGTATGTAGGACAGGGATGGAGAGCCATATGTGTATTGTCTTACATACAGTATGAACATATGCTCAGCAGTTAATATAACATGCATATAATTAGATATTAGGCAAGTGTTAATGTATGAATGTCTCCACTAACAGGTTCTACTCTTTTTCTAAAATTAAATATATAAATGTTTTCTTTACCTAATTCGGTAAATATCTATTTATGTCAATGGATGGTGATATAAACAATAAACTTCACCATTGTGAAGCACGGCACTTCAAATTAATATTGTTTTTGATGTTATGGAAGCTCTTGGCAAACAGTGCCACAGACATAAAGTTGATTTTAGGGTGTGATGACTGGCTGGTAGAGTGCTGCTGTGCTCCAAAGCGCAAAGTCTACTGATTTCTACAAACTCGTGGAGCCACAGCTGAGAGGTCCCAACAGGGTCCCAGCTCATTCCTCCACATGTTCAGACAGTGTATTTTCTCTGGTTTCATGGCCTGCAATGTGCCCAGCACTAATGCATATCACAACTGTCCATCAGCTGTGAATTCCCAAGTGTGAACCCCGATGCATCACATTGACTTACAGAAGCATAGCACAGATGTAAATAGGCAAACCATGTGCAGGTGATTGCTGAAAGCACCACCGGAGCAATTAACACCAGCATCCAACATTCTATCTTCCTTTGTCTTTCAATACCTCAATTATAAACACTTCCCTTTTGGTTATCATGCAGTTAATGTATGAAGCCAGTCTCAATGGGCTTAATGGAGTTTCTCGCCGGATTGGGCTCTCTGACATGTTCATTCTGTAGAACAGCAGTCTGGGCTTGCACTATGACCACACAGCTAATGGTAATGCATGGCTCATTGGTGAGACACTTTTTAGTGACCGAATGGAGACAAAATGAATCAGGACCTCGTGGTTAGTTTGTCCCGTCTGTGATGGAGGTTATAGCCTGACCACATGGTTGATTACATCCCTGACCAACCTTTAGAGCCCCAGGGGTGATGTTATCCTTGTTGTCCTGCAGTGCAGTGTGCACAGAAACTGTCACAGAGCACACTGTGACAGAAAAGGACACTGCAGGTAGCAAGCTCCTGTGAACTCTGTAAGTGTTAGTAGGCAGAAATCAAACTTGAGCTCTTGTATCACACCTAATCAAACTATGAAAAACTTTATTCAAGTCATAATTTTATTTTCACTATGGGATGTGCTCAATTTGACCTACTATTAAGAGTGTTTAGTGCATATTATCAGTCATAGTTTATCACTGTTTAACTGCTCAGTTTTTAGGGAGCTTTAACAGTCCGGAATTCATTAAAAAGCCAACTTTGCAATTAATCTATCTGTTTGGCTTTCTGGCTTTTTAAAGCTGAACTAATCTCTCTATAGTTTCTAATTTCAGTCATATGGTCAAGATCTGGGCACGTTGTATAAGACCCCGTTTCCATTTGTCTTTAACATATGGTTGTTGTGATCCGATCACGTGAATACAGCTCTAACTACTAGGGCTGGGTATTGTCAAGAATCTCACGATTCGATTCGATTTCGATTCATTAAGTCACGATTCGTTTCGATTTCGATTCGATATTGATTGAAATGCTTCGATATCGATTCAGTATCAAGTAGAAATACACAAGAAAGAGTAAAATAATTAAAATGTTATTTAAATAATTATCTATTTAATTTTATGCCTTGTGAACAAACAGCCATGGTATAACTCTCTCCTCTTGGAAATTGTAACATAACATCAGCACAATTGACAGTGCTGTATTAAATGTAATGCATTTAAATCATGTATAGTATTTATTTCTTTCTCACATGACATCTTTGAACAATAATAACACATAAGAACCAGGTGCCTTCATTTCTGGTAACAAATAAAACATTAGCACACTACCAGTATAAGGTGTACAAAAGTGAAAAAAAAGTGCTGTATTGGAATTCAGCTCTCATACAAAAACGTAAACAGACACAAAGCCAGTGCAGGTCATATGGGTTTGCTGCTCTCTGCCCTTTTGTCGCCACTTTTAACAACTCACACTTGTGTGGTGTGCATGCGCAGTGGCGCAGGAAATACTAATATTAAATACTAGTTAAAAAATACTAGTTTCTTTTATTAATCGATTATTAACTTTTATGAATCGATTCGGAATCGTTCGAGAGAGAATCGCAATGCATCAGAGAATCGATATTTTTACCCACCCCTACTAACTACAGGTGAAAACACTCTCAAGACGCATTGAGATCGGATCACAAAAACCACATTCGGAGGTGGTTTACGTCGGTTGTGTCGCTTGTGTCCGCATTCATTTGATAGTGGAAACAGCAAAGTGACTTTTGTCCACATTATGGACCTCCTACTCAACTGCCGCCACCTGCCTGAGCGGAAATACGTTGAAAATGCATCACTGGCGTTCATGCAGCTTTTATAGAAGCCTCATGAATGTTAGTTGCATCCGCCAGTATTGCAAATGACAAGCTTTCTGTCCTCTGTTTTCATTTCACTGCGTAAATCTGAAAACACGAAAATCGCTGCTATTGACTGGAGAGCTGCAAGGCAACGACTTCCTGTTCTTATCTGCTTAAAAATAAAGTCAACTCGCGTTTGGCTAGTAACAGGCTTTTAATGTGAAGGTGAACAGGCAATATTCTGTTCGCACATAAGGTAACTTAACTGCCTATAAAGCCGTGTAGCCTACTGGTGGTGGTGACAAGAGTGTATCAGACGTTAGAAACACACATCTTTCACCAGCCAAAGTGGCATAATAACTTACTCGCCCAAGAGTTTTTACTTTTATATACTATGATATTACCCGCATTTGGCGAGTGTTAATGTAGAGCCCTCTAAGCAGTGTTGTGCATCACTCCTCCTTGTCTAAATGAGACAGTAGCCTATCTCTTCAACCTAGACCTAGTATTTATCTTCGCATGTAATGCATTTTAATAGCAAATGCGATTAAAACTGTGGCACTGTACAGCCCTGTATGTTTACTTGTTTGAACCCCACCGGTTAAAAACAGCAATGCAAACGGAAATTATGTGCGTGTGGATTTAAATACAGTGCGGGTAAATGGAATCGGATCACAGGTAAACAAAGAAGTCACATTTGAAAATACAAGTGTGAACACACGGACTGAGAGCTTTCCACTTGTAACCAGATTCAAAAAATCAGATGTTAATCCCAGGTGGAAACAGGGTCTAAGGTGTTGTTTGGCAATGATCATCTCATAGACCTGTGTGGACACCCTGTCTTTTTTTGTTTCTTCTGCAGAGTCACACCAAGCCTGACAACTAGGGCTATTTAAAATGATAATGCACAAAAAGACTGACACAAACAAAAAATGTACATCTCCCTCCCTTCCCCTCTGTGCTCGTGTGTCCACTCACTTCGCCCTTTTTCCTGGGCAAATGTGGCAGTTGATCCTGAGATGGCTGGAGGACAATTCGAAAGGTCAGCGCAAGCAGACGTTTGAGAAAAATGCACCTTTCCCTCCCTCCCCCCCACACTCTCCTTGGAAATAAGAGAACAACACTTGCTGACGTGGCCTTATCTTTCTCAAACGCTGGAAGGCACACGCCACTTCGACAATAGCACTTGTATTTCATTTATTTTCTGCTCGAACATCAGGCCTCAGGTGGACTCGCGACTCTCTCACTCTCCATTTCCACCCTGTGAGTGCCGGCCTGTCCCCGGAGGCGCTGGTAATGGCCCACTGGCACTATACCTGAGGCGGTAAAGACCTGCAGAGAAACCAGTCACAGCTCTTGCTTAGAATGAGAGGATAAGGCCAAGCTTAGAGCAGAAATTGAGGGTGAGTTGTTAACATTGTAGACGTAAGAAAATCACTTGGAAAGGAAAAAGGTTAAGATTGCCCCGTGGCACCAAACAGCCTTATTCAATTCTTTTTAGTTTCTGTTACCTTTTGGACTGTTTTTTTTTTATTTTAATTTAGGGCTTCGGAGAAAGGCAGTGTTGAAGAATGAGGACACGGGGTACAGATGACTCCCAATGCTTCAAAGTAAAGATAGGAAAGATGGTGCTTAGAGGAAAAGCAATGAGTTGATAAAGTGAATACTGCTCTATTATTGACATTTAGAAATAAACGACAAACATCGTTTGAAATTGATCTTCGGTCATGGCGAAATAACACAGCCTGAGGGGGACGGGTAGTTTCAAGGCACAGAAAATGTCAATATACCTACTGTACATCACTTTAACTATTTTAACGTTTAAAGTGGGAGAGATAGAGAGAGAGAAGCTGCTTGATGGATGACGGTGGTGATTATGAAAAATCATACAAACAGGTATGAGAACGAGTATGACGGAGTATGAGGTGGAGCTGTGAATGATAGAATGAGTGGGAGGTGAAAATAAGATTAGGTTGCGCACTTCAGGTGGCGCGTCAGTCTCGGGAATGGAGAACCTGACAGTCCTTCATGCCCTGATGCAAAACTGATAGGCTGCTCTATTGATCCACATGCAATGGACACGGCCCTTATGCAGCCAACACTAATTTTTTCTTTTCACCCATCGAACATTATAAAGTGTGTTTAAGCAGAAACATGATCTGTTACAATACAATGCACATTTAAATTGAGTTTTTTCTAGGTCGTTGTCTTTTTAACCTTTCCAAAACCCCAAAAAAACATCAGCTAAATTATCTTATGGAGCTAACGTAAGCAAGAGGTAAGATTAGTTAGAGGTGAACGCTGTAGAAGACTAACACTTCTGCAAATTCAAATTGAAGGGGGTAGGCTATTGTATATCGCAAAATATGAACAGCAAGGTGCAAACATGCATATATGTAATAAAAGGGGAAGCGCACACAAGGCTTTGGCAAAATCACTGCTGTATGTTTAGAGGAAACTGCTGTGCTGCTCTTCTTTTTGAGTATAAGGTCAGCCTCAGCCTCCACTGTCATTGCTTGTCATTGTGATAAGTCGATTAAGTCTGTGTGATGTCTTATTATTGGTTTGTCCCTGTATGAGATGTTCCATTAGGAAGGGAACGTGCCCATCCTCTGAACGAGTTTCATTTATTAAAGCCTCCATCTATGTTCTATGATCTATTTTTTATACATAACTCCAGGCTTGCCTCGAATTATCCACAATGTCAGAGCAGCACAAACAAATAAAAATACACAAATCAACGAATCGAAGAATAACTTTAATTGTCATTTCTTTGTGCAATGATAGGTAATGAGCACACAGTGTCTTCAACTGAGGCTTTTTAAATCATTTCCCCTCACAATGAAATTACTACTCCAATGGGCTTTTCAGGCCAATGGCCAGAGCTCTACTCTTTCCCTAGGTTAGCACTTTATTTATGTATTTTTCTTATTTATTTGTCCTGAAGGTTATTGCAGATGACAGCAAATAAACAGACGGTTGGGGGACATTGGGTCCTTAGCGATTGAGTCTGAAATCCCACATGGCCTTCTCTGAACAGACAACAGGGCAGATTGAAGGCACCTGGAGAAAAGAAGAGCATCAAGGCTGATGTGCTGAGAACTGGCCAGGGCTTATACTAACAGCAATGATACAGCCAGCAGCATGTCAAGGACAGTTCTTAAACCCTAACAAAGCAGTTGATCCCACTATATGCAGACCTCTTGTCCCTCTAGTCCAGGGGTCTCCAAACTTTTTTCACTCAGGGCCACATACAGAAAAATCTACGAAAGGCCGGGCCACTTTGCAAAAATAACACATTTATCAGGACATGTAGCTGCTCTGATGTTTAGTTTCATAGTGTCTTTGTAAATTGTAATCCTTCTTCACGGCAACACTTTCCTTGCACATTAAACAGACACATTTCCCCTCTTGTTTATATGCCAACGATACACCCAGTGTTTTCTGCCTTTGCGTCCAATGTCCAGCAGGGTGAAAATAGTATCCAGCGGAGGTCCCGACCCTCCTAGGGGGGTCCGGGGGTATGCCCCCCCGGGAGATTTTTTAAAGTTTTTAAAGCGAAATGCATGAATCTGGTGCACTTTGAGAGGGAAATTAAGAGGCTAAATCTGAAGAATTTTGTATGAAAAAAAATGGAGACACTGTGTCAGATGAATTAGAAGCTATTGGAGAAGGACGCATAGATTTTCCATAATAATATTAATTTAAAATAAAATATTATGCAGGGTCCTCTGGGATGGGCTTGTTGCTCATTTTCTTTTATGGGACATATTTCTCTGTAATATAATTACAGAGAAAAATTAAAAGCGCCATATTACATTATATTTTTAAAATGTGCCACGGGCCAATCAATCAGTGTTTGACACCCCTGCACTAGTGGGTTAACTAAGAAATGCAAAAAAAAAAAAAAAAATTCAAAGGGCCATATTACATTATATTTTTAAAATCGGCCGCGGGCCAATAAAAAGCGGGCCCGCGGGCCGTAGTTTGGGGACCCCTGCTCTAGTCTCTTGTGTATTTGAGAATACTTGGGCTGGCCTTGGTGGTGAGAGGAACAAAGCTTTACTGAATGGGTCACAGAGAGAGCAGCTCAGTTCATTTAATTCAAGAGAAAAATTAATTCTAAAGCCTTCTGCTTTCATTTTGTTTATCTTTGTACCATCCCATGTTTACAGCTTTGCATCTTATTTGCTCTTTTCTTTTGACTCCCTGTTTGTCACCTCCCCTAATGCATCAATCCTGCACAACCCAAACCCCAGATACGTTTTATCGTCCTCCTTTCCTTTCTCTGTCTGTTGTGTCTTGCCACAGATAGTGTCACCTACAGCCTGGGACCAGTAGTCCAGCAGTGCTCTGTGTGAATTATGATGTGCTGGATCACTCCTAATCTTGTTATGGATGTTATGTTGCCCTTGGGAGGGGCATCGATGGATGGATGGATGGAACTTAATCAGATTCACAGTGCTTTGGAGAATAATGTCATGACTGTGTGGCATGCAAGGTATCACTAAACACTACAGTTTGATCAGTTTTTTCCCTAAATAAAGATTGCAATCATGAAAGGGTATTTAAACGAAAACAGAAGAACAATCAGGGAAAGACAATGAATAATGTTGAAAATACAAGGGAGATAATTAAACAAAATGAAAGCTATAGGTACACAGTGAGAGCTTTATACACCGGAACATGTCAATGAAAGCTAGACAGTATCATGTTACTCTATATACAATGGCGTATATAACTTCTACATATGTGGGTAATGGAACATATTGAAAGCTCAAGTGCCACTGAACTGACAGATAAAATGACTTCAGGTAGAAGAATAAAGACACTGTCAGTACTTTTTGCTAGAAACCTTTGAAGGCTTAAGTGCTGATGACATACTAAAGGTTGCTGTCAAAGTGTGCAATCATGAGGTTGATGATAATAAAGGCTGGCAACTTCCAGTTGAGGAGTGCTTTTCAGATAAATCCAAGGATTTTTATGTGACAGCGCTTTGTGTGGACAAGATAACGGCACTCACTCTGACCTCTTCTGTACTTGAAGCCAATTTTGCGGGCCAAATTCAATTATTAAACGCACCAAAAGCACTCATCGGTGCTAACATAACTAAAATATTCTCTATTTAGATTTTTGTATGATTTCTTTTTTTTATCATTCATAAGCAAGCTTCCCCATTATTTTTTCCCTACTATTTTTTTCATTGTGTATTCATTGCCCCTTCTTTTACCCCTTAGACACAAACTATTTTTTAAGAACCATGTTGTTGGGTCCAGATGCAAGACTTTTCCAAATGACATGAGGTAAAATGATGACTTAATGTCCATGTTGCCTGGGCTGCCGTGGACTATTTCCCAGTGTATCATGATTACCTCACATTACCTCATTTTAATTTCCACACATCATATGTACTCCCATTCAGTGCCTTATTAAATATTTGACTTCACTTATCTTCAAAGATTTAAAGGGCTGACTAGTTCATGTTCCCCTATGTGGCATTAAAGGAACTTGCAAAGTCAACAGAAAGGTGTTAATGTCTATATATAAAACAAGGATATAACCAGCAGTGAGGACAGTAGGGCTGCAGCACTTCAGCCCTTTGCCATTATTTTATGAGTCCCTTGAGGGCTTGGAGGGTACAGGAGAACGTACCGATTCTGAAAGATCTAATTAAGCAGGACCAAATGAGTGTCCAGATCCCCAGCACATGACAAGACACAAATCAGGGGCTGTTGACAGTGGGGGCAATGGGGCTTTACAATTATAGGGCCAACATTCTAGCCTCCAGATAATTACTATCCCTACTTTACTGTGGTCCTCATCTTAACATTCTTTATAGCTTGGGGTTAACGGTTGTGAATCTCAGTCTTGTTTTTGTCTTATTTTCACTTAAAGAGGTAATTAGTGTTTTTTCAGCAGCTTGGTGATGAGAATGAGATGACGTTGCCAGGTGTCTTGTTTGGCATTCATTCAGTCAGTGGAAAGATGTGCAAAAGCACAAAAAGAAAAAGAAAAACGTTTCATACCCATAACTGTTAGTAGTTACTTTTGTATGGTTTAAAAGCATGTAGGAGTAAAGTGTGTATTCATTAGTTCCTTGGGATGCTTTCCAATTTTCGAAGGATACTTTTTCTGTCTGGCAATTCAGCATTCACATTCTGTACATCTGAGTGGAGAATAAATGCTGTCTTCAGGACACCTGGCTAAAGGCTGTGTGACTATCTGGTCTCTCAGGCTCGTTCTCTAACTGAGAACAGAAAGACCTTGGAGTACAAAGACAACAGCCTGATTATGTGAGTACGGAGGAAGGTCTCCCAACATTGTTGTGCTAATCACGTTAGCGGGCACAGATTCAAGGCAGGACAGATGCTAGGCAAAGAGCAATGAGGTTATGTTATCCTGTTTAGAGGAGTTTTTTTTGGAGGGGGGGGGGGCGTCTAATAGTTATTTCTCTTGCTCAGTCGGTTGGCCTTTTCCCCCTATTTTCTCAATGTTCTCTATGTGTCTCCACGGTATGTACCAGCGAGAGAATACTTTGATTTTTTTCTTTGCGCTCGGCTAACAGTGGTTAAAGGCAGAGTTGTTCCTTTGTGACATGTTTGCCCTGGTTCATATGCACAAATCCCTCCGTGGCTCTTTGACAAGCCCACTATATATAAATCTAGTAAACGTTGAAAAGACTGCTATAGACATATTAACCATATAAAGACTGATCTAAGTATACTGTATATGCTTTTTCATATTTCTAGTCATTCTTGCTAATCAAAATGTTGATGTATATTTTTTCATGCTGCACATTATTCATTCACAGTTCAAGATTATTTTATGGAAAGATTTGGGATTTACTCTTAATTTAATAATCTTGTTATACTGTATTAAATATGTTCTGAAACAGCTTCTTCCTGGTATGTACATGTTATACACTATGTCTGTGTTCCTCAAAATGCTGTCATTGTTAAAGAAAACAACACAAACCAATTGTAAATAACATATACATATGTTGATATAAAAACACGGATAACAAACTAACCAATGTTATTATTCCTTATTACTGAGTCTTGAAAGATAGACATTGCAGAGTGTCTGTTTGGCTGCTTTTTGAAGTTCTGAAAATGCATTCTTCACTTCCACAACTTGTGGATGTCTTTCTGATGCATATATGACAGCTGATATAGAGGGAACACAACGTTGAAAAAAAGAAAGAGAAACGGAGCCTACAATGTTTTGAGTTTGAAAATATGCGATACCAGCCAGTTGAAATATAGATAAAGATATAGATGCTGTATATATCATTACCAAGTGTCCCGACTTTTACATCTTTGGTTATTTGGCATTCAGAACATGAGATTTTCTTTACAATCTTCCAAAAAATGCCAACACGTATAACATTTTTTTTTTCTGGATTGACCCACAAAGTTGGAAATACTCTAAATCAGTGCTTCTCAATTATTTTCTGTCATGCCCCCCCTAGGGGACAGAAATTTTTTCGCGCCCCCCCCTAAATTGAAATACTATTGAGAACCTGACAATATTTATTTATTTATCTCTACAAAACTACTGTATGAGTTTCTGGCACGAGCATTCTGCATACAATCACCTTATTATCAAATTAGATAACTAAAATGAGCTGAGATAACTTCTGCAGCAAAAACATTCAAAGTTCAGATTATTAGCTCAATTTGTAACATTTAAACAAGACTGCTCAGTCTGTGTGAATCTCAGGACAGAGAAACAAGAGCAAATGATTCACTGAGGTTTGCATTTCATTCAAAACATTTTTAAACTGTAAACATAGTTAAGGTGGTGTTTTTTATTATTATAGGTCAATAGGCCTTCTGTCATGCGATAACCAATAATTCATTAACATTAATATTAGTCTACTTGCTTGATTTCTTTTTAAATAACCTACAGAGACACATGTGGACATTTATTTACTGCAAATCGCGGCCTTTCGCGCGGATATGACCATACACAAGCACACATAGCGCTTGCTAGCACTTAAAATGTATTTTTTTATTTTTTTTGTCAGTTGGAAATCAAGGCAGCCCGCGCCCCCCCCCCCCCCACCCCCCCCCCCCCCCCCCCCCCCCCCTGACAACTCACGGCGCCCCCCACCATTTGAGAAGCACTGCTCTAAATAACTGGTGAATTTTTTCTCCTTTTTCCAGGATCATATATGTTGGTGAATTCCTCCCAGCATGCCGTTGGTCATCGGGCTCAGCTGCAGCTGCAGACACTGAGTGAAAATGACACGCACTGCGTCCAGTTCAGTTACTTCTTGTACAGTCGTGATGGCCACAGTCCAGGGGCGCTACGGGCGTATGTGCGAGTCAACGGCGGTCCACTCGGCAGTCCAGTGTGGAACACATCGGGCTCTCATGCCAAGCAGTGGCACCAGGTTGAGCTGGCTGTCAGCACCTTCTGGCCCAACGAATACCAGGTACAAACGTTTGCTGTTATGACTTTCATTCCACAATGTGTCAACCATATGTTCCTCTGACACTGAGGAGTTTTACAGTCAATAGAGGTTTGATTACATGTTGCAAATCTACAAACCCATTGACCGACATCTAGTGCAGCTTAAAAATCTAACACAATATAGCTCTGTTGATCACCACTCATTTTAGCCTCGAGGTGAATCTGGTGTTAATTACTGGCATTTACAATTTAATTAGCATTGATTCCCTTGAGCATGTAGCCCATGTTAGTGCTCGAGGGGCCCTAAGTCTCTTGTGGGCTTGCCTGGTAGAGATTCCCCCTGAAACATGTCTTCTGTGAATTCAGCCGATTCCCAACTATTTGCACGGCACGTCATTGACATCTTACATTGACTGGCATCTAGTGTAGTTGCCTTATGTGCTTTGGCCTGTAGATGGCACAGTCAGGTGAGCATGAGTTATATCCACCCATCTATCTTTAATTATTTTCTGCAACCTCTGCAAAGCTGTCAAAAAGCAATTAAGTTGAGTAGAGTGCATTTTATCAAGAACTGTCAATCCCCCTTATTTAATTAAATTATAATCGCCCCTGCAAGATGTGACCTTCACTATGTAAATAATAGTCCTTTGTAGAAACGGGGCTGGATGATAAAATGCATACCAGCACCTCAGAAACTTATCAATCGACACGTTTATATAATCTCTTAAATCTTTACAAAAAATCTAGAAAAATGTCATTGTTGTGTAAATTGTTTTTTTTCTGGTCACTGTTTCCTGGCAGCTTTTATTGTATGGTTAAACAAACTACAAACAATTGGTCAGTTAGTCTTAGAGACAATGGTAGGTAATATTTTCTAACACAGCCAAGATAGCCAAAAGCCAGTTTGTTTAGCAAAGCTGTGCCCGTTTCCAGTCCTTATGCCAAGCTAAGCAAATCACTTGGCAATATAGTGAATAAGCATATTTCTCATAATGTTAAAATGTCCCTTACATGCTGACTAAAAAAATACTAATTTCATCTCAATAAAATGTGGCATTCGTTGCATTTATTGACGCAGATGTTATTTTTGTTTAAAATTAAAACAAAGCCAGTAAGCCAAAGGAGCACTCTATTTAGTGGAGCTGATGCCCCAGACTTTGGCTCTTTATAAACTGTATTTTTATGTCAGTAGCTACAAATCAGTATACAAAAGGCCTGCAGGCTCTAGTACTAATCAGTGCTACTGCCAGTCCAGGCTAGAAAGGGCTGCTGCCGGTGATCCTGTTCATCAGCTCAGCTTTTAAACGGCATTTTCAGTGTGAATTATTACTTTGAGATATACCCCCTATTAAATGTTTCAAATAGCTGATGCTCTTGTGGTGAATGTTTAACAATGAGTGAGCTGAAAATGGTCAAGTGTATTGCCGGGCAGCACTTCACTGCTGATGGATGCAGTGCGGGCTGAGCTCTGATCTCCCTGCTATAAAACAGACTGGCTTACCACTATTATGCTCCATCACCACATCAGGTCGGCTAAGTCATGATTGCAATAATTAACGTGTTTTATCTGGCCTTTCTTTTTTTTCTCCTAATATGTGCTACAGCAGAGAGAACATTTGCTGTTGTACTTTGCACTTCTGTTCTGCTCGCCCTCCCTCCCTCATCCCCAGTGGAGTGGTGTACCTTTTTTTTTGTCTCACAGCCCTGTAAATATCACAGTAAACAGTGATGGCTCATAGGAGAGTAAGAATCTGGCTGTGGCTTCCAGGGAGTGGCACCATGCTAGGAGAAAGAGGCTTTATAATGGGCTTAGATGAGGAGCAGTTTGCATCTGAAGACAGGACAAACAGTACAGGACACTTAAATTGGTATTGACATTAAAGCCCTTGAATAGAAGAGCTTAAATTGCTAATGGTCTGGCTTTTATGTGCGTATGGGGGTTTAACACAGTGCTCTTAGGATTGGATTAAATTTGGTCACCAGGTGCTGGCACTACTCGATGAAAACATACCTAATTGCAGCATGTAAGCCAATTAAAGCTTTGCCTCTATGCCTCCTCATCTCTTTTCACATTGTACTTTTAAGTCTGCTGAGCTTGTGCTGCTTCCCTGTACAAAGAGCAAAACAAACGGCCCCCGAAAAACCTCATCACTGTGGAATGACACGGGGTCTTGCCTCGCAACCCTTCACTCGTTACAAAGACCAAAAACAGAAAAGGGTAATAGGGGAAGTGTAAGGCAGAATGTTTTTCTTTCAGAGTGTCTTAATGCTAGCTATCTGCTGTTGTTGAACACACATAAAAAGATGCACTGTAGTAGTGTGTCACAGCCCGCTCTACTTCAACACAGTTCTCTTGATATTCATCTGAGACTTCTAGCTCTAAACCATGTGAGCTTCTGCTTTTAAATACTAAAGTGTTTGGGTTGTATCTCTTCCAAGTCTAACACAATCACTCTGGATATTAAGAGATAGGCAGGCCGATTTACCAGTCATTAAACTAGCAAAGCACTTGTTTGAAGAAGAGTTGAAGAATAGGCACTTCTTATCTTGGCCTCTAAATGACACATCATTTTGGTGACGTTTTTTTTTTAAAGCTACAGGTTTTCCGCCTTATTAGATTCCAGGTCATATTAGGGCTCCTTGTTCCTTACCAGGAGTATACAGGAATACAAAAAACTTCAGTGTAGGATTTTGCACGGTGTAGAAGGGAGATTGCTTATTTCACGATTTAGGTATGTAATGAAGTACCTTGTTTACAGCACACATAAAGTTTGTGTCTTGAAAATGTCATTGTGGAGTGTAATTGAAAACACTCCAAGCAGTTCTCCCATAATCGGCAAAACTAAGAGAATTGATATGCTAAAAAACAAAATCCCCCCAATCTTAATGGTTTCCCTGCCTGGTGATTTGAGAAATTATTTTCCTGATTACTTTCAGCTTGAGTACTTTTCAAGATTGTATCGTTCTTGCAGGACTTAATGTGTCTTCCTTGCAACATGGCGGTGTTGCCATTTTATTTAGTTGTAAATCCTGAATTCCGCAGTGTTCCCTGAACAGGTTGCCCTTTCTGTTAATGTCAGGTTGACATGAATTACGCACACACATAACTTCCTCCTGTCACACTTGTAAAAGTGGGATTTGGAGTTGAACGGATTTTTAGGGTGGAGATCTGAGAGAGAAGGATCATCTTCAGATGTCTCGATTGAAGATGTCGTCTGTCTCTGGTGTATATTGCCATATTTCTCTCTGCCTCTTATTTGCAGAAGTGTTTGCAATACCCGTAGAGCCTTGTTATCAAATATTAAAGATGTTATCCAGCCCTCCAAGACTGCAAACTAGAGCTTGAGACACGTCCCTACCCTCCCTTCTTTACCGTTCCTTCTCCCTCATCTCAAATGTTGCACACTTGCCTTTCTTCTGTCTTGCATTATTTTTTCTACATGTTGATTTTACATGAATTATTCAGTACCACTTTTACTGCATCCTACCTGTTGTAGGTGTTCTTTCTTAAAAAAGAAATACTCACAAATAGGGATGGGGCCGATCTTATCCAATAATGGGTATCGGGTCTGATATGGCTGCAATCTACGTATCGGATAGCGCACTGATAACTCAGATATAAAAAAAATATTAATTTTAACTATGAAAGATATTTACATTTTAAGACCATAGCTATGTGATATAGCACACATTAATATTAGCAATTAAAATGTTGAGTTCTGAACTTCTGATGTTCTGCACTCAAACAGTTCCAAGCTGTTAAGATAAACCTATATGCATTTGTGTATATTTGTTGCTCTTTTAAATTTGAATTGCTGTGTTGCTTAAGCATTCCTAACTTTACACTATAATCTTCTCGTCTCAGTTTTGGGAATAATGGGAATAAGTTTATTTCCCCAAAAATGTTTAATATCTTGAAGAGAAAAAAAAATCCTTGCAAAATATGAAACATCGCTTTCGTACAGCTGGGATTGTACTTGACTTCTTAAACCAGACTAGCACAAATTCATATATTTTCACATTAGGTCAATATTTCTAACTTATTACACTAATTTAATTTTAAAAAAGGAGAAAAAAAATAACAAAGAACAAAAGCAGGAGGCCCATTGGAGACTTGTAAATGAGAATCCTCATGTCTCCACTGTCTTATAATAGCTTCCTTTTCCCCCTTGCAGCCTGCTGAGCTTCCTGCAAGCTGAGCCTCTGGCTATGGGAAATGTTTCTTGTGAAATGCTGTAGAGAGCAAATTGAGATTCCTAACACCTGCACCGTGTTTTCCAACACAGACTGTTATCTTTTGGCATTTTCCAGCAGAACAGATTTACATCGGCACGTGACCTTTTGTCTGCAAGTTATTTATCTACGGCGGTGTCTAATGGTGAGTGAAAGCCCTCTGTGTCGAATGGTGTCTCCTGACTGGAGGGGAAAAAGTAGAATTCTGGTTTATAGGAACAGATAAATCGTCTCTTGATTCGTACACATAACAATTGCTACTAAAAGCCAATATTACAGGGTAATGTAATATGTTCTCCTAATGTATATTTTATATCAGACATAAATCACCGCATGTCACACTTAGAAAAATTAATTCCTCAGAAGATGATTCCGCTGTTTCTGTCTTTGCAAAGTAAAGTAGCCATTCATTGGAATAAAGTTAGAGCATATGGAAAGTTTAATTGGGAAAGTGGCTTTCAATAAAAATCTGCAGAGGTCGTTCATTGCAACAAATGCTCCGAACGTCTCCCTCTTAATAACCTCTGTTCCTAATGGCTAAGAAGACTGAGGATTAACCAGTAATCAATCTCCTATTGAGTGCTTTAGCTCGGCAGAGAGTAATAGCACCTTCAATTAGACTTCGAGACATTTTCCCCCCCCTCTTCCTCGATGCCATTAAGCCTAATCAGTGTTTCTGCCTAATTTTGATGTTAGCCTAACAACATCGCAGTGTGTGCTTACACAACTAATTCAGGTCAACAAATTGAGGGATATTGTCCTTTTCACATAGCAGCAAACATTTTAGGTTTATGCACAAGGAGGAGGAGGGCGGGAAGGAAGCCTGCATGAGGAAAAGATGGACCGCTAAAGAGATGAAGACAGACAATGAAAAATTGAGAGCTAGGACAGACTGGAGTGAGCGAAGAGGATCCCGCACAGACTTTAAAGAAAGTATACCAACTGAAATAGAGAGGGTAAAATGGTGATGATGGATATAGGAAATAATAATATCCCCTTTTTTATAAGCGGTGGCATCTTCCAGCTCAGGTTCTAGCAAGTTTCTGTGAACAAATAGAAGAATTGGCTCAGGCAGAAGGAGATTAGCCTCAGAGAGAGCAGACAAGACAGCTTTAGTCAGAGTAGCTGGAACATTCACACTCCAATACTGAGACCCAGCAGCTAGCAACTGCTTTTCCGTTTTCACCTTTTCCTCTCCTTCAGTTCGCCTCCAGCCTATCCTCTCTTCTCTCCACACACCTGGCTCTCTGTGTCTCATTCTGTCAGGGTTTTTTTCAACTGACCCCAATCTCCTCACATCCCATCATGATGTGTTGGTGTTAGGGGGCCTTCTGAGGTCGTGCTCGGCCAGGCTTGTTGTCACACCAATTGTTGCTGTAATCACGCGACATCCTTTTTTCCAAGTCCAGTGAGATGGACTATCTCTGTCATGCTGACTGTGGGAGGCTGGGATTTGGAGGCCATAGGTCCTGGAGATGTTGCTGTGACTCTTAAAGAAGGTGTGCAAACACAAGGGGTTTGTTGATGGTGTAGATCATGTGACTGTTCTATATTGGCCTGGGCATTGAAAATGCACTTCTTTTTGACATGTGTTTTCAACAATGTTAATTAGAAAACATTTTTGAGACCAAAAGTTGGTATTGAGTGTCTGGTCAGAGGGTTTATTTAACTTAGTTTGTGATGAGATATTTAAAGATTTCACTAATGGTATAGACTGCCCCTTTTTTGAGGTTTTGCTCGGGGAAGTTGGCAAAACCAAAGATATCTTCTGCTGGGGAAGACAAGGAGATGTGGTTAAAATGTCCAAACAAGGTCCACTTTCTATCTTTGCCATCAAACAAATCCTCATTGCCAACTTATTTCCTGAGATGAGGTTGAAAAAGGCAGAGCAACCCAATCAATGGACCTTGAGTTAAGTTTTATGTCACTGTCTTAGAAAACATTTGTATGTTCATAGAGAGAAACTCAAGTTTCATATTGGTGGCTGTAAATAAATGTTTTAGATGTCCAGCCTATAGTGTTATAATTATGAAACACACAAGTCAGATAATCAATCTTGCATAACCTATTCCAGCAATGCCTGCGTGTAAACACAGACCTTTAAAGTAGCCTTGAGGATATAAGAGTCTGCCTGTATGTGTGTGTGCGCGGCCGCCTCAGTAAAAATCAAGACCCAGTGATAGGAACCATGTTGTAATCATTTGATCAGAGGATTATGAGGAACAATAACTCAAAGCTGGCCTTCGATCAAACACACGGGTGGGAGACCGTCCTTGGTGCTGCAAATACAAACATCACCCCTGTGTGTCATAACTCTCTCACTATTACTGAGGAGGGTGATTTGATATTGATTAGGTTTCATGAGAGCCCACTGCTCATCCAGCTTATTGTTCCAAAGGGCGGTATGGAGCTTTGTCCTCCCTGGTGTAACGTGGCCCTGTGCTAGCTGTATTATCTGCTGTTATGGCAGCCCGCGCCCTGAATGTAGAATGGGGATCATGACTCAGACTCCACATTGTGTGCTTCCTGATAACGCTATTATTTCTCTTGGCCCTGCAGACTCAGGCAAAACTTATCCATCTCTCTATTTTTATTGTTTCTGTCTTTCTCTTGTTTCTCTCATTGTCTAGCCTTTTGTTTTGGGTCAGCAGATGTGCAACGATGTGGGGGATGGGGGTTGTTTGTAATTAATGCTGCTGTCATCGAAAGGGGGTCAGGAGCAAATAAATTCACACAGCCCACAGTGCTCCTTAGAAAATTGCTCTTCAGCTTAAAGTAGCACTAGGTGAGTCGTGATTTGGCTGTTCTGGGTATGAATTAAAGCTTGAATTAATTCTTCATGTAATCAAAGTTCAATTCCCTTTTGCAGGTGCTGGTTGAGGCAACAGTTTCCAGAGAGCGGCGAGGCTACATTGCCCTAGATGACATCATGGTGCTCAACTATCCCTGTTGTAAGTGCCACTTTTGACGATGAATTGCAATTACAGAAGGTGCTGGAGATTATTATAGATATAGTGGTTTGGGATGGGGATGGGGGTGAGATTGGATGTTTTTCTAAGCAGCACAAAACACAAATACGATGAGGTGAAGAGTAATGGGTGAGCACAGCAGTGCCATTCAAACACTGGGACCCCAATGCTAACACTCCCTTTTTACCTAGGAGCTCACCTGCCTCCGTCCATTTTTGACAACCCAATGTATTTGATAACCAAGGAAATCTTGAATTCTCTCTCTTAAGACTTCTATGCTTCCATGTTCTCTGGCCTGACTGGAAGAGCTTTTTTTCTTTTTTCCATAAGTCACTTTGTACAGTCCCATCAAGCACTGCAGCTCAAAGCTTTTTTGGAAAATGGCTTCTCTTTGGGGAGGACAGCTCCCTGCAGTGGACGCTGAGGACCCTGTGTTAAGCATATTCACTAAACCCCTTGAGCTCAAATACCTGGTCAAAGTCTCTGTGTCACTCGCCCACAATATTGAGCACAAGGGCTCACAGCACATTTAACAGCCATGGTCCACACTGCTTTGTGTGTGGCTTATATAGTGGTTTATATAATGGACAAAAACCTGAAGGATTATTTTTTTTCCTCACACAAGATTCCAGTGTAGTCTCCATGTTAATATTCATGTATCTCCTATTGTTATAACAATAGTGTTTGGAGATGGACTTCTCAGGCATGTCATGCTACAGAGGAAACCAACAGTGATTTTATAAAACGAACACCGGCTGTGAAATGGCTTGATACCCCTGCTGTATGCAAACCACCCGGTCAGACGCCCTGTTTTTCCCCAAGACAGCAGATGGCATCTTCTGAATGCTCCCTCTGTGGCTATTAAATAATTAAGACTCTCATCAAGACCCGAGCATGCCTTATGTAGTGGCACATGGCCAGCCGGCATTACTTGGCATCGAACAGTGCGAGAAAAAGAGCACTTTGAAAAACCAAAGTGAAGGGTTGCATAGCAAAAAAATGAAATACAATAAAAGCTCAACAAGTTCCTCTCTGTGAATTGGGGATAAAGCATGGTTGACATTTCAGTTTTATTCTCCAGAGTCTTTGACTCTGAAGCAAGTGTTGCACCCTAATGAAATATGTATTACTCTAAAGAGTATTGAGGATAAGATCTGACACATTTAAATGTATAACAAAACAATTCTTGCAAACTGCCCCCCTCCCTCCCCATTCACACACATTTTTTGTGTTTGTTTATGTTTGGCTTTCAGACGTGAATTATGAATTAACCTTAGGCGAAAGTCACTTCAAAGAAACATGGCCACCTGTGGGGTACAGATGCGAGCACTCTTCCCTTACTACTCACTACACACAAAGATCAACAAATTGTCTTGGGCAAGATCACGGTAGAGATGTGCAAGACCCAAATATTTGCTTCTCCCAGATGCTTCAGCTTCACATTTGCTTTGCCATCTCTTCCTGTCAATCATCATCCGAAACGACTTGTCGACTTCTCCTTCCACGTTTCTCTGAGATGACTGGCAGGCAGTGCTGCCGCCGTTTACCCAGTGATTTGGCTCCACATGGGTCTGGCTCTCAGTGCTCTATTGTTAATCATGGGTTTGGGCGAGAGGGCTGCTCCCACACACCGACTCGTTGGCAGCTCCACACAGCATGCTAGGACATTATTAGTCAAAATGTGTAGGACTGAGGTTCACTCTAACTCACTCTCTTCTTCTGCAGATTTACTCCCACATGCAACTCAGCTCTAGGTTGTATACAGTGGGATATTGTTTGTTATCTAGTTATATGCTTATGGCCACCGATTATTTTATTTTTATGTTGTATTTTTTATTGTTCATTTATTGTTTTTTTCCCCTTTTTTGTTTTTCGCCTGTTTTTGTTTTAGTCCTTCAGCTTCATTTGTAAATCAATTTTTCTATACTGCTAAGAGCAATTAGCAATTAAAACTGCGAGCAGTGATGACCGGGCCCTCACATCCCCGTGCTGGACGCCATCCCAGCCGGCCGTGGCGCTCCGGGCGACCGCGCAAGTAAATGTGCCACGGTCTCCTCCTCTTCGGAGCGTACGGCGCAGATATACCTGTCACCGGAAGCGCGGAAGTTGCCGCGACGCGCTTCATATGGATGCAAGGACGTCCTCAGGCCTGGGCTCTTACCAGGCAGGTGAAGTTTGGAGCACATGGGACAGTGCAGAGCGAAATTACAGCGACTTCTTGTTTCGTGGCGATGACGCCGAGAAACTACGAAGGCCACGGAGCCGACAGAACTGGCTTTCCGTGTTATCATCGTCTCTAGACCTCCCTGAGCTGCTTTGAGGTTGATTTGATCACGTGTGTAGGACTTGAAGGTAAATAACTAGCATGCAATATTTACTTGACCCAGTAGTTGGCGCTCTCACTTTTTCTTAATATTATTGTTTGGGCTTACTCAGGCCTTGGGTTTCATTAAGCATATCAAATGTTGAGAAGATCAGACTGAGTAAGGCCAACTTCCTGTTTTTTTGGCGAATATTTCAAATTAAAAGACTTCCTGTTGATTTTGGGGCGGGGCTTCAAGAGGCATTTTTGTTTGTCCTGGGATTGTACATTTCCTTATGAAATATTGTGCATCTAGGTGTAACACAGCCTGAGTTATGATCAATTAAAGGGTTCATGAGGTCTGTTTTTGATGTTTTTTGGCGAATGACGCGTCTGTGCTGCAAGACGGTGGTTCCGATTAAATCGAGCTTTCGGGTATATTATCTTCCATGTCTGAGGACTTAACCGAAACGACTCATCATATTTTTTTTTGCACAAAAAGTTGAGTCCACTTTACTCTGCAATTCGTTTTGCTAAATATGTTCCTGCTTGGAGTTTTGAATTTTTTAACATTTTGATGATTTGAGAGTCAGAAATTCACATATTTCAAAACAAAAGACTTCCTGATGATTTTGGGGCGGGGCTTCAAGAGGCTTTTTTGTGGGGCCCGCAAAGATACATTTGGGGTTTAAATTTGGTGCAGCTAGGTATAACACAGCCTGAGTTATGATGAATTGAAGTTTCATGAGGTCCGTGATGTGTACGTCAACT
This sequence comes from Ammodytes marinus, assembly GCF_949987685.1. Lineage (NCBI taxonomy): Eukaryota > Metazoa > Chordata > Actinopteri > Uranoscopiformes > Ammodytidae > Ammodytes > Ammodytes marinus. The sequence continues at coordinate 15,710,976 of NC_137217.1, read as the reverse complement.
TTGACCCCCAATAGCTCCCTGGTACTACTGTGATTTTTAAATCTTTCCGCAATTTAACATCGGGCAAGCGTCTTGAGTATTTGAGAAGTGGTTCGACGTCCCTGGCGTAAAATTGCATTTAGGTGCGCCTCGGGCCAATACATTAAATAAAAATAAATTAATTAATTAATTAAGTTTCAGGCTTCTAGCCCAATTTTTGAGCATGCATTTCCTGAAAAACTGTTTGTGGCCACAGGGGGCGCCGTTTTTTTGGCCCGGTCTCGAAACCAACGATAAATTTAAATTTTTTGCAGGTCTGATGGGTACGCTACATATTTTCAAATTATGCATAACGGGAAGGGGGTGAAAAGTGCCAAAAACCATCAAGAAAAAAAAGAATAAGAATCCTAGGCATTTCAATAGGGCTTCGCACCGGTCGGTGCTCGGTCCCTAATTAACAATAAGCTGAACAAATTATTTTAATAATAAATGATATGCATTGAGATGCATTACATCAATGCACTGTGAAGTTCTTGCGTTTGGTGCTGGTTCAAACTGTATGTTTTATGATGATATTGAATTAACTCGGAGAAAACATTGGACAAAGCTAGTTGTTCTCTCAAGGAGAAACGCCTGAAATCACTGCACACATTGAAAAAAAATTCTGTTTACAAAATCGACTTGTGTAGCTGACTGACATTGTGAATGGCTGGAAAGTAAAGTAGACTTTTGATCTCACTGTGTTTTTGTCTGTCTGTCTGTCTGTCTGTCTGTCTGTCTGTCTGTCTGTCTGTCTGTCTGTCTCTCTCTCTCTCTCTGTCTGTCTCTTTAGATAAGGCGCCACACTTCTCCAGGCTGGGCGATGAGGAGGTCAACGCCGGGCAAAATGCTACATTCCAATGTGTTGCTTCTGGAAGGGCATCAGAGGCTGAGAAGTTCCTACTGGAGGTCAGTAGTTTAATGGAGGAGTTTCTAGCTGTAAGTAGGTACCTGTCTGACTTAGATGTCTTCATGTAAGTCAACAGGAAAAAAATTAATGACGGTTTGGGTAGTTTTCACTCTTGACTGACTGGACCCTTTCAGAGATACAAAGATTATGTGACATTTGCCCCCTTGGCATTGATATCTAACGCCCCCCCACTGATCCCCTTTTACAAAGGAGAAAAACACCTAGATACACAAAACAACGTTGTTTTGTGTCCCTCTGTCGTTGTTTGAGGTGTCTTTGTTGTCGGCTTTTAGCCCATTTGTGGTAGTATAGTATTATTTCTCTTTGAATCTGTTCGGTCTTTTTGATAATTTTGCTTTTCTTTGTAGTCGTTTGCTTACTGATCCCTCATACTTAAGGTAAATCACTAAGTTGATTTATTCAAAATCTTAATGTGTAGCCAAACTCCCCCATGAACATAAGTTAATTTTTTTGTGAAGGCTCTTACCCGACAGAAACATTGCACCGAAGTTTTCTCTGTATTTGAGTCATTACAGTGTTTTCTCTCAGACGTTATTGTGTCGTCAACAGCGATTGTAGACAGCGTTCTCATGCTGTGAAGGCCAATAAGACCCTGGTGTCTTCAGCGCTTCACTGGCCCTGAAAAGTAACATTGTTTATAATATCAGTGTTTTCTGCTGTCTTTATTGCTACCTGTTTTTAGTCCATCTCTTTTAGTCTCGCTGTGCTTTAGATGTAAGTCTTTTTTTAAATATACAATAGCTTTTTTATGTGAATGTCAGTCCGGCCGTTCAATCCTTACATCTCGTGGGAATGACTCTGTTCGCCCTAAAGTCCTCCTCTTTTTGCAGACCCGATTAAAGGACCAACTGCATTGTGCTATGGGGCTCCATTTTTTTTTTTCATCTCACGCTGCAATTACTGTGCAGCCACACATTTACTGTTTCTGTCAACTTCTAACCTCCCGATACAGCCAGTGTTAATCACGGTTGACCTTAGGCAAACCTTCCGTATTGTTTGACACTGGGAGATGTGTGATTTATGTAATTGAAGCCTCCTCCTCCCTCCCACCTCATCCCTGAACGCTTTATCAAACCGCCCATTTGGTCACAACACAAGGATGAAGACAAATGCTTTGGGTAATTAGCTGGCATAACCTCACAGGCGTCTGCTGTAATGAGATCTCTTTTCCCTGCATCTCCTCTACCACTGTCTTGCTGTCTGCTTTGCGCGTGAACTCCTTCTGAGCTGTTTTCCTCATATGAACTCATATAACTGCTCATTTTCTGTTGTTGTTGCCCTTTCCTGTTCATTGTGTCTGAAGTTCCAGATGCATCGCAGTATTGGCTGCACACGCCTGACAGATTAACAGATCGTTTTGTTGTTTCTTCGCCAATTAGCTACAGCCAGATTGTTTATGTAACACGCAGTGATCTTGTGCTCATTTGAAATATCCAAACTTCCTCCTTCTACTTTCTGTTATCCTCAGGGAAGGTAGCAAAAAGGAGATACAAAAGAAACAGGGAGGATGATGCAGTGTATGATTGAGTTTTTTTTCTTTCTTTCCTTGCTGCCACAAGATGTGTTGCCCGCTTAACCTTAATCAGCGGGTGTGTGTTTATGTGTTTGTTTGCGAGGGCTCGTCTGGAGGTTTGTGTGGTCCGTGGGTTTTTTGAAGGCCAGACTCAGAAGTAACAGAAGCCGACGTGGCCTAGCAGCACAACTCAAAGCTTCCCTTTGGTAATCCCTGGATGCTCTCATGTTTCGGGTTCTGTTAAAACTAGCAGATAAAAAGGATGAGTTTTAGGATTCATGTCGACCATTTCACACAGGGAGAATGGCCTAAGAACATGTGAAAATATGTCAGATTCAATGTGTTTTGTGGAGCTACGTGTACTTGACAGATGCTTGGGGTTTTAATGGTGTGGAACAATGTGAGAAAAGCCTCCTCGGGGTGCAAAAGCAAGGTGCCTCATACAACATTCATTTGAGTCATTCTCACTTTGTCACTCTGTGGCCCACCTCATTTTCTTATGATCCGTTTTTTGAGATCCCTTGCTTTATGTTGAAAGAAGCTGCGCTCTCATAGCCATTGATATACATACTGTACGTATATATATTTTAATACACCAAAACATAAAGTGTGCATGCTGCTATTCATCCATTACCCTATTTTCTCAACTGATTAAACCTAATGCATCTGCCTACCAATTTTAACTAAGCGAAGCAATTCAATGCTTAAATACAATACCATTGCACACCGAGGATGTCTGAGGTTGTAGATTGGGGTCCACTAAGGGACAACACTCGTGACATGTTTTACCCCCATAATCACTATTATTTTAGCAGGATTTCATTAGTTTTTATTAAAGCATGTCTGATTGTCATATTGTGTGATTTAATCAGATAAATTGCCCAGCCATTGTAATTAAATTGCACACGATTGGACAATCCTCCTTTTTAATCACAGGCTCTAATAAGAAGTGACCCAGATAGCAATGATTTAAGTGTGTATTGTTACATGATTAGCTTATTCGTGGCCCAGGAGTGGGCACATCTGTGTACGAGGGCTACATTAGGTAACAGGGAATGACTGTTTGTATGTGTGTGTTAAAGGGGGAGGTCGGATGGTGTGTCCTGGAATTTTTTTTTAATCAATAGTTACAACAAACATAATTAGTACGGTAAAATAACATATATAGGCACAGTATTAAAAGAAGAAAGAAATGAAGGAAGGATAGTAGGTCAAGAAAAGGAAATAAGAAAAAATGTCTACCCTCGAACAAAACAAAAAGTTTAAATGACTGTTTATATGTGGTTAAACTACAACAGTTTTTAACAAGAAGGCTCGTGTTGTGTTGTTGTCTTTAATCGTAAGATTGGATGAGAAATAAGTTATAGCTGAGTATTATATAGCCTGTTTCCCAGAGAGCTTCTCTAATTTAAAGAGACCCTCCACTTATTTTACACATAAAGTTCCGTTTACTAGACATGTTGAGTGCTACTCAAACCAAAACAGTTAATGTATCACATATTATATGTCTTCTATGGCCGTGGAGGCCCGGGTTATAAACTGGGGGCATGGAGTTTACAAGGGTCGGGCATTTACCAGGCAGGAAGTGTGTAATGAAGAGGCTATATAGAAGATTGTATTGCATTATGGGAAGGATTCAGGCTTAGGGAGCTTGACATTAACTGGGGGACTACAATAACAGTTGAAATATCTTGGCCTCTGCTGCTCCGGCCACTCTTTTTCTATGACTCTGTGTGTAGCTATTGCACATGATTTACTTTATATGATGACATGTACCTGTGTGTGTGTGTGTGTGTGTGTGTGTGTGTGTGTGTGTGTGTGTGTGTGTGTGTGTGTGTGTGTGTGTGTGTGTGTGTGTGTGTGTGTGTGTGTGTGTGTGTGTGTGTGTGTGTGTGTGTGAGAGAGAGAGAGAGAAAGGGGGCCATGATGACCCGTCCTGTTATCTCTGACCCTGTCCTTTCCTGTTTTCCAGAGACACAATGGGGACATTTTAACAACGGCGTCAGTCAAGCACTTGAGTCACCGGCGCTTTGTGGTATCCTTCCAGCTAGACAGTGTCCAGCGAACAGATCAAGACCTCTACCGCTGTGTCACTCAGTCCGCCAGAGGCTCCGGGGTTTCAAACTTTGCTGAACTTGTCGTCAAAGGTAAACCTATTTCTCTTTTGGAGTTTCTCACTCTTCAGTTTCTTTCCCCCCAACCATCAGTTTTCCTCAGGATTTGTCTGCTCTTCCTGGTCACAGTTGTGTGTGATTTGAATAAGAATTGCAAATGAAATGGCTTCATAACAAGCAGTGATAGCCACTGGTGTAAACACATTTTTAATTACCCATTGGACATTGTTTGTGCATGAGGGTGGAAATCATCGACACCTGTATCAAATTGATTTCCATAAAAGTCCTTAAGCAGAACATTGTATGGCGCTCGACACACGTGAAGGCTCTTTAGATGGTAAATACAATCTCCCTGACATGTGTTTTTTTCTGAATAGGAGTGGTCTGATAGGCTCTACGCTCAGCTCTTCTGCTCTCTGTCAAAAAGCTGCTCACTTGCCTTGGACTCCTGCAGCCCCTGTCATATCATGTACCGCAGATGGTGACCTCACTCCCATTACTCACTCCAACTCCACAGCCTGACACCCCATTTGACAGCATAGTAATGGCATGGCTGTGCGATGGTTTGATGCCATAACCAGACTGAAATAACTCAAGAACTGTTCGATGGATTTTAATGAAATGTTTCTTTAATTTTTATGGTCTCTCCAGATGATGAATCCTATTGACTTAGCTAATCCCTTGACTTTTCTCTTTTGCCGCTAGAAGGTTGACATTTTAGTTATTTTGTAAAATATTTCAGCAGCTATCAGATTGATCGCCATGACATTCTTGTTCCCCACCGAATTCTAATAACTTTGGTGAGCCCTTCATGCACCCTCATCAGGTTCAAACAATTAGATTTTCCAGTGCTTGCAACATTCTGTGTGTGTTTTGTGTAGTGCTAGCAATCAAAATTATGAACACATATACATAATATCAGCCTAGCATCAGCACGTCGATCGTTAGCATTTTGTTTTGTGACAGCTTCACAGAGCCTTTTGCCTGGCTGTAGGCTGTAAGTCTTGTATTGTTTGTGCTTGAAGTAAATCCCTTTTGATTGATGTGGAAGCATGGATTCAGTTTCATTCTAATACAGGCTGATTGCCGCAGTACGGAATAGAACCCATTTTGCCAAAACATTACCAAGCCCTCTCACAACAAGTACCTGTCAATAAATGCAAAGACAACAAATGCCCTAACAGAAGGCCATGAAATCCAAATTAGCATTTCCACAATCTCAGCAAATAAGTAGCCTATTATTGGATCTATGTGGTTGTTGGTTTCCTTACTTTTTTTTAGTATTCAGGACGAATACCTTATTTTTGATGATGCTTATTTTGCCCAGCGAGTGCTGTATATGTGATGGCCAACTGTAACCCATGTTCAAGTCAACTGGCTGTAACTAATGAGATCTATTTGACAGGAGCTGAGACCCATTCCTTATGGAGACTCAGATAAATCCCTTAGCCCCACTGCCCTGCTAACAAGAGCCTAATCAGCCCCTTAATGACCTGGATCCACTAATTTCAAGAACATACATTGCAGACAGTAATCATGATGAATCTCTTTTATTGCCCAACAGAGATCAGCAACATATCCATATAATGAATAAAACATTTGAATCTTTATCCTTGAGGAACTGTACATCTCTGGCCCTTTGTTGTGGCCCCATAGATGTTTTATCTCGATCCTGAGCACGTTTTAGTTTGAGTTTTATAGGAATTTTCAGCCTTTTAAAGCAGAAATGTCAGTACAGACAAATCCTTAGGGTAAAACCAAGAGCAACGGTTAGTTATAACTCTTAAAATAGCTAGAAAGAAATAATGAAAAAGACAAGTAATGATATGCTGAGTTTTTTTTAAATAAACAAAATAAATAGGGCTGTCAAGCGATTAAAAAAATGTATCTAATTAATTACAGGCTCTGTGATTAATTAATCTAAATTAATCGCATACTTATATGACACTTTTTTGCCTGTTTATAAACAGCTGTAGACTATCCTACAGTTTGTTTCACTCTCTCTCTCTCTCTCTCTCTCTCTCTCTCTCTCTCTCTCTCCGTCTCTCGTAGCTCTGTCTCCTCTCCTAAGCCAGGTTTCTAGGCTACATGAAATACAATTAGGGACTCGGGCAAATTTTCTAGTTAAAACCACAAAAAAAACAGCAGGCTAAATGACGACTGTCTATCTTCAAAACAGACAGCGCTGCACTGCCACAGCTGCGCATAGCGCCGACTCATTCGCCATCGTACTACTCAAAGCCAAAAATATTGAGACACACACACACACACCGACACACACACCACTAAATGAATAATTCACAGGCACTGCGGAGAATAAAATAAGCTGTCTTCTTACCTTCGTGCTTATATGCCCGAAACATCCAATAACACATCCATAGAGACCTCGGCCCCTTTACCCTGCTTCTTTCTTTACTGTTTAATCCCGTGCGGGCCGTGTCTGCAAGCTGAGCTCTCGTCTCACCCCTTTTGCACCGGGTCAAAGGGCACTATAGAAGTGCGTTAATTTTTTTAATCGCGTTAATTTTTCTGTGATTAATTAATCGAAATTAACTTGTTAATTTGACAGCCCTAAAAATAAACTAATAGAAAAAAACTATAGTCTTTTTCCCAGTGAAAGAAAAAATAATGAGTTGGTCCCACTGGCTGAATGCCTGTGGCCTAAATTTGGCCTTACATTAAGGATTCAGTTCTTTGACAGCCCAAAGATGATTACCTGCAGACTATGTCAAGGCGAAGGGAAGCAGCACAGAGTGGAGGTGAGGGACTGATGATGTTGAAATCCCGCAGAGAGGACGCGCCATCAAAGACAGAGGCGCCTCTGCGGGAATGAACGATTTGTCACAGCCACAGATCTGACTCTGATCTTTTTTCTCATGCTTTGTCCTCATTTCTTTTGCATTCCCTTCCCTTCCCTCCCTCACACTGTCGGCCGTGTAATTGTTCAGCCGTGTGGATCTGCCAGTAAGTGACATTTGACCGTTGGGCTCTGGAGTCAATCCTTTGCTTTGGCAATCTTTATCGACAGTTATGCAGAGTCTCCTCTTTAATCATGGTGGTCAGTTGTGAGGACAGAACACTCGGTTTTGAGAAAATGATGTACTGATAAAATGTAAGCACTTCATCCTTCAATTTCAAAGATCCTAAATGTTCATTGCATTGCATTTACAGCTGTTTCTTCACTTACTGCTTTGTTCCAATGTATTGCAGGCTCTGTGTGCCTCGTTAATAGCCATGACTAATCTAAGCTTTTTGAACGCAGTTTGACCTGCTCACATATACTGTCTCTGGGGACTCGTTGAAGACTCCGTGGGCTAATACATAATGAGAAATCTGTTTGGATACAACTCATTAAAATTAACAACCACAAACCTTACCTACCGTAGACTGTGCAGTTGTGCAATGGGGCCCTTTGGCCATGGCTTTTACCAATACAAACATGTGTTTGAGCAAGAAAATGAAAAACACAATTTTTTTTCTTTCCCTCTCACAGTACCTCCATCCCCCATTGCACCACCCCAGCTGTTGCGCGCCGGCTCCACTTACCTGATCATTCAGCTCAACACTAACTCTATCCTGGGAGATGGCCCCATTATCAGGAAGGAGATTGAGTACCGCGCCAGCCAGTCTCCGTGGTCAGAGGTGCACGGTGTCAACATGGTCACCTATAAGCTGTGGCACCTGGAGCCAGACACGGAGTACCACATCAGTGTGCTGCTGACTCGGCCGGGGGAGGGAGGAACTGGCCCGCCCGGACCGCCTCTGGTGAGCAGGACCAAGTGTGCAGGTGAGCAGTTGACATTTTCTAACACTGTACAACTGACACTGTCCTTTGGCTTTTGCACCTTTGCGTTGTTGTGACATTACTTTTGGTCTTAGTGTACACATGAGTTGCAATGTTCAGATAAAAAGTAATGTTTCCTACTCAGGCTGTTGGATTTTAGTTGTTGGTCAAAGAGGTGAAGGTATCAGTTTATTCATAAATAGATAAATAAAACAGATAGAATCATTATTACATTTTGTGTAAGATATATTTGCCATTATTCCTCTTATCCCTTTAATTATCTTGTTACCACCCAGATTCATCTTGAGTCCCTCAGGATGGTTACCAGCAGTGTTGTGCTTTTAGGTCATACATCTTCATTTGATTGCCGGCTATGTTAGATAAAACAGCTCAGAGCGTAGCTTCAAATGAGCCATAGCTCCATAGCTAACATCATCAACCACACACTCATCGATATAACAGAAGAGTAATTTAATGCCTGACTCCAAATATCAAAGTGCTCTTGCTACTGAAAGCTGCTATTAACTGGCCTGGTTCTGCTGCATTGCAAGCTAAAAACACACCACCCAGCCTTTTCCCCATATTTTATTTGTTCAAACCTGAATAATGGAGTATTGTTGACCTTATCACTTACATCATTTATACTGCTGGAACGTGTAGCTATATCAGAACCTTGTCATATGTCGTCATGTTGGTAGAGATAATAGGCTACAACAGTCTATTCTCTCTGAAAGGGCCTATTATTTAACGCGTGCTGCTTATTACAGTGTTCACTGTTTGGGTGATGCAGTGCTCCACAGTGCTGGATGAGGGTGAGCACCCTCAGAACCTGTCTGTTTGGTAGAAGCCACAATTATAGGGCAGCAGGGCCGTCAATGCAAGCTGGGCCAGGATGCTGCTCTGTGATTTTCTGAATTGCATACGCTCATACATTTAATGTCGTTTTTTTTTAACTATCAATATGTTTTAATTAATTCATCCTATGAGATATCCATGTCTCAAAAGTCCTGATGCCCACACACTTCAGAGGGTCTTAAATTATGGGGCTACATCTGTCACGATAATCTGTTAAAATTTGATTGGAGAGGAGCTGATAGACAAGTCCTGACTCAGTAACTGCATATACTTATCTCTTAAGAGTGGGCACATTTGCTATCACTGGTGTTCTCTGAAGTTTGGAGCTGAAAGTAAAAGTTCCAGCATGCGAATATAGGGATATTTTTTTTTTTTAAACTTTATTTAAAAGATAACAGCTGGCTGAGTGCAGTAGCCTAAAGCAGGCTTCTATTATATCTACTGGGAAGATATCAATTATATATATATAATCTGCATAGTTTCTTTTTCATTTGTTCATTTATTTTTTATTCAATTGAACATATTCTACACCCTGCTCACACCTCTGTCCTGCATCGCTGTGCAGACATAGAACACCCAGTGTGACAAGCAAGATACCGGGTTGTACCAGGAGACCACATCCATGCTTATTTTAAATATATGTTCACATAAAGCACAAAGAGTACTGCGTAGATGCAGATGCACCCAGTAATATGCAGTCAGTCATCACTGCTGCCTGCATCTGCAATGTGTGTGCAGCACTCACAGGCACAAGAAATGGAGAGCTTTGTGTTACCCATAGGCGGTCTGTGGATTTGTGTCACCCATGGTCATCACTCTTTTCTATGCCCGACGGTCTCTTCCTGCCACACACCATCCCTCACATATCTCCCCATACCCTGCTCCAGTGGAGCCCCCCTCTCCAATGACATATTAAAGCTACTCTCCTCTCCCAACAGCAAAAGACACCACTCATTCATCAGGCAGCGTGAGTGAGCTCTCAGCTCTCCCTCCCCGATCTCTGCACAACCCGTCCCAACTCAGGAGACAGGAGAAAAATTCACGATAAAAAAGCGAGCAAGAGAGGACAAAGCACAAGGGGAAAGGCTACGGTGTGGAATTGTGTGTGTAGGAGAGGAGGTAGTTTTTCAAAGTGAGCGAAAACAGTGAAAATGAGGTGGTTGCATGTGCGAGAGGTGAAGCGAGAGAGGATTCACAGCGTACGGAAATTGCTTTTGCAGTTCCTGGTATTGGTGTTTGGGAAATTCACAACACTCAGCCTTTAATGATGTATTTTACATTTCAACCACTGTGACATTAGCCTGTTCAACCATGTGTGGGATAAGTAATACCGCTGCGTTTGCTGAGCTGAGCTGTTAAAAAGGGGCATGTGGATGCCGCACTGGTTCAATACAAGTAGATAGGTAAGCATAGGTGAAATTAGTATTGCCTGCCTTTCTGTGTTGTATTTGGTCCTGAGGCGGCTGGAAAGCTGAATGTGACTAATGGTTAAATTTTTTATTTTTTTTGTAGTACAGAGGCATCATTGACTCCTGCGTAGCTTGATCAGTGTTCACAGCTCTTACCTAGGTGCGTTGATATTTTATGCACTTCAATGTACGCTGCAACAATGGGAACCTCCTCCTCTTGATTGAATTCACCTTATTGACCCTCCTGGATGCTCTTAGCGCCACATGGTTCCCAGAGCCCCCGTGACCCAGCCCTTATAAACCATCTGGTCTACACTACTCCTACTGACCCCACATTCCACTGCTGTGTCCCCGATCGTCCACTCTTTAGCTGTTGGCCTGATTAGGTTTAAGCACTGGAAAATAGATGGTGGGGTCGATCCAGTGAACAGGAGGGAACATTTGGACCCTCACTAAATTTAGTTCCCTCTCCAGAAGCTATGTCTTGCTGCCGGGACTAACCTCACTCTTCCATTGGCCACGCTGAATGTGTCCCTCCCTACCAAACATGTTAGCTAGCTGGCTTCACCGTACACATGCGCATCCCTGTGTTGCGAAGCTGTCTTGGTGCGAGAGCTGTAAAACTAATGGCCGTAAATGTGAACATGGTCTCCGCCTGGCTCCGATGGCCATCCAGGTGTGCTTGATGAGCCGTTGCTGTGATTATCAGCATGGTGCATTAGCACAGCTTGAAGCCTCTCAAGTAAATCACAGAGGAGAGGCGAGCGTTTGTACTGCAGGTGGTCCCCAAACTATGTTAATGAGCTTCCACCTGCTGCTCGGTCACTGAACCTTCTGGAAAGCCTCTACCCATGATGCTCTTGGTCTGTTAGAGGTAGCCAACACTGCAGCCTGACTAAAATTAGGCACATTAGGCACACAAGTGCTTTCCCTTTCTTGGCATGTCGTTCATCATGTCTTCCAGTCCGAGCCAGAATTCCCTTCATGCTCACATTTGGGGTGTTAAGGAATTACGTGTGCTTGTGTTTTTGCACGTGGGTAGAGGCGTGCATGTCTGCATTCATTAGTTTTTTCGCCGGACGCAGTCATTGCAGATCCCTTCCGAGGATGCATGCAAACTAAGGGCAGCTCTGCTCTCCTCTGCTGTGGTCCTATTTCACAGTTGTAAGGGAGATAATAAACCAGGTCCTGTCACATCCACTTTAACGTCCAATCTCCAAGGATCAACATGGTGCTCTGGGCTTTTGGCCATGTTTGGGCGGCTGCAGTTTTCACGCCACGGGGTGCCAGAGAATGGGTGCCCGTGGCGTGCAGAGAAATAATTCAAGGCAAGGGGAAGGGGCTGGCACAAATGTCCACTTTGAGAAAACTCACAATGAGCACACTGTTGCCTCTTTGGCGGCACTTTCATCAACTCAGCAGTTAAAAGCCTCTCTTTATTTAGCTCCCAGACTGTGCAGACTATCAATTGCACCATTAAGACAATCCTCATTCACACTGAACAATGGAACATTAACATCTCTTGCTGGGTGCAGTCTACTACTTTGCGATTACTGTGCCCGGCCATTTATATGCCGTCACAAGAGTCTGGATGAGGTTCCGATCAATGCTCTGGTCATATTTCCATCGAGTATGAGATGCCAGACAGCAAATTAAAAGAGAAAGCTGGTGACTGCCGAGGCCTTCAGTATAGATTGGATGTGTCATAAAATTCCACTTGAAAAATTGCTCTACCACAATCCGAAATGGGTGCATACGAAATTTAGCATAGGGGTATCTGATAGCATGTTAATTTATGTGTATTTAAACGTGTGTGTGTGTGTGTGTGTGTGTGTGTGTGTGTGTGTGTGTGTGTGTTTGTTAGTGTCTGTGCGTGTGTGTGTGGACATATAGAACAGAAAAAGGGGAGTGACAAAGAGATAAGGCTACATAAAATGTCTCCTTGCAGGGCGCCTTTGATATCCATTTTCTTAGATAATTCTTGTTTTATTGCATCAGGCCCTGCTTAGTGATTACCTGCGCTAATCTGTGCTGCAGTGAGAATCCCACTGAGTGTGCGAGTCAGTGAAGGAACGAAGACCTTGGCCAGTAACCTGAAACTCCACTGATCTCTCCCTGTGCCCCATATCTCTGCTGTCATTCCCTGCCTCCCTGGCCCATTACTCAACGTGCCATATTAAAAGCATAAAGCGATACAATACGTTATGTAGCATATCACTTAAATAAAAGGCATTGATTGTGTTTCATAATGGCCACTGATAAATGCCTCTATTGATACTGAGGATGTCCTTGCCTTAACTCATCCTCTTTTCAGTTTGGGGACGTCCTCGTTAACACTGGCCGGTCTGTGCCTCTGGGTATAGAGGGCTCTCTGTGTCTTTCAGCCAGCCATTTGAGGAGGATATCAAGACAGGCTGCAGTTCTTTTAGCCTGAATCAGAGATAGTCAGGGTTAACCCGGCATACATTACATTACCAGAATTAACTTGGTGCCTTCTATAAATATATACGACAGGCCATCGCAACGACCCAGCAGTAAAAGTGACCAGCGGAAGTGAATGACCTTGTATTTTTGTGTGTATGTGGATTACACCTCAGGGAGAGAAGTATAACTACTGGATAGTCAATTTGCTCTGCGACACTGAGGCGGGGACTGGTGGGAGTGCGACAGCAACCCGCAGCTTGTCCGATTAATTAGCGCAATTGGCCCGAGTTCCTGCTCAGTCATCATGGGGGGATGTGGGTGTGTTGTTCTGGCAGCAAATTGTTGACCTCCATGTTGTGGTGGGGCAATGTGGTGACTTGTAGGAAGGGAACAAGTTAAAGACTGCCAAGGTTGTTCCGGTGTTCTGGTGCCAAGTTATCCCTGCCTGCCTGAAAACTGCATGCAACTTTATTAATGCTCCTTTGCCGAACAATGCATTCACACTACCACTTTATTTCTAGAGATGTATGAATCATATTGTTTTACCAGCAAATACTTTGAGTCATTTTGGCCCAACAGTGTGAATTTAATGTTACTATGGTTTTATCAGCACATAGCCTACTTTATTTAATCCACTTTGACAGAGTGAATTTGACAGACAACATTCATTTGTCCACATTTAAAACACGCTTTTTATCATCTAAAATCAAATGCTTTAAAACATACCCACAAAGAAATATTGATAGATTAATTAAGGAAACCTTTTCTTCACAAACTACGGACTTACAGCCTTGATCATTGATTAACCTAACAAAAAAGATTATATTCTTTTTTAAATGAATTTTGCCTTAATATTCACTACAATGTCTGTAGTTTGTCAGTAGCATAAAATGGGGACATCAGCAACACAAAGTAAATAATTCACATTAAATCAAAGTCTATTTTATAAAATGCAGTATTTTTTATCTGAAATGCAGTATAATAATGCCATTGCTTGTTTTTTTTGTTATGGTTCCTTTGCTTTCTTTATCACTTAATTATCTTCTTCAATCTTCCTCCCTCCTTCCCTCCCTCCCAGAGCCCATGCGTGCACTGCGGGGCCTCACGACCACAGACATCCAGCCCAGGCAGTTGTCCCTGCAGTGGGAGAATCTGGCGTTCAACCTGACACGCTGCCACACCTACTCAGTGTCTCTGTGCTACCGTTACACCATGGCGGGGGGCGGCGGGGGCCACAATACCACGGTGCGCGAGTGCCTGGCAGTGGAACACAACGCCTCGCGCTTCACACTGCGTGACCTGCCACCCTACCACGGCATCCATGTCCGCCTGTCACTGGCCAATCCAGAGGGGAAGAAAGAAGGCAGAGAGGTCACCTTCCAGACCGAAGAGGATAGTAAGTCTCGGAAGGAGGTTACAGAAACACAACACAGAAAAACAAACAAAAGTGAAACGTTTCCATTACAAAATAGTAAACATTTGGAGAGAAATTATCACCTCAACCCATTGATGACGGCTGCTGCGCGATGCCACATTGTATCTCCTGCCTGATGTTGCGTAGCGCAGCATTGTTACTTTATCTAATTTTCATGGTGTGCACAGCATAGAATGCACTGTCATTGGTTCAAATACACATGAGGTGGGTTTTGTTGATTTTATAAGACCACGTGACCACCCAAAAGTTGTGTGATTTGCCCAAAATCGTCAATTAAAGAAAATAATTTAAAAAAAAAAAAAATAATAATAATAAAAATATGCCAGCTGTGTCGGCGATAGTGTATTACAGAACAGTTAGTGGCGTTCGGAGCGCAGAATTTAGGCCTACTATAGACTACTGACGAAAATCACACAACACATTGCATCTATTTATTAACAATATTTAATAATTTAGGCTATATTTTGCTGCTCCAACTCAAATTCAGCCCAGCCAGGCAATGGTTAAGTTTCAGTTTTGTTTTCATCTCCGTGGTATACAGCCGTTTGGACCAGCTGATCAGCTCCCGACAGCGAGAGTCAGTCTGCATTCCAGTGTACAGGGAAGTCGGATTTATGGTGCCAATGATAACTGAACTAAATTATAAAATAAAGCTATCTCCTCCTTCCTATATCTGTCTATCTTTATCCCTCCACTGTACACTCAGTCACTACTATACATGCTAAAAAGAAGCAGGATAATAACCTCATTTAGCACATTATTTTTAAATATTTTACATTATTTATTTTCTCCCCCATCTAATTTTGACTATTTTTAGAAAAATGTGTTGGTTTGTAAGTGCTAAGGGAGCATGTTTAGATAAAACTTGTGAACCTTAACTTTTAAATGTATTTTATTTCATGTTTCTATGTGCTACACAGGCTACGCGGCGATGTGCAGTGTGTTGGCACCTTAGATATTAAGGTTTTGGTAGACTTGACAATTCGTACTATTTTTTCAGAAAACCCTCAGGCATTAAGGACATGCGTCCTAGATTGCAATAGTCATCAATGGGTTAAAAGGCCTTGCCATTAATGAATTGAACTGTATTGCATTATACAGAGATATTTTTATAGAGAGATATCCTGTCAGGATATTTCAGCACCACAGACTGCAGTCCCTGAAAATGACCATAACATTTAACAAAAATGTTCATTAAAACTAAATATTTTGACCTTCATGAAGGTAGAATTTATTGCCGGACTGTTGTATTAGACCAGTGCTTCTCAATTATTTTCTGTCATGCCCCCCCTAGGGGACAGAAATTTTTTCGCGCCACCCCTAAATTGAAATACTATTGAGAACCTGACAATATTTATTTATTTATCTGTACAAAACCACTGTATGAGGTTCTGGCACGAGCATTCTGCATACAATCACCTTATTATCAAATTAGATAACAAAAATGAGCTGAGATAACTTCTGCAGCAAAAACATTCAAAGTTCAGATTATTAGCTCAATTTGTAACATTTAAACAAGACTGCTCAGTCTGTGTGAATCTCAGGACAGAGAAACAAGAGCAAATGATTCACTGAGGTTTGCATTTCATTCAAAACATTTTTAAACAGTAAACATAGTTAAGGTGGTGTTTTTTTTATTATTATAGGCCAAGCAATAGGCCTTCTGTCATGCGATAACTTAATAATTTTGGGGGCGGGACTCGATAAGCCTTAGGCTTCTTCCGTCACCCTTCGGACAACACAAATTAAGATGTGAAAGAGATAATTGTGTATTGTGTGGAATTGTCCGAAAGAATAATAATAAATAATAAATAACCAATAATTCATTAACGTTAATATTAGTCTACTTGCTTGATTTCTTTTTAAATAACCTACAGAGACACTTGGAGACACATGTGGACATTTATTTACTGCAAATCGCGGCCTTTCGCGCGGATATGACCATACACAAGCACACATAGCGCTTGCTAGCACTTAAAAAAAAACAAAAATTTTTTTTTTTTTTTTTTTTTGTCAGTTGGAAATCAAGGCAGCCCGCGCCCCCCCCCTGACAACTCGGGCGCTCCCCACCATTTGAGAAGCACTGTATTAGACCATAGTAATATCAGCAAGCATGCCTATAAGTGTATATAATAAACTGGTAACATAGTGTATCTCTTAAAATATGGTCACGCGTATTACTTAAGCCATATGCGTGACGTCTGAAATGTACCAGAATATTTTGAATTGTTTAACTTTTCTCATAGTAAATGTCAGAAAGAAGACTAAGCAGACATGAGATTGCCCACTACCAGAACTTTGATTTCACATTTAGCTTATGCTGTGATGGTAGTTTCTGTGGTTGTGTGTACGTGTTATTTAACATAAGTCAAGTGTACAACATACAGTCAAAATATACACATTCAAATAACAATCATTGTTTGGGGTCAGATGTGTTCAAATGTACTTACTATTTCAGGACATTAACCCTTTCATGACTTCTTCCAGCTCTTCTGTCTTCCTTTAACATACTAATACAGAGATGGTGAATGAGCCTGAACCAGCTTTACGAAAGATCCTTTTCATTTTCAGATGGAAATAACGTCAAAAGAAAAACATTATATCTAAGTCCCTGGCAACCCTGAGATAGGATTTTGTGCTTATTTCTTATCTCCTATTATGCTTTTGTGCCGGAGCACATCGTCTCCTTGGCAGCTAAGGGAAAAATTAATTCTGCCATGAAAAAATCAAAACAAACAAGATTTTTCAGAAAAAAACTGAAAAAAGCAAGCGTGACAAAGGAAGAGAAAGGGTGAAATGATAAAAGATAAATACAGTATATACTGTACATATAACATAGTAAATGGCTGAAATAAACTGTTAGTATAATGTATGAAATGTTTCTCCCTAATGTAAAATAACAACCAGTGATACATATACACAGATACATATACACTTATACATATACACAGATACACACACACACACACACACTTATAGATACATACTTTATAGAGTTGTATACTTAATTGTTATCTAAGCTTACATACTTGGATGAGCAAGATACAGTACACGTCATTTAAAATGCTTTTTCAAAAAACCTTAATAAGCAACTCTGTCCTCCAGTCAAACTCAATTCAGAAATAATAGTTGACTCAGCTGTTTGACTCTTGCTTTTGCCTGGGGCCTGAATCTCACATAACAGTCTTCCTCTCTCAGACTGGGGCTGCAACTGAATGACCCAAAAAACACTGTAAACACGCTTCAATGTTGAATGTTCACAGTCCTCTCAGTCACAGAGCGTCTGACACACTCATCAGTGTATTTCAACTTTAACTGAAGGTTGATATAAAATTGCAATAACCCTCCCATTTTTTCCTTCTCTTGTCTGTGTTGTGGTTACATAATTGATGCGGCTCCTAAATTAACTTTCTCTTTATCTGCTGCTCTCTGCCCGCTGCTCGTCTGAGTGTCTCCTGTGGTGCATTGTTCTCAGCCACTGTGACATTCATTTCTGTGATATTGACAGGACTGACTCACTGTGGGATTAGCACTTCAATTTCCCCGACAAATGTTTGCTCTGACAATTTCTCCTAGTTCCCGGGGGCATCGCACCAGAGTCGCTCACCTTCACCCCGCTGGATGACATGATCTTCCTGAAGTGGGAGGAGCCCGTCGAGCCGAATGGCCTTTTAACACAATATGAGGTGAGCGGAGCTAGCGTTGTAAGCAAGATGTTACATTTCTGCTTTGTCGTTCATAAATTCAAGTCAATCACTTTAAAGACTACAAAAAAAAGTTAAAAGTTAACTCCTAAAGTTTTTAGGAAGAGGACAAGCCTCTAATGGTGTGTGTGTGTGTGTGTGTGTGTGTGTGTGTGTGTGTGTGTGTGTGTGTGTGTGTGTGTGTGTGTGTGTGTGTGTGTGTGTGTGTGTGTGTGTGTGTGTGTGTGTGTGTGTGTGTGTGTGTGTGTGTGTGTGTGTGTGTGTGTGTGTGTGTGTGTGTGTGTGTGTGTGTGTGTGTGTGTGTGTGTGTGTGTGTGTGTTTGTGTTAACTCCACCTAACACTAGCCTAAACGCTGACATACAGTAATAGTGCAGGACTGGGTCCCTTATTCTCAAGAAGGCTACTTCACAGTCGATGTGCTACGTGACTTTTCTTCTTAAAAACCTAACCTGTAAGCCCCCCAAAAAATTGTCAGCTAATGCTACACTTTTCCCGTAGTTGCACAATGCACATGCTGAGAGCCGAGCAGAGCCGGCCCGAGGCATAAGCAAACTAAGCGGTTCGCTTAGGGGCCCCCTCCCAAAAAAAACCAATACAATACAATGTTTTGGTCTAGATAATTAATAGCCTAATAATTGAATCAGTTTATCTGGGAGGTAATCCGAAATTAACTGATCATGTCATGTTGAGTATATTTAAAAACATTTGGAAATGGGGCTGCCCTCAGTTGCCCATGCACTGTGTATAGTCTATAGCAAGGCAAGGCAAGGCAAGTTTATTTATATAGCACAATTCAGACACAAGGCCACTCAAAGTGCTTTACAGGGGCAAGATTAGAATACATAAAACACATTATAAAACGTTTAAAAGCGAATAAAAGAAGCAAATAACAAAAAATGAAAACTCGATTTAAAAACATTTAAAAGCTAATAAAAGAAGCAAATAAAATGAAAATTGCAGGTTAAAATGGAAACAAAAAAGTCTTCAGACTCGATTTAAAAGAACTGAGAGTTGCAGCAGACCTCAAGTTCTCTGGGAGTTTGTTCCAGATTGTTGGTGCATAATAACTAAAAGCTGCTTCTCCTTGTTTAGTCCTAACTCTAGGGACTGTAAGTAGACCTGTCCCAGACGACCTAAGGGCTCTGGACGGTTCATAACTTATCAGCATATCAGTAATGTATTTTGGCCCTAAACCATTTAGTGCTTTATAAACCAACATCAGTATTTTGAAATCAATTCTTTGAGTGACTGGAAGCCAGTGTAAAGACCTCAGAACTGGGGTAATGTGATCTACTTTTTTGGTCCTAGTGAGGACTCGAGCAGCAGCGTTCTGAATTAGCTGAAGCTGTCTGATAGATTTTTTTGGAAGGCCAGCAAGGACACTGTTACAGTAGTCAAGTCTACTAAAGATAAATGCATGGACAAGTTTTTCTAAATCTTGCTGAGACATAAGCCCTTTAATTCTTGATATGTTTTTTAAGTGGTAGAAGGCTGATTTATTAATTGATTTTATGTGTTTCTTGAAATTCAAGTCGGAGTCTACAACAACACCAAGATTTCTGGCTTGGGGTGTAGTTTCTAACATAATGGATGTAAGATGTGCGCTGACTTTTAATTGTTCATCTTTGGCACCAAAGACAATTACTTCAGTTTTATCGTTGTTTAATTGAAGGAAATTTTGGCACATCCAATCATTGATTTGTTCATTGCACTTACTCAGTGCCTGTATCGGAGTAGTCTCCTGGTGATATGGTTATGTAAATCTGTGTGTCATCTGCATAATTATGGTAGCATAATTTGTTCTTATTCATAATCTGAGCTAGTGGGAGCATGTAGATGTTAAATAGAAGAGGGCCAAGAATGGAACCTTGGGGGACCCCGCATTCAATATTGATGCATACCCCCGGACCCCCCTAGGAGGGTCAGGTTCTCAGCTGTCATATATTTTTACCCATCTGGATTTTGGATGCACTAGCAGCGCTACGATTCGAGAGGGGCCCCCTGATCATATTCCGCTAAGGGCCCCATGAAGGCTTGGGCCGGCTTGGGAGAAACACTTTGTTACCACTGTTCATAGTAAGCAAGCAACACATGCATTGGCACCAGCATTCTGGCGTATGTGAGAGCAGATGAACACATTTACTCACTGTAAACACTGCAGACACTTGCGTACTAATTTGAATGTGGAGAAAACCAACGCTTGATAAGCCTCCTGTGCCCAGTTGCTGTTGATAAGCTTTGATTGGACAAAAGCTGTAGTAGGGATTAACAAAGAACAGTAGAAAAAAAATAGATACATTAATTGTGATAACAGAAAGAAAGCAGAATAGCTGCTAAATGGGCCGTTTGGTCAGATTGTTTAGTCAACTAGGAAAATACAGCTGATGTAAACCCCTGTTTGGGGTGTCAGAAGTATGCGCTGTCAGAAGTAAGGATACAGTACGAGTCCATTTCTGTTCCCCAAGGTACAATATACACTAAGGTACCCCTCTGTGTTCACTATTGGACCTCAAGGTAAGTATTATCTAACCCGTTGAGCGCCAAATAGGTACATACTGTATGTATTCCCAAGCAGTAGAAGATACATATACAGTATGTACCCTTATTTCTAAATGTCAAGGTACAATATCAGGAGACAGTGTGTATTAAGCCAAATACAAAGTTTGGTAAGATATTTACTTTACTCTAAGGTATATTGTAACGTGTAGGCTGTGGTTAAGAAGCATAAAAAAATTAAAAATACGTTTTCTAAGGAGATTTTATGGATATGAAAGAAAAAGGTACAAATAAATATCTATGTCAAAGGTACTTAGCTGTACCAGTTACAGGCTGTCATACTGCAAAAGGTCCACCAATGTGCTTTATTTTCAGAGTTTTGAATTTCAGTGAATTGATTTGTTCCTCTATGTCGTTAAAATGTAGCGGCCACTTTTCATGCTCAAACAGCACATAGCCAGCACGTCAAGTAACACTTTGGATATAATCTCAAGCATCATTACAAGATTGTTAACAATTTCCTGTAATATAAATGTGCCTGTTCTTTTGTATGTTTGTGCCTAGCGCAAAATACTCTCTTTTCAGTGAGCCATTTTCTTCAAATGACACTGCGATTGGCACAGTGCAGACCAAACCACTCTGCTCCAGTTTACTTTCTTCTTCACGCAGCCCTTTGGCAATGCTCAGATGTGCTCTCATTGACTTTGTGTACATGGACTCGTATGTAACGCTGGTTAAAATAGAGCCCTGTGCAGTTAATAAATAACATGCATGCATTTGTTGCGCGGTAGACCTCACGATTAGCAGGATAATGATTTTGGATTTGCTGTATACCCTTTTTTTTCTGTGAGAAGCCTTCAGTTGACCTGCCTACCTATATCCTCCAGCCTTTCTTTCTTTGGCTTACATTTTGCAATGTCGCCTCAAGGATGTTATTAAATAGGATTTATGGTTTGACATATAAAGTGGAAGGCTGCACAGGATTTGTTACTCTGTTCCCTCCTTTGGCTGATGGAGAAAGCTGTATACAGAGCTGTAGAAATCCTCTTCATTCCTCTCAGATTAAACCATGGAGCACTCAGCCTGAGCCCGTCCACGGCCATCCTGTCCTGCAAGCCCTCCTTGCCGTCTGTGCATTGTCGGACATCTTTTGTGTCTGGCTTCTGTAGAGGAAACACAGAAGCCAGTGTTTAATCACCGGATGGCTCATAATTCTGTCTTCACACTAAGGAGGCATGAGCAGACAGTGAGCTCTTCATATGATAATTGCCAAAGCATTTGTTTTGGCTAGACTAGCATCTCGAGTGTGTGCGGCATGCACCGACGCAGCGTGTGCGTGCGTGCGTGCGTGCGTGTGTGTGTGTGTGTGTGTGTGTGTGTGTGTAATACATGCCTATGAGCATATGCAATACGTAGCAGGCAAGATGTGTGTTCTTTTTTCTTCAATGAAGTGGATCCCTCCCAGCTCTAATGTATATGCTCATGTGCTCACCCTTGTCTGATTGCAGTAAGGTCATCTCATTTAGCTCTCCACTATTTCAAAGAGTTTAAGTGGAAACTCTCATGAGGGTGCTGTGCAGGCAAGGCAAATCGCCTCTTGAGGAAAAACTTTATCAAAGAATTTACTTTTTAAAGGACACTTCTGCACAGCAATCTTTCACTTTTAATAACCGTTAATTAAATTAATTAAACTCAGTTACATTTTAGTCGTGAATCATATTGAACATTAGAATGACTACTTAAGACAGAGCAATTCATGCACAGAGTGAATTACCTCTGCTGATCAGTATGAAACTCCAAAATAAATCACTTGAAAGCTGTTAGCTGCCACATTAACAAAGCATACAATAAATGCTAAGACACTAGCTTTTACGATAATACCATGTGACCGCCATGTTCTCTTTATCCACGCTGACAACAGATCAGTTACCAGAGTATTGAGTCGTCCGATCCAGGCATCAACGTCCCAGGGCCTCGACGAACCGTGTCCAAGCTGAAGAATGAGACCTACCACATGTTCTCCAACCTCCACCCCGGGACCACTTACCTCATCTCTGTTCGAGCCCGTACAGCCAAGGGCTTTGGCCAGACCGCCCTCACTGAAATCACCACCAACATCTCAGGTATGAGCACCGCTGCCTGACTTGAGTACCTTTTCTCGGGAGGGAGTGAGAAGGCTGAAGTAAAAATAAAATAGAAATGGAAACAGGCAACCCTCTACACTATGTGTGGAGGCTGTCATCGCTGCCTATCACTGACCAAGTACGATGCCGGTACAACGCTTCCACCAATGCCTGCTATAATTAGGATGCAGGTTTTTCTCTCTTTTGACCTTGGCATCTTTTCTCTCTCGCTGAGGCAAAACTATGTGTGTGTATGAAACTGTTTTCCATTGCCTCTCCAAACTAGTAGCACCCTGTCATCCCACAGTCCTCCAGACATACATTAACTCATAGGTAGCAGAGAAACACCGCAGAGGGGACAATGCTGTGTGTTATGTACAAAGACAGATGCAGTGCATTCTTTGGACCAGAATGTCACTTCAGAGAGTCTCAGAGCTTATTACTGGTGAAAGAAATCCAGCCTTGCTGTTTTTATTCCTCTATAATGATGCATTTGCGCCTGTTAAGGGATGGGATTCTTAGGAATCTTAGGAACACCAGCACAGCCACTCCCACCCTGTCCCGCTCACAAATGTACTCTCTTGCACTCCTCCTGCCCCCTATCTCTTTACAGAGGGGTGAGTTTAATTATAGATTTGGTGCACAATTACTGCTTAACTGACTGTGTGTCAGGCAAAACGTTGGCACATAGCCAGTTCTCAAATGGAGTCCAAAAGTCTTTAAAGATCATCCTCAACCTCCTCGGCTGGCCCACGGTGCAGAACATTCACTTACACTGAGCGTCTCTAGAATCTGCACTGACAGCTTGCAAACACTGAACACCTCCAACAGCTACTGCTGTCAGCATCTTCAAGCAATATACCCACCGCGAACTGCCCAACTACACACAGTTCCTCATTTGCACATGCACGCACACACGCACAAGCATACACACACACACACACACACACACACACACACACACACACACACACACACACACACACACACATGGTCAAACTCCCATTCATTCAGACACTGCCGTGGCTGATACACGCTCATCCTTCAAACAGACTCCATCTGGCAGCAGGCGTCAAACCCTGTTTGACTTCTACAAACCACAACAGACCGTTAATGTCAACAAATGCACATTCAGTTTTTCCTTAATGATACCAGCACTTTTCTGCTGCGTATTCGAAAAACGCTTTTAAAATATGATTTAAATCCTCATGAATAGTTTGCTCTCTTTCCCCTCACTAATTGACAAGGGATATTAAAGAGAAATGTTGCTGGCACATCTCTGGGGAGGACTACGGCTTTAGCCAAATCCTTTTAAATGAGAAACCCATTCAATATAGCCCCGATCCCATGACTTTTAATTGGACTTGTATCCAAGACAACTAGGAGGGAAGTCCAAATTGAGTCCTGAATATGAGGATATTCATTTTGGCTACATTAGCACTATTAGCCATTTATGCAGAGAGAGAGAAGGATCTAAAGGGACGTTGAGAGGATGAACATGTTTATGTGGAAGGGGATATAAGTAGAAACTGTGTTCAAACTGAATAAGGGTCTAATGAACACCGGGTAAGGCACTGTGTGTGTTGGTGCGCGTGTGTGCATGTGCCTTAATAATTTTTGAAATGCAAGAGTGTTTGTGTGTGCCCTCAGCTCCCACGTTTGATTACGGAGACATGCCGTCCCCCCTGAGCGAGACAGAGAGCACAATTACCGTCCTGCTGCGCCCCGCTCAAGGCAGAGGGGCTCCTGTCAGGTGAGAAAATCATCTCAAAAGTCCATATTGTCTCTTCAGATACCAGATATGGCTTATTAAAGGGTGCACTGCCCCCCTATGTGCAGTACATACCAGGTGGTGGTCGAAGAGGAGATGGTGAAGAAAGTAAAGAGGGAACTGGGGCTTCAGGAGTGTTTCCCGCTGCCCACGTCCCACGGTGAGGCCCAGGCCCGGGGTACACCACACTACTACACAGCCGAGCTGCCACCCAGCAGCCTGCCAGAGGCCAGTCCCTTCACTGTGGGCGACAATCACACTTACAACGGCTACTGGAACAGCCCTCTGGACCCACGCAAAAGCTACCTTGTCTACTTCCAGGCTATGAGCAACTTCAGAGGGGTGAGTGATTGTAAACTTTCACCAGGGGTGCAGCACGCCTTGCAACACGTCATCGGCTCGCTGTAGACATTAGGGTTGACCCTTGAAAGAGCATTTGCACTGTGAAAGGGGTTGTTGGAAGAAGACATATTGAGCTGAAAGAGTTACTACTTGGAAATTATGTATGTAACCAACAAAGTCTTTGCAAACAAAGCGTGTCTGAAACCGGGAATTACTTGCATGCATTACTAGCAGCTAGCAAAGCTGTGATTAGCAGGAATTACTCGAGACTAGAGTCAACAATGCACTTCACTTCGTTCATCTTTTAACTTGCTTTGCCTACTCTGTGCTTTTCATCCCCTATTTGTCCTGTTACTTTATGTCCCTCATTCAATAAGCCTTTCACTATGGACAAAGGTAACACAACACGAAGCTTAAATCTTTTTAAATTTCTCCTTTTGTGTCGACACAAGATAGACGTTGTGAACCTTGGTTGTTTGATGAAAAGCAGTAATGTTATTTCACAATGTTGTGTTCTCCATTCGTTTCGACGAGGACACAAAGCCCTCAAGTCCCCAGTCACACCCTGAAGATGCCACATTACCTTTCCAAATTCCATTACAGGAAGAGCTGCTACCTGGGTGAAGGCAATTACTTAAGGATAATTGGGCACAGGTGCAGACAGTAGATCAGGGGGGAAAAGATGCTGCTTAAATATTCACAGACTGTGGCAATTGTGTTGGAAATGTTGCCGGCCTTGACAGAGAATGAATACATGCAGGCTGGGCCACTGGTCTGGTTTACATTACTTTGTGATCACGTCACTTCTTTTTTGTTAGATTTTTTTTGCATTGGCCATGTGTATTAGAAAAGTCCCAAGAACTTAGCTGGGTGGTTCATCCCCACCACTAGCATCTTTTTCCAACCCAGTGGAGAAATACACGGGGGGACTGCAGTGTGAGCACTTCACACAACTAGGCTACTAAGCTTGGGATTAGATAGGGGAGGCCCGGCTTTACCGGCGGATGGGATTAGGTTTTGTTTTGCCTGGCAGGGGGCCAGCACCCATGACCCACAATGAGTGGAGCCCAGTGCCAAATCACACAGCCAGCACTGTCGCCAGCCTTTGCCTTTGCCTGGAAATACAGTAGCAGTCACTGTAGAAT
Organism: Ammodytes marinus; assembly: GCF_949987685.1. Lineage (NCBI taxonomy): Eukaryota > Metazoa > Chordata > Actinopteri > Uranoscopiformes > Ammodytidae > Ammodytes > Ammodytes marinus. The sequence continues at coordinate 15,684,911 of NC_137217.1, read as the reverse complement.
AAAACAATCCCTCTTAAATGAACAACAGTGTGCTGCGAGTAAAGGACCTTCATTTCCATGGCTGCCCAAGGAGTTTTAGTCCAAAAAAGACTGTCAATGTTTAAGACATTAGACCTGTGTTCATATAAATTCTTTGATGTTAGTGTGAAGTTTCATATTTTGAAGCACTAGAAGTTATTTATTAAGACTTGTGAGTCAGCCCAATTCAATCAGTTCAGCGTATTTGAGGGTCAGCTAGTTTCTGGGTTTCACATAACCAGTAAACAGCGGGACACAGAAGACATGTCAAAGCAGGGCTATGATAACATGCGCTGACATTGGGGCTGCAGCAGAAAAAAAGTGCTGATTACATAAAGTAAGACAAAATAAAAAAGCACAATATAGCAGCAATTATAGCCCCAAAATCATAGACAAATAATACATTTTGACATTGATGTCTTCTTTAGCTTGTAAACATAAGATGGAACTGAGAGAGTCAATCTGCAAAGCAGATGTTATGGTGTGGTTTGTGCAGCCTCTATGGAATGGAAAGCTGAAGGTGTTCCTAAATGTATCTTGTGTTTTGCCTTCCTGCTTATCCTCAATATGAAATTTTGCATTTCAGGCTTTTTACATTTCAGTCCTGCGTTTACTCTGTGAGAACAATGTTGGCTACAAAAGGGAATTTAGGCCATCTAAATGTGATTTTTTTTTTTACAGAATCACAAATGATTTTAGCATATGCATGAAGTGGGTTTTCGGATTCTTTACAGAAGACAAAAAAACATAATTACCGTATGCCCACCAATTTGGGGGGAAAACAGCTACCTGCTCTTGAACTAAAAGGGTGGCTGGCACTGACAGCAATTCTCTCCTAAGACTGGAACATCAGTAAAACATGCAGTCATGAATAAAACAAATGCCGATAAGGGTTTCTGCATATGGAAGTGGTGATAAAGATGCCATGTTTGGCGATGATTAAAGGTGTTTGCACCCTGACAACTCATTGAAACGTAAACTAAATTGCCAGCTTACTTATCTTATCATTTAATTGTGCACGGCATTAAATCAGTTTCTGTTCTGTATGTTTGTCTTGACTGTCTTTGTGGAGGGGCAACATTGCAGCAAACGCTCCACAACAGTGGCAGCCATGGGAATCGTTTGAACAATATATGGGACCCATAATATTTGGCATTCAACCATGCTAATTATCTGCAGAGTGGCTGTCAAGCCTCTGTAATTGTTTGGATTGATTCATCTGAAGAGGCACTTTAAAGACTGTGGATACAGACGGTAGCTTTGTAGGCCTTAACAGAGTCATTATTTCATCTCCTCTTACATCTCCGACTTCACACACACCCAAACACTCACACTGCAGAACCCTGAGTGTGTACCGTGGAGCCCCGTGTTGCTCGTTGGCATTTGTGTTTTGTATTTAGAGCTGCCAGGAGCCACCAAGCCCTCTAGCATGACTGGCACAGAACGGCCAGACGTGTGATGTGTGTCCCACAAGCTGGAGCTTGCCAGTTAACTCTTCTGCTGAGCTGGCACACAATGATTCAGATGGGCATGTTAAAGAATGTCTTTCTGTCCCTCACAATGGCCTATTTTTTTTGTGTTTTGAATCAATCGATCTAAATGCACTCCGTCTTCATTTGCTAAAGCTTCTAATGATTGAAATGTGACTGGTTCAGATTATTCTGCCTTTTTTAGAGTCAATGTTTTCAAGCTTGAATAGGATATTAACTAGTGGATGTCACTCGTTGTCCCCAGAGGAGGAATACCTGGTGATCCCCTGAGTTTTCCTCTAGCTCCACCATCAGGTTCACTTTTATTGTTTTAGATTAATTGAAGAACTTGTGATGCACGAATCAAAAATGACCTGATAGTTAATAAATCATTAACAAGAAGTGTTTGTTTTACTTTATCCATTCTCGTATCATGTATTAGTTATGATCCTGTTGGAAGCCAGTGGTTGCTTTCAGTCCCCCCCCCCCCAAAAAAGAAAAATTAAAATAAATCCATGCCAATGGGAGACTTTGAGAGGTCGATGAATGGAACTAAGACGAAAACAATTGTTTTTGCTGAGAAATGGAAGTGTTCAACACCTTTTAAAATGGGGTACATACTGTTCTGTCAATGTCTGAATCGCTGCGGTTGGTTTGTGCAAATGAAATGCCAGTCCGTTTGACAGACAGCATGCTTTTTCTATTGTTTGGGTCTGTGTTCTCAGATCAAACCAGTAGGTTAAGAGCTTGTTTAAGTGTCTGTCAGCTTGAAATGGATGTTTCATTTAAAAAAAAAAGAAAAAAAAGAAAAGCTATTTAACTGGAGTTTTGATAAAAGCGTTTTCTGCTCATTTCCTAACGGCACATTTGCATAATGGTCCCATAATGCCTGAATTAGCATCTGTAAATCTTAATTTGATAAAATATCTCCTCCAAGAGGTTGCGGGATGGAATTGGATTACAGTCTTGGATCTCATTAGTGCATGTTTGACAAAGGTCCTTTTCATAACGCTGAGATGTCGTCTGCCCAAATTTGAATAAAATGAATTCCTTTTTGTGGTGGTGCACTGGTCTGAAACCCTCCTGTTAATTATGATCGCTTCCTTACAGTTCTCATCTTTGCCCCTTCTGCCTCCTTCCCAAACACTTTGCAGATTTCAGTTAATTTGTAATAACATGTTGTCAGTTTGACGCCTAACTCTTACTAAGATGATGTGTCCTTCTACTCTGAATGTTTATTTTACTGTGGTTTACATGTGTTTCCTTCGTAAAGTAAATGTTGTTCTTACAGATGAGTAGTGCTCACGGTGTGTTTAAATGTTTAATCAGAGGGTAGGAACAGTGAAGAGTGGGATGCAGCATCTTGTGCATCAGGGGAGTGAACATTTGTTGAACATGGGTTTTCAATGGGAAGTATGTGTGTGTGTCATATGGCTCAATGTTTTGCATTGTCCTTCCTTTTATCACATCTCTTGTATGCGTAATGCACGGTGACACCTTCCCATCTGATGTCTGTGTTTTTTTTCTTCTTTCAGGAATCCAGAATAAACTGCATCCGCATCGCTCGCAAAGGTAATCCGACATGAATATTTCTCCTCCCACAATCACTGCAACCTTGAATGAAATTCCCTGAGTGGTTTTCTGAGCATGTGTTCTTTCCTACTGTTCTAAGATAAGAAATATATAATATAATCTTATTTAAACAACATTTTGTAATTATGTCTATACTGCGTGGTTATTCACCAGTCAAATACATAATTTCTCCTACAGTCCTGTTTTTATAGCAGTGGGCCTTTTCAGAAAAGGGCAACAAGCAGGGAAGGATTTTAGAGGTCAGGCCTTTATCCTGTTTGTTTGAGGGCAGATGCAGGGACACAACATATCAAAGGCAGTCTCTCTGGTCTCATCAGCAGCCCACTAGATGGCTACATCTGAGGGCTTCGACCTCAGTGCGGTCCAGAAGGGCCCTCCAGATCAAAGGGTCTTCCAGATGAAGTTACCTTGGCTAGTATTAGATCCCCCCCCCCTCCACACACACACACACCCACACATCCACCCCCACCCACCACCACCACCCACACACTCCCCTCTCTGGATCCAAAGGAACATGAAAAGGGCAGGGAAATTGACTATAAGTCCTGCTGGCAGGAGAGCCCCTCTGCCACAGCACACTGTCAGATCATGGTGAATAAAAGTCATGTATTTATAGTCATCATAGCACCGCAACAGTAAGCAGAGCCTTGCAAGTAAATTGTCTTGGCGGGGTGTCTTTTCTTTGGGAAGGCCTTTTTGTGAAAAACTAAACAGATGAGACTCTCCTCAAGCATAAAGCCAAAAGGCAAGGCCAGCCTTTTCAGCTTAAGTGTCTCACTCCATTTGCACCTCGCAGACACCTGGTTGGGCATTGATTAATAATGCTTTCACACAGCAATGGCTGGGCCTTACACTCTGTTTGCCTCTTTTATTTGACACTAGGGAAAGAAAGACAAGAATGAGAGGAAAAAACAAAAATGGAAAGTAATGATTTAAAGAAAAAATGTAAAGTATTACATCATCCCCATGCTGAATTATGTAAAAACCCAGAAAGGTAATTTGACGGGAAATATTTATTCGGGTTGATTTCCAATTTCAAGGTGTGACAGGTCAGAGGTTTTTCTTTTTCGTGGTTTGTGATCTTCGTGATCCCTCAACCATTAACATAGCCTCTGCATCATCGGCTCCTAAGCCGTTATTATCAAGCAGCCCATCACAGGCAAAAGTGGAGGCAAATGATTTTGGCTTGGATAAGAGAGCTGGAGATTACATTTCAACTTCCAGGTGACAGTTTAATTAAGGATCCTCTGGCGGGCCCAACACAACAATAGACTTCCATCTCTCCTCTAAGTGCTAATTTCCACCACCGGGCAGCTGGCAGGTGCATAGATTCATGTGGAAATCTATTTCATGCTCGTGTTTGGCATAAAACATTTTCGAGGCTAAATGTGGCAAAACCGCCCTATCAGTCCAAAATGTCAGAAAACTGATATTGATTTTTTTCACCCCTTCATCTACATTTGTAGCCAATATAAAGTATCCCTGTATTCCATGTTTGCAATTTTAATTGAAGTCACTGCATAAAAATCAGCAACAAACGCTGAGTGTGTTGCTGTGGCTGTGTTCTGAATGCAGCAATGTTATGTTATTTGTGTTTACTGTAGCTCAGAGACACAAAAGCATCTTTGGATGACAGTGTGTAGTATCTGTGTTCAAATAGAGACCACAAACAAATCTTCTTTGATTCGGTATGACTAAACCCTCTCCTACCACTACTGCCAGGTAAAGTAGATCCTATACCTGTCAGATTGTGCACAGACACTGAACAGCCCACACAGAAATGTCTTATTTATGGTGCTACATAGAGTTAGCAGCTCAAAAAGGCTTGTCCTTAGCAGTTTTAGAAGAAATAATTAATTATTACTTGTTTTACCCATTCAGATATGCTTAAAAACCCCATCATCGATTAAATAAATCCTGTCCAATGATGAAACGTCTTTCATCTTGATTTGAGATGACGCTCGTCGAGCCACCATAATGTGCCCACGGCTTCTGATGGTTTGAGCTAAAACATGGCTCAGTTATGATTTTCCCTGGCCCAGATCTGATTGTTTCCCAGCAGGCTGCAAGATAGAGCTCTATCCCCAGGCCTGCTCTGACTTTCTGCCTCTCTTCGGATAGGTTGTGCTGTTCCAGTAGACTCAGAAAGGATGGTTTCAGGGCTGTCAAGGCCTAGAGGACAGGCTGACACACACAAGAAAAACTAGATCAGCGGCACCCTAAAACAAGACAAATAAAGGCCCACTGCTCTGCTTCATTTACATAAGTATGAAGCTTTATGTGAGAGAAATTAATAACCTGGTATTATGATAACAACCTTTCCAGTAGCTCATAGCTGCCAAATCACCTTGAGATTATAGATTATACAGTAGGGCAGGGTGGATGACTTGGTAAAATACAATAATTAAGTGTTGCATAAAAATGCACCTCAAATGTTAAGTGTATGCCACAGCATACAAATGTACTACTGCTATTTATCATAGGCAGTTTACAATATTGATGCAATGTCATTGTTCAACTTTAATATTAACAATAGATTGAAAAACAATACGCTTTTTTTTTTACATGAGTAATGGGGTTTAGCAAATAAGTTTCCTGTCTTAAACAGACTTTGCAACTCTGCTAGAATAGTTTCATGTTCTACTTCACATGTTTTCCATTAATTTTCTTTTAACATCAGTATAAATCTTGAACAGCCCAAATAGCTGGTTGAAAACCTTTCAGACATCCAAACTTTGCATTGCTTTGGCCAGACGCTCATTTTGTTTGTCGCAGCAAAAGTTGTCATATAGTGTATCTCTGAGGACTGCGAGTTTGGTGTGCGGACAAGCGGCGGCCCTGCCTTGCTTAAGGCATTACTGCTTGCTTCGCGTGTCTCTTTAATTTTTCATTCTTTTCATGTGTAGGAGGCCACTTGAAAGTACCACTGTTTTTGAAATGTGTAGTCGGGATAAGCAGTGTGACTGTCTGAATTGGAAAAATAAGAAAAGTCTCCATTTGTGAGGGAGCAAATGTTTTGTGTGGATGAATGATACGTGCTTCAAAGCTGCACATTTTCAATGTTCCCAATCTCTATATTCAGTTTTTCTCTCTCTTTGCTTTAAACTTTCCTTTGAATGATTCAGCTTCATTGCTTTATGTTCTGTACTTGCTCTTGCCACATGTTCATCGTTGATCTACTTTTTTTGTGCTTCTCAGCGGCCTGCAAAGATCACCGGAAGGCTCTGGAGGTGTCGCAGCACTCTGAGGAGATGGGTCTGATTCTGGGCGTGTGTGCAGGAGGCCTGGTGGTCCTCATCCTTCTGCTGGGGGCCGTCATCATCATCATTAAAAAAGGGTAAAACGCCTTCTGGAAAACCGCAGTGCAAAACATGCCTCGTTATGTGCAATCACACCACATCTCCCACATTGTTTTTCCCTTTGTGTTATGTTGTTTTGGAAGAGTTCAGTAATCAGTTTCTATACTCGCTGAACTTTCATAAAGGTCATGCTTGTTTAGGGAAGATGTGGGATCAACAGCCGGAGCTGCATTGTTTTTCATTCCCTCATGGTTTCACCACAGGGACCGAACAGCGCTCATCTGCGGAGCCCGTCTGTGTGTGAAGTATTTAATTAGAGGCGGATGCAATTCAATTAGACACTTAATTACGCACACCAAGCAGAGGCCTGACCCTTAAATGAGATGGTAATTGGGAGGGAAAAGGTGTGCTTTTTCGAGATTATTAGCCAATGATCCCACATTTCTAACGTAGATCATCTACACTTTTGGCTCTGCTTGCGAGAGTTTAAGTCTTCAATAATGGCTTAACTTGTGTTGATTTAAGATTGATCTTAAATCTTAAGAACCTGTCATGCCAAACGGGAAGTTACTCATCTTTAAATGGCTGACAAAGCCTCTTGACTAGTTTTGGTATCGTGTAGGTTTTTAAAAGTCCCCACTGCTCTGCACATTAGTCCGGGGTTCCTCTGCTAAGCCACCATGAAGTGTGCTCTCAGAGAATTGAATGGTGCATTTGCTTTGACAGGAAACCTTGTGGTCCAGTCTTTAAAAGTGTAACATTGAGACGTGTTGAATAGAAGGAAAACACAAGTGATTCTGCCTCGCTTTGTATTGTCAGCACCTGCTCGGTACGTCTACATCTGTCATGTGGCCCTCCTGCACAGGACGCTTCTCATTTTCACTGTAATCAATGCATTCTGCCCTCAGCCAGCATTGCTTTCATCTTACATCTCTTCTTTCTCTTGATTCCCCTTCCCCCTCCGTCTCTTGCACTCTCACACCAGAAGGGACTACTATTCTTACTATCCGTAAGTTGCTTTTCCATCATTTTGTGATCCACCTTACACATGCATGTGCTCTGGCTGTCAATCATTAAAGAGGGAAAACAATGAAGCAGTTTGTCACTTCATCACCTTTATTTCTCTTAAAATTTACCTCAATATTATGCCTTACTCAACATAACATTGTATTTTTTTCTCTCTCACTCTCTCTGTCTCTGCCTGTCTATTACAATCTCTCCTCTATTGCAATTCCCCCTCCGTCTTTGTGTTCCTTATCCATTAATAGGAAACCAGTGAACATGAATAAGACACCCATTACCTACCGGCAGGATAAGAGCCATATGGGCTCCATGGAGCGCAGTTTCACAGACCAGAGCACCCTACAGGAGGACGAAAGACTGGCCCTTTCCTTCATGGATGCACACACCTGTGGCACACGTAGTAAGTCAGATACCCTAAGAACCACACATACAGTACCGTGTACACAAGCCTACCAGCTTACCACAGCTACATGAAGCAATTTCAAACTTGCACATAATTTGTAATATTGTTGACCGTCACTCATTCACTCCATAAGTGGAGATGGTTATCATCATGCGTGAAAAACTGTTTTTGGTACCTACCCTCAGCTATTCACTGCTACACAAAGAATCACACAAAATTGCAGGAAAAAGGGGAATATTGCTCAAGTGACATTTTTGAATGAATCAAAAGAAATTATTTGGGATTTTTGTTAGCACATGTCATTCTGATCTTCTTTCTTATATTGTCAGTCTTGCAGAGAGGGAAAGACAGATATGTTTACTCTCAAATTGGTGCAGATCTTGGTCTGCGTCGCTCGTCAACTGAAACAGGGCCGCTGTCACATTAACATAAGATCTTATGAGGATGTCTTTGCCCAGACAAACCTCATCAAAGGGACATGCCTGTCAGATATTCGCTACCGTATGTGTCAGTAACAGCATGCAGAGCGCCATTATGTGATCTTGACATATTTTGAAAAGTGTGTGCAGGTGATACAAAGAACGTTGAATGTTTTACATCATAACCTGTCTTATACATGAAGGACACAGAGTCACATTGAAATTGCAAGTGTGTGTGTGTGGTGCAGGTGACGCTCGTAGTTCAGTGAACGAGGCCAGCAGCCTGCTGGGAGGCTCCCCGAGGCACCAGTGTGGACGTAAAGGCTCACCCTACCACACAGGGCAGCTCCACCCTGCCGTCAGAGTGGCCGACCTTCTGCAGCACATCAACCAGATGAAGACTGCCGAGGGCTACGGCTTTAAACAGGAATATGAGGTGAAGGCACTATTACACTCCTCTATTACACTCCGACAGCATTATACAACAAAAGCAGACGTTACTATTAGAGTCTGACATCACAACGTCAACTGCAAAACAAAGTTCCGTGGGCTTTTACAAAAGAGATATTTTAGAGCTGATGGTGTACATGATTGAATGTTACCCTTGGAGTTTTTTTCACATTGCCTTTGTTTTTAATAGTCTAATGAAGTGGCGTCTTCCACTTCCTGTGAAGATAGTTTCTGTAGTGTGATGTGTTATAACTGTGGAAGGTGTTGTGCTGAAACTGTGGCAGACCTAACTTTACAGGAGCACCTAAGAAGAAGACACTTAAACATCAATCATAGAACAATATTTTTTTAGGTGCTTCCCTAGAAGCTTGAAGGTATCACCTCGTGAACCTCAAGGTGCCCTCTCAAACCAGCTTTACTCTCAGTGTGGCCTGAAAGGTTTACTCAAGTTTTCTGAGCTCCTTGCTCTACTGATGCCTGCAACCATGTGGGGAAACACAACTTATTTTATCCAATTGTATTTATGATCACATTCTTTCATCTTCTGCTCAGAGCTCGTTGTCATAAGGGAGGTTGTAGGAAACATAATAGACAACACTGTACTTTTTAAGTTGGCCAGACGATACGGTACAATGGCTACACTGATGTTTATCCATGCCTGGTTAACTTGGGCTCCCATAACACAGAAGAAAACTAGCAAGTTAAAAAGACTGACTGGTGTAGTACATGAAGAATGGGAAAGCATTGTTCTTCATGAAGCAACACTACTTGGTGCACCAGAGAGGAAGGCAATTCAGTACCCAGGCTTTCCTCAGTTGCTGTTGACCTTAATTGTCAACATTGTTGAGGCTGAAGGACTATTTTGAGAAACTTCTAAACCTTGTAGACAAATGTGTAGTGTTTTAGGCAGCGCTTGACAGTTCTGGAGGTTTTTGAGCTTGTGTACACAGTAGAGGAATGTACAATAGTGAGAAGTGCCCATGTTGGTAGGAACAAATTGAAGGTCCCACTCGCAGGAAATAATGCAGAACTACTTCTTCTGACCACACTATATATATAGTTTATAATTGACATGTCACTCAGTGCGTTTCCATGGCACAACTAGATTAGATTATCACATATATCGAACTAGACACTCGAACGGACCGTGTCACTTGTCTGAGTTTACATGGCCTTTCAGATATCGGATAAATGTCCAATGCATGGCTGTCTCCACTATGCTAGGTGGCGCTGTAGCCCTTTCAACCATGCTTTCAACAAGTGTTGAAAGAGCCACGTCCGGTTCTCTTCCGTCAATAACCCATGGTGTAGCCATGGGTGTAGCCTATCACGCGCAGGCGCACAAGCACAGAACGAGAAGTCCGATAAGCGATGTCCGATCCCTGTATACATGCAGAGAGAATGCCGACAACGAACGACTTATCTAGGTGTTCTTATCCGACATCTCTTGTCCGTTATTGTGCCGATTTGTGTGCGAAGTAGATCGGATAAAGGTGTTTACATGCAGTTTAAAAGTCCTGTTGAAGTCTTATTCGTTTAGTTACCCGATTATGAGTCTGCATGTAAACGCACTGACAGATACCTGTTGGTGAATGGACCAACTGGACTGGCTTTAAAAGACCCATTGCAGCCAACAGTAAACTCAAAGGTGTGAGTTTAGCTTTTTTAGGACAACATTGGGTTATATATGCAATACGTTTTATTTTCTCACCAGTGTATGATCCTGCTGTGCACATGTCAAGACACTACCAAGCATCTGCATAATTTTTTTTTTTTAAGATATTTTTTTGGCATTTTTATGCTTTATTGATAGTGTAGAGACAGAGTTGAAATGGGGCAGAGAGGGGAGTGAAATGCAGAGGACGACGCGGGCTGGAATCGAACCTGGGTCCGCTGCTGGCCGAGGCCCATGGGGGGGACGCCCTACCAACTGAGCTAAAGGCGCCCCCGAAGCATCTGCAATTTTGAGGCCACTGTGGCTTTCACCATCTGGATTAGATTGCGATGAAGTTTCTTAAATTTTGCAGTCGGTTATTTACTTTAATTGGCTCAGTAGTCAGATGTAAGGATCATGTGCGGACACTGCATGTTGTGGGTAACTGCTGGCTCAGAGATGCCATGTTAGCTGGAAAGGTCCTTGCGATAGTGTTGTGGGAGTCCATCATTCCTCATCTGACATCACCCATGCGCCCTCCTAACCACCCACTGAAATTAATTAGCGGGGGTTAAAAAGGCATCTGGATCACACTGTCGCTGTGGTTACGAATAAATCATTCTCATTTGGGTCCAACGAAGACCTCTGTCATGACGACAGGCCTGATGAGGTTAAGCGTCTCTGGAGGTGCTCTAGCGGTTGCTTTCCCTAACCACCTCAACAGACCGTAGTGTGGAAAAGAAAGGGGGAAGTGGAATCCGAAAGGGTTGAGTGCGAAGGGATGAAAGATGCAAGGGTTCAGAGGGTGGAATGTAAGAAAAGAGAGCTATTGGCGCTCTATAACCTCCACATAACCTCTTACCAGTAGCGTATAGGTATTTACCTCTGTCTACATTTTATGGTGCAACGTAAATGCTCTATCATTTGCAAAGGCTACCATCTGACTGTCATCTGTAGAATTATCTTGACCTTAGGGGCCATAACATCTTGTGTCTGAGTCCTTCTGTATGTGCTGTCATTTGATTGGCCTTCGTGGCATTCCTACGGAAGGGGATTTCCACTAATACAGGCATGCTATAATTAGCCAGGTCGTTGTCCAGGAGCTTACCTGAAATATCTCTGAATCTTCTTGCACCACCACCTTTGATGATTGTAAATCGCTCGAGTTTGCCTGGCAGATCACTGCACGGTTAGTTTATTTTTGGATGGATTTCATGTGGGATTTTAGTCCTGAATTGAACCATAAGGGTAGTTTGGCATTACATTGCTAATTCGCCTCCTGCTGTTGGGAGGGCTGCTATCTCAACTCGCATGTTTCAATACACATAATAAAGAGCTTAGATCTCTGAATACCTCTCCCCTGTGGGACGTTTGTGGGAGTTGAGACTGAGAACACTCCGCGGGGAGAGGTCCATCCCTGTCACCAAAGGCCTATGGTAGTCATGGAAGAGAGAAAACATCTTTTGTCTCTGGTTCGCGGTTTCCCCCTCTGGAACTCTGCTTGTAGACTCATTAAACTGTCCCTCTCGGGCAAAACACACTCCACTAAAATAAAAATCAATACAAACTTCTTTGTTATTCTTTATTTCTGTACCAGAGTATGGCTTTTGATGGAGTGTCTCTCTCCATTATGAAGGGAAAGGGTGAAGAGTATCATATTACACTCCCTGGCAGGTATAGGTTTTATTTCCCAGAAGAGTACCTATGTCTTGTTAAAAAAAATAGAAATAAAAATAAAAAAACACTGATCAAGAATTTATAGGGTGTTGTAAAGGGGTTTCTATGTCTGGCGGCTCTTGTCACCACAGTCATATTCCCTCTGAGTAAACAACAGCAGAGCTTTACTTGAGGACTCAACACTTTCATTATATCATTCTCCACCATGATGCTGAGGTGAGTAGAGATTATGGTTGAGGTTGCAGCAGGGGCGCCTGAATTACTGCACTCATTTTGAAAAACAACAGCTACCTCGCGTCACCTGTTTGAAGGACGAATCGGGCTTTTTTATCATATCTTTTGACCAGATTATTTTATTTTATTTCCTTTAAAGTTCGAAGTATCACATATCAGACATATCTGATTGGATTTTGACTGAATGTGGTCGGATGGATTATGAATCGCATCACTGTTTTGGCATTTTAGGAATGATGGAGGTGTCAAAGAGGTGACATACCAGTTATTGAGTGATCCTCTAAGGGGAATTGTGGGGGACAGCATGTCAACTGTTGCCTTTTAATTTAGGGGCGGATGATGCACATAGAGACAATTTGTTAGTATTAAAAAAGTGTTTTAAAAATTTAATAACGTCAATAGTTCAGGACTGTACTTGACTCTGTCATTATTTCCTTCATATCATTTAACTCATTTTGTATGATCCTCTTATCCAACCCACCCCTCTGATCCCTGCCAATGAGGGTTTCTAATCAATCTTTCACGGGTCTGTGTTTTTTCCCCCCTTCTCCCCCTTTTAATATACTGCCACTCTCACAGTTTTTCCGCCCATGTTTTTCCTCTGCCTGCTTCTCCCTACCTCTCTAGAGGGCTGGGCAGAGGAGGGTGGGTAACAGAGAAACAATGAGAGCTCAGGGGTCTAGTGTCAAAAATATAACAGATGAAGAACAAGAAGGAAGAGGTGGACGGGGAGAGAAGATGATGATGAAAAGCATTAGAAAAAGTTAGAGAACGAGGGATTCAGCGAGAGAGTTAGACCCGAGAGACAGATAGAGAGAGAGAGAGAGAGAGAGAGAGAGAGAGAGAGAGCAAAAAAGTGAGGAGAGAGTGTAATCCCAGGAAGGATTTGGTTGGTTCTAGGCTCTCTGTGGGGAAAAGTGCGTTGTAATCCCCTGTTCAGCATGCAGACTTGGGCAGAGTTTCACAAAATTCTCCAAGTGGCTGAAGACCACAGGGGGTAAACTGGTATGGATGTGCGTGTGTATAGGCTATGTGTGTTTTTGTTCATGGATCTGAATGGGCTATTTGCAGACTTAATTTGCCCCTACAGTGGACACTTTTCAAGTGGCTTATGACAACATGCGAGAGTTAGCGCTGCAGACAGGTGGATGATAGGGAATGAGGAGACGTGTTGCTGGTGATGATGTGTTATGTCTGAGCAGCCATCTACGGAGTAGGTGGTAGCATACGCTTGCTTTGCCTTCAGCCTAATGACCATCACAAAATACAGTGACAAATATACTGTATATGCAAACATTCAATATGGTACGGAACAGTAAATGTCAAACACAATTTCATCCCCATTTTATTCTGTACTTGCATGACACATATGCAGTCTACAATGGTAACATAACAGTTATACTTTACGTTCATTTTGTGTAATTCATTTTTGATCGAATGTGTCCTTGACTTGATTATCAGCTTTGGCTAGCTGGCTGATCAAGCTAACATAAGCTTTACCCTATAAAAGTTATATTCAATATGGACTCGATGGTTCCATTGTGTTAAAAGACAGGCTAAAGCTGCGTGTCCTGGTCAAAAGTTTCATCATCCTCACATTAATATGATAATCAAAGTGCATTGTCCTTGTATTGCAGTGTTGAGCTAGGTAGTCTGAGTAGCCTACTACAAGGACATTAATGAAAAATTTAAAATCAAGTCTTTATTTAGTTCTGACATGCCCCTGTTTGACTGCTGCAACTGCGTTTTAACTTTTAACATTACAAGAGAAAAGGCTTTTAAGATGATGACTAACACATGAGTCAGGCAAACATGAAGCTATCTTGCACAGCGTTTGCTGGAGGTTGCTGAAGTATAAACTTTCTGAAATCCCAAAAGACTGGCATTAGACTGAACTACCTAACCATGCTAACAATTTCAAGTTAGGCTAGTGCAGTCAAAAACCACTGTTTAACTGCATTCCTCACATATTTTTTCTGTTTTGTGTTCAGAAAGAAAATATATTTAAAAAAAATATTGCTCTTCCTTTGTGTTGAGAAATCCACATGTTGACAGACTCGCCATGCCTAGGCTGTGTCTGAAATCGCGCACTCACGTAAGTGCACTTACATTGAGTGCACTTTATTATCCCTACAGTACACTTACTTATAGACGCAGTGCTCTCATTTCTACAGTGCACTGTCCAAACTGCCGTTGCGCACCTACCGGAAATGACTTTGTATTTTGAAGGTTCTTCTTCGGTGGTATTTTTTTTAAAACGGTCGGATACAGTCTAAAACAGTGTAGTTGTACGGAAAAACTAAACAAATGTGTAATTTAACTTTTGTAGAGCGCGTCCGTCTCCACAGTTGCTTCAAGCTCCTCTATTTTGATTTTAATGTTCCGTCCTCTCCGCTACGTAGGCAAGATGGCGGCCGTTGAGTGTGGAAAGTGTCCATCGCTCCACACTCAAGTTTTAGACCGTTTTGAGTGCACGACCGAGGAACTTACAGTGCACTGCATTTTGGCACACTCTCCGTTTTTGCGCAAAGTGCACTCAAAAAAGTAAGTGTAAGTACAGAAGTGCTAGTTACTGTTGCCGAGCTATGATTGATTCAGTTTTACGTAGTATTTTGATGGATTTCCGGATCTTTATGGTATACACAACATTTCCACCCAGCAGGGATAAAGATAAAAAGTTGACTATAACCACTGAGGCCTCTAACCAATAGGTGTAACTAGCAGTCTATGAATCATGGAGGCTCTGGAATCAGAAAAGGACTTAAGATGCTCATGGTGCTGTTTTGTTTGATTACATGTCTTGCATAAATCAGCGACCCTTTCCAGACGATACAGTGGTCATCATGCTTGGACGATGTACCCTAGGCTACTGAATGGCTTTTATTATGCTAACCATTAAAACAAAACACAAATTTTCCTTTTCAAGTAAAAAACTAAAATGTTGAATATTTTAGTGTTTATTTCAGATATGCGAATGGTTAATATAGAGAAGCCCTGCTCCCAAAATCTGCAACACATGTCTTTTTTTTTTATCAATGCAGAGTTTCTTTGATGGCTGGGACAGCACAAAGAAGAAGGACAAAACCAAAGGGAGGCATGACACCTTGACAGGATGTAAGTCATCAGAACCCTGTTTATCCTGTAACAAAACAAAAACAAAAAAACATATAATGTTGAGACATTGTATTTCTTTCCTTGTTCAGATGACCGCCACAGAGTCAAGCTCCACCCTCTGCTGGGAGACCCCAACTCTGACTACATAAACGCTAACTACATCGATGTAAGTCTTAATCCTGTTTTTGTTTTGTTTTTCGTCTATGGTCGACATGGGATACAAATAGATGCTCTATAGCTCACAACCTGCAAAGCCCCAGTCCATCTCTCTCATTCCTGTAAGCTCACCGGTCTGCTGGCCCACTTTAACCTGGAAGCTTTCATCCAATCAAACACCCTTCCTATCCGATGGTTGGCCAGATGCCAGGGTTGTCGATTGCCGCCCCGAATTGCTGACCCAGACTAACCTCTGCTATCACTTTTATTAAAACAGAGTGGAATAAATGCATTGAAATACCTTGCGGAAGAAATGAACCATTTCTGTAAGACGCCACAAATCCCCCTAAATTAAATAGACGTGATGGATTTTATTCAATCTCTGGATGGGCCCGGAGGAGATGATCCTTTCCACCGTTCACCTTAATTGTCTCCCACACATGCAGCGCCACAGTAACATTCTCACTGATCATATGAAACACATGTATATGTTGCTAATGTGTCTCACACAGTCTCATCCATACGTGTTGCCATTCATTAATAAAAAACAGAAAAACACAAAACGAAGGAGGTTGTGTTCATCCAGAGAGCAGAAGTGTACGTTTAGATTGCAGCAGGGAAGTATTTAACAAAAGAGAAGAAGAAATGCAGTTTTTCTAGCAGATACACTGGAGATAGAAACTTGTATCATGACTCCCCTGTGAATTTGCTGTCACGGTTCCCAGTCGTTGCTATTCTTTTGAGTTATGTCAAGGGAAGTATGGCAATCTGATATGATTTCTTGATCTCACAAGATTTGTTTTGCACGCCTGTCACTGGGACTACAGTAAAGTAAATATGGAGCTCTGTGAGAAGTTGAGGCAAGCTGATGTGCTCCCACTCCTGTGTGAGTGTGATAAGTAGATTCTGACTCCGTCTGAGTCTTTATAAAGAATATATCTGAAAAATAACAGATTATTATTATTATTTAAGGCGACTGGGATTTGGTTCAAAATGCTTGACCTTTTGTGGCTTTTTCTCTCTCTTTTATTACGCTGTAGAGATTGGCCAGTGGTGAGATGCTTTTAGTGAGTTCATTATAATAAGAGGGTGTTAAAAAGCTGGCCTGCTGTTAGGACTCTTGTTGTTGTGAGCGTCTCCATTAGTGTTTAGGGCAAAGAGGTGCAGGCGTTAGCAGGAAAACACCACTCAGCTGCTACTACCGTGTCAGGAGTTGCCGATGCTATTCCGTGACAAAGCCGACCCGGAGAGTTTAATAGTAACAACTTAGCCACCGCACAGCATATTTTGGACAGCCTGTGATTAAACCACCAGAGGTGAAATGCAAAGAGCTTTTCTCCCCTCTGATTCATTTTTGCACTTTCAAAACAGAGGTGAGGAAGTTCCAAGTTCTCTAGTTTCCTCTTTCTCTGTCAGTTAATGCCAGAGCCTCTTGCTTGGCTGTTGTGTGTGTTCCTTAAAGAGGTGCAGAACTTTGCATGTGTTTGACAGCCTTCTGCACCGGTTGCAAATGTACAGCAGTCCAGTGCGTCATGGCTGATTTGCTCATTTACATTTTGTTTTAATCTGAAGAGCAATAGGGACCTCAGACAGGTGTCACACACACACACACACACACACACACACACACACACACACACACACACACACACACACACACACACACACTTTCCTAGTGTTTATCATTTTAGTCTAAATGTGCCCCGGGTAAAGATAATCATAACTCCTTTGCGTCACTTACCTTAAATGCCCTGAAAACTGTTCTCAATCAGCTTCTTTTAAGTGATTGGGTCCTACATAAGCAAATGTTTTTACTCTCAATACAGAATTGTTTGTATTTCGGGGGTTTTTCCGCTGCTCTAATCACTGGTTCGGAGGTTGTCACAATTGAGTCAGAAAAAGGAGATGTCACGCAGTTTTGCAAATCAAAGAAATCTGTTCTGGTCTAAGTTTAGAAGAAGTGAGTTTACGAGACCTCTGCAGGATGGATGTAAGGCTATTGGCCTGAGGCTACATTGCAGCATAATGCAACTAAAGCTCACTGCTTGAGTTGGATTGTGGATGATTTAGTTGCCAGGTTTAGAGAAAAAGAAGAATGCAGAAGATTGTGTCTTTAATCTGTCCATCATGAGGCAATGTTACTGGAACACAATGCAAAATCAAAGGACTACATATTTGAAATTACAACAAAGTTTCCAGGAGCCAAACTATTTACATTTCATTATTACCCCAGTTGGTCAGCTCATAGTCTGCCCTTTCTACCATGTTGCAATGCAATTCAATGAACAGTGAGCCATCCTCAATTTCCACTTTCCAGCAAAATCAAGTTTGTGTGAGTCACAGTAGGATGTCTTGTTTTTCTACTTTCTTTTCTCTACAACAAACTTCATAGTTAATAAAACTAAAAGTAATTTTCATTAGGAAAAAAAAGTAGCCGATAGAATACAGTAAATTAAGTAACTTTTGCCCGAGGCATAAATTCCCACAAAAACACATGAAATAGATGCTGATGCTACAGTTACTTAAACCACACACACACACACACACACACACACATACACACACACACACACACACACACACACACACACACACACACACACACACACACACACACACACACACACACACACCTCTTCCCACCTGTCTGCAACCATAACTCCTACTTACCGAAAGCTTTTTTCATTAACTAGCCTAAATGTCTTCTTTTTCTACTCCCCTTCCCACTTCCTCGACCTCGGACCCTGTAGATTCGGATAAACAGGGAAGTAAGTACTTCACTGCTCGTTCTTGTGCCTGCCATTGCTCTATTTCCCCTCTTCTCTTCCCTCTTCCCTGTTCTCTTTCCACTCCCCTCTATCCACAAATGCTCAAAGGTCAGTGTGTTTCAGGTTTCAAAATTGAGAAAGAGCTTTTAGCTAATGGTTCTAAATGAACACAAGGAGATATGTCCTCTCCTGATGGAGGACCCTGCTGTCTTTTTCTTTGTTTCTCCTGAGATTCAGGAAGTTTAGTTGCCAAGGTGACCATCTTAAGTGGAGGAGTGGTAGTGTTCATGTTGACGTTAGTTTGGCCGGGGCCAGGAGGACTTGTGGATAGCAGGCCCCCACAGCACTGGTCATCCATCTCCATTTCAAACATGCACTCGTTATTCTGAACGGATGCAGTTCAGTTTAGCAATCCATCAGCATTGTGGACACACTTGACATATTTGGAAGATGCCCTCTGCAAAAATGATAAAACCTGTTATTAACATAGATTGCTCCATCATACTGATCCGATGATGGCCGGTGTGCTACAGGGTTTTATTCAGATTATGCCAGACCTGCCTTCACGCCATCACAATCAGTCATTACTGTATGTTAAATGGGGCATCAATTGTCCTTCCATCTGCTCCTCTCAAAATTACAACAAATAATGAATCGCAACATTCATGCGGTTTACCAGGCAAGGTTTTTTTGTAGGGCTGTGGTGTCTCCTTTACCTCTAAAGGTTAGATAACCAGTACCTATTTCCAGGAGGACTTCATTTCAACTGCATTACTCGTCCTTATAGTGTTCCTGCTTGAAATTCCCCCAGGTTGTCTGTGTCATGTTTATTCCCCTCAAGGCTGTAGAGGTGACATCTCATCATTCATTCATATTCAACCCATACACTCACCATATAACTATGTGTCTGTCATCTATATCAAAGGCTGTCACGTCCTTTGATATCAAGGATCTCAGGATACTCCACCCTACCTCAGATTGCACCTTGAAATGTGTTTTGTGGGTGATGATGATGTCATGCATTTCCATGAAACCCGTGTAAGATATTCTTTCACTCGACTTGACTTGGGTGAAAGAATTGAATGGGTGCGGGGGGTGGGGGATGTGGTTTTGGATTGTATATACATCATCCCAGATGTATTACATATTGCATTTCTGCTGAAAACTGAATTGTTTTTATAGGACGGCACTCTGTCAAACTGTCACAGGTAGTCAGTCGTTGTTCAGTCAGCAAGTTTGAGTCGCTGTAGGAATCACTTTTTCACAGACCAAGAAGCTGTGTTTGCCACGTGCTGTCTGGACCGCTCCAAAATCTCTCTCCTTTGAGGCTCCGAGGAGGTCAAAGAGGTGGTCTGGAGTCGGCAATAGGTCGGACGGTGCTGGAAAATTAAACAGGAAATGCAATTGGCGGTCTGCACAGAGTGGGTCAGTGGGAGAGCAGAATACAGAGATGAAGGGAAGGAAAAGGGTCAGACAGAGAGACACCCTCCCATGCAGCTGTGCCTGAGGCGCAGATAGCTTACTCAGCATGTCATCCCTCTTCTCTCTTTCAGGGCTACCATCGATCCAACCACTTCATCGCCACTCAGGGTGAGTATCTCAGCTAAGCTGTAGTGTGTGTGTGTGCCTAGAGGATGGTGAGTACCTTTTCACGCTGTGCAATAAATTGAATATGATCTAGCCAATGAGCCAGTACTCGTGCACATTCCCCTTGCCAAAACCATCTCTCCGACAAATCCAGAGGTTACAGTCCGACCAACCAACCTGTGAAGGCTGCGGTAGTGATGATTGATAATTAGAAGGAGGTGAATAATGATGCGCATGAATTATAGCGTTTCAATCTCTGTGACATGTGGTGCAGCGTGTTCGTTGTTGTGGAGAAAACCTTTAGTTCACCCTCCGTCGCTCAAAAACAAAGTTGCGTTTGATGGACAGCCCGACTGCGTGTGTGTGCACATGCGAGCGTCACAAATGCCCCTTCAGATGATTCTAAACCCCCAAGGAGCGTCACTTTTCTCGGGAGCTCCCATCACAAAGTCGCCCAAGGTCTGCTCATCTGCTTATCTTGCACTAGCATCCCTTACACCCCCACCCCTGCCTCGGTAGAGAGACGGAAACTTGCCACAAAGACAAAAGACTTCTTTAAATTTTTGTCTCTCTTAGAATTTCTTTCCTATTTGATCCTCATCTCAAAGTTGTTCCTGGCCTCCTAAGCGTCTCCTCCTCAGATAACAATAAGTGACGGATGGTCCCTTGGGCTTCATCATCATCAGCTGCTGCATTTGTTTTGACACCCATCACCCCCCTTACCTTCCGCCTGGAATTCCCAATAACTATAGTGATGCCACAATACCTAGAGATCAGCACCCTGGCCTGTCGTCTGAGGAAGGACTCTATGGTTGCATTAACACGTGATTTCAAAATGTTAATCCCGGTAAAGGGTTTTTTACTGGGAGTTTTTTTCTCAGCCGAGCTAAGGGTGTAAGGGCAGGTTGTCATATTGTATCATATTGTATGGAATGTAAGTGATATTGGGCTATACAAATAAAACTGATTTGATTTGATTTGAGAGGGCAGACTTTGGTGCTGCTTTTCATTTTGTCTTCCTTCCCTCTATTTTCTCCCTACTAGGACCCAATCAGGAGACTCTATATGATTTCTGGAGGATGGTGTGGCAGGAAAACTGTTTCAGCATCGTCATGATCACTAAGCTGGTGGAGGTTGGCAGGGTAAGTGATGTGCATTCCCCCCAGTCCTTAGCCCTCCTCTCACCACCCAGTCCTCAGAAACATCCCACATTCTCCATAAGTAAACATGTTGGGTGTCTATATGAAAGGCTTTGCAAACTGCAGCCCAGTGGACCTACCCTGTATTTATGTGAAACCCCAAATCACAATCTGCATTTGCAGAAGCCTGACAGTTAAAGGTAGGTTTCAACATTTTGGAAAATGTGCTTATTTGCTTTTTTTCCTGATGTGAGGTACATAAAAAGACCGATGCCACTCCAATGTCATGTCGCTAGCTGTGGTGGTACAGCCAGCAGTCGGTTAGCTTGGTACAAAGACTGGAAACATCTACTGTAGCACTCTTTACGTTAAGCTAAGCTAATCAACTGCTGGATGTAGCTTCATTATTAACCTACAGCCTTGAGAGTGGTATCAATCTACGCATCAACATCTATGCAACAAGGTGAAGCATATTTCCCAAAATGTTAAACTATTCCTTTTTGTATACACTTTCTATTGGTATTTCTCTTGGCGATTGACCATCACAAAGCGTGAAGACATTCAGTGAAGACATGTATTTTATGGGATTGTTACATAAAGATGTGGCCTTATTTGTCTGATGCTGAAAACATCATGAAATTTGCATAGGGTTGTAAATATTGTAGTGTAGAAATGTACATGATGACTGTAATGATTATGTAGTCCATAAAATAAAAGTAATTGTGATGCATAAAAGTGTCTTGCGGGCCACATATCAAGGGCTTCTGTTTTTTATATATTCACTGCATGACTACACAGGTTTAATGGCTTTAGTCTAGTAGTTATTTTACCTCTCACATAAATACCCATAGTATATGATCCTTTTCTAGTCCAGGCAAGAGAAAGGTATTATCTCAAAGTATGGTTAAAATTACACCATTTCTCTAGCTGTATCACTACATCCAATTTGTTATTTTATTCTAACAATTCTGGGATCAGTCAACAGATGAGAAAGGGTCTGTGTGGCTGAATCCAAATAACAGCTCCATTAAACAAACAAGAAAAAGACCTCCTTTGTGCTGGAAAAGATTGCTGCCCTTCAGCTCATTATGCTTCCCACCATTATGTGATTATTGTGCTTTCAATTCTGTGCCCTTTGAGATGAAAAATCTGCTGCAGGAACCAGTTGTTTTTGTTGTTTTTCCACTGCATTTGTAGTGAAACCTTTGACTTCCATTTTACAACCCATATTTCTTTGTTGTAGTTAAACCAACACATGAAGTACTTCTTATTCTTACTTTATCTTCCCTATGATGCCAAATGAATTGTTAAATTGATCTTTAAAAATAAAAATACAATTAAATGTTTAATCCTCAGTCTAATGCTAGAAATCCAAAAGTGTCTGTCGAAAAAAATAGACACTTTCAATTTCTAGATTTGTCTAGAAAAAGAAAAAATCTGAACTCCACTGGAGAAAAATATGATTTAATAACTATTTTCTAAACAGGTGAAATGCTGTAAATACTGGCCTGATGACAGCGAGATGTATGGCGACATCAAAATCACTCTGCTTAAGACAGAGACGCTGGCTGAATACACAGTCCGCACCTTTGCCTTGGAGAGGGTGAGTTGGAGTTTATAGTAGATATGCATACCCTTGTTTGCCTGCCCTCTTTTGCATGTGTTAATACTTGTTCTAATATTCTTGAATTTTAGAAGTATTACATGAATAGTGAGGATTAGATACTGGAGAGGACTTACAGCTGATGTGTATAAGGGCCACATGTTCAATTGAGAGGAATTAGCACTCAGCAGTTATGTGAATTCCCCTGCCGTATATCCAACATAGCTCTTCGAGTGTTGTGCCCCTGATGGCCTCCAACCTGTCAATCTCCAAGGGGCTCTCTCACTGGAGAGGCTCAGATCAAGGCTGCAGTGACAGTGGCAACAAAAACAGTATTATCATCACCCTGTCACATTGGCCCTCCATGAAAATACGCTGCTGCCTATTTAAAGCGCAACAAATTTAGGAGCGGGTGACGGCTTGTTTTTTAAAAGCTCTTTGACTTATTCTATTTTTTAGATTTCTGTCTTCAACAAATCTTGCTTTGCGTAAGCTTAACGTTGTCATCTCTGTGCGGAGGACAAAATTGCTGTGCGACTGGGGCGGCCTCTCGGCAGAGGGGAGAAGCCTCCCAGCCCTCCCTGAGCTCTGAGAGCCTCACTAATTCCTTTCAGTGTGTCTGTCACACTGCAGCTGCTGCTGCTTCTAGCGTGTCTTGCCCAGAGGCCTAACTGTCCTCGAAGACTGAACACACCACGTAAATAATGTCCCATATTGAACCGAAAAATCTGTCACATCTTTCAGATATGTCCCTGAATGGATGGGAGCACATATTAGATGGAAAAAAGCGCTTAAAGGCTACTCGGGTTAGGATGTTAGCAATATAATGAAGTGTTTTACATGCAAATAACGTGTAATGTGTCTCTGTTGTCAGAGAGGATACTCAACCAAGCATGAGGTGCGTCAGTTCCACTTCACATCCTGGCCAGAGCACGGAGTGCCCTATCACGCCACTGGACTGTTGGCCTTTATACGAAGAGTCAAAGCCTCTACTCCTCCTGACGCTGGCCCTGTGGTGGTCCACTGCAGGTACTGTGACCTGCAGCATTATAAAACCAAACCAAGGCTATTCTTTAGGACTGTATATGTCAAGTAATCATTTGGGAATAGATGGAGACCATTACGACGTGGCAAGTGATGGTCATGTTAAAATGCAAACTGCTTTTCTCACATCATTTGAAGGGTAAGGTTTTATGAACAACCTGCCACGTATCTCTGGTTCTCGTACCGCTGTGTTATGCAAAAGGGTTTCTTCTTCTTTCAATCTGGAATTAGCAAATTCCTAATGAAAAGCAATGGTTTGAAAAGAAACAACTCAAATGCTTTTCAAGAATCAATTCATAGGTACTCTGTTACAATTTTGCCTTCACCAAATTTTCTGAAGAAATCCATTATGCAAATGTATTAGGCTTAAAGCCACTACGAGTAAGTCGGCACGTTGGCGACACCTTTGAACAAAAGCGGTAGTATTATTACGACGCCAGCTGTCGTGAAGCTGTTTTCTAGCTCGTGCAGGGCGTTCAGATTCAAATAATCAGGAAGCAATATGGTGCGTGTCCGTGTGTTGAAAGCAAAGTGTGAGGGCACCGGACTCTTTTCGGCTCCGTGAGTCTATGGGTGACACAGCATCAACTAATGGCAGTAAGTGCTAAACACACCTGATTGCAATGAGTTGATGCATTGTCACCTCTCACGGAGCTGAACGAGTCCGTGTCCCCACACAAAGCGAATGAACGAGAGATGGCAGTTAGTTAGAATGGATCACGATGAGGTAATGTGTTTATGTTGTAAATAATGACTATTTCAGATGAATAATGGTCATCTGATGATGCTGGTGAGGCAAAGTAAACTTTGTTTTAGTAGGCTACCGCTCATTCATTTAGGAGTAAACACTGCAGTCTACGTTCGCTGCGTGAAATTGTATATACGTTGCTTGGCAACGCCCTCCCGCCCGACTATCACTCTCCCTTTTCGCTTTTCTTCATTGCATTTTCTTTTTTTTCTTTTATGGTTCAGCCCCGTTATCAGTCATTATGACGACAAACAACTGTCTCAAACAAGGCTCCCGCTCCCCTTCCCTCACCTGGAGGGATAGGCTTCTCAAATCGCGTAACTGCGCCACACTGAAATCTGTGACCAATACGGATATGTGACCATAGAGCATGCACGCGTGAACCGAAAATCGGACTGGGTGTACGACCAGATCAAATGCAGTAATAAAAACTATATAAAAACGTCTTTCTTTGCACTGATGGTCTCGTTTGCTGTTAAAGGTAATTTATGATTATGAGAGGAAACATGAGGCTGTTTAAAAGATATTTAAAAGTTACTCGTTGCCGCTTTAAGTCAAGCTAGCAACATTTCCATGAAGATAGAATTTGGGACTGTCTTGGTTAAAGAATGTTCAATCAAAACATAATGGTGTCAAATTGAGGAAAACATTTTTTAAGTCAAGCTTTATGTCAAAATGTAACCTTAGGCGAATACCTTGCACAGTGGCAGTAAACACAAAGTAGCACAGCTTGCTCCTTTGACAGCTTGTGCTGGTGCTAGCTCAGTAAAATCCATTGCTCACATGCCTGTTGTCTTGTATGTTGTAGTGGCCCTAAATAAATCATGTAGTGCTAATAACATGTGGAGCTAAGAACTTGTGCTCCGGGGCTGACATAGTGTTTAACCTCAAATATGTAAACACCATTATTTAGCAACTCCAAAGTCTGATGATTTAATGATTCCTCATTAAGGTTGTCCTTTTGTTTTGCCAGTGTGGGGGCGGGCCGCACCGGCTGCTACATCGTGCTGGATGTCATGTTGGACATGGCCGAGTGTGAAGGCGTGGTTGACATCTACAACTGTGTCAAAACCCTCTGCTCTCGACGCATCAACATGATCCAGACAGAGGTCAGGTCAAATGCACAGCCAGGAAACCACTTCACCTCACATTCAAACCAAGTCAAATGTCTTGTGAATAATCAGGAAGTTACACATTACACAAGGCAACCTCTCTCCCGTGGTACACTCCTGTAGAGACGGGCATTTAAACATTTGTTTTTGCCTCCTGTTGTTGTTGTAAATTCAAAGTGTGTGGGGGCTGTATTTTCTTCCCTTTCCTCCTGGGACTTGTGTTAAGGTCATTGCTATAGTTTTAGAGAAAACACTCACATAGTCTCTCAGTGTGCTGCGTAGGCTCGTGCTGTTCTTTAGATGTGAGGATCATTTGCATATTTACCCCCTATTATGTAAATCTACTGTTGATATAGCTGTTTATTGCATTTGTAGTTATTTGCAGTGGTAGGCTAATTAAATGTGCACTTGCATGTCTTTGTTAACTTAAAAATATTGATTTATTCTCCAACAGCTTTGATACACCACCAACATTATAACACATTATAACACATGTATAATTCAGGAAAAGACGGGTTGTGTATAATCGCTGCAATTCTTCATTTTGTTTGATTATACATTTACATCTACATATGTTCTTTAACCTGCTTTTCTTTCAACCTTTCAACCCTTTGTTACTTCTGTTTAGCTGTTTGTGAGTCCAAATGACACATTCTTGCATGTTATCTCAATCCCACTAGAATACATTTGCATGCTCTTGTGTATAAACGAACAGGACGCTTAATTATGTTACCTGTTGTGTAATCAGGAGCAGTATATCTTCATCCATGACGCCATTCTTGAAGCCTGCCTGTGTGGGGAGACGGCCATCTTGGTGAACGAGTTTGCGGTCACCTACAAAGAGATGCTGCGAGTGGATTCCCAGAGTAATTCCTCCCAACTGCGAGAAGAGTTTCAGGTAATTCTTTTAGTTTTATGGCCACATCATGACCCAGAATAACTTTCTATGCAAATGTTTTAATTATTTGAAAAAATCTGCAGCCATTAAGCACGGAGCCTACATAAAGTGTATTCTGAATTACACATCCCACACACTGTAATTTGCATTCATAATGTAATGTAGGCTCATGTAAATATCATCAAAACTAAATTCTTCATTTATCTTAAAGGTGAAGTGAACGATATATTTATGTTAAAATAGTGATCAGAATGGGTGCATATGAAGGTGATACAGTCACACCTAGACAAAACTATTTTGATGATGTATTGGATACAATTTTAAAAGTTTGTTTGTAAGGCATATGTTCTATTGTTTACTCTGCTTTAAAACAGTGAGGTATTCCAAAAGTCACGTAAACAGTAGTTGAATGATGTCATCGTGTCTGTTGAGGAATTTATATACTATGGAGCACAACAGAGTATAGAGAGGAGTAGACGTGTGTGTGTGTGTGTGTGTGTGTGTGTGTGTGTGTGTGTGTGTGTGTGTGTGTGTGTGTGTGTGTGTGTGTGTGTGTGTGTGTGTGTGTGTGTGTGTGTGTGTGTGTGTGTGTGTGTGTGTGTGTGTGTGTGTGTGTGTGTGTGTGTGTGTGTGTGTGTGTTTCATGTCTGCATTCATTAATGCATGTTAGTCTCCTTTCCGTCTTCTGTGTGATTGTCATTGAAATCCTTTGCCTGGTTTTCAGGAATGCAGTCTCAGAACATTTTATTAGATGTTGATTAGGAGAGAGGAGGGCCAGCTGTGCTCCCACATGTTTTTCCTTCCCTCATCCACCTCCCTCTGCTGTTCAACCAGCAGCCGCATTGATTCCAGCTTTAGCATTTCAAAGGAAAACGAGAAAAGCCCCCCCCCCCAGACCCTCCTTTACTTTATACTGCTTTATCCCTATTCTCTACACAGGAATTTTGAAAGATGTATTGCTCAGAATTGGGGGGATTGTTCTGTGCGTGCTGCGACCCTCTGATTACTAAATGTTAGTTCTCCACCAAGGAATATGTAACATGCCTCGCTTTGATCCTTTTTAACGTATAAGTCTGGCATTATTGTCAAAAGCCTCACCTCCACGCCCATGTAGCTCTCTGTTAGTCATCCTGCAGGCAGCAAACAGCCATCCGGTAGCACCATGATCAGCGAGTCGCACAGATCTATTATTGATGCTGTGTATTAATGATCCAAATGTGTGTGTATGTTTGTTTTTCATGTCGTCTAGTGTAATTTAGCTAGATGAACTAGAGAGTTCATAAAAAAAAATAGTATGCAATATTCCCTTTTGATTTTCCCTTTTATCATGCAGATGACCTGATTTCTGTATCCTTCATTCTTTGAAATCAGTTTGTCGACATGATGTTCAGAGTATTAAAGATTCCGTCAAATCAATTTATTAGATTCTTGGCATCATTTGCATCCAAATCCACGTTCACCTCTTTTTCCTCCTCCTCTCCTAACATCTTTGATTCCTCTTCTGTGTCTCACCTGCTCCTCACACCTTCCATCTTTTAAACGCTCTCTTTCAATTCCATTTCATCCTCACCCTCAACCCCATCTCAACGTCTTTACCCTTTTTTTTCTTTTTTTCCCCCGCAGACGCTCAACTCTGTGACTCCCCACCTGGATGTGGAAGAGTGCAGCATTGCTCTGTTGCCCAGAAACCGAGAGAAGAACCGCAGCATGGACGTGTTGCCGCCAGATCGCGCCCTGGCCTTCCTGGTTACGACTGAAGGGGAGAGCAACAATTACATCAACGCCGCCCTGGCCGACAGCTTCCACCGGCAGGCCGCGTTCATTGTGACCCCTCACCCTCTGCCGGGCACCACCGCCGACTTCTGGAGGCTGGTCTTTGACTACGGCTGCACTGCAGTGGTCATGCTCAACCAACTCAACCAGTCCAACTCTGCCTGGGTGAGGTCAAAGTTGTGCTATAGTGTTTTATTGCCATTGATTTTGTTGAAAATACGAAAGGAAAGAGAGACATCACAAAATGGTTTGTCTTCACTCACACAAGAGCCAACGTTTGCAGCACTAGTTGTTTTTTTTTTGCTTTCTGTCTTGAGGTTATTGAAACTTTACTTCAGACTTTGCTGACATACCCCTGCCTTCACACTTAAAGTATCTCACTGTGATTAGGATTAGTTCCTTCATGCCATTTTGTTGGGCTTTGATCCCTGACCACATTGATCTCAAGGCATTACTAGACAACACCCGCCCCAGTTTTTTCCTCCCCCTCCCTCAAGTTACATCTCGGGAAAATAGGGCTTGCGTTTGCCTCCAGCCACCTCTCAGGGTTCTTTTCTGTTGGCGTCCCACTTTTTCTCATGAACATATGTCTCTCCGTGCACTGCAATATTCCTTGTTTAATATTTTATAGCTAGCTATAATGATGCGAAACAAAACACAAGATCAAGTTCAAGATTCAATTACAAACACAATGGGATGCTACAACCAAATAACTGAAGGCATGCCATACATGTATTTTAAGGGGATATTTTAAAGTAGTTAAAGCCTTTCCTATGCTGAGCGCCTATGGTAAGGAATTCCATATGGTTGGAGCTCTAGTGGCAATGCTTTTTGATTGCAAATAAGGACTTAAAGGCTTTACCACCTAATCAGGTTCCATGTTGAAGAAGGCTTTAAGTTGGCAAATAGATCCTTAAGACTATTCTTAGTACAGGCACGGAAATAAAATCACATCGCAGAGTTTGACAGCTAACTGTTGAGCCAATTGTGCTATCCTTAAATGTCCTGATTATAAAAAGGCTCAGTGTGACGCCACGCCATTAAAAGACACCAGCAAATCTAAACAACACAAACAACACCAATTAAGGACAGTCCTAGATACATCTGAATGAGAATGTTTTTAATCCTTGTTGCAAATGCTGCATTGATATCAGGCATTCCAGCACATTAAGTAACATCAGCTTTCATCAACATATCATTAAAAACTTTTGCAAGGGCAAATATTAGTACTTAAATCTCATATGACCTTGTATGAATGCCTATATAATTCATCTGTATGAATAACCGCAAGGCAAAGACACTGGAAATAATGACTTTTACAGACTCTAGATTTTTGATTTTTGGCATGAATGCAAAATTAACAAGCTTTGCAGAGTCAAATTTATAATCTTAACCATGTGGAATATGTATGACATTGTATCATAGCCTTGGAGAGCAGGTTCTTTCTCTAAATTATGAATATGTCTTTGTTCAAGGTCTGCATTAGATATGGTATATTAGATTGTTGAAAAAAAGTAATTTTTTAGTTTTTATCTTTGTAGTGTAGCTAATGTCCTGAAGTCAGTGTGTTAAAGAAAAACTGAGCAAAACAGAAAGAGCTACCCCAAGACTAAATCCATGCAATACAATTTGTTTGACTAACAGTACCAACAAATAGATTGCTGTTCCAGAGATACCTATTGATTAACTTGGTATTATAGGGGAGAATGGGGTAAAGTGAGACACTTTTTACATTTGCTCCCCTCTAAGGGAGCTAAAATGATTTATCCACATAACACATTTCACATTAATTCAGGGTGTTTCCTAGAAATGGACATTATAAGATTTTATTCAGGACAAAGGGCAGTGAAAATATGATTGTTTGAAAAAAAAGTTGTCTTGTGTCTCACTTTACCCCAGCTTAGGGGTAAACTGAGACAAACCAGAGAAATCAAGGGGGTAAACTGATCCACTTACTTTTTCCACTCTGAAACTACCATAACAACACATGTTGTAACAGTTAGAATCCTGACAGTTAGCTTGAAACCCACATATTCCAGAACTAATATCAGACTAGTAACAGAATCATGGGGTTTGGTCAATTAAGAGCTTTTTTTTTTAAACAGTTGAAAGTAACTTTGATCAAATACAACATATCATTCATAATGTTTTAATTAACATTCAAATGACATATAGAACCAGTTAGATTAAAACACAGTCTCTCTTAGCGATTCAGGCTAATCTTCAGCTAGCATCATCACATGGTTTTATATGTTGGTAATTCATCAACATGTAAGATAGAAGTTGTTCTACCTGAATCAATTTGCTTTGGCACAACAGTTGACTAAGTTGACAGCAAACAAATTTACTTTGACATGCAAAAACAATATTTTTGCGAATAAAACATCCTTTCAACAGCACCATGAGGTCCTCTCCTTCATGGCCAAGGGGAAATGAGAGGGGCTTGAAAACATAATTCTCACATGACCAAAAATGTGTTCATTTACCTAGATACAGGGGGTGTCTCACATTACCCGATGTCTCACATTCCCCCGTTCTCTCCTACACTGGTATTGTTCCGTCTGGCTTAATGCACATCTTGTATCAATGTTCAGCATTGACGGTTTTCACACTTATGCATTGCTATCTTGCACTGAGTATCCTACCAAAAAGGCATTTATCAAAATCAGTAAACCACTAACATGACATTTCAGAGCCTTTGAAGGCTTTGAACCGTCGAACAATGTCAACAGATGATCTAAAAATGTACTTATAGCGTGTGGTGTGCATGTGCTCATCAAATATAGAAATGTTGGGTTTTTGGTCTCCCTCTTTTTGTAATCTCTTTAAAACACATTACATCCATCCCTTACTCCCTACCCGCACCACCTCTCTCCCCTTATTAACATTACTGTGGCACCTCACACATCACTGCAGCAGTAACTGTAAGTTCTATCATTGACTGAATGCGTGAAGACCCCCCGATTGCATTAAATCACTGCTAAAACAACCCTTCCCCCCTCTCCCTCCCTCCCTCCCTTCTACTTGTAGCCGTGTGTCCAGTACTGGCCTGAGCCTGGTTTACAGCAGTACGGACCAATGGAAGTGGAGTTTCTGTCCATGTCGGCGGACGAGGATGTCATTACTCGTCTGTTTCGGGTCAAGAACGTAACCAGGGTGAGTCATTGGGGTTACAGTACATGTATTTCACAAATAATGACTAGAACCTCATTAGAAATGCATTAGCCGTATAGCTGTATTGCTCGTTTGTTATGTTACATTTTACCTGCAGTATACACTTAGAGCTGCCAGCTGCAATGTGCATCTAAAACCCTGACTAGAGTCCTCAGAGTCAAAGCAGCATAGACTTGGCTGTAAAAATAGTGTGTGCCTGAAACCCTAGGATGGTGATTTGAACTTTTATTTTTATTTTTACGACTTCTCGTATTTGTGCAAACTCAAAGGCTGAATGCTTCCCTTGGTGCGGGTTATCCATACAGTGTTTGCCTCAGCATCGTTGTCTGTCTATATTGCTTCCCTATTCAAACACAACCGCACATCTATGC
Organism: Ammodytes marinus; assembly: GCF_949987685.1. Taxonomy (NCBI): domain Eukaryota; kingdom Metazoa; phylum Chordata; class Actinopteri; order Uranoscopiformes; family Ammodytidae; genus Ammodytes; species Ammodytes marinus. Next base: position 15,653,185 of record NC_137217.1, on the reverse strand, counting down.
ATCATGGGTCACAGGAGGTTGTCAAATACATACTGCACACACAATAAAATGAAAATATACAGTATAGCATTGGGATTTTTTTACTGAGTACAATGACAGATCAGCAAAAACACTTATTCAAGGACTGTATTATACATGTATAGACGCACATACATACTGTACAAAGGATATTGTTTGAATATTCATCAGTTCCGAAACATTTGAACCCGAGCCACCAATGTTTCATAAGATGCTCCCATAAGTGTCATCCTTATCATGAGAACTTTCTAAGGAAAACACAAAAGAGAAGCTCATTGACATGCATGCAATAAAGGTCAATCACTCCCTTTTTTCAATTACTTCATGTCATTACCTAGATAGGCGTCTGCCCTCTCTCAGGTGCCTGTTGGCATACTAAAGAGGTGACTTTCATCATCGTAATGCATGCCATATTTTCATCTGCAGGATACTCTTATTCGACAGCAAAGCAGGCTGTTTTCATTTGTTCGTTTCTCAACAGTAAAAAAAAAAAGGGGGGATCTGTCAAGAGGAAAATTAAGAAGACCTCATGACACAGGCTAAATAAAGGAATTGACAGTTATGTCATGGTAGAGGGCACACAGGGGAAGTCAGTGTGCTCTTTTCTCAACTTTCTTTCTCTAGATGTGTGCATATATGTATGAACTCACTTCATCGTGCTGATTGCGTGCTTGTGTGTGTGTGTGCGGATATGGTTTTAAGCCTTGGAATTTGCATAAGCACATGCATGCATTCTGCTCAGGATCATTGTCAACCAATTATTAAAGGAATTTGTATGCAAGGCGTTTCCCTGTCGCCATTAGAAGCCGAACACTAGACAGTGCCCAGAAGTTCCCGTCTTGATTGGCATCCTCACACTCACTTTCGGTTGCCCTTGTCATACCCCTCTGTACCTGTGGCACCTTTATTTCTACTCAGCGCACACCACTGTCAAGGAGAGGGCAACTGAACGCAGCATGGGCGAAATCAAATCACACAGAAATAACACACACCTCTCCCTCCCTTCTGCCCCTCTCACAGTGCATTAGTGTGTATTTTTCCTATGTGTGACAATGATATACAAGGGTAGGGAGTAAAAGTCAAGGGAAGTGCATGGTAAGCATATGTATGTGTGGGTTTGAGAGCAGTGCAAAAAAAAAGTACATTGTGTAAATCCCACCTCGGGCCGAGGCAATTCCTCCATGCATCGTTGGTGTCTTAGCCAGCCCCAATTTGCATGACTTACAGTTCTCCACTGGTCCTTAAGTATTAGGCGAGATTCTACAGGACAAGGTTATGAACACACAGGGACTCTCTTACACACAGCCCGGGCCCCACTTACACCTAAAAACCCATATATCTCAAAGTCAGTCTGCTGAGTGAGCATAGCCGAGAGTGCCAGCAGGCAGCCTGGGGAGCACTGAAACCCAGGGTGTTCACTCGCACACGCCGAAATACTGAAACAACCACAGACGCATTAGAGTATGTGCATGCACACCCACACAGTACAACAAACTAGAGATTCCATGTTTTTTTTTTATTTTTTTTTATCAGCTTCAAGAGGGCCAGCTGGTGGTGTGTCAGTTCCAGTTCCTGCGCTGGTCGGCTTATCGCGACGTTCCCGACTCCAAGAAGGCTTTCCTCAACTTGCTGGCTCAAGTGCACAAGTGGCAGAGCGAGTGCGGAGAAGGACGCACTGTTGTCCACTGCCTGTAAGTAATCCGTTAACACCATGCGTTTGTTTGCTGTAAATAAAAAGTGAAGGAGACAAGGCAGCAATGCATCCATTAACACTCTGCTAAGGTCTCGGACAGTAAATTAGGGCTGTTGAAGAGTGGCATTTAAAACCAGAAGCCTATTCCCTAAGGGGGGGAGGCAGCAGTACTACAAAAATGTCTCTTTAATCATGACCAGATCTGTTTGATGAGTGAGACAGAGACTGTGTCACATCTCGTCTCTGTGCTGTTTCCTGTGGTTTGGCCTAACGGAGATGCAGTGCCAAGTATTTTCGGTGCAAGGTAGAAAGGCAAATTGTGGTATAATGTGTTGTGCTGTGGTATAGTGCAGTGTGTGTTGTTGTAAAGTCCTCTGTTGTCCCAAGCCGCCAAAGTGCACACCCCCTGATGAATATGAATGGGGCTGTCCAGCTCATTTCCAACCCATCACACGTTCATCCCCACCGCCCCCATCCAAAAGCACATCACTCAGCTCTGTCACACAGTGTTACCCACGACAACCAGGAAGGAGATTATGGAGATCAAATCAATTACGGCTTAATACAGAATGCGATGGTTCTCACTACAGTAAATCCAGGACTGCCAAAGCACTGACGACGATTGATTACCTTAATATTGCTTGTATACGCTGCGGAGGGCTTCCGTGCCCACCCTTCCCCTGCATTTGTCTCAGGAGGGAGAAAGTGGATTGTCCTCCACCGGTTTATTGATATTGCCTTTCATTTATGATGACCAGTACAATATTTCCGAGGAAATGCCAAATTGTGCCGTTATTTCTCAAATTTGTCATCCTCGCAGCCCTTCTCCTGTCGCTATTTTTGTATCAAGATATCGTGTTACCATGTGGTATACACTCCATCAAATGCCTGTTTCTCACGAGGTAGCATGGCCACAAATACAGGCTTATCAGATTACTATACTTACACTGTATTGTCGTCTTCCATAACCCACTAATGCATATTAGGAGGCCTATTCCCACTGGAGATGGAGATATATTTGTAAATATTGAAATTTCCTTTAACTCTGTTGTATATGCAATATGATAGGATCAGGATTGCATTATGCTGGCAGTCAAAGTCTGGATCTAAACCAAGTCTAATATAATGCACAGCAGGAGGAGCTTATTAATATTGCACATTTCAAACACAAAGGCTGAGATGAAGTGCAGCAAAGAAAATGACATGGCAAGAGTCTTCAAGTCATGTTAGCAACTTGGTAAAGGCTGTCCTAATGTAGAGTGGTGCTTGAAGCTAAATTCTATAATTAAACTAACTCTAACACTACAAATATTTTATGGCAATCCAGAAAATATTTAAAATACCAGGAGGATAACGGTGGACCGTTTTGCCATCATTGCGTGCTAGCCCGGCTAAAATACAGCATTGAAGGATAATGATAAATAAAAAAATTGTCAATAAAATGAAAAAGATAAGGCATCTACCTCCAAAAGTTTTAAATAAAAACACATGTTCCGTCTCTGCAGTAATGGTGGTGGCCGCAGCGGCTCCTTCTGTGCCAGCAACATTCTCCTTGAGATGATCCAGTACCAGAACATGGTGGACATCTTCTATGCTGTAAAAACTCTACGCAACTGCAAACCCAACATGGTGGAGTCCCTGGTATGTACTGTATGAGGATCTCTAAATAACTAAAGTTGTATGTCCTGAAGTGGCAAGAAATATTTCTGTAATTATTTTTCGATTTTCCAATTATTAATTTAAGAATATTGTATTTTTCCCCAGGACCAGTATCGATTCTGCTATGACCTTGTCCTGGAGTACTTGGACTGCTTTGACGGCAGATAGCAACTAAATGTTTACCACAGCGGCGGCACACCACAAGCTGGAGATTCGATTTTGAGGCCACCGAGTGACCTGTCGACTTTAATGTTAGGCCCTGCGGACTTGGAATCGAAAGGACTGCAAAGGAAGGAAAGGGAGAAAAAAACCTGGTCATGGTTCTAACTTTTAACCTTTAATGTACTGCTGTGATTTCCTCCTTGATGGTGATGTTTGTCTCTTTTGATATTTTTTTGTGCTTTTCGCGGCCTCCGGACTAAAGCTCTTTTGTGCTAGGGCTTTTTCTGTAGCAGCGAAAAAACAATATTCTGAGCTACGAAATGGACCTGTCTATTCCCGGAGATGAGGTCACCTTGGCTGTGTTTCATCGTTCCATTCAGACAGCGAGGGAGGGAGGATGAAATTCCAGAGTTACAGCAGAATTATCTAAACAGGGAAACATTTCCTTGTCTCTTGAGAGCTACAATACAACAACAGTCCACTGGCTGTGGCATGACTTATCTACCATACCATAAACTGCCTTATTCTCTGACGATAGGATGGATTCATTCAAATCACTGAGTAAATCCAAAAAGGTTGTCTTACTGGTGTACAAACAGCAAACAAGAGGTTTTGAACAGGAGACCTACAGCATTAGGAAAGTCCTAAATCCTCAACAGTATTGATACAGAAACTGTACAGTTAGTGCAATGTGTTGTATTTTGCCATAATGTTTGTGCTGGATTACCATGTGTGCTAATAGGTGGACGTTCCCGGGGACTACAGCCCCTGGGCCTCGTGTCACTGCGGGAGATTCCTGTCTCGTTACTGTCACAGTGCCAATCCCATTGACTGACTTGAAATCCTCTATTTACTTTGTTCTACTGCTTCATCTTGATATATGCCTACAAAACATACACGTATGTACCGCGTCAGCTAATGTTCTCGCTCTAAAGTGATTGTTTGTATTTTGTACCCGGCGGGACAGAAAAGTGGGCGGGTAAAAAAAACTTTTCGAAATGTACTGACATGCCATAGTGGTGAAAAATGATGTTCCATTAATGCTGTGGTGAAGTGTTTCAACCAGTCCTGCATTACAGGTTTGAGTCTGTGACTGCTTTTACTCCTTTGTTGTCTGATGCATTTGGTTGTACTGTAAACTGTCGAAGCAAGCTAAACCATTTTGAATTTATCATTACCCTTTCAGCTGGGGGGGGGGGGGGGGGGTTATTTTGACAAGAATATTGGTTGTTGTTTCCAGTGGTGTAAAATAAATATAGTACATATTTAGATATGAAATAAAAAGGGGCATTAACATTGTGCAGAGGGAGAAAGTGCTACTTTGCCACACCACTGAACTGGTTGGTGTTTTTACATTGCTGGCCGTTTTAAGAGTATTCCAATAAGGAGAGGAGAGAATCAGTTGCCCTGCTGTTATGCTATCACAGACTTGATTGAGAAACAAAATACAGTTTTTCCATCCACTGGCCTATGCCTGGAGATAACTGGAACTGTTTATGACTGAAGTATTGGATTCAATAATTGGTCCCAACAGACAGACGGGAAGGAATTCTCTTTTTATAATTTTTTCAAAGATTTTGTTCCAGATCCAAGATAATATGTATTATACACTCCATTGTTACCCTTTAAAAATATGTTATGCTCCACCATATCTCCTGAATATCCTTTTTAAAAGCATATTTTCAAGAAGAGGTGATTAAGATATCACTTGTGAAAATGCCCAGAAAACTGAGAAATGGCAGCTAGGCGAACTTTGCTGCTTGTTTGCAGCTCATAGTGTGGTGCAGGTGGGAGTGCCAGACTAGGTAAGGAATCTAACGGTATACCAACATTAGCAGGCTCCCACAGGTTCACTGCTAGAGCAGCTTGTTCTTTTTGAGGAGGGTGAAGTAATGAGGACTCTGCGGTATCACCGGAGGAAGTGCCGCAACACTTTTTCCTCCAGGGTGGGAAGGAATGTGTACATACAGATGTATATTATGTAATGTGAATACTATGTGAATAATATACTATATGTTTGCCCTGAGTTAAAGACGTAAAGTAACCACTAAATAACCATGGAGGTGAATGTGCTGTACATGACCATTTTGTGAGTTTATTGCCAGTACTTGTAACAGCCGAGAATGAACTGAGTCTCCCTCCTGCTCATTCCAGTGCTCTGAGTAAAAAAAACAAAAAAAAACAAGTCCGTCAAAGCATGTAAGTTGTCTGCTTTGCATTTCATTGAGTTTCATTTAAAAAAATATATTGATCCACATTATTTACTCCAAATCGCTGTTTTCCAGCAGCCGCGACTGTATGAGTGCATTGTACTTTTACCATTCCAAAGCTTTTTAGAACGACTGCTCTCTGAGCGACTGCCCCCGGGAGTACCGATGATTTCACTCTGTGTGTCTCTGTATGAACCGACGGTACATGACTACTGTGTTTTTGACCATTGTATATGTGGGGGGCGGTGCAAGGTGTGTATTTACTGACGGAGGGGGAGAAGACAGATGTATTCTGGGGTCAGGAAAAAGGGGGTTTTGTTTTGAAGAATAACAACAATAAAAGAACAAGGGGTAAAACAAAACAAAAAATGTGCTGTCATCTTATTATTGGATGTTCTGTCAAAAATGCATACGCAGCTAGAAAACTCTGTGGTTTGTTTATTATTGGTTTGTCAGCAGAAGCCAAGAACTGACAGGTGGACATGGACTTCCTGTCTAAAAGCCTCCGACCGTCCTGCGGTTTCCCATACGGATGTGTTCTTTTAGCATTTCAACCGCATCGACCCATTTGATCTCTCCCCCTCGTTTTAATCTCTCACCTCATTTCTTTTTTCCTTTTCCCCCGTTTCATTACACCTCACCTCTTCCTCCCTTCCTCTCACCTCCCCAGACCTCCACCCCTCTTCCATCACTTTCATTTCTCCCTCTCATCCCTCTCCATCTCGCATGGCCCGGCGTAAGGTGACTCCAGACCACATACTTCCTCCCCGCACCCACAGCCATGTTGAATAATGCAGCAGTCCTGGCTGCAAACGGATCCAGTGGTTAGCAGAGGGACAAGCCCAGATTAATTAGAGGACAAGATCCCCTGTCGTTGGGTTGAGGACATTGTAGACCATAGGAATTCACCTTATTAGAATTGTTTTGAGATTGATAAGCCTTAAAAACAAACTTTCAGGTCTAGGAGAGGAGTGTTTTGGTATTGATGGTGTTCCTTAGATGAGATTGTCATTAGAAGGAGATTCGTCATTTGTCAGTGGAAAGGAGCAAGACTGCATTATAGATTGGACATGACTGAGGAGGATACCCTATTTAAAGCTGTTATCCGTTGTCTTAGTGCCCGTAAAATGTAATTGCATTTCTTTCAAAGCTGAACATATCTGACTGTATGAATTCTGTATATTGGCAGTTCTTACCTGCAGAATGCTTTCTCTGTGTGTTCTGATCCAACATTGTGACCCAGAGGTTATGAGAAGTGCAGACAGAGAGTGTCTGTATTGCTACGGCAGTTGGCACTCGCAGTGGGAGCACTCGACCAGGCATGCATGCTGCATCCAATTGCACGTGGAAAATCGGTAACTCCAGATATGGCATCAAACACAGGGCCACATCCACTAAGATTGGATTGCGCACGCCAACAGCTCCATGATTTGCAGCAAAATAGCGTCCGCAATCTGCTCCGTTTTAGCACAGCACAATTTGCACCAATAATATACAGGCACTAACAGGCCCACACAGTTTGACAGCTGGGCGCCGTCAAGGTCAAGGTGGAAACGCCTGCACAGTTGTTCCGGGCCCAGGAGGGGTGGATGGCACAGGGAGACACTCGGAGAAAAAAAAAACAAGCTTCCCTTACAAGAATAGAGAAAAAGACAGACGCTGCATTGCTTACTATTAATAAAATAAAATAAAAACGAGCTCCACGCGGAGCTGCTGGAGAAGGGGTCGCAGATCCACGTCATTAACTTGATGCGCTGTGTTATTAATTGCAATATATGGAAAATTGTGTCGAGGCATGGGGAAGACAGCAGGCAGTAAAGGTGCTATAACACCAAAAGCAATGCTCAAGATGAAAATCAACATATTGCAAAGGAAGCGTTCGATGCGATGAAGCGGCGCTATTGAAGCCTACGCCCTTCAAATGCGTCCATTGGCTGACGTTGAAAATATTGAACTTTCCAAGCGATGAAGCCTGACGCTAAGCCGTGATAGCCAATCAGCTTGGAGATTGACCATACGTCACTGACATTGGCATGGAGGACAGTGTAGGATACATAGAGGCTGAAAAACACGGAGGAGAGTGTATGGCTGCTCTATGGCTGTGTGTGGGCATCCGGTGCTGTATGACAGCCGCTCGGGGTTCTACAAGAAGGAGCAGACGTGGGGAAAGTGAGCGATGAGATTGGGCTTCCTGGTTAACACAGTGAATAAACTGTACGGCTGTGCTTTAGCCGATAAACAAAATTAGCCCCGGTTAGCATAGTGAAGCTCACCCGCTGTGTGCGGCTCCGGTCGCGGAGGATAATATGAACCCAAACATGACAGCCAAGTCCGTTTGGAATTCCACAACAAGTAGGCTACAGCGAAGCAACGATGTTTATCTCCGCCAGCCAGGTAGGAGAATTTCTGCCTTTATTTTGTACCTCTGTTTACACAATGCTGGTGTAAAGTGTTTGGTGTGTTGCTGCCTTGCTGTTAATTGTGTGTATTTCCGAGCAGCGTGGATCTATGTGCAATGCTGTTTTAATGCTAGGCTATTTGTGCCGTTCAGTTGCTGATTATTTGTCTTTTGGCTCAATTGTTGACCGTGTTGTGGTTTGTGCCGACATCACATGCACACTGTTGCCGGGTCTGATCTCAGCCATGGTTGATAAAGGGAAATAAAATAGCAGGAGGGAATCTAGGGGCGATAGAGGCGATCCATGAACCAATAGCCTATTTATCCAAAATATGATCAAGCGGCGCGAAGGAGCAATAGCCATCGCGAGCATCGTACTTTATTTCTTTATATTAAAGAACCGTATTAAATAAACCAGAGCTCCATTATGACTGTCTTCATACTAAACCCACTTCCTGTAGATTTCCCCCATAATATGACTCGATATCAATTCAATATAATTTAAACCCCACGAGTTTTGAAGAGAGAGAGAGGGAGACAGATAGAAGTTGAGTCCTAAGTTTGCGCGATAGTAGCGTACTTGCTTTAAAGGTGAAGTAAGTGGTTTATTTATGCTAACATAGCCTAAGTGTTAAATCGCTCTTTATTCATACAGTGATCACTTACATAATGTGCGGGTTTCATAAAGCCGATCTCTCAGTCAGCTGCTCTGCATGTAATCAGTTGAATTGAATTAAACTTATTGGAGGATCTCGAAAATGTTATCCAATCACAAGAGAGAACGCTACAAACCGACACTGTCTCACTTAAATATTTAAATATGTGGTAGGCCTATTTGCTCCACTAAAACAACCTATTGCAATTAGCGCTGGCCTTTGAGGATAAGGTGCAATTTGCAACTAGGCTTTTTTGCATAGGAATGGAGCAATTGGCAACGGATTTTGAATATTCCCTGATTTAAATATTCAAATGGGCCAGTCGTACCGTCGGTGCTGTCTGCTCCACGGGTCAGTTTCAGTGCCGCCTGCACGCATTTCTGCCTTTGCGCGTGCTCTGTGGATAGGGTGCAATTTTTTTCAGTCATTTGCATCGATTTAGCGGGTGCAAAAGAGGTGTTATCTTTTACTGGATGTGGCCCACTGTGTGCAGAAATACCTTTTCATAAATTTTGAAATGTGGGACCTAGGACCATGTCTTATTCAAACCCCGACTGTATGTAAAACATACAAACTAAATGAAAAATAAACAGATGTACTGGAATGCAAACAGATCTGAACTACCAGTCTGAAGCTCCCATGTCCTGAGTAGGCTCAAAGAACACACCGCGGGTAATACGGCATAGCCCCTCAAATAGTATAACAGGGCAAAGCAGCAAAAACAGGCGTGGCTTTCATCAATGGGTCATATGCTCAATCACCATTGTTTTAACTCCCTATTTGATGGATAGGACCTTAACAGAAAATAAAATAGATGGTAATATTACGGAGTAACTTTAATATTGCCGCAATTGTCTCAATTTACTTTCACTTGCAGAAAGCTATTACAACACAAAATCATCAGTGGCAGGCAGGCTCCATCATCCTTTACTACTCATATTTGGCTGCTGGTTTAAATTATCAGGTAAATGGAATCTTTATCATTTCATTGAAGCGGTGTAATGACTACCATGTGCAAGGCAACGTATCAGATGAGCCGAGATCCAACTGGGTTTTTGTCTTTTCTCTCTGGGCCTCCCGTCTTATATTCTTCCACTGACAGGCTGGATGGATGTCAGCTTCTCCCCCTCGTCTCCCTGGTGAGTCTCTCTAGATACACTCTAGGTGTAGGATACTTTCTGTCAAACGGGAGCGAGGTTAAACAGTTTCGGCTGTAAAGGAGGAGAGCCAACTGCTCAAAACTGTGTTCCAACGTTTTTTTGTCTGAAATTGTATCAATTCAATTTATATTATTATTTCAACAATTTATCCGTTCATTTAAGAGGACTATTTCGACCATTTATTCAATTCATTAAGCAAACTATTTATTTATTTTTCTTTTAATTTGGTAGTCATTTGAACTAATTATCCATCACCTTTGACTAATCATTTACATTTTCTTTCTTACCTACCCCTTTTAAACAAATTTGAATTATTATTTTTTCTCTTTGCTTACTAACTAGGTTAAAGGAACTTGCAATGGCAATGCAAGGTGTTTATGGTCTTTGTGGTGTTTATTCCCATGTATTTGGATACATTTGTCTAATCATAATTTCTATTTCTTCAAATTAGTTGAGTTACTCCAGTCTTTGCAATCTACCTTCTAGTGCCTGTAAAAGTGACAGAAGAATAACCCAGTCTGGGAAACAGTGAAACACTGTTCTATAAAGTGTGCTCGCTTGTTACCAAACTGCCACAGAGACAGGATACTGGCTGTTGAGCTCCTGCAAGGCTTTCACAATGGCAGAATATTATGCTTCAAAGCACAGTGGTGTATCTTACAAAATGTTCAATGTTTCTTCTTTCGTGCCAAACACTTTGGTAATAGATGCAGATAAAATCCAATATTCTCTGGGAGAATATTGTCACAAAAGATTTTGTGGCTGACCTTGCCCGAGCCTCAGTCGATAAGTAGAGGGAGAGATGGATGCATATTTGTTAACATGGCATTGTAAAAGTGCTTGAAGCTTTAAGAAAAGAGGAGAAATATCTTGCTCAGTATATTACAGTATTTCCTAGAAGCAATGCACACTTGAAAACAGACTGCTATTCTCTGAGGAGAAAGCATTCTCTGTCTGGGATTTTTTATTTTTTATTTTTTAAATGCACACTGAAATGTGAACACATACACACACATTATCTTGTCTCACCACCCTGTTGGTACTCTACTTCTGCTGGAAAGTGCAGCAGACAAGACGAGGAGCCTCCAGCTTTGTGCTCAGCCGAGCGAGGACAGAGAGGAGCTGGCCAGATGGCTCCGTCGTCCGTCCACCATGTTGTCTCACAGGTTCCTGTTGGCACAGTGGATTTGACTGGAGCCCTTATCTCTGCAGTGTGCTCTCAGTTCAGTGAAAAGTCATGGTTCACCAAGAGAGGGAGATTCCGGTTGGTTCCAGCCCAGATCACTCGGGCAAACAAGAAGCCCTATAGACAGATAAGCAGAAACAGAGGGGAGACACATGGGCGACTCAGCCGTCCCTTTTCCTCTATCACACTCACCTTTTGCTGTTAACGAAAACCAACAGTAGTTTGCTTCCACCACAGACACGCAGCTGGCCCTCTTAAGTCAGGATGCTTTGACCTGTATCAGTTTGTGGCTCTGGATTTCAACACTTGAATTAAGCCAGCGGATGTAAACAAAATTGGTTTGCATTAAATCACTGCTATAAGATAAAGAAAAAGTAGCATACTAGGGGAAATCCAGAAAAATAAAGTTTGGAAATATATAGTGCGGACATTTTAAGGCTTTTACACAAAAAGGTCTGCCTCTCCGACCCAATCTTTCGATAACAACACAATCTCAGGTGAAGCAGAGGCTGACGTTATTTTGCTCCAAGGATAATCTCTGGTTGTTAGTACACATAGAGGGATGTTGAGCCTTGAGGGTTCCGGGGAGAAGCTTGTAAATGATATTATGTCAACATGAGCCATTTCTAGGTTGTGGCAATAAAGCATCTCCAAGCTGCCATACATTTGAGTGATGGGCTTATCAAAAGGTCAGCCCTTTGAGGGACTGGCTTAGCAACTGGATTTATCCTTCGGTTTATTTAGAGCAGAAAAATGGGGCCACACGCCGCGACTCCCCCATCAGTCATTCTGTAGTGTGATCCTTGACAAACTTCGACAAGAACAGTGGACTTTTAGATTTTCCTTTTTTAAAGGGCAGTGAACAAAAAACTGGGATTGTGGTCAATAAAGTAGAATATTTCCCTTTTATTGGTTTTAGAGTAATAAAAGTGTCAAAAGTATCCAGGCACACTGTAGCTACTTCACATACATCTTTACTAATGTCAATTTTTTTTTATATATAAACTAAATTGTGAGCCTCTTTTCTCGTCGTAAGGACTTGCCAGGGAGAGAAATATTACATGTCCAGTTGAATTTTCCCTTGTGTTTGTGGCAACTGATTAAGCAAGATGTATAAGGTTTCCCTTTTTCTTCTTTTAAACTGTTCATTCAAAGACATAACTCTGCATAAAAGGAATCCTTCTACCAATTATCAAGGCACTCAAAAAACGACACAGCAAAGGCTTTTCTTGTCTTCTCCTCACAGCGCTTATTTGCTATTATTGCGTTCCAGGTAATACCCTCAAAGTCTCCTGTTTACCATCCTCTCCTCCTTTCATCTTCCCTCCTCTTGTCCCTCCTCCCTGATGTCTTTATCTCTCTCACTCTCTTTGTATTTTCCCCCCCCTCTTTTCTCCTCCAGCAAATAGTTTCAGCCACGAGAGGACGGTTGTGCAAGTGACAGGAGTAGTGTCGTGGGCAGTGTTTTCCTTGTGTTAGTTCCACATTAACCTCCGGGACACTACAGTCGCCCTATACTCCCTCATCTCATGCCCAAACCCTCGAGTGCAGGATGCTGTAACCCCAGTCGTCCCCCCTGCCATCCCTGGAGCTATGCATCCTCCGCTTCACATGTACCCCCCCTGTACCTGCTACAACCTATACCTTCCTTCTTCCATGGCTGAGTAATGTTACGCTTCATTAAGAAAACCTGCTCTCTGCACCCTCAATGAAAACACGGCCCAAGACACTGCTCCCGGCGCATTGGCTTTCACACCTATATGTTAGTGTAATTTACGATGTCCTCACTCCGCGGAGAATAGACACACCCCTAATATGCCTGCAATCTCTTTCATTTGTCTTCCTGAGGACATTGCTGTATTTGATTTGCATTGCACCTGGGAAAGGATTGGAGCTCTTATGGAAGGTAGCAAACAAAAACAACGCGAGCTAAAACTAAACAAAAACACGGAACTGCAAAAATGATTTTTGTGTAGTTAATCAATTAGCCTAGTTGAGGAAACACATTTCCCCAAAAATGACTTGATTCAAATCTATAACAATTCGATTTAATGATAAAGATTTTTCACAACTCTGACATTTTTATGTTATTATTATTGCATTAGGCTAAATGAGTGTAGTAGGCTACATGAGGGGTTTGCTCTTTCAGCATTGGTTTTCCAGGTCAAAACGTTACTGTTTTGGTTTGAAAGGTAAAGAAAGAGCACATTACAATTTCATAATGGGCAAATTTAGATCTGTTTGAAAGAATTTTACTTCAATGAATACTGCGAAATTTTTTGGTTAAATAAACACTTGCGGTAAACATTTAAACACTCAGCATAAAGACAGGGTTAATTAATTAACACTTCAACTCATCTGAACATAATAGTGCATATTTCTTTTTACATCTCAGTCGTTTTCTGTGAGAATTATGCATTCATTGCTCATTTAATTGCATTTTTGAATTACGTTTTTTGCATTGTCCTTTCTGATTGCGCCGACACCTGCTTTCTTTACCCACTGGTTTTAATTTTACCCGCCTCCCTGCCGGTCAGCGAGACAGTGAGACTGACTGACTTGGCTACAAATTGGTCTCTGGGTTTTATAGTGTTGTCTCTTGCCTAGAGAGAGAGCAACTGTCGATGTCATGTTCTGCTCTTTCACAACCTTCAAACCTAATTAGAGAGAGGACAGAGCTATTTCTCTTCGTCTCACTCAGAGTTTTTTCCTTTTCATTCTATACTGTGCCTGGAGTGGACCACAGAGTGCTGGAGATTATGATGGCACGTCATGTAGGTCCGGGCTACTGGATCCACGCACATGCAAATACTGGCACTTTGATATTTCCACAGGTCAGGTTGCTTGTCTGTACCGGAAATAATAGTTCCTTGCACAAACAAAAAATAAAGTATTTGGAGACTGCTGTCAACTACAGAATAATCCATGGCCCTGTTTTCCCCTAACTGTCTCTGTACTTGTGTCTTTTCCGTTTCTCTCTCTGCCTTTCACCTGTCCTGTGTCAGGTGAGAATAGTGACGGAGGTGGGAGCCTGTGACAGCTGCTCAGGCATCTGTGCAGTGGAGATCTTGCCGCAGGCTTTCGTCAGTGCTCTGCTCTGACAGGGTCATGACATGCTTTGCACCGACATGTTTTGGATGTTGTTGTGTCGCTCACAGCTGAGAGAACAGCATCCTCAGTGGAAGTCACCGTCACTCTGCATACTGTTACAGCCAGCCTACTCTGCACCTGCCCCCCAGCATCACATTATATCAGCAAAGCAGAGCACTCCAATTTAGAGTCCCATATTATACCACAAATCAGTCATCAGTCATATTGATGTATTCAAGTTGTCACTTTTGTTCGAGGAGCTGCTGCTTCCTTTTTACCTTTTGATTGTAGAGGGATTTCAAAGATTGGAGAAGGTGTATAGAGAGAGGAAAGTGCACTCACACAAACAGACACGGATGGTCACAATCTCCTATAGGTGTGTGACATGAACTGGACTACGCCTTCATGCTTTAAGCTTTGTTGTTTCAAGAGCTGTTTCAAGAGCTGTGGCCTTCCCTAACGCTGCATTGAATGGAATGAGAAGAAAAACAGGAAAAACCTTTAATAACCATGCTGCATATTGCATTGAGCTAGACAAGTGTCCCTCAAGTGGCAACAGCTGATTGTAATTACCATGAATGGCCAAATGCATGCTTTGCATTATGGATGGAAGAATAGCTAGTTAAGCAACGATCGGATAATCATCTGATCGTTGCTCCCTGATTGCAGCTATTCTTCTTCTCCAGGGGCCTCATTTATAAAGCTTGCGGCGCACAAAAACCTTGCGTAGACGGGAAGAAATTTGCGGGAAAATGTGCGGTGGCAAACGTTGGTATTTATAAAGACATTATTTGCGGAGAAGTGTGCGTATTCCTACGCCAACCTTCGACCATGCGTAGAGCTACCGCAAGGTTTTCCTGACTCGGGGAATCAGCGACACTCAATGGCAACACCACGAAATAAAGCTCAGTCATCAGAAAAACACAGACAAATTATGCTTGGCACCCAATATATTTAGTCAATAAAATATATAAGCTTACCTATAGTTGTGAATATATGGCTACTGTAGTCTATGGCATGCAGTTGTGATGTAGGTTGAATTACTTATCAAGTAGCCTAGGTCTACATGCTTTGGTTATATTTTATAAGTTGAATCTTATAGCGCTACTTTATAATAATATCCTATACGTCGGGAGGTGTTTCCGTGAGTGGCCAGCGGGAGAGCAAATTTTAAGAGGTGTGTAAAAAGTAGTTTTGTACAAAGTTAAGCCCAACAGATATTAATTAAAACTGTAATTTCGTTAGATAAAATCATGTTATGAATTTAGCAAATCATTACACACATCTCTTTCCCATAACAATTTACCCTGGAAGATATAACTATAATCTGACGTTGTTGGAAATGTGTGGATCTCACGGGAGATAAACAATTCTCTCGAATTGACTATAGGCATTATTTCACTTGTCACACCATATTTTATATAGGCCTACATATAGGACTACAGGTAGGCCTACGCTAATACGTGATATTTCATACAGTACAAAGTTGGGCGAAACTGCTTTACAAAGACTAGGCTACAACGACTGTGCCAATCATGATATGTGATAGGCGCGCGGGTGTGTATGTGTGTGTGCCAGTTTCTGCAGCACATGCACGACGTCACAGGCTTTCTTCCTTCACAGTCGCTTTCTTTGCGGCCGCGTTGCCTCCCTTTTTTCCTCATGTCAGTCAAAATTCCGTGCTTATTAAGTGCGTCATCATATTCAGGAGCTATTTAGCATTCGCCATGTATGGTAGATTGTGGGATGAAACTGGGAGGTGAAGTGGGAGGACACGGGGTGGAGATCGTCTGCGCACAATTCACCGCAGGTGGGTATTTATAAAGGGAAGATTGCGTGCAACTGTGCGCCGCACAGTTTTATAAATCTGAATTTTTTTTTGCGCAGCACATTTTTGGCTTTCTGCGGACGCAATGTTTTAGGATGGTTTCTACGCACATCGTTATAAATGAGGCCCCTGGTGTCCCAAAGTGAATGTCTCTAAAGAAAATGCCGTGTTTTAGAAGGGAGAGGCACTGTGACGATCCTGCCATGTCCAAGCAACATGTAAGAGGGAGTACCTGTCGACGAATGTGTTTTCTACGAGTTAATCACAGACGTTTATCTCAGTTTCATCTCTGCACTTGTCAGCTGGCTGTAATAGCCCTGACCAATGGGGCTGCTTCAGGAGCATATTGAATGCACACAGAAAAAAATTCTCTCCACACACAAACACATCGAATCGTGTCCGACAACGCAGAGACTCTGCTCTGTGTTTGTCGCTCTGTCTTTCTCGCACATGAACGCCCAACTGTCAGCAAACTCGGCTCGGCTTCTGTCTGTTGACAGGGTGAAAGCCTCCGACATGTTCATTGGTTTGGACTAGCCACGGCCTAATGTGCTGATTGGTTACACCACCCTGCTTTTACCTTGTCAGAAGATGTCGACGACATCGAGCGGATGCAATGTATTGTACGTTTTCAGTATGTGATGAAAAGAAAGAAGAAATCCAGTGGAATATGAGACGTGGGTTGTGTGAGGACAAGAATCTCAGCCTGTCAAAGACTCATCTCCTCACAGACATGCACCATTAGAGGTGAAACAACAGGGGCTCTGGTGTGATCTCCTCGGAACAACTGTTTGCTCCAACAGTTTGGGCTATTAAAAATCGTTGTTTGTCACGTTGAAGGCAAATTGGATTAATCTGTATTGTCTCTATTATGCAAAAAGGTTCTTATGTTTCTCATTGTAACATTACTCTGTTATGACTCTTTGTGGGGAGTGGTGACTCATTCATTGTAGGGAGTGCTTTGATAAATGTGAATTCACTATATTTATAATGAAAGCAGCAACTGTGGTTATGATATGATATGTCTTCTGCTCCAAATAGAATAAAAAGCACTTTCTTTTTGTCTGAGGCGAAGGTTTGCCTGATTAAAACTCAGCGGAAATCCACATGGAGCATCTCTCAGGTTAAGGTGTAAATTGAATAGTACACACTTCTCCTTGTGTCAAACTGAGAGAGTGAACCTCTCTCCCTTGTCGTCCTAATTTCCCATCCTGGAGCTTTGTAACACCTGCATAAATAGCTGTGCAACTTGATGACACACACACACACATAAACAGTGGTTTGTTTGTGCAAACAGGCTCACTTAATTTAGTATAAGAAAAGATGGACATACAATATGTTTAAATTAGGAGTTTCTGTTGACGCAGCAGTTTTTGAAGACCTGAAATTACTTGGTTTGTTATTCCTCACCACTTGTTTTTTTTCTAGTTTTAAATAGATCAGCTTTTTTCTCACCTGCCTCTGAGCCTTCATGGTGCTAGCTCTTGGGCTTTGTGAAAGCTGCTGCTTAGAGATTGTTTGCAGCCGCAGGCACTTGCAGCTCAGTTCCAGGGGAAAGGAAAAGCAATTCCATGCTTGGGCCACAGTGAATCCGTCTCTGTCAGTTCCGCTTCTTGATGCCCCCAAATCACATTCCCCCACCCATCCGCTCTACCATCAGCCTTGGCTGTTGTGTGATCAGGGAGAGAAAGAGCATCAGCCCGCCAGTGAAATGAGGATGCGCTTTACATGCTCCCTTACCATACCATCCTCCTTGATGTCATTCACTTCTGTTCCCTGGCACTTGCAATTTCCCGCTCTGCAATGAAACTCCATACTTCACGCAGGAGTAGTCACTGCCTATAGTAATAATATACCCTCTCCTCTTTCCATCGAGCAGCATGAGGCGAGCAGTTATTGTAGGAGAAAAAACATTTTATCCAATCCACTTTTATCACCTCAAATGCAGATTTGTTTTGTAAAATAATTATATAGATCCAGCTCATATTAGTATTGTTCTTATTGTTATTGTTGTTTCATATCACAATTAGGAAGAATTGTGTTGAAACAAGTTTGTGAAATGTGCACATTGGTGGCATGTTTGCCTAAAATGAGAATAGTCCATTTGAGTTTTATGTCCGTACATTTAGAGCAGGGGTTCTCAAACTTTTGATAGCTGAGGGCCAATTTAGGAACCCAACATTGGACCGAGGGCCGCCGAAGGAAAAAAAATTATAAAACTGAAATAATTTCAATGGCCAGCGTCTTTGCGTCTTTACAGTTTACATGTATTGGTCAGCATCCAATACTGTGTAATTAACACATTTAAAGTAATAATTGAAGGGCTAGGTCTCATTTCAACATTGGGGAACACACATTAAAAGCGGGGGTCTGGGGGTTGTCCCCCAGAAAAATTTGAGGTTTGAACACTTAATTTTGTGCATTTTGGTTAATTTTTATGCAGTAATTTGTGTCTTCTGTATTTATTTATGGTGGAAATGTTAAGGAAAAGACAACTCGCTCCCATTGACACACATCTAATGGAATATAAATCAAGGCACTGAGGCATTCAAATATTTATTCTACTTTATTGTTCAAAACTTTCTACACATCGAAAACGTATCACCTTTTGGAGTGTTTTTTTGTAGGACTCACTACTCATGATGCAGCAGCAGTGTTAACTATTATGACACTATACATTGGAAATAAACAGGGTGGGCTATCAGCAGTCAACTAGGCAGATAGTTCCATGGCTATCAGCAGCTAGCTAACGTTAGTTTGTTAGCTAAACTTTAGGCAAAAGAGTTAGAAACCAGATAATGTTAGCATCCATCCTTAGACACTTGACCTAATCTAATTCACCTTGAATGTGAGAAAGTGCATCGTATTGGGCTTGACAAGCTCACTATCTAACAACTTACATTGGGACCACTACACTGCCTGCTGCACTGCGGGAGGCTGACCAGCCGTCTACAACGAGAGGCAGAGGCCAGCCGAACTTCGCAAGTTTAATAAGTGGGGAATTAATACAAACAATTAGGAGGGATATTTAAGTGTTTCGACCCCTGTACTGTTTTTACTGTTACGGGGGACGCATCCCCTCCGTGCGTTTCAATAAAAAAAAATTAAAAAAAATATATAATTTATTTTATTTTTTTTTTTAATAATTCATAATTCAATGCGGGCCGCGGGCCGCCAGATATGCTTCGGCCCGCGGGCCGCACTTTGAGAACCACTGATTTAGAGAGATGAGCATCTTTTGCAAACATTCTTGCTATTTCAAAACGATTAATACTTTGCCTGTGGCACTCTAACAGATGTATGATTAGCACTCCTCTTTACAGGCACTCCATCAGTTTGGCGCGGTCAACATTTAGATATTTGCTTTGTAGTTTGGCCAGTCACAGAACGCTCCGAGCTGAAGTCATCTCACATATTGTGCACATACCCATGTCAGTAAGTTGTTCAGAGTAAAGCAGTGACCTGTTACAATAGGTCAGTACCTTCGAATTTGAACTGTATTTATCCTGCTCTACCTTCCTGACACTCATTAAAACACCTCACTGATTCTTGCACATTCGATTCATTCCTGTATGTGTAGAAATGCATACTTGTCATCCAGAAGTTTCACTCTCCACTCATTTTAACCTCAAACTTCTACATTTCATCATCATTTTCTTTGCCTGCTGACTGAATTTGTTGCTTTGCCTTTGTAGGAAACAGTGACACATCATTTTTGAAAGTGATGAAAGCCCACAGAATGATTGATGGCGGCATATTGGATGGGAAAATAACGTTCTGGACTGTTAATTTTACCAAGTCAAGGAAGCAGGCTCAGACTGTCAACACAGGAAATGAGTAGGATTTATCTCTGGCCTAGCGTCTGGGTAGTTCTCATGAGCTAGATACATTTATATGGGACACCGTTGAGGAGTTTCAAAGGGTGTATAGTATGCATTCTGAAAGCTCAAAGACAAACAGCACATTTATAAGATGGCATCATTAGTGCCTATTATTGTTGTGTGTGCAGTGAATATGAACACATAAATACACTGAACTCATCTTAAGGTCATTACTGCATTTTACAACAAAGCGGGACATTACAAGCTGACCCCAAATCAGTCTCAGTTGTCAGAAAACTCCCCCATTCTGATATGAGTTGTGTTAACTGTGAACATTATGACCCACCATTTACCTTAGCCAACCCAAATAGATCATCTTGCTGTGCAATACAAACAACACGATCATTTTCAATAGTAGAATATAACCTCAAAGATATATGGCA
Organism: Ammodytes marinus; assembly: GCF_949987685.1. Lineage (NCBI taxonomy): Eukaryota > Metazoa > Chordata > Actinopteri > Uranoscopiformes > Ammodytidae > Ammodytes > Ammodytes marinus. The sequence goes on along the minus strand of NC_137217.1, from coordinate 15,632,861 downwards.
TGATATTTCAGACTCAATGCAGAGCTCCACTGCAACACATGGTCGATGCTAGGAAGTTGCTAAGAAGAGCAAAAGTGAAGGGAATTGATTAAACATTCAACTTTTCTCTTGTCATGTGGAAAGTGAAACATACTTTCAAAAATACAAGCAAATCTTAATCTAGCTCGTCCAATTAAATAAGCAAATAGACAGAGTTGAAAAACAAGTCTAATTTCATATTTGAGGACAAACTATCTTAACAGCAGTACAAGAAGCAAGCAGTGTCGTTAATTCTGTCTTTCAACAACTGGTGACGATGCTAAGTTTTTTTTAGACCAACAAACTCCTTTAGCTAGTGTTAGCTTAATTAGCCAAATAAATTGTGGTGGCTGACCAGCAATGAGAATCATGCATTTTCCTGTTTTACTGAGATAAGGCACCTTTTTTCAAATGTTAAGTGGCTACGAGGAACTTTTAAATATTTCTGAAACTGTCTCACTTTACCTCTGATGATCAGAAATGACGTGTAACAGGAAACGAGACCAGTGTAAAGAATGCCATATTTATATAGTTTTTCTTAATGCCATTGTCCTGGTACGCTCTCCCAGGAACAACGGCTGGCGTGTTAAAAACACTACCGCTTTTGTCTAAAGGGGCTGCTAGAATGAACACAAACTTCCTCAGAGCACTTTTAATAGAAAATTGAATGGTAAATATGTTACTAATATTATTGTGTGTACCCAGCGACAGTGGAAAGTTTGACAGGTGTAACAGCTACTAATAATAGGGGGCGGCCTAGCAAAGAGTTGACTGATGATGTTCAATGCTGTCCAGAAATATAAAAATCTGTTATAACATTTTTAGCAGGAAGTGCTCCTTTGTTGTGGTCTTGTATCCACCTAAAATATGTGTTTGTATTTTGCCCTGCATGTTTTAAAGGGTATCATAGCATCGCGTCAGTGATTTCTTATTGTTTCAGATGTGATCAGGGTCAATATGTGCAGAACAGAAGTGATGTGAGCTGACACAAATATTTTCCCCGTGACACTTCTGTCTCCTGTCGCATAAGTCACTGTCAATGACCTCTGAGTCAGGAGCGAGGTGTGGGGGAATCATACACCCTCTCACAGTGCGGCCGATAAATCTTGCTTCGTAGTGTGACAGCGGCAGGATCTCCTCAGGGTGAAGTAGTGGTGGACACATTTCTTAAGGATGTTGATGGTGTATTTGGAGACTGATCTTAAACCTCTTTTTCACACTTGGATTCTGAAACATTGCCAGCACCGTAATTGATCTGGGTAGCGTGGTTCTGCTACATTGCGTACTATTTTGATTTGCAACTAACAAGATTCATGGCCTTCATTGCATATTATCATTGGAAATGTGAGTAAAATGTGGTGTACCCATATGTCATTAATACTATTTCTAAATTGTGCTCACTGGGATTCAAGAAAATAAACCATCAAGAATGTATTAAGATATCAACTTTCATTGACTTTAATGCTAGAATGAACATATAAACAATGTATCCTCCTATTGTGATAATATATCGACAATGTCCCTTATGAGCTCCTGGTTGCTGTTCCTGTTTTTTCACTGTCAAAAAAGTATTGCATTGAAACAAGTAAAACAATTGGTCTAAATTCATCATTTCCTATTTTTGATTTAGTTGTCTGCTATGGGTCGACATTTGTTACCCAAATATTTTCAAAGCTAATTAAGATATTTTACAAGAAAAAGTTACTGTACTTCACCATATTTTTGCCCACTATAACGTTGAAACATTTCCAGAGCAATAGTCAGAGGATTGCTACAGGCAGTAAATATTGTATCAGAAGCATTCAAATTATATCCCTATAGAAAATGTACAGGTCCTTCTCATATAATTAGCATATTGTGATAAAGTTGATTATTTTCCATAATGTAATGATAATAATTGAACTTTCATATATTTTAGATTCATTGCACACCAACTGAAATATTTCAGGTCTTTTGTTGTTTTAATACTGATGATTTTGGCATACAGCTCATGAAAACCCCAAATTCCTATCTAAAAAAATTAGCATATCATGAAAAGGTACTCTAAACAAGCTCTTAACCTAATCATCTGAATCAACTAATTAACTCTAAACACCTGCAAAAGATTCCTGAGGCTTTTAAAAACTCCCAGCCTGGTTCATTACTCAAAACCGCAATCATGGGTAAGACTGCCGACCTGACTGCTGTCCAGAAGGCCATCATTGACACCCTCAAGCAAGAGGGTAGGACACAGAAAGAAATTTCTGAGCGAATAGGCTGTTCCCAGAGTGCTGTATCAAGGCACCTCAGTGGGAAGTCTGTGGGAAGGAAAAAGTGTGGCAGAAAACGCTGCACAACCAGAAGAGGTGACTGGACCCTGAGGAGGATTGTGGAGAAGGGCCGATTCCAGACCTTGGGGAACCTGCAGAAGCAGTGGACTGAGTCTGGAGTAGAAACATCCAGAGCCACCGTGCACAGGCGTGTGCAGGAAATGGGCTACAGGTGCCGCATTCCCCAGGTCAAGCCACTTTTGAACCAGAAACAGCGGCAGAAGCGCCTGACCTGGGCTACAGAGAAGCAGCACTGGACTGTTGCTCAGTGGTCCAAAGTACTTTTTTCGGATGAAAGCAAATTTTGCATGTCATTCGGAGTCTGGAGGAAGACTGGGGAGAAGGAAATGCCAAAATGCCTGAAGTCCAGTGTCAAGTACCCACAGTCAGTGATGGTCTGGGGTGCCATGTCAGCTGCTGGTGTTGGTACACTGTGTTTTATCAAAGGCAGGGTCAATGCAGCTTGCTATCAGGAGATTTTGGAGCACTTCATGCTTCCATCTGCTGAAAAGCTTTATGGAGATGAAGATTTCATTTTTCAACAAGACCTGGCACCTGCTCACAGTGCCAAAACCACTGGTAAATGATTTACTGACCATGGTATTACTGTGCTCAATTGGCCTGCCAACTCTCCTGACCTGAACCCCATAGAGAATCTGTGGGATATTGTGAAGAGGAAGTTGAGAGACACCAGACCCAACACTGTGGATGAGCTTAAGGCCGCTATCGAAGCATCCTGGGCCTCCATAACACCTCAGCAGTGCCACAGGCTGATTGCCTCCATGCCACGCCGCATTGAAGCAGTCATTTCTGCGAAAGGATTCCCGACCAAGTATTGAGTGCATAACTGAACATAATTATTTGAAGGTTGACTTTTTTGTATTAAAAACACTTTTCTTTTATTGGTCGGATGAAATATGCTAATTTTTTGAGATAGGAATTTGGGGTTTTCATGAGCTGTATGCCAAAATCATCAGTATTAAAACAACAAAATACCTGAAATATTTCAGTTGGTGTGCATTGAATCTAAAATATATGAAAGTTCAATTAGTATCATTACATTATGGAAAATAATCAACTTTATCACAATATGCTAATTATATGAGAAGGACCTGTATAGTGTGTGTGTGTGTGTGTGTGTGTGTGTAGCCGCTCACCTCTGTGTATAACCTTGATTACATAGCTTGATCTTTGTCACTTGTGGAAGGTTGAAGAGTAGGTGTATTTTTCCTCTCAGGACATATTCGGGTACAGTGGCTGGTTCCTTTGAGCAGACAACATCTCTGGTTTGATCCATTTACTATTAACACCCTGTCAATCACGCACACTCCTCAGAGAAAAAACATAAAGAGATGGCCTGGACTGTCCCTTGTAGTTCGAGGGCTTGAACTCAATCTGCGCTGCAGAAAAGCAGTGCTTCCACACAGGCCATGAACGATAGAGAGACATTATAGAGTCCTGGCATAGCAGATTGCTACACGGTTACACTGTTATCCCCAAGAGAGAAAGGTGAACAGCAGGAAACTCTAAAGCCATTATTACCACTTTGTTTGTAATTGCAGAGTAGACATGACGGGAGAGTGGCAAGCAAAGGTGTCTATTGTTCCCTTGAAGAAAAGTGTAGAACAGAACCTTTCCGAGTGATTTAAAAGGCACTACAAGGCTTACAAGTGTAGCAAAAGGATACAGTTCTAAGCAAAAGTCAGTAAGTGAGTTTGCTCCGCTATTTAAAACATGTCCTTTAAATCAGTTCAAATGACATAGCAAAACCACTTCAAGAGATCAAGAGATAAATGGGAAATAAACATTGTGTTACTGCAGGAGCATTTCTCAGGAAGAGTTGATGTCCTGTAACTGACACAAATAATAGACACATTTTGATAATGGGGGCAAGTGGTATAGACAGTAAATTAAATCACTCATCCACCTGAAATGTCTGGTTTGGACGTGAGGGCATGATGCAACACACCGTAATCGTGTTTTGTGGCTTCATTGGCCTTCACTGGTAGCTTTCCATAATCAAACCTTTAGAAAAGTGAGGTTTGAGTTTTTATTTACAAGATAGGCACTGGACCAAACTGTGCTTTTGCCCTGCAAGAAATCTCAAAGCTAAGCGACATGATCAAAACTCCCCTCAAAAATAAATACATTTTTGTGATTGCTTTTCAATATCGGGCAGTTGGTGAAATATCGTCACCATTCACCAGCTCTACACGACTATAAATTAGTGACACAGAAACTTGTATCCATCCAGAGAAGTAGCAGTACTCGCCATGCTCATTAAAACATGTTTTCACGGCAAAAAGACCTGTCTCGTGGTAGCAGGCCTGCCCAGACAAATGACTGGGCCCCTGAAAAGGTCCAGTCATTGGGTCCCCTTTACTCATGCTGAACTTGTATCAATGTGCATGATGCTCTTATTCCTACATAAACACATACAGGTACACAGGGCCGGTTCTAGCCAGCTAGATTAAGGTGGGCTACTGGAAATAATAGTGGGCAGAGATACCGACGAGCGCCAGTGTAGGGCGCGAGCCAATTTATTTTGCCCTTCCAAGATCTTTGCACCTGCTTTTTGGCACATTTACTGTAATGTAGGCTTTTAGACACACCAATGCTGTAGGGGGGGGGGGGGGTAACTATGATAGCACTGCTACCAGAAGCTTTCCTCATCAGTATAACAACCATCTGCCACCTTCGTTTAAAGGCTAAATATGTAATTTTCAAATTTTCTTAGAAAATAATAGATAGAATATACAGAATAATTTACAGAACACCCTCACAAAGTCACCTCAAAACACAGTATCTCTGAATTGAAAATCCACTTCTGCTGGCAGAAATACTGATATTAAATGAATTTTCCGGGGGTCTAAAGCCCTTGAAAGTTCCCTCTTTTTTTCCTTTCTTTTCTGGTACCTTGATTTATGTCCAGGTCCTGGCATCACTGAGCTTGCTAGGTTAGCATGCTCATCATCAGTACATAGCTAACGCTTGTTTGGTTGACCTGCTGCATGCAACGGTTTTGAGGGGGGAAAAACGACCCATATTGTTTTTAGTTTTTCAATATAAAATGTGATATATTTTACACAAGTAACAATGAATAAAATGTTTTATATTATTATAGAAAGTTATCTTGCGAATATAGCGTTCATAATCAAGGTTGGCTAAGTTAGGTCATCAGCAAAAAACAAAACAAAAAAAATATGTTTTTATTTTTTTTTCTCTCTGGGCCCCCCATGGTGGCTGGGCCCTAGAAAGCTTTCCCACTTTCCACCCCTTATGGGCGGCCCTGCGTGGTAGACATATAGGTTGCGTTCCGAATCGCGTTCTTTTTTCTATTCTACATACTACATCCGACGATAAAAAGAATCTAGTTAGGATGCAGTAGGCATACTATTGGGACGTACTTTACTCTCTTATTTCATCATAACATTGCGCCTTGATCTTGCCTCTTGCTTTTATATCCGTCGCATCCCCGTTTGTTTTCTTATGGAGGCTTCGTCGATGTTACGTCACTTCACGTGCGCACTGGATTGTGGGTCAGAATCGCCCAAATAGGATGCACTTTTCAACACTAACAATCTTGGCCGCATGAAGTAGGACATCCGGGTACTTCTAACCATCCTAAATCTGGCCACAAGAATCGGGACACCCTAAATCTTTTTTCTACATACTATATAGTAGAAAGTATGCGATTCGGAACGCAACCATAGACATTTTCATGACAGGAAAAGTGCAGGTGGAACTAATTACGTTAATTAATGATGGCTCTGTTCCATTCAGGTGTCCAAGTAAGCCATATCAGAGAGCCAACATGCCCAATGCCATTAATTCATGCTATCAATTAACTCCATGATGTTGGTGCTCTGACGTGGAACATTTTAATTGTTGTGATAAATAAAGCCTATATTTGCACAAATGTAGATTTTAGTTGTCTATTTATCACCATGATATATGATACAGTCATATATACAAGACACAATCACACTATACTACAATGGTTTTTTTTCCTGATTTTAAAACACTTATTAGATTTTTTTGTCCTTGTCTCAAATGGTTATAATGAGCTCAGTCAGAGGCACTTAACACCACATGGTGCTACTGACAGGGGAGCTTTTAGCTTTACTCAAGCATCGTCTCTCAGCACGACTGGTAAATGCTCTTTTGTATTTTTTTTTTCAGGAATCATAAGGGAAATTAACAGTCGTGCTTTCATTTCAGCTCAACTACCAAAAACATTTATTATTTTGATCGCACAGATTTAATTGGCTATTCTCTGGACCAAGCTTTTATTTATTTTTGCAAGAAGAGTGTGGGTAAGGAAAAGTAGCTGTGGAGCGAAAACCTGCCACCAGCGAATAGTTTTTCACATTGATAGTATGAAGACACTGTGTCTTGGGTATATGCAGTGCCCCCAATATGGACAATATAAAATAAGTTGGACAATGTTGATTGATATTCGAGGTGCAACAAAATGATGCATACGTAAAAGAAACAATCTTACAGGTATCAAAGTAAATTTTCAGCATTGCTTTTTGTTAGTCAGTTAATCTTGATGGTATAATGAATGGGATGTTTTATTTCCTTATTTTACCTTCACACAACATTTAATTTGGTGTATTACAACCCTGCAATAACAATATAATTAACCTTGCTCCATCTTCATAGAGTTCAACAGTACAAGTGACAGCGTGATGCAGTGTTTATGTGGACCACGACTTTACAAATGGAGAGATAATTAAAAAGGGATAGATCTCCAACCAGTGCTTCTATAATGACCCTTCACCAAAGACATAAACAACTCTAGTTAGGACTGTGCCAACAAAATCTCCATCAGTATCGGGGTATAATTAACAGGAACAAAATAAATGTTAAAATCCATTTATTTTCCAGTTTTACCACCCAGGCAACCACAGCTGGCGGTGCATGTGTACCCTGTAGGCTCAAGCCATTAGTCTTCTGACGAAAGCATCATAAAAATGTGCGAATCAGAGACACTGTGAAGCAGAAACACTAAACATCAAAGCAAAGTTTTTAACGAACAAATAGCCAGGGGAACTTTTTGATGTTTGAAATGTAAAAATATAGTCACATGAAATGCAGCCCTTTTGGTTTTCCACCTGAGCTGAAGCCCCTGAGTCAATGGTGCCTCAACATCTGCTTTGGATACTATTGGAAGAAGATATACAGTATTATCCATCTGTCAAATCTGAATTTCCTCATCTTCAAGCAGTCCACTCTGTTCTGGTATTAAGTACACAGGTGTTCCTAGTCCTTTTTAAAATGACAAGTGACTCCAAGAATGAACCACATACTTTTTAAAGTATCTGAATCCCGAAAGCATATGTGTTAAAAAGCAAAACCATGCTGTTAAAATAAACAGATGGAAACAACTTGTATTCCTCCCTCTTTTTGACAGCAATCAGGCTCACATTTCTCAACAGCAAATGCAGCTATAGGAATAGAGGTACAGTGATCTGGGCTCAATCACTCTCTCGAAGCAAAGCTTACCAAAAAAGAAAATCTTTTGAGACCTGAACATTTGGAGAGTGGTCTAGTGGAAAGTGTGTTGCAGAGTCAGACCTTTTAATATTGACTGCTGTCCAAGTCTGCTATAGGTGTTAGACGGATGACAAGATGACCACTTATCCATATAGGACCTTATGGGCCGGTTTCACAGACGAGGCTTAAGTCTAGTCCGAGACTAAAATGCCTGTTTGAGCTGGATTAATTCAAAGTTACTTGCACAGACTCAGTTTAAAATAGTCCTAGATTAAAGCTATTCTGGATTAAACAAAGCCAATTGCAAGACGGATGACTAGAGCTACTCTAGGTCTAAATTTGATCTTAAATTAATCCTCTAAAGAGGCAGGTTTAACTTCAGTTTAGTGGTGTTTGTGAGGGAGCATGGACTATTTGGAATATCTAAATGGAGACCAACTCCCACTGCAGAGGCCAGCCAGAAGAGTAGCCTACTTGTGGATAGGTCTTATCCAAAACATTTATTTGATGAACTTACATTTCGAGACCGCTTTCCATATGGAAAATGCACTGAAAATAACAACTTTGCTTTAGTGTATTAGATGGATGCATTTAAATTGAAGATGTATTCAGCATAATAAAATGAGTGTCTAAACCAATTCTGTTTTCAAAGGTGGTTGTTGTGATTTGAAACAAAATGACAAAACACAACAGGAACACCTTTTATTTTCTACTTATATATCTTTACTGATTAGTAATCACAATTGTCTCAGTACTGTATCTTTGAATCATAGCTCTCTCTTCCAACTTCATGTCCAATTCCACCTGTAGAATTTTCATTTTCATGTCATACTTCCTTCAGATATTGCATTTTCTGTTCATGGAATTCTCGGGCTAACTTTCATGCAACGTCATCTTTTTTGTCCTTTGTTGAAAGGTTGTGGCAAGCTCTTCTTTAAAGCGAGATTCGGGTTTTTCTACAGAGTATCAGTGCAGATGTAGTGATCTTACATAATTCACCTATGGAACTGAAGTTCCGGGGTTCCGGGGGAACTGTTATGACTGGGGGAATTTCCTGTTTTGTCTTGTTGGCGTTTTGAGACTATCAAGAGTTTACTGTCTGCTCCGTTGTTGTTACTCGACAAGTGTATTAATGTCATTAAAGCAGTTAGCTCCGTCTTTTGACACTCCGCCTCCGACTCCCGTCTCTACACGCCACATTGGTGACCCTGACGTCAGTCCCGCTGAAGATTCCGAGACTGATTTGAATATCGATCGCAACAGCATGGCGCTTTCCATCGTTCTCAAACTGCCGAAGTTCTGGGAGACGTCCGCGGCAACGTGGTTCGCACAGGCAGAGGCTCAGTTCACCCTCCGTGGGATTACGGATGATGCCACACGCTATTACCACGTCGTCTCAGCACTGGAGAGCTCCACTGCAGCCAGGGCAGTAAGCTTTATTACATCTCCTCCTGCCCAAAATAAATATGCAGGGCTCAAGGCTTACCTCCTCAAAATCTTTGAACTGTCAAGATCGGAAAGAGCCCGGCGTCTTCTTGCCATTCAAGGCCTGGGGGACAGCAAACCCTCCGAACATATGGAAATGATGTTAAACCTGCTGGGCACGGAGGTACCAAATTTCCTTTTCATCGAACTCTTCCTGCGACACATGCCACCACACGTCCAGACAGCGCTCGCGAATACATCCATCACGGAGCCACGGGCTCTGGCAGAGGAGGCAGACAGGTTCTTTCTGGCCACCCAGCGTTTCGCCCCGGATGTGCTGGCCCCGACACGCAGTTACACTCGTGCGGGCAGCAGCGCTCCCCTTGGCGGAGGACACGCGTCCACCGACAGCCTTACCGCTGCGGGCTTGTGCTATTTCCATGCACGTTTCGGGGCCAAGGCAAAAAAGTGCCGCTCTCCGTGCACTTTCAACGCGGCGGGAAACGCCAAGGCCTGCGCTCAGTAGTGGCCGTGAGCGCAGGCACAAAGGGCCGGCTGCTGTTCATCGTGGACACCCTCTCCAGGCGTAAATTCCTTTGCGACACCGGTGCACAGAGGAGCGTGGTGCCGGCTACGGTGGACGACGCCGCCGGCGGGTTGCACGGCCCTCCCTTGACATCTGCCAACGACACCCCGATCCGAACGTATGGCACGAAGTCTGTGGATTTATGTTTTGGAGGTCAACGGTTCACATGGGATTTTGTTACAGCCGACGTCTCCTTCCCCCTCCTCGGCGCAGATTTTCTGTGCGCACACGGGCTGCTGGTTGATGTCAAGAACGAGCGCCTGGTGGACGCATTGACCTTCTCCTCGTTCGCATGTGTCTGCGATGAGGGGACATACGACGGCCTTTCTAGCTCGCTCTCTGAGGGTGACAAGTACCAGCGGCTGCTCAGAGAGTTCTCTAGCCTGCTGCAACCAACCTTCTCGTCCACGTCGACGAAACACGGTGTGGAGCACCATATTGAGACGAAAGGGCCCCCTGTCCATGCCAGGGCCCGACGGCTCGCTCCGGAGAGACTGGCGGTTGCTAAGGCTGAATTCGCCAACATGGAGCGCCTGGGCATCATTCGCCGTTCCGACAGTCCGTGGTCCTCGCCACTCCACATGGTTCCGAAGCAGGATGGCGGCTGGCGCCCATGTGGAGACTACCGCCGCCTGAATGACGCCACCACGCCCGACCGCTATCCAGTGCCCCATATTCAGGACTTCTCCGTGCATCTGGCGGGGAAGCTCCTGTTTTCCAAAGTCGACCTTGTGCGGGGCTACCACCAGGTTCCGGTGCACCCTGCGGATGTCCCGAAGACAGCTGTGGTCACTCCGTTTGGGTTGTTTGAGTTCCTCAGGATGCCATTCGGCCTGAAAAACGCGGCCCAGTCCTTCCAGCGGCTGATGGACTCGGCGCTGAGGGACATGCCTTTCATCTTCGTCTACTTGGACGATGTCCTGGTCGCCAGTTCCTCGGAGGAGGAGCACCTCACACACCTCCGGGCCCTCTTCACAAGGCTCGACCGCCACGGCTTGATCATTAACCCGGCGAAGTGTGTTTTTGGGGTGCCGTCCATCCAGTTCCTCGGGCACCTCATCAACAGGGATGGTGCCGTCCCCCTTCCGTCGAAGGTGGAGGCTGTTTCCAACTTTCCCCGCCCACGTTCGGCCCGGGGGCTCCGGGAGTTCCTGGGGATGGTCACCTTCTATCACCGATTCATACACCGGGCGGCCCACACTATGCGCCCGCTGTATGAGGCCCTCAAGGACAAGGCGCCCGGCCAAGACGTCGACTGGACTGCAGAGAGGGACAGAGCGTTCGAGGACACTAAGACTGCATTGAGCCGGGCCGCGTTGTTGGTCCACCCGTTGCCCGGAGCTCAGGTGGCCCTCACAACCGACGCGTCCGACTACGCGGTTGGCGCGGTGTTAGAGCAGTGGGACGGTAGCGCCTGGCAACCGCTCGCCTTTTTCAGCCGCCAGCTGGTACCCCGGGAGCGCAAATACAGTACTTTCGACAGGGAGCTGCTCGGCGTCTGGCTGGCAATCCGTCATTTCCGCTTCGCCCTGGAGGGCCGTCGGTTTACGGTTTTTGTGGACCACAAACCCCTCACGTTCTCCATGTCCAAGGTAGCCGAGCCGTGGTCCGCCCGCCAACAGCGCCAGCTGTCATTCATCTCTGAGTATACCACGGACATCAGGCACATCGCTGGCAAATCCAACGTGGTCGCGGATTGCCTCTCCAGAGTGATCGTCGGCGCGGTGCAGCTGGATCTCGACTACTCGCGTATGAGTGCGGAACAGGCCACGGACCACGGTTTTCAGTCCCTCAAAGACTCGGACACCGGGCTGCGCCTGGAAAAAGTGGCGATCGGCGACTCAGGGGTCAGGTTATGGTGTGACCTCTCCACCGGCCAGCCCAGGCCACTGGTCCCTGCCGGCTGGCAGCGGGCTGTTTTCGAGGCAATACACGGCCTGTCCCATCCCGGTAGGAGGGCGTCCGTGAGGCTGGTCTCTCAGAAGTTTGTCTGGAAAGGACTGAAGAAGGACGTACGGGCCTGGGTCGACTCGTGTGTGTCCTGTCAGCGTGCAAAAGTGCACCGCCACACCAAGGCCCCGTTGGAGCCATTCGTCGTCCCTGGTAGGAGGTTCGACCATGTCAACATCGACCTGGTGGGGCCACTCCCCCCTTCGCATGGTTTCACCCACCTCCTCACGATGGTGGACAGGACGACGCGTTGGCCTGAAGCTGTGCCACTCACCTCGACATCGTCTTCCGATGTGGCCCGTGCGTTTATCGGCACGTGGGTCGCGCGCTTTGGGACACCTTCGGACCTCTCCTCCGACCGGGGTGCACAGTTTACCTCGGAGATCTGGAATGTGGTTGCCAAGGATCTGGGGGTTAAACTGCATCGCACTACCGCGTATCATCCTCAGGCTAATGGTTTGTGCGAGCGGTTCCATCGCTCCATGAAGGCGGCCTTGCGTGCCAGTTTGACGGACGGCAACTGGTTGGACAAACTTCCCTGGGTGATGCTGGGGCTCCGGACGGCGCCTAAGGAGGACCTGCAGTCCTCGTCTGCCGAGTTAGTCTACGGTCAGGTGCTGCGAGTTCCAGGGGATTTCATTCCGAACGCCACAACACCCTGGTCGGCGGCCAGGCAGCGGTCCTCTCTGCTGGAGGTCGCCAAGCAGTTCGCACCCGTCCCCACTTCGCATCACTGCACCCCCGTTTCCCTGGTGCCACCCAATCTGCACACGGCGGAGTTTGTGTTCATCCGCCACGACGCCCACCGTGGACCGTTGCGCCCCCCCTATGACGGGCCGTTTAGGGTCTTGCAACACGGGGATAAGAGCCTGGTCGTGGACGTCGGTGGTAGGCCCGAGACTGTCTCTGTCGACAGGATCAAGCCTGCCCACGTGGACATTTCCAGACCGTTGGAGTTGGCCCAGGCTCCGCGCCGTGGACGCCCCCCGTTGCCACGCCCCGCTGGGCTCCCTGCCGCCTTGTCGGTGCCGTTGCCGCCCAGTCCTGGGCTTGGTCCTGCCGCACCCACCACGCCCCTCCCCTCTTCGGCCCCTGCCACTCGTTCTAGTCGCGGCCGGGCCATCGTGCCTTTCCGGCACGGGGACTTTGACTATGGGTGAATTCTGGGGGGGCTTGTGTAGTGATCTTACATAATTCACCTATGGAACTGAAGTTCCGGGGTTCCGGGGGAACTGTTATGACTGGGGGAATTTCCTGTTTTGTCTTGTTGGCGTTTTGAGACTATCAAGAGTTTACTGTCTGCTCCGTTGTTGTTACTCGACAAGTGTATTAATGTCATTAAAGCAGTTAGCTCCGTCTTTTGACACTCCGCCTCCGACTCCCGTCTCTACACGCCACACAGATATCATTAAATACAATGTCAAAATTATAAATTAGTGTATTGTTAGTGTACTCTTAGTAACATTTTCATTAGAATTGAATTTGTTGCAAATTGCGGACCAACTATTTATTCGCTCAGTCCCAGCATTATGGCTTTTAGATTCAATAACCGGATGGTTTCAAACAATTTTTTTAAGAGATTTTTTTCAAATTCATTAAAGTTTATTGATGGGATTTTTTTAGCCTCTGCCATTGTTTTTTCTCACAAGCAATGGTGTTTCTGCTCCACTCCGGGTTTTTATGATCACCGTTGGACCAGCAGCAGGTGCTCATGGGCAGGTGTTCACAATCAGGCTTACTTACCTTACTCCAGGACTTCATAGTCTCAAACTAACTAAGCCAAACTTAAGCCATATCCATGAAAGTGACTTAAACGTCTCAGTCTAACTAGTCCACATTAAGGCCTACTCCTGGCTTAATCTAGGCCCTGTCTGTGAAACCGGCCCAAAATCTATAACTGCCTTCCAAGAAGTATGCTACAGTATATATTAATCATATGATGTTGTGGCTTGTTGAAGCGATATGTTGACATTTTGGGGAATAGGTTCCTTTCATTGATATGAAGCTACTACCAGCAGCTGCTTAAAGGTGAAGTAAGCAATTTATTTATGTTAATATACGTGTTAAATCGCTCTTTATTCATACAGTGATCACTTATACAGTGTGCACGTTTCATAAAGCCGATCTTTAAGTCACCCGCTGTGCATGTAATCTGCATAATAAACTTTTTTGTGAACCCACTACTGGTATCCAATCAGAAGACAAAACGCTACAAACCGGCACCCGTCTCACTGACGGTGCACGTGCAGAGCGACAGATGGGTGAATGTGTATGCGCCTACAATGGCGGAGCAGGTAAAAATCCTTCCCAATGTCTGTTTTGATTGTTTTTATCATGTTTTATCACACTTACGGATAAGAGATGATGCTAGATAACTCGCTTCTTGAAGACCGCAGTGCATTAATGTGGTGACGTAGGGACGAGTGAGGGGACTGCTAACTGCATTAACCGACAGGAAGTTAGCTAAACTGACAATTCAGCTTACTGAACCTTTAACCTAACTTAACATACAGAGGAGCAACCCTTGGTCTGGCTCAAAAAACTGCCTTAAAATCATTGCATGTTATATCTGTTTGCTTACAAAACCAAGCGATGAAGAACAACGAAGTGTAAAACCAGCATGTTGCAGTGCCACTTCCTGTTTCCAGATTATGTCCCAAGCTAAACCAGCTGGTGGCTGGCGAGTGGCAACACAATGGTATCAATCTTCTATATGTTTTACCCAAAATGTGTAAGCTATGTGTATACACATAGTCATAAATAATTTAGTTTTTTATGTAGTATGCTCCAGTAACCTTGCATTCTTTGAATGAAGTGTTGAAATTGAGGGAAACGCATGGGGATTTGTTGGCAAAGCTTAACGCTTGAAAACTAGGGCAGATGGTGGCTGACCCTGAGCCGCCTGTTTCAGCATCAGGGACAACTCTGCTCACTTTCTGTATTCTATTATACATGTTACTTGCCTGTGGCTCAGTGCTGCAGGGCCTCTCCACTGTGCATGATAGTACAACGGAGTCTGTGCTCTGTCAGATGAGATGACGAACCTGATCAGGGTCCAATGTCTCATTCTCAGTGTCCTGTTGGTCTGTAAGTCATGTCCGGAGAGCTTCTCCTAGACCACTAGAGGGTACGCAACAATCCTCGTTACACCTGTCACAGCCAGAAAATTGTCCTTCACAGCAGCAGGGTGAGCAAGCTGCCTAAAGGTTTAAAACAATATCACACAAGTCCAAAGATTGTATAGCTTTAATACAAAGGTACGTTTTTCCTCTCAGTCTCATCCCTGGGGGTTTACGAGGTTGACCGACATTGTCATAAAATGTTGTGGCAAATGACATTCCCAGAGACAATGACCCATAGCACTAACACACAATGAGCATTAAAGAGACATTTACTCGTCACTGTGCCCTAAACAAGTACTGTGTAAATGGTGAGACTTGAATGTGCGTGTGTGTGTGTGTGTTCGACTATAGACATGCATATGCATTCTTTGCATCTCCTTCATGCCTGAGTGCCTCCCACTTTGGTTTTCATAAGACGCTGTTTCAAAAGTGACACAGTTAATTTTGAGAGATATATATCGGAAATCACAGGGTTGAAAAGTAACAATGCATTCATTCATTCTTTTGATATTTCAGATCTTGGTCAACTACCATTTTAACCAACTTCTCTACACTCTGTTGTTTCCTTTCACAGTCCAGATTAATATCATTCCTACACCCAGTAGCCACAGAAAAGATGTATCTCTGTGAACACTAGAGGTTAAGATAAAAAGAAAATGTATGCCTCACACCAATGTTCCATCCAGCACTTTTATACCACCATGACCCAAGTGAGAGAAATGTCAAACTGTCAGCTATATTTAGCCAGTCTTTCTCACTGGCCTCGGACCCACTCACCCATAGCTGTATTTATTCATGCCTTTCAGTGTCCCAGTGACAAATACCCTTCCTGGGAGAGGCTGTAGGAATAATATGCATAAGTATGAGATCTCGTGGGAATTTAAATGGGTTTTGCTGTCAATATACACTATGTGTTTCCGGCACGTGGAAGTTTAAAGACACAAATCTGCCCTTGCAGCAATAAAATAACCTGACCAACAGCTACTGTGGCTTGAAAAAGTATTCCTTGAACTTTTCCACATTTTGTCACAACCACACACGTACATTTATTTTATTGGGATTTCCTGTGATAGAACAACACAAAGTGCCGCATAATTGTGAAGTGAAATGAAAAGGAAACATGGTTTTAAATTTTTTTTATAAATAAAAAACTGAAAAATGTGCCGTGCAAAAGTATTCAGCCCACCTGAGTCAATATGTTGTAGAACCACCTCTCGCTGCAATTACAGCTCCAAGTCTATGGGGGTTTGTCTCTACCAGCTTTGTACATCTACAGACTAACATTCGCAAAATGTTCTTCATTCTTCTTTGCAAAATAGCTCAAGCTTCAGATTCAGCGTCAGATTGGATGGAAAGTGTCTGTGAACAGCAATTTTCAAGTCTTTCCAGATATTCTCAGTTGTATTTAGGTCTGGACTTTGACTGGGCCATTCTAACACATGACTATGCTTTAAACCATTCCATTGTAGATATTGCTGTATGTTTAGGGTAGTTGTCCTGCTGTAAGGGAAACTTTCACCCCACTCTCAAGTCAGTTGCAGACTCTAACAGGTTTTCTGCCCTGTATTTGGCTCCATCCATCTTCCCATCAACTCTAACCAGTTTCCCCTTCCCTGCTGAAGAACAGGACCCCCACAGCATGATGCTGCCACCACCATGTTTCACAGTGGGGATGGTGTTTAGGGTGATATGCAGTGTGAGTTTTCCACCACACATAGAATTTTGCATTATGGCCAAAAACTTAAATTTTGTTCTCATCTGACTAGAGCACCTTCCCCCAAACCATTCGGGAGACGCAGCATATGCAGATGAGACCAAACTTGAAGTTTCTGGCCATAATGCAAAATGCAATGTGTGGCGGAAAACTCACACTGCACATCACCCTGAAAACACCATCCCTACCGTGAAACATGGTGGTGGCAGCATCATGCTGTGGGGGTCCTGTTCTTCAGCAGGGTCAGGGAAGCTGGTCAGAGTTGATGGGAAGATGGATTGAGCCAAATAAAGGGCAGAAAAACCTGTAATGGTCTGCAAAAGACTTGAGACTGGGTGGAGGTTCACGTTCAATGAGGACAACTACCCTAAACATACAGCCATATCTACAATGGAATGGTTTAGATCAAAGCATAGTCATGTGTTAGAATGGCCCAGTCCAAGTCCAGACCTAAATCCAATTGAGAATATCTGGAAAGACTTGAAAATTGCTGTTCACAGACACTCTGCATCCAATCTGATGTTGAATCTGAAGCTTGAGCTATTTTGCTAAGAAGAACTGGCAAAAATGTCAGTATGTAGATGTAGCTGGTAGAGACACACCCAAATAGACTTGGAGCTGTAATTGCAGCGATAGGTGGTTCCACAATGTATTTACTCAGGGGGCTGAATACTTTAGCACGCCACACTTTTCAGTTTTTTATTTATAAAAAAAAATTGTAAATCATATTTCATTTTCATTCCACTTCACAATTATGTGCCACTTTGTGTTGGTCTATCACATGAAATCCCAATAAAATAAATATATGTGTGTGGTTGTGACGTGACATCATGTGGAAAAGTTAAAGGGGTATGAATACTTTTTCAAGCCACTGTACATGCCATAATGGCCACACGTATAATGTATAACCACAATGCCAGAAGGGTTTTGTATTTCTGATGTAAATGTTCACTACAGTAGGCCTACAGATAAGGGGAAATAAATGCACGAAAACCAATCAGAACACCATTAAAGGTACTGCATGCACTTACAATTTCACAAATGTACGATAACACACATAATATGTCAGGCATATTATATTGTTTCTAACAAACAATGGGAAATATTTTTACCTGCTCCTCCATCATAGCCGGTTAACCATTCAGCTCAGTGTATCAGAGAAACTCGCGCATTTGTAACAATCTCTCTCCTGATTGGATAAAAATGTTTTGGGACACAATCAAAGTTTCTCCGCCACATACTGCAGAGCGGAGTGACTGAGACATAGGGCTTATACCCCGAATTTCGGTATTCGAATATAATTCCAATATCAAAAAATAAATCAATATTCGAACGAATATTAGAATACGAATATCATCACCAAATTGTGTACACGGCCTTAGAGGACCAACATACACATGTGTAAAAAGTTATAGCGAGATAGCTCGAGAAACATGGCCACCATTGACCAAAATGTCTTCGCATGAGTGGGCATTTGCTGCTGTAATCCATGACTGCAACCTTCAATTGGCCTCGAGACTCGAGTTTGGAAAGCGCGCAGCAGTGGTTCGTAGAATTGTTTGAGTCGGGTGACGGGTGGGGCACCACCGATGCAGGGCTGGCGGTCGGCACCGGGGGCCCGTACTTTTAAAATCTCAACAGGATTTTCTAGTTGTATGTTATTCCTGCATAATTCAGTTTTATGATGGGATTGGAAAATTAGCAATTCCTTTTAAATTATTCATGTCACTTGTCCTAAAGCAACATTTATGCTTGAGCCAGAGTATGGAACACATCGGGATTAGAGATATTAACTGTTATAGGTGTGCTGCTCAGAGGGCTCAGGATTTTTTTGAAACAGCAACCCCAGAGAGATTAAATTAGATATTAAGATTTGTTTGAAGTGGTGGTATTGACACAAAAAGTGGAGAGCAGAGCTGAAGCGAGGCAGCAAGATTTTGTGGAGGCCATGGCCACTGGAAAGGAAGGATCCACTTCAGTTAGGTAGAAGAGGGTGACAGAGCTGCTGTCGACAGCCAGTAACAGGTCATGTCTCACTTTGACTAGGAGTGCTTGAGCACAATAGTCTGAAGCTAGGTTGGAGGATGTTGTATTTATTCAATCATATTTATTTTGAAAACTTTCGCACACATCTCCTTCTCCTCTTTATTCCACCCTGCCTCCCTCTTTCTTTATTCCTGTCCCCCTATCTCCAAAGTGAGACTCAACTGGATGGCTTTCTATCCTTTCTGGGAGTGCTTGACATAAACAGCCCGAGCTGGTAGAGAGCACTCACTCTTTCAATTTCTGCGTTATAATAGCTTTCACAAACATCATCAGGAATCCTCCGCTAGCAATAATGGACCTCTATTCAATTGCTGGCTCACACTTATCCTACCAAGTGACATTGCCTGGTCCTTTGGACATCCCAGATAATATTATCTCCCCTGCACATGCAATCATTATATTCTTTACACGGCACATTGTGAATGATCAGTAAACACACACACACACACACACACACAGTCTTCAGGCAGGATGCATCATTCACGTTCAGACGTGCAGGTACACTCATCATGTGCACACACACGCAAATACACACGCTCACACAGAGTACACTGCATATTAGTGAGGATATGGACAACTGACAGAAATAGTCACCTTTTCCCAATGGGTTAGGGTGTCATCAGAGGCTGAATAATTATCACCATCCACCCAAGGAAGAAACAAAGGTTAGGTTTATGAAAACATCTCTCCCCAAAATGAATTTAGTGAAGAGTGGATATTTCAACATTGTGGATACTTATGGGGAAGGGGAAGACATGATGAGAAACTCGCTCACTCCACCGCCTCAAGAGTTACTTGTCTATAACTTTTGAAATAAAAATAAATTAAAAAATCAAATTATAAAAAAGGGGATGTCTCACATTCAAGAACAGAATCCTCTTTCACTTTTTAGAAATATTCTCTTAACGCAATTAAGGCATGTGCAGAATGATCCGCCCCGTGCATCCCACCCGCTCTGCACTACAGTCATTCTAGCGTTGTGGATGACCCAGAATCAGCAGCTGCACATGGCCAAACATGTGTTTGTCGTGGGCGGCAGTTGCTGTCTATTTTCAGTATTAACACCATCATTTATATTTTCAATGATTAGAAAAAAAATATTTTAATGTATATTTCCACCTATCATTTATCTTTCCGTTCCTTCAACAATATACAGAGTAAATTCGAATTTTTTTGGGTATATTTCAAATGGTAGAATTAATCGTGATTAATCCACTGCTACCCTGATTAATTCTGATTAAAAATTGTAATCGTTTGACAGCCTAATATTTGTATATTCATCAGTCCACATTTCAGCCTTTTTTAGTCACTCGGTGACGAGAAAAACAGAACAAAGAACAAACAGATGGCTTGCTGAAGCAATTTCGCTGAACAGACAAAAGAAACAACAGAGAACAATGTAATTTAAGCTACATCATTAAACAGTACAACTCCAGGTTTCCCTGGCAGATTTTACTGATGCCTGAGGGAAAGCAGTTCTGATGAAAACCATGTAATTTGTCTAGATGCTTATTTTATATGTATGTTCATTTGTACTGCAATAAAATGTAGAAACCCCCCCTTTTCCCACCAAAGAGCAGGCACTTAACATTACAACTGTCTTATTTTGTTGAGGATTTAATTACACAGTGACAGATAATCACGTTGATGATGGGAGATACAGGAAGCACAATTAATGCTACATCATTATTATGTCTATTCGTCAATACACAAGAAATATAATCCTGGAAGACCTATATAGGAACTGATACATCTGAATAATAAAAAAATTTGTTGTTACTTTAATTAAACTACGAGTGTGACACTGCTATGTTTTGGTCTCACGATTAAAGGCATACTTAGTTATTGTAATCCAAAATGCTTTTTGTTAAAATCAGCAAATATCTCCTCACCCCATGCTACCTGTTTATACATAGCCGAGGCTCGAAAAATTGCTATTTAAACAAAGTGGCTTGGTGCGGTCCACAGTCTCACTCTTACCAGGATAGTTTCTAAATGAGTTAACTGCAATAATTAATAGCAGAACACAGCTTTGTAAATCAACTCTTGAGGCTGACATTAGCCTTATTAGCTTGATAGCTATACAGCTTATAAAATCTGCCATCTGCAGGTGTAGTTGCAGTCAGCAACAGGAGTGGTACTATTTTGTACAGGAATGGAAAGCTTAATAGACCTAGCAGAAGTTAATATGGAGCAAATGGTCAATTATGGACGGATGGCATGCTGTATCAAGATAAGAAAAAATAAACGTATTTCCTTACAATAAAGAAGACGCCATAATACAAACAACATATGTCAATGCCAAACAAACTGAGAGGAACAGGTGAACCTTCATATAGCTCAGAGAGGATCTGCTAGCTAGGGGTCAAGGATATCTTTGAGATTTTCCGTTTGAAGGACTTTTCAAGAGATAGGATGAGAACAGATAAGATTATTATTATATATTTTTTTACATTTTCACAGTCCAGAGGGTATGTCCACAGCGCAATGTAAAGTGTAGCCTATGCATTTCTCATAATGTTGTACACCTGGACAAAGCAAAAGAGGCACAGAAAAATCCTCTCTGTGAAAACTGTTGCAGGGCTCAGGGTAATCTTATTAACATATTAGCAGGTTTATAGTGCAGTAGCTACTGGCAGTGTAATAACATTGAGTGCATAATTTATTTTCTCAATCTTTAAATAACCTCTGTTGTACCATCAGTGTCTACAGCCCTGATTACAGCTCTGTGGTGTCTTTACTTCAAAGGAAGTATTGACTTTGACGATTAATAGCAGAAAAATTATTTTTGAAATGATAACTTCTCATCTAATCACAACTTCTGATACATGCAAACATTTATTCTATTTCAAAAAAGTTTGAGGACTCAAACATATACATTCTTATTATTCTTATTTGCATACACAGTATATAAATATATTTTGGGGCAAATAGATGGAGATGTACATTATTCAACTTCTTTCCAGGCACTTTAACTGTCTGGTATTTCTGTCTGGAGTAATAAAAACAACAACTCTCAAAATTCTTACAACTTTCTTCAGAGAATCACCACAGGGTGAGAATAAGCCTCCAACTGAACAAGTTTGTGCTGACAGGCTACAACTGTTGCAAAGTGCAGTAGTTGTTGTAGCAACCCGCCTTTTGAAGTGATGGAAATATTTGTATGCAAAAGCTAAAAGACATCATGGTCTGCTGAGGAGCCAAAGATGTGTGAGAAAAGGATTTCCGATTAAGTTTAAATGATGAGATGGGAAAGGGATTACTTAATCAATTTTTTATTTTATTTTTTACAGCTAATAAATACTTTTTTTAAATGGCCACTGCGGAACATATTATGCCAAAGATCCAGGGGGAAGAGTATAGGCTATTTGGGGCTATATCTTTATATAATTAGAACTTTTCTGTTTCATTTTTTTTTAAACGACCAAGTGGAGTCAACTAACAGCCTGCTGCTGGCTGTGTGCCGTTCCTCTTCTGAAGTACTGCAATATTGTTGTTGTTCTGAGATTTCTAATAGCCAAAGAGAAACAAGAAATTAGACTATATGTGTGGCTTTAAAGCATCCTATCAGGCAATTTTTCTCTTTTGTACCTTAATATATCACTTTTACTTGGCATCTCAGAACATTTGAAACCAACATAAAACTGGGCAGTCATGCACTGAATCCCTAATGTGACATCCTCTGTGTCTGACTGTGTTCTGTTAATGCCAGTAAGATGGAGGGGCTAGTGTCAGTGTCACTTTGACCCTCCATGTGAATTACTCTGAAATGCACAACTTGTACGTCTGTTTGTTTTCATATGTGTGTGTGTGTCAATTGTGTGAAGTTCTATTATGTTATTTTACATTAAAGTGATATTTCACCCATTTGCTTCGAGTATGAACCACTTAGCCCCAGAGGACATCAGAGGGTGTTAAAAAAAAGTGTGTGTGCACCTCCATGAAAAATTTAAGCTTTAGTCAGCTTAGATTCACAGCAGCTACACTTGATTCCAACAGGAACCATTTCCTTTCCACACGGTTGAAATTAAGTGTCCAAACATCAATTTAAAAACATCTTGGTCCAGTCCTGCAGCATAAACCACATCTACACTGCCCACCTGTACACTCAGTAGTATGTTTTAGAAAAGTGATAGAAAATTAAATCAGGGTTTTTAAAACTAGCCGCCTTAATCTGCTGAGACACGTGCCTGGCAAGTAATCAATAAACTGCAGTATGAATTCAAGCCAACAGCCAGCTGAAGGCAGGCTCGTCAGGCACTTATTTTGCTTATGTGTCGACTAAGTGCTAGACCTTTGAAGTGCCTAATTGTGCATGCAGAAACAGGGGGAAAGAGCATGTACATTCCCCCTTGGTGATGTATCCTGCCTCTGCAAATGCCAAAAGGATCAACCAGATGCTGTAACATCTGTGAGTTTAATTCATTCACCGAAAAATTCCATATGGAGAGTCTCCCTTGGTGGTATGGGTGAGAAATAATGAATCCTTGTATTATCTATCTTTTTCCACAGTGCTTCCCCCTCACATGGTGGTAGTTGCAAAGGCAAACACTGCACTTGTTGCCACATATGGCGGTACTCCTTTGATTCAAACATTGAAGTGGCTTCAGAAAACATCCACTCAGTATTAATATCTACAATGGATCAGTGACATACAGGATTTATCCTTTGGTTCAAAGCATTGAAGAATACATCCCAGCTCTAAACAGGTAAGAATACTAAAGAGAAATTATTGATCTCAATGTATTATCACCACCAAAGATTGTCAACAGTTAGCAACACATAGGCAAATTCAAGTCTAATGTAAGAGCTATGGGTCCTATCAAAATTACATATATTAATGTCCCTAATAAAGCCAGTTTGTGTAACATTTTAATCAGACTGTATCATCTGGCCAAATGTAATCAAATCAGACCTGAGGGGCCTGAAAAACTGTCACACCTGAGACTGCATGTTTATACAACCATGAACAATGCCTGATTAATGTTCCCACTTGATTTCATTGTATGGGAAACAAATAAATGTCAAGCACAAGGAAATAAGACAATCAACGAGGGCTGTAAGATAATTGAACTTTGGAGTAACTAAGACAAGGATTTACAATACACAGGCCAATTTCACAATAATTTCATATTTCATCTATGTAACCTTTGATACACTTCTAAAGATTAGATGATGGGAAAACAATTGGCTGAATCAAATGATTAATTAATTGGAATTCCCAAAGAGGATAGTTACAGTAAGCTCCTTTACATGGAAAAGGCAGCAGGAATTCTCAATTACAACTGTGTTTGTCTCGTGTTAGTCTAACTAAGGTGTACACAAATCCCAATGCAATGTAGGATGTTTTTCCTACATGATCTTTTCTTTTGCAAATGTTTTGCATGTTTTAGTATAGCAAACTGAAAAGGGAGTAAGGCTCCTTCTGAATGTTTTGCGACTGGCAAAAGGGATTGTCCTCTTTGTGATGAGATCATAACCCTGAATAAGAAAAACTAAGGGTTAGGCTATGCTGACATGAATGGGCCTGAGATGGTACAAAAATGGATCCAGCTTAATCCATTTGTGGCCTAGTGAGCCCCAATCACTAGGAACTGTGCGGTACCAGCCAGTTGGTCCTATTGACAAGCCCTGCTGTCAGGGGACACATCATTTATTGAAGTTAACAATAGATGAAAAGACTAAGGTGGAAGGGGTTGATGAGTATGGGTTGGTGAATGTGTTCAGGGCACCGGGAGACAGGGTATTGGCAGGTTCACAAAAAGACAGAGAGATAACCAGAACCGTGCGCAGATGATCAGATGGTCTGTTGTTTGGAAACAGGTTTGAACAGCAGAAAATGAACCTTGACAACATGGACGTCGATTTGGCTAAACAAGTGGGGGGGACAAACAGGCATTCTGGAGTGCATTTTCAAAAGTGGGGGGGACAATTGATGATAATGATATTATATAGTACTGTTTATGCCTAGACTGCTTTGTTTTTTGTGGGCGGGCTTTCCGCACCGAGCAGGTAGGCCTGAGGGGTATACTACGAAGCGAGATTAAGGGCTGAGCGAGGTCTGTTGAGTCTAAAGCCAGAGTTTTCAGTATCACGAAAGGTGGCTCTCTTTTTCCCTGGCTAGATCACCGTGGTAACAGAGGCTGCAGGGCTAACCTGCTCAGACCAGTTTTTGTTTCAGAGTTTGAGCTTAAATTCGGCTCTTAGAGCGCTGCCATTTAAGGAAACTACACATTTTGAAATCCCGCGGACCTGACTATATTGTCTGAGCGATACTTCTTACTGAGTAAACTGGTTAAATCAGTAAACTTATTGATCAGTAAGTTAATGAACGAATCGCGCTGCGGCTTTTTGCCACATGCATACAGTTATTGATGCAGAAAATGTTAAATAGCCTAGACCTACTGTATGCAGCGCCACTCTGCTCTCATCTCAAATGGTTTTACCTGGCGATCTACACACACTGGCTCTTAATAAAGCGTTCTATAAAATCACAGTTTGCAACATTATTTCACTGTAGGCTTCTTTCTTTTCATCAGTAGCGATTACAGTTGGGACGTGACAGGTGACAGCTGTCACAGTTCGGACATCGCTGCAGACTCGCAGGTTAAGCTTCTCACAGTAGATTCATATTTGTCCGGAAAATACAGACTACATGTTTTTTAATGTAGGCCTATTGGTATTTGTAAGATTCAAATAAAAGACTAATAGTCTAAATCATTATGATGTGGACCAAAACTAAAGTGATTTTCCATAGGCTATTCATTTGGGGACAGTGTCAGACTCAAATTACATTCTTAAGTGTGGGACTATAGGCGTAGTGCTATAAATATAGCAACGTAGCCTATATATATTAGGCTAAATGTTATAGTGTTTAAATCCGAGTTCAACGTTTCATTGTTTTATAATGTCACGTTACGCACTGCGAGAACGATCGGCAAGATAAATAAATCATGTCCATGCTGGCAGCATTCCACTCTCCTTAGCCTATTTGCAGTAAGAGTTTTTTTCGGCTCTCTGATTTCTGCTGTAATAATTCAGACTGACAAACTCTTCCTCTTGAATGAAGTTGGTGACACACTTTTGTTTTACTCAGCTGCTAACAATCAGTCCGTTTGTGTAAAGTTAGCGGCACAAGATCAGTCCATTTTGTGCGGATACAGAGTCAAATGACGGTCAAACGCCCCCTTTCATGGGGACGCGCACAGAGCCTGAAGCCGAAACCCTCGTTCAACATAAGAGGTTGATAACTTCCTTCGTGATACCGCTTAGCTCTGAGCGAGGGTATGTGTCATGTTGAACCAGATCAAGAAAAGAGAGCCGGGCTCTGTTGAGTTTGTTTCGTAATATTTATTTATTTATTTTATTTATTTATTATTCTTTCGGACAATTCCACACAATACACAATTTTCTCTTGCAAATATTCATACATCATACTTTGTGTTGTCCGAAGGGAGACGGAAGAAGCCAAAGGCTTATCAGGTCCCGCCCCCATAATATACCCCTCAGGTGTGTGTTTGTCATGATGAAAACTAAATGTCAAGGGAAAGAGGCGGTGGTTTAAAAAAGTATTTCGACCGCTTATTAAGTTCACTCGTTGCTTAAAATGGCTTATTCGTTTCCCAGTATATTTTACTTTATTTATAAGACAGTTTTGTTCTTTTTTGAGTTGTAAAGTAAAGGCAATCATTTTTTGAAGTCGCGAGTGCTTGGAGATTTTTGGAAGCTATTCGAGCTGACCTCGCCTTCTTTACCCACGGCTGTACCCAAACAAAGAACAGCCGAGACGATGATACTGTCATACTTCAGAATGTATAACAGGTTTCAACATGTGAAAATAAAGTGACAGCTGCGCTAACTTGATCAAGTAGCCTAAGGTCAATATTTTTACAGTTGTGAATGATGATGCTGTATTATTCTACTTGTTAAACATGAAGGCTATTGCACCCAGATTACCCGCGCGCAAAAGTAAAGCTGCGTGTGTGTGTGTGTCCTTGATTAATGCGCGTGCACCCCCCCCCCCCCCCCCACACACACACACACACACCTGCCACGGACCTTCGCCGAAAGGGAGAGAGAGAGAGAGAGTTAGGACCGTTACTTTGTGTATTTTCTAAGAGTTTTTATGCTATCTGAGTAATTAGTGTAGACGTGTCGGATGAATCGACACATTTATTGTGATGTTTTATTATTCTTCTGCAGCTGCAGTTGGTGCTGAACATAAATTGCAAACTGCGCGCTTACAGATGCCACCGCAGGCTTAATATTCACCATTTGCTTAGCTCTATTGATAATGATAAAGAGAAGCTTTATTTAAACACTGTCCATGTGACGGTGGTGATTGATTCATTGTAACTTTGTTTGCTAGATAGAATCTCGCAGAGGGAAGTGGCTGTCTCCCCTCACATTAAGCTACATTTTCTCTATAGGCACGCAGCAGTCTTGCGACACAGTGCTGTGTTCTAATTAAAACCCGACAGGAATAAGTTGGCTACAATTGCCCCGCACGGCCACCGAATAGTCGAATCTCTGGACTGAAAAGCAAAGCTGAAAAGACAGATCTGGCGGGGGGCGGCCGCTCGTAGATTCGCTCGGTCGAGAGCGGTCGAGAGGGCGACTGCGCGCCGGGCATCACTGGAGCTTCTCCCCGCTGGGAGAGCCAGCGAGTCGGGCAGGGCTGGAGCGGCTCTGCCCCCAGCTACGGCGCATGAACCACCGAAACAAGGATAGGCGGCGGCCAATCACGGTCGCGCGTGCGCGCCCAGAGAGAGAGAGAGAGAGAGAGAGAGACCTTGACGCTGTGTTTTAATACGGCTGGACGCACTCCATGTCCGGCTTAAAAAGTGGGGGGGACAAAATGAGTCTTGACGAAAAGTGGGGGGTACATGTACCCCCCATACCCCCCGTAATCGACGTCTATGCTTGACAAACACTGAGTCCTTCTGTGAAAGAGAAAGAGAAAATGTGTCACAAAAAGTCTCTTTCAATCGGGTTGAAGGTGTAAGGACGATGGTATTTAGTTTGAAGTAAGTCGTAAGAAAGGCTTATGTTTCCAGAGACAAAAAAATAAACTTTTTTTTTTTTAAACAAAAGTGTTTTTTCTTTGCATGGAGCCAATCCAAGGTAATTTCTTTGAGGCCGCTCGTTCTTCCGAGTCAGCCAGCCCCAGTGCAGCAGGAGAACAGAAGAGACAGGAAGAAAATAGTGCAGCTGTGAAAATCGCCCGCAAAGGGAAACGCTTAATGAAAACAAAGCAGTTCAGGAAGAATGAGAATCAAAACACCCTCCGTCAGATGTGTACACTAGTGGGCCACATCATCTGTTCAGTCATAGATGTGAGTATGCTCTCACTGCACTTGTTTATTTTACTGCAGGAGTTGTTATTTAAAGCAGCTCCCTGCCATGCCAACCCAAATGGGACTATTGGTTGGATGTTCAACCTAAAAAAAAGTGAGTTACCTAGGCTCATTAACATTTCCATGGGGTTCCAATGGAAAATATTCAAATGCACTGACCCGTAACATTTTAGCTTTTGTGCTGATTACAACAATTCACCTAGTCAATTAAAATGATGTTTGTTCAGTTATCGAGGCATTGGGGAAAATATGAAGCAGACCAGAGTTGTATTAGGTGTAGATTGGGAATAAACTAAAAACACCTTTCTAATTAATTGGCATTCTAATCTCCACAGCCACATTGAAAGCCTGTGGGCTGACTTTGAGGATGTTGTTTAATTCCCGACTTGTGATAGACCTGGCAAAAAAACTGTTTTGAAGAAATTGTAGCATTTTATATTGTGAAGCACAAACATGCATGCATAAAGAGTTCTGTTACTCTCTGTAGTTACGTATTTTATAATAATAAAGATACAACATGTATCACAACAACTATGTCATGATAATCAGTTTTATGATTTCAATATGATAGTAAAGCAATGTAGTATTATTCTGCACTCTCCGTCATATTGGGTCAAAGGTTTTGTTAAAGTGCGAGCCAGATATCTTTCAATTTTAAAATCTTTCAATTAAATCAGTAACCAACAGGTCGGAAGGGGAAATTGAGTTGGATTAATGTGACCTCTGTTTAAACCCTCATGGCTGAATCTGAAATGAAAGCACTAACTGACAACGATAGTAATTTGACACCCTTTTCAACATCTACCACAACGCTCTGCATATGATGTTATAGGTTAAGGACATATAATGCAGTGTATTCTCTAACAATCTTCCTACACCTTCTTTAGCATCATGAAGCATGCATTACGCTGATGTCAAGTATTAGCTTTCAGGCAATTCCTACACAGTGAGGGGTCAGAAAACATATCTTCCTCTTAATTAAGGTAATTAAACTCAAAATACATCTCCAAATATGTTTATCTTAGACTAGCTGGAGAGACTAGCTGGGTCTATCTTAGAAGATGGATCCCACCCACTATATGGTGAATTTCAGCTTCTCCCATAAGGCCGTAGGTACAAAATACCTGCCTGCAAAACAGAGAGATACAGAGGCAGTTTTGTTCCCTCAGCTGTCAAAACGTTAAATAGTAATTAAGCTACACACTAACTTATTAACCTTTGGACTGTAAGGCCTTCTTCATCTATCTATTTATTTATTCTGACCTTGTTTTTTGTATCTGCCACGATGGCTTGCATTCAGTATTTATTTATCTTTTGATAGTAATACCTTTTTGTATGCTTTTAATCCATGTTCCTATGTCTGGAGCACTGTTGTCACTTTTATGTCACTGTCTGTCAATGTTGTAAATGTTGTCTGCGTGTGTGTAAGCAGCCAATTCTTTTTAACTGCAACCAAATCTACCCTCGGGTACAAATAAAGTTACCTTTAACCTTTTAACCTTTTTATTTCTAATGTAAATGTTTCCTCTGGGCATAGGAAGAAAATATTGCATTAATGTGTGCATGTGTATGCTTGCTGTATGTTTGAGGTGGTGATCGGAGGGGACGTTGGCGCTGAATGGCAGCCACGCTTCCGTCAGTCTGCCCCAGGGCAGCTGTGGCTACTATCGTAGTTTACCGCCACCAGTATGAACAAATTGAACCTGGAACCCTGTAAAGCGCTTTGAGTCACAGAGAAATAAAGCGCTATATAAATCCAATCAATTATTATTATTATTATTATTATTATTATTATTATTATTATTATTATTATTATTATTATTATTATTATTATTATTATTATTATTAATAATAATGTCAAAGTTGTTCTCCTTCAGGAACCAAAATGTGAGTCTTTATTAAAGCAAAAAATGAATGTAATTGTGTTTCATCAAATAAGCTCCTTGGACTTCCCCCTCCCTCTCTCTCATCTGTTTTTAAGTATTTGTTCGTCTCATACTGCTGCTGTTCCTTTGCTCGTATTTTATCAGACGTGTTCAGCTGTTGTTTGGGTGTCCACAGAGACCAGGCTACCTGGCAGTGGGCATGGCTTGTTATTTTCCCTGCTTGCCACTATTTAAATACATACAGTATCTCACAAAAGTGAGTACACCCCTCACATTTCTTCACATTTTTCTTTATATCTTTCCATGGGAGAACACTGAAGAAATGACACTTTGATACAATGTAAAGTAGTCAGTGTACAGCTTGTATAACAGTGTAAATTTACTGTTCCCTCAAAATAACTCGACACGCAGCCATTAATGTCTAAACTGCTGGCAACAAAAGTGAGTACACCCCTTAGAAAAAATTTACAAATTGGGCCCAAAGTGTAAATATTTTGTGTGGCCACCATTATTTTCCAGCACTGCCTTAACCCTCTTGGGCATGTAGTTCACTAGAGCTTCACAGGTTGCAACTGGAACCCTCTTCCACCCATTTATGACAGCATCACAGAGCTGGTGGATATTAAAGACCTTGCGCTCCTCCACCTTCTGTTTGAGGATGCCCCAAAGATGCTCAATAGGGGTTAGGTCTGGAGACATGCTTGGCCAGGCCATAACCTTTACCCTCAGCTTTTTTAGCAAGCCACTGGTCGTCTTGGAGGTGTGTTTGGGGTCGTTATCATGTTGCAATACCACCCTGCGGCCCAGTTTACGAAGGTTGAGTGCACGTGGTCAGCGTCGTACACAGAGGTTGGCTTTGGAAAATAGACGTATGAGTGCTGCCAGCATTACTGAAGGGCTTGAAGGGGTGGGGGGTCAACCTGTCAGTGCTCAGACCATACGCCGCACTCTGCATCATACTGGTCTGCATGGCTGTCATCCCAGAAGGAAGCCTATTCTAAAGATGATGCACAAGAAACCCCACAAAAAGTTTGCTGAAGACAAACAGACTACGGACATGGATTACTGCAACCATGTCCTGTGGTCTGATGAGACCAAGATACATTTATTTGGTTCAGATGGTGTTAAGAGTGTGGAGCGGCAACCAGGTGAGGAGTACAAAGACAAGTGTGTCTTGCCTAGAGTCAAGCATGGTGGTTGGAGTGTCATGGTCTGGGGCTGCATGAGTGCTGCCAGCACTGGGGATCTACAGTTCATTGAATTCTAACATGTACTGTGACATACTGAAGCAGAGCATGATCCCCTCCCTTCATAAACTGGGCCGCAGGGCAGTACTGCAACATGATAACGACCCCAAACACACCTCCGAACAACCACTGGCTTGCTAAAGAAGCTGAGGGTAAAGGTTATGGACTGGCCAAGCATGTCACCAGTCTTAAACCCTATTGAGCATCTTTGGGGCATCCTCAAACGGGAGATGGAGGAGCGCAAGGACTCTAATATCCACCAGCTCCTTGATGTCGTTCCAGTTGCAACCTGGGAAGCTCTACTGAACTACATGCCCAAGAGGGTTAAGGCAGCGCTAGAAAATAATGATGGCAAAACAAAAAATGTACACTTTGGGCCCAATTTGGACATTTTTTCTTAGGGGTGTACTCACTTTTGTTGCCAACAGTTTAGACATTAATGGCTGTGTGTCGAGTTATTTTGAGGGGACAGTAAATTTACACTGTTATACAAGCTGTACACTGACTACTTGACATTGTATCAAAGTGTCATTTATTCAGTGTTGTCGCATGGAAAGATATAATGAAATATTTGAAGAAATGTTAGGGGTGTACTCACTTTTGTGAGATACTGTATATACTGTGTATATGTAGTAGCACTGAAACATTCACTAACTATAAGTGGATCTATGGATTTTCATGGAAATTAATTTTTGTTACATTCGGCCTGGAGATTTTTTCTCCCATCATAGGCTGGGTTTGCTTACGTCTGATGGGAGGAGTAAAAATGGCATAATTAAGGGATATTGTTTGACGGGGTGAACTCGCAGGCTAGGCCTTTCTAGTAACTAATCAGTTAGTATGACAGTTATCAGACAGACTTATTTGACACCCAAAATGGTATAACATGGATTGTTATAATGGATTCATATATTTCATACGTTTCTATAGTAACTTGTTAATCAAGCAATGGTCCGTCATCTCTCAGTGGAGGTCTACACACCACCTGAAGCCAAGCCTTGATCAGACAGAGCTGTGATCGTTCCAGGGAATGCATCTCCCATCCACAACCTTTCCATTGCCACTGAGAGTATAAGGGCCATGATAGGAAAAACAAGAGAGGATAAAGTATTTATCTCCTTGGAAAGATGTTTGATTTGAACTTCCGGGAGTAATAACTCATAAGTAAAACGTTATTCAAACACAAACAATGCATCATTGAAATCAGAAATCTTTATCTGAAGTGGCCCTAATACTCTTCACTATTGGTGCTCTCGCTTGACCACTGATTGGGGTGACTGCATGTGCCATTTAACCTATGCAGCTTATCCAGAATGCTGCCCTTTTACTTACCAATTTCTCCCACACCACACTGTTCCTCTGTAGCTAGCTACCGTCGGCTTCTCAAATGCAATTCTAGACACTGGTACTTGTCCACCGTGTTACAAATGGCTCAGGTCCTATGTCCCGCATACTCTGCTACACCTGACTTGCTAATGGCTCCCTCATCGACATCTAGATGGCAGAAACTCTAAACCTTTGACGTTCTTGTGGCACTGAAGGAAAAGTCAGGGTATGAGTCGGTTGGCTTAATTCTCTGGGGACAATGAAGGTCTGCACAACAACCTACAGACATGGTTATATTGCTTTTGATCATCATACATCAATCACTTTGATTGTATTACTGTCGAGTAGGGGTGGGAATTGATAAGAATTTAACGATGCTGATTCCGATTCTGCTTCTTATATATTTGGTTGTTGTGTTACCTGATTATTACTGAGGGGTATGAGAACACATTTCTTAACAAAATTAGTTTTATTTATTTTTTCATATTAATATTATTGACCTTTTTAACATCTATGGTGTTACCGGTCAATTACGACCCATAAATATTTATTTCAGAAAAGAGCAAAAAAACTTTTATTTCAGCATTATACAAACACACAATGAAAACCAGAACAAGTCACAACACAAAATATAGATTTGTAAGGTCAAATAAACAACAACCAATCAACAAATCAAACTAATCGAAATCAATTACTAGCTCCAAAACTAGTAAAAAGAAACAGAGTAAAAGTCTCTGTGTGCATGTGTATGTGTGTGTGTACAGACTTTTAGTGTTCTTTGCAGAGATATTTCTTGCAGGTAAAGCACAATCCGTTTATCTTTCTGTCCTTAGTGCTTCAGCAGACCTGACACCTCTTATTTTTAGAATCATGTGGCCATTTTCACCAAAAACATGATCCAGAACTTGGCTCACTGTATATCTCCTCATTTTTGAATACTGCAAATAGGAGATGTGCACTCTGCAAGTCACTAACTCTATACTGAATTGACTTCACATGTCTGGATATGCCCTTCTGTTTGTTTCGCTTTTATGCAGGTATAAGGGCAAAAAAAGTCAAAATGAGAACCTCCCCAGAGCTCACATGATTGGTAGAGGAGCTAACTGTCATTGTGTTGGCTGACAGTGCACTTAAGATTTCAGTTTTGGCTCTAGTTATTGTTTTTTACATCTTATTCTATAACCGGGTCGAAAACGACCCTAACACCACCAGTGTTATAATTTCCACCAGAGCATTTTATAATTAAGTGAAACATTTTTTATTTTTTTTATTTTGTTGAAATAGAGGTTCCTGACAAAGTCAAGAAATTTTGAAGCAATAAACAAAATGTATGTGGTTCTTTTATGCATTTGAAAACCCAAACTGGTCGGTGGCGACCCTAACACGAGAGGAAGGTTAAATATCTGATCAGAAGTGTGTCTAGTGTGTGCAAAGATTATAAAGAGTACTTTAGGATTAGGAAATTGTCAATTTTCACATCAATTGGTCCGGACAAAAAGCCCAAATGCCATTATTTTCTCTAAAAACTAAAAACACAGACTGAAAACAGTCAAGGAAGAGCTTGTGCCTTTTGGAATATTAACTGTGCTCATTTGCATTCAACTTGAAACAAAATTCAACTGACATAAAAAATACAAAGAAGTCTTCTGTAAATAATAATAATAATAATAATAATAATAATAATTGATAGGATTTATATAGCGCTTTATTCCCTAAGGACTCACAAAAAGATAAGAACTATCAACTTTGGCAAATTAACCATTTGTTTGCAGAAAAAATATCATGTATGCCCTCTCAGGAAGGATACGAGATATTTTATGTACATGCTGTTCTAATGTGCAGCGCGCTGTTTATTAATATAACGGCCCGTCATCAGACACATTTGCACATCGGTCGCTCCTCAAGTTATCCAATAATTTTTTTTGTATGGGCAGAGATCATTATTTTAAGTGTGTAGTTACAAAGTTTCATGTTTAACTTTAGTGTAGGCTACTGTTTCCTTAACACCGGACCGCCGTGTTCCGCTAAAGGGTGCATTAGAACAGCTGATTATTATTAATATAACGGCCTGTCATCAGACATATGTGCCGGATGGTTTTTGCACATCGATCGCTCCATCAAGTTATCCAAGTCAGTGCTTTTTGTATGGGCAGAGATCGTTATTTTAAGTGTGTCTTTATGAAGTTTATTGTTAAACTTAAGTGTAGACTATTGTTTCCTTATCACCGGACCGCCGAGTTCCGCTGTATGTTGTTTTGGGTTTGTCTCCAACTGCCGTGCGTAAAGGCAGCATTATAACAGCTGACGGGAGGAAAAAAAACAAACCAGCTGACGAACGTGAGTAGTAAACACTGAGGGGCTTAAGGCAGCGGTCAAGAAAACCTTTTTGCTTCGCTTTATGCTGCTCTCACCTTTTTATCTCTCTCCCTCTTTTATTAGCCCACACATATGCCTACACACACGATAATTCTTAAACATTTTAAGTCCAATGGGCAATTCTGTAGTCGACTAGACAGGCAGTGGACATTTAAACGATTAATCGCTAGGATCGCCGTCTGCTCGCTTGCGCTCGTGCTTGTGCACGTGTCATTTGACGAAATGGAAACTTTACAATTGTTGCAAGTGGCCGTATTGTCGTCTTTTCAAGTGAAAAACAACCAACATTTAGAGAGATTCTGTCTCAACGCCATGTTTGCTGTGTTCTGAACCAAAACAACGCAGCATGAGTGTCAGGTCATGACGCATTTGCAATGAGCGGAATCGTTAAGCAGGCATGTTAACGATTCCAAGGAATTGGTTGACTCGGCACCGTTTCTGAAGAGGAACCGGGTCTCGATTCCCATCCCTACTGTCGAGTACAGACTATACTGTCCATGTTACACAGTTTAATCTAGTGACAGTACTCAGATGTCATGTTCATGTCACATCATATTTTCTTACCCGAGCTGCCGACTGGGAAAAACATTTCACATCAACTTCCTACTAATAATGAAAAGCAGCATTGTGAGATTTTCTGCAGGCTGTGATGTCTCTGAAAAGAATCACAAATTGTTCCGATTGTGTAAGGCTGTCACAACACATTGCATTCAGCGACGGTAGCAGTCCTAGGCAATTGCAATCAACATGAATGTTTGTTTCATGTTTATACCAACATACAAGAGCAAATGTATAGAATTGAACGCTTTCACTTTACACATCCTGATTTGCCATAGACAGCTGACACACCATGACGTGTTGTAACTGAAATGTAATGGGCATGGCCACGGCTATTTTTTAAGGTTAGTAAATGCAGTGTGTGTATTAATTTACGTTGCGTTGAAAAGGCTTTTTTGATCCCATTTTTTGGGTGCAGTTATTGAAGGTTTAGTGTGTGCTGGAGAGCTTCCAAACGCTCATGAAGTTTTGAACACATTAAATTGTTATGATGGAAAAAACTGTTGGAAAATAAGATTCTGGTTCAAAGTAGCCTTATTTATGTCTTAACAAGTCGCTTTGGTTCCCACTTTCTCTTATCAGGGCTGAGGAAATGAGGTTTGTGATGTTTGTGAACATTGCCTATACCCTCAAACACTCTTTGAATTATACATTTTAATCCCAAGGTTTAGTGAAAGAATGGTATTATGCACTGTTTTTGATTACATGTTTTTTTGTTATTAAGTGCTTTGTGTTGCTGCCTATTGCTGTTATTGACAATGCATATTCCAGCCTATAATGAAATGAACTAGGACTATAGATTGGATGAAATGTTAATGATCCCTGTGAAGAAATGTAGAATACCCCTAAGTCACACTAGGTGAGATGACAGTCAGGAGAGCTGCTCATCAATAACCTGCTTCTAATTTCCTTGGAGCGATGTTCCAGGAGGATGGGAGGGACCACGATTACCGCTCTGCCTCAGTGCACAGCAGACCCAGAGGGACCAACCCATTAACAGAGATCTGTTTATTCTGCCTCACCTCAATCTCAACTGCACACCTCCTGACTGATCTCAGCCATGTTTAACAACTACCTGCCTTATCACATGTACACACAGACAGAAGGCAGCACAGTGGAATCAGTCAAGCACAGAACCTTTGTCAATTGCTGCAGAAATAATTGGAAATAAGACATTTAGAAAACACTTCAATTGATATGCCACACAACCCAAGTGCAGGTGGAAGGCTAGATATTTTAGAATTGGTGAAGATTGCATCTGTTCTCAGATTATCATCTGTGATCTGTTGAATAACCTTCCTCACTGATTCACCACCTAATCATTTTGCTTGGCATAGCATAGCATGTCTGTTAACAGGTGAACTTGTCAATAGACTCCATATTTCTAATTAAAGCTAAAATAATTCACACAAATTCTACTGTATGTTGACACATTCATTGGAGTCATAAGGGCCCAGTCTCTTAAAAATTCCATTTATGTGCTACTAATTTGCTACAGCAAGTACCTTTTTGAAGGACATGCGATTTTATCGCTGCCAAAATACACTATTTTCAGAGAAAATAAAAAGCATGGATAAACTGTATATGCTTATATTAAGGTACTCAGAGAACTTGGCTAAGATTATTGAAAATGTTTGAAGCAATTTAAAGTGCTCAATTAACACTCACCTGACCTGACCTCAAAATATTTCCCCAACTTTGACAAAAGTGCCTGTTGTCCAAATACGACCACAGCATACAAAGTCCTGAGGTTTTGCGTGTGTCGGGTAAAAAGACTCCGGATCAGGTAGAGTGAAAAAAAATTAAATATAAAATTAAATAAAAAATAAAATTAATGATGGCTCAATTCCGTTTAGCTACTAGTTTAATTTTTGAATTGTGTTATTGTGCATTCTGGCTCACTGTCACCCTGTCTCAACACTTGAGTAGAACAGTTATTGTTATAAGTAAAACAAGTGTCAAGTCAAAATGTCTGCTGTGAATAAGACCTATTGGTGAAAATAAACTATCCACTCACTTGACGCCAACACGCCAAGAGGTGTTTATTTATATTTATAAATCAGATTTTCTTCTTGCAGAAGCTGTATGTCCAACTGGATTTCATGACCTGGTAATAAAACAGGAATCCGCTGTCATTTCAATATCTAGGCAAAGTTGTCACCCTATTGTTTGGCAATGCTCCAGTAGGATATTTACAGTAAATAAGAGCATGTGTTTCTGCGCTGTGACAGCAGCAGGCTCCTGAAATAATATGCTCAGTTCCAGTCTTATCTGAGTCTGTGCTCAACTCTATTCACTCCTGTCACTGGCTAAAAACATGCTGCTAGCAGTCATGGGCTGGGTTGGAGTGATTAAGCATACACAAAATGAGTTTTCAAGTTGAAAGGAGACCCGCTCCTTCTCCTATTCGTAGAGCAGTGCATATAAAGTACTGCAGACAAAACTGACCAGCTTTCGAAAGCATATCATGAGATGAGAAATGCATTTGGTAGATAAAATTAATATATCCACAAGCTAATGCTTCAAGAAAAAAAGCACATACTATATCTGTAAATGTTCTTCTTGGCTTTACATGTTAACTGATTAATTGTTTGTATATTGAATATTTCATAGAGCTCTTGGAAAATGGGTGCCACATGTTGAAAACACACAGACTGCTCATTGTCAAAGGGTAATAGGAAACCAGGAGAAATGTTCTGCTCCAAAATAGGACGTTTACCATGTGACCCATATCCCCAACTTCCTTTTACATTCATTATCTCACTACATGTCAAACACAGCCAGAAGCGGCGGCAAAGAAGCCATTAAGCCTTATCTATTATTGAACAGTCAAAGTCCTTCTAATGGCTGGAAAGCGCTGACACCATGATTCTCTCATAGTCATATGATTTACAGTCGGCCCCTGCTTCAAAAGACAATAAACACACACACGCACACACAAAGACGCTAAGTCGAATAAAATTCACAAAATTTACATCATAGCTGTTAATCTATACGCCAAGAGCAGTCATTGGTCTGACGTAATCTCTTCTCTCTGTTGTTTTTGCATTGTGAGTTGCCTAGTAAGAGTTGCATAGCAATGTGACAACTCTGCCTGCCCCCCTCTGGATATTTCTATCCTACGCGCTGCAGTAGTGACATTATTATTTCATGTGGATAAAGACATTGAGAAGACAGAGATGGCTGCTGCCCTTTCGCTGATAACTACAAAGGATGCGATGAAGTTCCACTGCCTGCTCTAATATGCGTCTGTGGGTTCACTGCGTTAATGTGACCATTCAGAGGAAACATTCTCACACCTCTATCGGCGGCATTATATTTCCTGACCATTTAGGCTGACAGGCAGTGGCGCTTTGAGAGAGTCGGCAGAAGTCCCCCACTCATAAAAAAAGACCTTTGCAGTGGCACCCACAAGTTAAAAAGGTCAGTACTAGCCCTCTTATTTAGGTTGAGTTTCTTTTACTTATTTTTTTACAGGCTATAAATTCTGACAATTGCTTGTGTCAGTTATGGTCTGACGAGGATAGTCTTTTTGTGATTCCAGTTGAGAAAAGGTCCATTTAGAAGTGTGTTTTGGAACTTAGGATCATATAACATGATCTTCATCAACAGATCCAGTTTGCTCAGTTGTCACAGGATTGTATGATCGTTTCCGTGGCAACATGCCAAAAATTTAGACAAATTGGTCTGCCTTGTTACTTTTACAAGTTCTTCATTTAAGTTTGAGGACAGGCCTGCCCTTACAGATAAATAACCAGCTTATTAAATGCTGGGATAGTACCTATAGGTCTTACCATGTAGCTAATGAGCATGCAATACTAAACGTGCTGTGTAATGCTTGTAAAAAGTCCTGACTGGTGTATGGTGAGAGCTAATCAGGGTCTTTCCATGCTCTGACAACCATGTGTTGTTCCCTACAAAAATTACAATGCTGAGTATTGGTGAGTTGAACAGAAACACACAATATGTCAAAATGCAATCACCAAATGATGGTTCCTCTTGGTTGCCTCTGCCAAACAAATCACATTGTGTATTTGTATGCAAATGCTGGTTAGTTGCAATCCTGCTTCTGGCATAATTATCATCTGTGTTGGAATGGTAATATTTGTTACCATGCTGCTAGAATTTGTGTCATTGGGTAGAAGGTAAGACTCACTGTGTAACAAAACATTGATAATCGCCATTTATTATAAATAATGCAGACGTTCCTCATAATCAACCTGTTTACTAATGCATACGCAATAAGCTGCAAAGTTTGAGAGACTGTAGAATTATTTATTAAGTGGGTAT
Source organism: Ammodytes marinus (assembly GCF_949987685.1). Taxonomy (NCBI): domain Eukaryota; kingdom Metazoa; phylum Chordata; class Actinopteri; order Uranoscopiformes; family Ammodytidae; genus Ammodytes; species Ammodytes marinus. Next base: position 15,593,150 of record NC_137217.1, on the reverse strand, counting down.
GTTGTGCTTAATGTTATATTTTTCCTATTTTGTTGACTGTTGGAACATGTTAATGAATCGTCCTGCTATGTCAAATAACCATTTCTATAAAATATTATTCTACACTTAAAAAATCAAAACCTCTAATACCAACTTTTTTATTTTTGTATACAATTGTTCACAGAACGTCAGGTGAAAATGAAGTAGCCTACCACAAGTTGTGTGTGTACCCCACATAATACGCTTAGCTGATTAGCTTTGCTTAACTCAAATACTGCAAACAGAGATATGTAAAAGTGTCAAATTGCCGATTATGAGAGGGTTATGTGCCAGACCATTTCTTGGATAATAAATAAGATAGCATGATAATTAGTAAGCTTTACAGGTGGTGGTGGTAGGAAGATATTGTTACAGTTGGACAAGGCCATGGTAGCTGTTCCCCCATTTTTACAGACTAAGTTATTTGATAACTGGCTAATAGAATAAGCTTACAATTTCACCTTATGTGGAATTGTTATCAGTCTTCTCGTATAACTCTCAATAAGAACGACAATTTCCCAAAAATTCGAACTATTCCTTTAAAGTGTCACCCAAATTAAATATTATTTTGAATACTTTACAATATACTAGTTGGATATCCAGACTGTCTACAGTATGCTATAGTAACATGTTTTTATTAGGACAACAGTCTGCTGCCTAGGCTTTCTAAGACAAAACCACCATCAAGTTCTGCCTCAGTCATTAATGAGTTGACTCCCAGATCAATTCTTATCGACTGAAGTCCTCCATTATTGGCTTGTAAGACATTACTGTTGTACCATTATACCTTAATTATATTGAAGGCAGAACACTGCTGGTGCAGCTCCCTCTTTAGAACAGTACAAAATCAGACAAGGTGCTTATCATCTTTTCTAACCCACACATGGCCCGGGGTGTTGCTGGCTTTACTGTTGCATTTTAATGGATTCATTAGAAAACAACAGTGACTCATTTGTTGAAGGTAGAGCATGGTTGCATAATGTCAAGGGAATGGAAAATAAATATTCATTATTCTCGTTGAGAATTAAAAACTTTTAAGGTCAGAGATGAAGTATTACTGTCTTTTACAGTTAGTGGTTTGGAGAGAGCGGATTAAAATTAGATCTTTGCCTTATACCTGCTGGAAATATGTTCAGGATAAGGTAATACACACATTCAATTCACCATTGGACTGATGGCCTCATGTGCAATGTTGGCATCATCGCAGCATTATATCCTTGTCTCAAAATGATCTATTCAAACAAAGCCTCCGACTACTGGAGGTTTATTTTCAGCAGGAAAGTATTACATTTCTGCATTAATCGCTTAGTTTTACTGAACACTTGTTCTCAAATCACTGAATGTTGAATTTTTTTCCAAGATGGCTTATCTGAAAGTAGACACAAAAGGTCTCTTTTGTGAGCCTGTACCTTCTCAGTGCACATTCTACAGCTGTACACTAGCTTTATGCCACACTTAATGGCAGGTACAGTAGCAGGTTTGACTACCATCGTGACTTCGATAAAAGCTGTGTTCTCTTGGGGCGCTCCGGTGGCGTAGTGGATAGAGCGCTTATCATATTGGCTCCGGCCTTCGTTGCAGTGGTCACGGGTTCAAATCCGACCCGTGGACCTTTACTGCAGGTCATCCCCCCTCTCTCTCTCTGTCTCCCCATTTCAACTCTCTACTGTCTAATAAAGCTTGAAAATGCCAAAAAAAAAAAATTAAAAAAAGCTGTGTTCTCCTGCTTCCCTAAGGAGCTAGCTTTCTCACTGCCCGGTATAGTGTGACAGTAGGATGTCAACGCTGATCCTTTCGCATATCTGACAAAACCCACTTTTTTGCTTCAGGTTATCATAACTATTGACTCTATTGTTGGCTGGTTAAATGTTGAGACCTCTACATACTGTGTCTCTCGAAGCCATTTGTGTTTGGTTTAAGCATTTTTCAGATGATGCAGATCATTTGACATTTTGCTGGTTGGTTATTATTTTTGAAGACTACAAAGCCTTTTTCATCATTATTTTGTATACTCTACTTAAGCCATTGTTTAAATTTCCACCAATGCATTTCCACAATGAGATTTTATTGATTGAATTATATTCTCTCAAACTTGTTGGCAGTTAGATGATAATTAAAAGTCCACAATGTGTTGACCATGCTAATATCTATACCTAATACTGCCTTTTGTTGTAGGGAGAAAACTATGGGATTATGCGGATACTCTGTACCTATGAGTTGATGGCAGATCTGTTTGGAGGTCAGAGCTTGAAGATGGAAGGGGTAACATGGAGGGAGAGGGCGCTGGTCCTTCCTGTCAGAGATAAAACAGCAAAGAATGCTGGGGCCAGATGGCAGGAGAAGAGAAAAGAGCAAATGATCTGATATACCAGGGGCTTTGAATTCTCTGTGAATGCCAGCAGGGAATAAACAAGATACTGTATTATTCTGACACATTGGATGAAGGGCTAACACTTTAACCTTTACCTTTTTTGCCAAAGTTGGTGGAGGCAGGGGGTTACTTTTTGTGCTGTGATATTTCAGCATGTGCTACGGTACATAAAAGAACATTATACATTTTGGCTATTTCAAACAATAGGAAATGTACTAGTAAAACAAATCATTACATTGACGTATGACTTCCACATATATTATGTGCAAAATATTATCATTGTAAAAAATGTGCAAAATCATTTTCTGATGCACAGATATGGGCAGAGATTTGTGTCAGTAGAACTTGAATTTGAATTGATCGACTTGAATATGAATTGATCAACCTGCATTTGAATTATTGATACTTGAATTCGAATTTATACACTTGAATATGAATTATCCATTTGAATTTGAATTAATTATACTTGAATCTGAATTTTCTCTACTTGAATCTGAATCAGTTAATACAAGTTCAAAATTCAAGTTTTCAAATTCAAGTAGAAAAAATTCAAATTCAAGTAGAGAAAATTCAGATTCGAGTAGAGATGTGCACATCCGGGTTCTTTGAGGAAGAGCAATCGAGTGCAGATCTCTGATCCTAGGCTACAGCGTCCGGGCGGTGACCGTTATTTAACGTTCAGGAAATATAAAGTCATAAATTAGTTTGTTTAATCATCGTCTGTGTTTTTGACCTCTTGTTTTATAATCGAAGTATCTTTTAGAACACTAATCACGTTTCAGTAATTAAAGTTAAGTTATTAATTACGTTATAATATCGCCAATAGGCTATATCAATGAAAACAGACGGTCAAACAGCGTCCAAATGAGCTAAAATCCTAAATACAATAAACATGGCAAACTTATTTTTAGGTAAGCTAATTGATTATTTATTCATTTCTTCACACGTTTACATGTTTAGAGGTGAAGGATCCCTCCGACGCTCTCTGTCCGGCTTATCAGTTGAGCTGGACAAGCAAACGTAAAATCATCAGGAAATGATAAAAACATCCCGATGGAAATTTCTATGGAGTGATTTTGCTTCAACTGTCCTACAGGGTTACGTTGTGGCAGTGACACTCTTTCTTCAGTCGGAGCTGCAGCGTAAAGTGAAAACAAACTCAGAGTAGGCCAAATCACCTATCCAGTAGACCCACGGCGTATGTTGCAGCAGAAACTGTTAGTTTCCACTAACTCAGAGCGAACAAACTCTGGGTTGCCTCAAAACCACCTGAAACAGGCCCCAGTTCTTCAGACAAAGTAGCCTATGAATACTGGCATTGTGAGTTTAAAAAAAAATAGGCCTACTAAAAACGATGCCCTTTGAAACACATAGGCCTAGGCCTAATTTATTTTAACTGTTCGCGATCTGACAACTGTAGGCTACGTGCAGTCATTCATAAACGCTTAGGCTACAATAAATAAGAGATGAATATAAATGGGACGTTGGAAGTAATAGGGGTGCGGCCGCACCCCCTCTTCGCCCCCCTACACTTTGCCCTGTGCTCCCGCGATTGCTCTGTAAACAGTCTCATAGCCTATGTCCTCTTTCCCATCTCCTGCTCCCTCACATCAACTTGACAGAGCATAAATATGTATACACTATAATATATATATAGCGTATAGGCTATATAGGCCTACTGTATAGGCTACAGTATATGCCCGTCGCATTTCTTCTCCGTGCCCAGGACAAGATTACGTTAGTGCCCCGCCTTCCCATGCGCACTTCGGTAGAGTCAGAGTGCTGAGGGGTGCGCACTAATGAGCATCAGGTTATCATTACAAATCCAGGTTAATGGCACAAAGCAGTAGCCTAGATAACTTCAACATAGTCACTATACGTTCCCTCTGTCTGCTAAGCGCAGGGGGGAGAGAGAGAGAAAGAGAGAGGATGCAATGTTCACCTGCGCACCTGCTCCTCCAAGGAGAGATGACAGCGAGAGCGATCACAGCGGGGCACAATAATAAAGTCACACATCAGAGTTCGGTCTATTCGCACTAGGTACTGTTCATTTGCACTGAAGAAAGGTGTTTGGTGAATACAAATTCACCAGAATGCAGGAAATTAAGCATAATGCTCCAAAAAAACTGCTGAGTGCTGTCTGATAAGCCGGACAGAGAGCGTCGGAGGAATCCTTCGCCTCTAAACATGTAAACGTGTGAAGAAATGAATAAATAATCAATTAGCTTACCTAAAAATAAGTTTGCCATGTTACTGTTTATTGTATTTAGGATTTTAGCTAATTTGGAAGCTGTTTGACCGTCTGTTTTCATTGATATAGCCTATTGGCGATATTATAACTTAATTAATAACTTAACTTTAACTACTGAGACGTGATTAGTGTTCTAAAAGATACTTCGATTATAAAACAAGAGGTCAAAAACACAGACGATGATTAAACAAACTAATTTATGACTTTATATTTCCTGAACGTTAAATAACGGTCACCGCCCGGACGCTGTAGCCTAGGATCAGAGATCTGCACTCGATTGCTCTTCCTCAAAGAACCCGGATGTGCACATCTCTACTCGAATCTGAATTTTCTCTACTTGAATCTGAATTTTTTCTACTTGAATTTGAATTTGAAAACTTGAATTTTGAACTTGTATTAACTGATTCAGATTCAAGTAGAGAAAATTCAGATTCAAGTAGCCTATAATTAATTCAAATTCAAATGGATAATTCATATTCAAGTGTATAAATTCGAATTCAAGTATCAATAATTCAAATGCAGGTTGATCAATTCATATTCAAGTCGATCAATTCAAATTCAAGTTCTACTGACACAAATCTCTGCCCATACACAGATTACAGATTCAGATCCACAAATGCATTCTTCTTCCATTTTTTCCATAAACTTCCACAGATTATTCAAGAACAAATGCATGGTAAAACTTGGATTTACAGTTTGTGACTTTGTCATATGGCATTTATCTGCTCAGATCCCACAGCAGATTTCTTGCTCTCCTCTCCCCTCCTGTCATGTTGATGGTCCCTGCTGGTGTCTGACAGGCGGCACAGCTTGGTGTTTGACCTCTGAGAATGTTCCTTGTATGCGTGAGTGTCAGCTGACAGCAGCTTAATGCCAGTGTGAAAGGCCTTCCTTTTTTTTTTTTTTTTTTTTACCTTTATTTATACAGGTAAATCCCATTGAGTCCGAAGACTCTTTTACAAGGGAGACCTGTTCCCCTGTGGAGGGGAAAGAGGGAGTGAGAGAGGGGTGGACTGCTACTTCACTGTTCCCTACCAAAGCAGCTAGCAGCAGGCTATTCCGCTGTCAGAGAAACCTCTGCACACGAACCAAATTAATTTATTAAAATGTCATCCTCTGTTAATCATCGACTTGGAGCACAACCCACCTGTGTTTTTTAAGGTCGAAATTGTCTCTTTGTCTCTCTGGCTAGTCACCTCTGTTGTGCTGCATGAGGAATAAAGCCACTGGAATAAATAATAAATTAATAAATAATAATAGAGGAAATGGGAATGAAATGTCATTGTGGCAGCAGTTTTCTCTTCGACCTTAAGTCCATGTTTAGAACCATAATAACCTGTCCAAGTGTTTACAAAGTACTGAAACTGACTTTCCAAGGTGCAGCTGTAATGGATGTTTTCACGTACAAAAAAAGGGTTTAGAAATATATACATTTGTAATTATTGTTTACAGCAAAGTTTTCTTAATACATTTTAAACATGGTAGGGGAGAGTGGCCTAAGTTGTGCATTTTGGAAGTTGTTCCACCCCTTGTTTCTAGAAAACCGTGGAAGAAATTGGAAATGTGACCACATATTTAAGAAGAGCCATCCATTTGACTCATCCTGTAAAGAAGGGAGACACAAGGAATAAGATATAAGCACATTTAAGCTCAAAAAACTGTGTTTTGCCTTTCAAAGTAAAATTTCCATGATCAAGGTTTTTTGATTATTGTGTCTAAACAATTATAGACAAGTTTGAAAACATTTGACACATGTTTTAGTGCTTTGGTATGCTACATTTTGAGTCTATACAGTTAGCACGATGTCAGCCCTAAACTGCTGCATCATGCTTATTATCCAAAATTCTGGGGATGGGGTGATTTGTGCCAAAGGGCCTGGGTGAGTTATAAGTAAGTAAGTAAGTAACATGTATTTATAAAAGCACATTTATGACAGTTTGCACTGTCCAAAGTGCTGTACATAGTGCATTCAGTAGGTAAACAATGAAGGTAAAATAACAATAACCGAAATAAAAGACGTAAAGCCCATACATCCACATAAACACAGATAGTAGTGCAGAGGTAAGATAGTTAATGGGGAGGAAACACCAGGGTGTACATATGGGTGTTGAGCCTTGATTTAAAGGCAGAAATGTAGGGGAATCCCATTTGTCAGGTGGCAGTTGGTTCCACAAGCACGGAGCAACTAGTGCAAAGTACATTTCTGAGAGTTGTGCCAGTGGCATGGCTGTATACGCTGGTCACCAAAAGAAAGTGATTGTCTACAGTAGCTCAGAAGAGAGTGACATCTCAATTCCACTTAACGACACCACTGATGAGAGTTCAGATGGCCAGAAAGATGATGATGGTGACTTTGTCATTGTGAGCTTTGCAGGTAAAACCATTAGATCTGCTAGGCCTTGTTTAAGAAAATTGTCCTTCAATCTTTGTCAACTATTTACTTTAAATAAACCTTAAATAAGTAATTGTCTAATGGATTTGTCTTGCATTACAGTTTATGAGATATATAGCAATGGCACAATTCACCCCATGGTATTCTCTCCAACTGCAAAACCTACACCACACCGGGGGCAAGTTGTGCATCAAGACAACTTTTTTTCCGAAAGCTATATTTCTTCAACAGTTTATTCCAGATCCAAAGTTTTTATTGCCAGGGACACTGAAATATATGTACATATTTGAGTTGGAGACTTTACTGTCAAGGCCTTACTTTAAAGTCACTTTGAGTGAAAAGTTGCACAACTTAGGCCACTCTCCCCTATAACATAATTTGATTTAAAAAAAAATACTGTAACTATATTCAAAATATGTAAATAAGGTAGGGGAGAACGGGGTAATCTGAGCCACTTTTTACATTTGCTCCCCTCTAAGCGAGCTAAAATGATTCATCACTCAAATTTACACATTTCCCATTAATTCAGGATGTTTCCTAGAAATGGGCATTAGCAGAATTTTTTCAAGACAAAGGGCAGTGAAAATATGATTGTTTTAAAAAAAGTTGTCATGTGGCTCACTTTACCCCAGCTGTGGGGTAAACTGATCCACTTACTTTTTCCGCTCTGAAACTACCATAACAACACATATTGTAACAGTAAGAATCCTGAAAGCTAGGCACACATTCCAGAACTAATGTCGGACTAGTAAAAGAATGATGGGGTTTGGTCAATTAAGCAAAGCAAATTTTCTAAACACTTGAAAGTAACTCTGAACAAAATCAAATACAACATATTATAATTCAAAAGGTTTTAATAAGATTAAAATTAAAGATAGAACCAGTTAGATTAGAACACAGTCTGGGGGTCAGAACACAGGACCCTTAGAGCCAGCTAGTGTCTGGGGGTCAAAGCATAGGAAAATCAGAACCAGCGAGAACAGCCTGGGACTCAGAACACAGGAGAAGACCCAACTGGATTATAACATCAGCCTGTCATACTCTACAACTAGGCCTACTCTACATTCCAGCCCTGAAGGTTACAGGGAAAGACGAGAAGGTGCTCTTTCCGTGTGGTTGCCCCAGGTCGTCTTCCTGGTGTATTTCCTTGGCATGATGGCTTTTCTACAATGTGTATGACATTAAAATAAAACATATGTCATGTAATATTACATAAAAATATGTTTAAGACTAAACCTAACGTGTGCCTCATGGTGGGGGAAAGTGAGACAGTGGCTCACTTTCCCCCACAGCATTTGGCTCACTTTCCCCCACCACCACAATTTGTGAAAAAACTACCTCTCTTAGCATTTCAGTCTAATCTTCAGTTATCAGCATCACATGGTTTCATATGTTATGGTAGTTCATCAACACGTATGATAGAAGTTTTTCTACGTGAATACATTTGCTTTGGCACAACAGTTGATTAAGTTGACAGCAAGAACATTTACTTTTACATGCAAAATACCTATTTTGGTGAAAAAAAAACATGCTTACCACAGCACCATGAGGTCCTCTCTTTCAGGGCCATGGGGAAATGAGAGGGGCTTGAAAACGTATATTTCACATGACCACAAATGTTTTCCGTTGCCTGGATACAGGGGGTGGCTCACATTACCCGATGCCTCAGATTCCCCCGTTCTCCCCTATTACATAACCGCAAACACATTTTATTTATGCAAACTTTGCTAAAATCATGTATCACAAAATAACTAAAACGATTATGTAAAAATAAATAAAGATCTTTTGAATCTTATGCCTATACTGTGATTGCTAAATCCTGTTGCATTTTATACATTCCTCTTTTTATAGAAATAAGTTAGGTTCACAGTATTAATCTGAAAACCAACATCACTTGCAATTTGCCAGGGTGGAAAGATCAAAGTATTATTTTGCTCCAGTGGAAATGGCTTGAAAATAAAAAAGCAAATGCAAGGTGATTGCTGCTCAAGCCCTATAGATGTGAGTGATTTAAATCCCCTATTATTTTCCATTACAATGGGGGCAGTGTAGCAGGCTGTCTGCAGCCGCCAGGCCTCCACCCAGCAAGTCCCACTCCCACATAGTTCCAGGAGGAACATCTGAGGTCTATTCAGGGAACAACCTGCAGTCCTGATTGCTGAAAGCCAATGTGACTTCACCGCAATTTGTATCCACTATATCAGAATGCAAGCACCGGAGGTTGATAAATGTGGCAGGACGCATTGATGCTGCTGTCCTCAGGTTCCCCTTCTCATCAGTAACATGTTTTTGTAACACTGCTGGTAGACCCTGAGGCATCTAAACGCTATTTAAATCATGAGCTATTGCTAGAGAGATTATTTGTAATTAATCAACAGTGATTAACAGGCTGCCACCAGATATCCTTTTCTGTGGAATGTTGGATGCACTCATAGGCTGTAAAAGGAAAATTTCCCAGCTACGTAGGTGGGCGTCCAGAATCTGCTCCTGGTCTGTATGATACAACCACTTTGGGTATAATTCATGCTGACATAATTGCTGTTCTTCTGCTCACAGAACCTTTCAGACATTACATAGCTCTTTCAGTAATAACACAAGGAAGAAAGTGAGTTTGTTGACCTGGCTTACCTTATCATAGCTCCTTTTCATAACTGCCAACTACAACAAAGAGTTGGTGCCTGCCTGATGAATACGCAAAAGCAGGCACTGCATATGATTAGAGCCAATCCTGTTTTATGGAAATTGGGTTTAAATTGCTATACTTGCCTGTTTTCCCATTTACATTTTTGACTCAAAATGCTGTTGGTGCGTTGGAGACCACCAGCCTTATTTGACAAAACATAATATAAAAATTGATTGTGAACTGTGCATGTTTTCAGAAGTCTGCACATGTATTCAACCACTTATCGTACTTTCATAGACTTCGGCTGTAAAAACATCAATAACTGTAATCTCTCTATATATGTCAATGTCATTACGTAGAATAACAAACAGTGCTGTTTATATCTTTGTTCGTAAATTACTTTTTGACATATAATAAACCCGGTATGTTTCAAAAATAAGTGTCAGTTTTTATACTATTCCATAAAAGGTATCAATAAGGTCAGCATAACAGAAATAAATATTTGAATTGTTTTATTTCACAATAACTATTATTATTTTTCCACATACAGTAGAGGGGCAACCCCTCAACCTATTGCTTGCCCAAAAAATAATCAAGTAAAGCCATTGTCAACAAACCGCAAACCTAAAGGAAATTGCTGCCTGGATAGTGTTAGCAGGTAACTTTTTTTTTCAGTAAATGAAGTGATACATTTTTGAATCACACAAAACATAGGGAAACTGGTGAGGGAGTGCATTCTTTTTAACTGTTAGTTACCTTAACTAGTGAATTTTAGAGGTGCTGATAGGCAAATATAGATACCTTTGTTCAGAGCCAGGATGTTTCCAGTCTTATCGCTAGAGTAAGATATTGATATTCTCTTCAAACTCAGCAATATTTAACATTTGGGCTAACTAGCACATCTGTATGGAATTGAGTTTTACTTCATGCTGTGTTTAATATGTTAATTTCTTCAAGTCAGAATGTCTTGATAAAGGTATGTATAAATTGAATTACGGGAGTTGTAGACATATTATTTAAATTGTAAAAATTGGTATTGTAATGGATATATTCTTCAATATCATTCCAGCTTTCACTGAATTTGGGGAAATTTCTTTGCAGATTATATCAAGTTTCTTGTGCCTCCATCATTATGACAACATGGCAGGGGTGGGTGTAACCAGAGAAGAAATTGAGGTGAGCCATGTTGCTTACCTCAGTGAACACGGGATTGAGGCACTAAATTGATAGGACAAGATTATAGAGAAGATCCGGATAGAGATTGGTGTATTTCTGTTTACTTCAAAAAGAGTTTGGTCAACAAACACATGGTCCTTTCTCATCTCAGTGAAATAACACCCCATTCCTTTGCCTTCTATGTTTCTCTAGTCTCAATATTGACCATTTTTGGAAAAATTCCATATGCAGTGCAGGTGTATGGTATGCAGCTGAATCAAATTCTGAGAATTCTGTGAATCTCTTCCAGGGGCTCTTTAGAGACACTTCTTTGACACTGCGTTGTGTAAGACTCCCCGAGAGTATGCCTGATTCTGGCTTGAGATTAAGTCCAGAAATTCACAAGTCCAGCTGAGATAAATCCAAGACCAGATGACTTTAGCAAAATAAAATATATGTGTCTGCTGGGACTTTAAGCAGCCTGGTTATCAGGTTCTGGAGACTATGATCAGGAGATACAACCAAGGACAGTGTGAAGTGGTAGTCTCATCATCCATCGTCTCGAGTATCATCCAGATACACTGAGGTTATCTTTCAGCATCATACAGAGCCACTGTGTTGCTCCTCAGAGGGGGGAATGGTGTACGCAGTTGTGGAAGAATCTCGCTGTTCCCCGCCATGCAGCTCTGATGACTCTTTGACAAACAGGATTTTAATATTCAGCATAAACAACTCATGATGCATTCACGATTTATGACTAGCCTGGACGGATTTTTTTCTGGGAACAGTGATGGCATAATAAAGGATGACATTGATTTTCACCTCTGGTATAGTTGCAGTCCAAATAATAATTTATATTTAAAGCCTTCATAAACTCTTGTTACCAGTTGTGGTTTGCAGATCCATTGCAGTAAAGCCAATTTATTTAATGGCTCAAACATTAAACACTTCTGCTTGAGTCTGACCAGACAAGCCAGTTATTTATATTTATATTTAAGCACAGTGTATCATCAGTGTTATTGGCTGTCGATTCAAGGTTCAGGGAGTCAACGTTCATGAAAAATACTAATAATATGAAATAAAAGAGGAGGTCTGTTGCTATATGTGATGTTAAAAGTTTAAAAACAGATCAATCATCCTTGGGAATGTTTCATATTCTGCTGTAGAAAGACTCTGCCTCACTATTACTCCCCCCGTATTTTTTGTATTACATGTTCACATGATGGACATATCATTTAATTCCTGGTTAAATCTACATCATTTCTGCTAATAGTCATTAACATAATAGAAACCCACCGTGTTTTGAGTTTTTTGATTATTTAATGTCAAAGGATACATGCAAATAAATAGCAAAGTGATACTTACCAGATAATAGGCCAAATGAATGGCTGTGTGAAGCTTTCACCTAAATGGATTCATCTTCACTTTGACTGATGAGTGCACTGATGAAAAAAGCAGAGCTGGAAATAATCACGGCCATACTAACAGAGAAAGGGAAGCAATGCCTCTGTGTGCCTCGCTGTTGTGTTTTTAATGGATGCTGAATATGTATGTAGCGCCCTTTTAATTTGATTAAATGAGGTTTTCCTACATGTACAGTTTATGCTAAATTGTCACTAATGTGGGCCTGAAATGGTAATGATATTGTTGACATGTATCTGGTTAATTTGGGGAAGTTTGTGTTAGATATAGAAACGTCCTATGTTTTAAAGAGCCCTTGAACCCCTCAGTTTATTTTTATGTAATGGGTTTGGATTTATTCAGGCAGGTGTCAATCATTGTATCTGTCATTGTGGATTAACCTGTCGGATTGTCAGAGGGGCGGGAGATACAAAAAAGATTTTGTCCGTGGATGAGAGAAAAAGAAGCTGCGAGAAGAAACTGAAGAGACTATGTTATGTGGAGAAAACTTAAAGTTAACTTGAAGAACAGTTATACTACCAGTTGCAACCGGGCGTTTGCGTGAGGGTTTGTTTATTTTGTTAAAAGTGTAAACGAGCGTGTTTTAGAAGTGTGGCTTTTTGCTAAGGGGCTAACGCAAGCTGACCACGAGTGCGGGACTGTTTTGCTAGCGGTTAGCATAACCAACTGCGTGTACGGGAGAAGCCAGGACAAGGACGGACTTTGCCACGTGCTGCAGCAGAGGAGTTGGTGTTGGACCGGTTGGACCGAGCATCGAGACAGGTTCCTGATCGTGTAGCTGCCTCTTGGAAGAGGTTGCCTTTTCAAGGAGTTTACCGTGTCTTTTTGCCTGATTCGGGTGTGAGTATATGGACTTTTCTTTTGAAGAGGATTTCTGTATGAGCTCCAACAAGCGCGCCAACACTGGTACCAGTAACTGAACCTTTTCAAAAACCCCGGGGTATTAGTATAGGGTTATAAAGCTGTGTTTTTATGTGTTCATGAGTCAATCTAAATCAAAGGGAAAAAGAGAGCTGAGTTATATTGTTTAGAAATAAAACGGATTAATATTGCTCTCAAATCTTGTCTTTCCAATGTTTTTTTGTCATGTTGATTGTATTGTTTCATATTGAATAAGGGCTATAGTTATCGTTGAAATACACTGCATGGGAAATCAATGCTCATTGCCAGTATAGTTACATTAATAAACTAACCAGGCCTCTTGGCATCTTAGCCAGTCATCCTTAAGTTGTGTTTAGTGTACACCATTCCAGAAAATATATTTCGTAGCTCTCACCATTTCACAACCCATGCAGTAACTTTTATATGTTGAAGGGACATTCTATAAAAGTAATTTAGTCAAACCAGAATTGAGTGAGAGGGCTACATGTACATTCATACCTGCCTCATTCAGAAGGCGGCACAATCCTCTCTCAAATCATTTCATATTGATGAACTAAAATAATCAGCATGAGCTGGAAAATAATTTATTCTACAATGTCCTGTTAAGATTACATTTCCTAATCCCCTTCTTTTGACTGATAATTTCACAATTACAGATGAAAGATTATATTCAGTGAAAATAGGTTACCCAAAATATCGGAGGGTGTGGTTTCTCCAACGTAGGAATAATCCTTTATACCATCTCAATTTCAAATAGCGTTGTCTAATATGCAATATCTGAATATATCTGAGGGAGAAAAACCTTCAGAGAGGCAATGAGGCATACACAGTATTGAACTGCAGAAGGCAATGAACTGTATCATATGAGGTCTTTCTCCTCTTCTACAGTATCATATCTCTTCACCACATGGAAAGGGATCAACTATTATGGGGATCTATGCAGCCCACAATTTCAGTCAGAGCCGGCCTATTGGAAAAACAATTCAGTCTTAAAATGAGGTTAATTTGAGATAGGTGCATATATTCATGACCTTTTTATCTAAATAAATCAACCTTTGTTCATATCTCATTATGAGTTAATTATCTCTTCATGATGTAACAGAGGATCTTCCAGATGACATCTTAATTATGTAAATCGTCTTGGTTGGTTATCGTGATGTCACACTTGATGCTGTGCATCTATGACTTCCCTCTCAACTCACCTAACCTGCATTCTTGCAAATTACGGAGGGAGGGAGGAAAAGCAATGCAAACTCTACACAAAAATATTCAAATACCTTTTAGCTATGAGGCATCCTTGCTTTCCATGTTAAGCCTCGCAGTCTGAATATACTGTACATAGTCCAAAGGAAATGCCAAGACACATCAGGTATTTATTGTAGACAACTCGTATGAGTCACAACTTCTCACATGAGTCAAATAGAACCTAAATCATTAACCTAATTAGGCTGTGACGAAAACCACTACATGTTATTACATAAACGAGACCATTAAACCATGATAATGTGCACGATGATGAAAGTCCCCCAGTTTCTGTGAAGTTCCTCCTGATTCAGTGATCACGTTCAGGCTGTGTGGACAATTTGTTTTCACCATGATGATTGATGCTAATTCAAATGCTTCTCAAGTAAGTGCAAATGTAAAACCTTTCTTTTTTAAATCAACAGGAGTAACGAGCAATGAGTAGTTCTGTTTCTATAACTATTAGTGTTAGCACATTTTCATGTTTGTTTTTTAAAGTAGCTAGAAGGAACCTTTAAATATTTCAGAAACAGTCTAAATTTTCCTCTGGTGATCATACATTTCATGTAACAGCAAACGAGACCATCAGTGCAAAGAATGCTATTTTTATATTGATATAGTTTTTCTTAATGCCTTTGTCTTGGGTACGCTCAGCCAGGAACAACAGCTTGTGTGGTAAAAACACTGCCGCTTTCGTCCAAAGCGGCCTTAAGAATTAACACAAACTGAAAGATCAAATCTAAAAATAAAAATACAAGAATTTAGCCTTAACTTCACCATAAATTCCATAAATCCCAATGTAATTTTGTTCACTGTGATTAATGTCCCAACTTTGAATACAGTTATCCTGATCAGCTCTTTGAAATCCGCAAAATTATATCAATGTATATATTAGTGGTGGGCCGTTATCGGCGTTAACGTGCTGCGTTAACGCAAAACTCTTATCGGCGATAAAAAAAATATCGCCGTTAATCTCTTATTCCACCTCCTGTTCGGCTCAGGGGAGATGGTTCCCTCCAGGGCCGATGGCTGTTCGCCGTCAGGGTGAACCCCCTTCCGTGTGTTCTCTGGTCGGGTAATAATAGCCGGGGGCCGTTGTTGACACTTGAGGAGCCTTTATTGCAGGAGCGAAGCTTCTCTCACACACCCGCCGCTCTCTCTCTCCATCACTTGCCCACGACACACACCACCTGGCTGCAGGATCGCTAATGTAACACTCAGCGCCAAACCCCCTTCACAAATCTGTCTATTCAATGTTTACTTATGAATGTATCCATGTACGTAACTCTGACATGTACATAACTTAATTTATTGTTAATAATATGGTCTGTTTATAAATTCGGCATATGATTAAAGCATCTAAACGCCCGTAATCATGTTAAACGTTTACTGTTTTTAAGTTATTAATGCCACTCGCTCCCGTAGATACACAGCACAGGGAGGTCTTATATTCAGCCATTGCTAAAGGGAGTGTTGTATTATGGAACGGCCGCTGTGGTACGAAATTCCAGTCTCAACAACGTTTCCTACACGCAATTATAACTCTAGCGTCTACAGCCCGTTGTTTTCATGTAGTGTAACTTGTGTAATGTGTTACATTATTCAGCTGTTGCCTTGATGTCGGCTAACGCTGATGCTAATGATAACTAGCTCTCCGTCGCACAATAGACTGTAGGTTGGTGTTGCAGCCAGCTGTTAGGTGAAGCGCTGTCCCACAGGTAAAAGCCATGGACCTATAAAGCCTGTCCAATATTCACTCTAGTCCAGCTTCTTGAAAAGTTTATAAGGACTTTATTATTTATGTAAAAATTATATTTAATGTTTCACTTGAAGCACAAAAGTAATGGCTTTATTTTCTGTTATAGCCTATAGCCTACCCAACAAATTAGTTTTTTCGTTTTTTTTAAGCACAAAAAACAGTGCAATGTTGTGATTTTTAGCCTTATATCTGATTAAATTGTTAGAATATTATTTGTTCGCAATAATTAGACACTCGTTCTGATGACGAAATGAAAGCCACCTGGCTTGAGAAACACGTTCTCAAAGACTTACTTTGAGTCATTATTTAGGGAGCACACACATATTATGAATGAATTCAAATGAGACATTTTAATCTAGATTAATCTAGATTAATTCCAAAATTAATCTAGATTAATCTAGATTAAAAAAATTAATCTATGCCCACCTCTAGTATATATACAGTATATATACGTATAAGTCAATCATTGCGATTCACAATGAATTGCCAGTTAAGTCCTTTGGGTAAATGGTTCATTCTGTAGGCTGTTGATTCTGATAATAAATATGTTGCTGCTATCAATACATTTCTCATTAATACAGAAGAGAACATCACTCATAACCAGTGTTCATTAAAGATGATCCTGGCACCTTACTTTTTCTTCTGAAGTTTTTAGTTTAAGAAAATCACCTTACGTCTTTATAATTCATCAAAAAGAAGATTAAGCTTCTTTCTTGTTTTACCTCAAGGAGGAGAGATGACTTAAATCGAATAAGTTGACATCCCATTCTTTACCAAGGAGAAGGCTGCTGCCTTATGTGTCAAAACACCATGGGCTGCAAGATAAAGTTTGATGAAAATGCCTTTGATTCTATCTTAATCTGTTTGAGCTGTTGACATTTAAACAGAACGTGTTCATTAGAATATTCAGCCTGTGCACATGGTCATGTTGGTTGCTGAAATTGACATAGCATGTAAATATTCTCATTAAGGGTCAAACAACGGAAAGGACTGAGAGCATTGCTCAAAAGACAAAATAACTAATTGCTTTTCAAAGCTACACAGGCACCAAATGAAAAGGACAAATGACCATTCTCTAAACCCATCTAAAAATTTAATCATAAAACTGATATGCAATTAAAAGATCATCTCTTTAAGACCAGGAAAGGGGGAAGGTATCCTAAACGACACCAAAATCATCAAAACAAACAACAGTATCCCACAACTCCATGCCACAACATGTAAATACAATGGCTGTATCTGTGAAAAGAAACAAATCAATTAATTAATGGATTTTACATTGAACTCCTCAAAACCTCATTAGTGTGCCTCCCATAATGACATCTACATCAGACAGTACACAGCACAAACATACCAAAATAGAAAGGCTGGTACAGGCGATGGGGGGTGCCGGAAAGCTGCATGAGTATGTTTGTGATGTTGAGAGGAAGCAGGCAGACGAGTCACCCACAATCTCCCAGCCAATTCCCTTGACATTATACTCCCTGGGTTCCTCCCCGCTTTATGTGAAAGATGTAACCTCTTTGAAATATCAACAGAGCAAGCCCTTGATGACATTAATAAGGACTCCTCCTCAGCTGCCAAGGAGAGAGACAGAAAAGCAAGCAGGGAGAACGGAAACCAATTTATCTGCTAATGTTTGTGCCTCCACAGCGCCCCAGGTGGTCAAACTGTGAGCACGCTGTCGGTGGGCATAATGTAGGTGTTGCAGGGGAATAACTGGTTAACAGCCACTAGTCTGCAAACTCCTTGAACAAACGCAAATGGGAGCCAGTTGCTTTTCCATCAGGTACAATGCGATAAAATAGGCAAATTTGTTGTTTTTCCTTTCTGAGGATTAGGGGGTTGGGCGGTTTATCTTAACAAAAATATCTATCTTACGGCATCGAACATACTCTATTGTCGAAATAGATGCTCGAATGGCTGATGTATGTCGTTAAAATACACTACGAAGAACACCAATGATTGGTTTCAATATATGAGCAATTTCCATGTTAAATTCCCCATCCCCTCAGGCTGCGAATGTCCAGCCGCAGCTCCTCATTTTCTGGAGAGAGAAAGATAACAATGGCTGCATGCTCTCACTCAAATAAAGTGCGTCTGTTTGCGTCTCCTCATTTCCATGCAGCTGTCTGGGTCTGGGCGAGCCGATGATAGATCTGCCAACTTCCAAATGAGTTTCACGAGAGCAACCTTTATTTTGCAATAAAATCCTTATATACATATGTAGAGGATAACGTCTATATAGATAAGCCTTGCTGAATCAGTAACCTCTTTTAAATCACTTCTTAAAACAAATTTCTATAGAGTTGCTTTTACGTGATGCCGTCTTTTTATTATTTTTATTCTCTTCCTCAATGTCTTTTTACCCGAGCACCTATTAATCTTGTTTGGTTTATTGTGTGCATACGTGTACGTATATGAGTATGTGTATTTATCTTATTGTATATGTGTTTTTCGATTAGTATGTATTTATTTGATTTGTACTTGCTCCTATGTATTTTACGTCAAAGCACTTTGTAAACCATTGTTTTTAAAGGTGCTATAAAATAAAGATATTATTATTATTATTATATAGTATGGTCCACGTATCCACAATGAGAGCACGGTCGATGCATTACAAACTCCCTCTATAAACCTTCCTGATGTCTGTCTGTCTCTTGTGAAATACGAGCAACCACACATTGCTCTAAGTCAAATAAGAAAGAGTGATTTAATCAAATTCTAGCTTGCGTATTACATCAGACAGCTGTCAAGCAACTCCTTCAAAGCTATACTTTCTGAGCAGTTTCTGTAATGCCAGTGAGTATCCTTAATAAATCCACTCTGAATATTGTGTGAGCCACTGTGCTTGCTGCGAGAAAGACACGCTGAGATATTATGAACGCACAAACACTGTGGCGCCATTGGAATGCCTTCCCCCTTCAGGACTGTGCTGTCTCTCTGCCACAGATGGGCTGAATGTCTGCTCAAACTGAATCGGCCCCGTCTACACCCCTTGCTATAATGGGCCTTATCTGACAGAAGGATTAGTGTTCAGCAGACCAAAAACACCATTTAGCCATGGTCAGCTGGGAGGGCGCTAGAAACCCCTGTGCAATACATTGGCTTTGTGATCTCTCAGCAAATGAAAGGAAACAGGGGAGCTCTGACTTTGCCTCATGGCGGCGGCATATTTATTGGAATTAAGGGGAGAACAAGGTGAACACAAGTTACCAGCAAGGCTAAGAAGATGGGAGAAGGGTTAAAACAATTGAGTCCACTGAGCGAGGTAGAACAGCCTTTTTCTTTACTTACCTAAATATTAGAATTTGTATGCCAAATCACATGGGCCTTGTTGCTTTTTTCTGTTTAATGTTGTTTTGACCGTCATCTGACATGACATGAAATTATAGAGGGATTTGTTATTAGAAAGCCAGTGGCGATTAAAAAAAAAGAAAAAAAAAAGAAGAAGAAGAAGAAAAGAAAGCATTTCAGTAACGCTCTTGTGTTCTTATGGATGGGGCTCTTACATGGATCAGTGGCTTATCTTCTGTTCCACTTCAAAGGATCATCTGCCATTAACCATCATCTTGGGGTAATTTGCTGGAATATTTGAAAATGCCACAGTAAGTGAGTTAGTCTTTAAAAATGTATTTTCTTGTTAGCTCAAGCTCTTCCACCTGCTGTGTGGGGAGAAATAATGAAAGCCTGGAGTTTACCTCGTCCCACTGAGCGCTGGGAATGATTTCTCCCCAAGCGTTACTGCCGCCATTGAATAGAAATGACAAGGAATACAAAAAATTACAAAGTTATTCACGCAGAAATCATATCCCTTCTTTTCACACATATTAAGTTGTTTTCCAAACTGTGCAAAGTAGGGACAGAGCATAAAGACTAAATAAGAAAAATAATCCGAAACACCTTTATGAGTTGCCCTAATCGTATCACTGTTTCTTTTAATAACGTCAGACCAATCAGGCATCTGTAGGTTAAGATAAAGGCAGGGCAGGATCCTCCACATTCAAAAGAGTATTTGTCACAAACACTGGGTTGTACCCATCAGCTCTACTGGTTTGGAACTGACAACTTTGTGTAGCAGCTGGTGTTTCTTTGACCTCGGCAGTGGCCTGCTCTTTCTGTAGACTGAGCAACAGTGATTCATCTTCACATGTTGCCCTTTGCCTCCACTCCGGGAGAGGATTTGCCTTAGTCTACCAAGCTGTGAAGATACAAAAGCATTTTAAAACGAGGAAACCATGTCCAGCAGAGCTATAACTAGAAAACACTGTGGTTTTGCTTCGGGGCTCCTTGTATATTGCAGGAGAACTGTGATTCTCTTGTTCCTTCACTCATTGTTAAGTAATGCTTTAAAGAAAAACAAACATATCGAAATTCACTTGTAGGTTTATGTTTCTCCTCCCAGCTATGATTTACTGGAACTAGAAAAACTTGTACCACAAACACCATGTTGACTGTATTGATTTTATTTTCTATCTGAATGGAGAGTTGGCTTGGCTGCGCTGGATTGTCTCAGTAAAATCAATGGATGGTGATTAACTTTGCCTCATCATTCCAATTAAACTAGGATAACTGTTTTCTCTTTCATGAGGCCTATCTCCTTTCAGCAAGAAATGATAAATGGAAGGTTGTAAAAAGACATGATCAGATTTCATCTTAATCTTCAGTATTTCACAGTAAATCAAAACTATGTGAAGAAGCTCCTCGTGAGGACATATATATTTTATCATATATATCATATATATATATATATTTTATCATATATATGACATATATATTTTATCCTTATCTTTTGTTGTTCTGTGCAATAAAGGACGGTCTGAAGGTGTTTCCGTACAAGCGGGGAAGTTAATCTGTTAGTACAGAGTGATGTATTGCACAGTGTTTTTGTCCGAGTACCTGCAATTTTTCAGCCCAGTATACAAATGCAATGTGGTTAAGCCCTGGAAAATTAGCAGAAAACGCATTGTTGTTTATATAGGATTTCCTTGGTGCAAAAAGACATGAATATAAACGTATACATATATGAAAAAAAAGATTACATTTTCCCTTATATTTCCCCTTCCAACCATTCTATCCACATCACATTTACGATGATTTTGGGGCTTGATGAATCAGTTATTTGCCTACTCCTGCAGGTACATGCGGTGAATCTGTCGTCAGTCAGTGCATGCTTGCATGCGTGCGTGTGTGTGTGTATGCGAATCGTTTGAATCATGTGAATGGGCAAAGGATGGGTAAATTGTAAAGGGCTTTGTCCGTTAAGGTGGAAAAGCGCTACGTGAGTGCAGTCCATTTATCATCTAATTTACATACTAAGTAAAAATTGAGGATTCCTTTTTTGTTTCATCTCCACTGATCCCATCGGAGCCTCTTCAGAGCCATTATCTTCTAGCATTAAAGGAAACTCGTCACGCACAATGCAAGTGGTGCTTCTATAAGCAGCTGCTGCCATCAGTGATATTTCAAATGCTAGTTAAGAAAGACGAGAGCCGTATTATTACTATAGCAATATATACTGTACTGCATAGGGTCACATACATTGCACTGATCCACCCATTGTCTCCCTGTAGAGTCATATTAACAACCTGATATTGCTATTCCTCCCCTGAGTGCCAGTGGTGTGTACTTTTCCTCAGAACTCGTTGAGTAATTGTTCCGGGGAACTTATCAAAGCCAGATGAAAATGAATACTGACATTCCTTCAATGAAATCAGAAAGGACGAGAAAGAGAAAAAAAATATCTCTGAACTTCTGTTTTCTTGATAGCTAATAATATAATAATGCCCGCCACAGAGCCTTGCCTGGACTGCAAACACTTCAATCCTCTGCCTGCACAGTATTACTGTTTGAAGTGGCTAGAACATACTAATACAGCAATCGAGACACTTTTTTTCCCCCATGGTCGGACAGAATTTCCCAAAGGTGTTTCACTGTAGCTGTTTGGATTCCTCCACTCTCTTGTTCCTGGCTGTCCCCCTGGGCCCAAAACGTCCATGTGTAACAGCAGCCCTGTTGTTCAAACAGTGGAAGTGGTCGAATTAAATCAGCAGGGACACAGAGATCTTAAAACATTACATGAAAAACAGTTCACAGGCACCCCAAAGGGAAGCAATAGTCTCAGAAGTGATGTTTCTACAGTGAAAAACGGATTTGATGTTGTTACTTTGCATACAGGATACAAAATATATACTTTGAGGTATATGAAGTACTGAAAAGGGTATAACATAATCATAACCAGAGGCACTTCAGCTTGCACGTCTGTATTTTATTTGTGAGCCTTGATGTGGTTGGTTGTTAACAACCCAAGCTTACATTGCACACTATCCTCAGGTACCAGTGTCTAGAGAACAACACGTCCCTATCTATCTATCTATCTATCTATAAAGCAAGAAATGTCTGTCTGTGTGTGTGTCTGTGTGTCTGTCTGTGTGTCTGTGGCTCGCATATCTCTCTGAGTTTTGGTCAGATCGGCATGAGCTTCCGAATATCTATCTATCTATCTATCTATCTATCTATCTATCTATCTATCTATCTATCTATCTATCTATCTATCTATCTATCTATCTATCTATCTATCTATCTATCTATCTATCTATCTATCTATCTATCTATCTATCTATCTATCTATCTATCTATTCTATCTATTCTATCTAATCTATCTATCTAATCTAGAAACGTCTGTGTGTGTGTCTGTGGCTCGCATATCTCTCTGAGTTTTGGTCAGATCGGCATGAGCTTCCGGATATTGCTTAAACACAGCACGAAGGTGTGCATCCTTCATCCTTCATTTTGAAGTTGTAGAAGTTATCATATTTATATCATGCTGGCGAATAGTAGCTTACGTGCGCACAGAGCCGACTAAACCCCGCCTCCCTCTGACAACACACAGGCTGTGTCTTGATTCAGAGACCACGCACTTGGTAGGACGCAGTCTCGCGGTCTATGAAGGCTATAGCCTATGAAGGCCGATTTTAAGGCCGGTTTTAAGGCCAACGAGCCTTGTTAAACGAGACGGTCTCCGCAGGTCTCCGTTTACGAGCATTTCCGGTTTACGTAACAAGCCGTTACCTTGCGTGACGACTCGCCGCTCCTGTGCTGCCTAGCAACCCTGATTGCTGCCAACGGAGACAGCCCTGTCAGCGGAGGAAAAAAGAAAAATAAGTTGTCTACCAGACGAAAAGAAAAAAAAGTACAAGAAAAAAAGAAAGGAAGATAAAAGTTAAGAAGATGGAGCAACACGTTGCTGTTTTGTTATTTTTTATTTTATTTTATGCAATCTCTGAAAAAAACGCAATGAATCTTGGGATATGTTGGGCCACGAAGGATACATCTGATGCAGCCTTCAAAACTGCTTCAAAACCGTGAAACGAAGGCTGCATTTCACGACCGCATATGAGGAGCCTTGCAAGGAGCCTTGCAAATGGGACAGCCTTTGCGCGCCGCTATGACGCAATCGGTCTTCAAATGCAGCCTACGAGGCCGGTTCCAAGACCGCAACCCCTGAATCAAGACACAGCCACACACAGCAGACCGACACAGCCTTACTTCCTCAACAACTCCTCATCAACTCCTCATCTGCTCCACCTGTCCTCCCTCTGACGAGCGGGACACACACACACACACACACACACACACACACACACACACACACACACACACGGGACACACACACACACACACACACACAGCAGACTCCTCATCTGCTCCACCTGTCCGCTTCACGCTATTTTCACTGTAATAATACAGCACGGGCTCGGATGCTTCCACAAAATGGTTTATATCCGTTAAAAAGTTAAACCGAAAGACAGAGCGCGCGCCCACGTCCCACACACACAGCTGACTGCTATGACACGTTAATTCACAGCACGGTCTCGGATGCTTCCACTAAATGTTTTATATCCGTTTAAAATCTAAACTGAAAGCCCCCGCGCGCGCACAAGTACCCCCCCCCCCCTCCACCTCCGCGCGCACACAAGTCCCCCCCCCCCATGCCGAGGCCCGCGCATGCACACAAGTCCCCCCCACACAGCTGACTACTGACAAGTTAACTGACAGTTATCCAAACTCAGTCTTATCTTTCAAATACCTAACAGTAATGGTAATGGGGTTGACAATGTTGTCATGGCGTGCAGCATAGCCTCCTTTTATACACAGTGCAGCCATTTACTATATAGGCAACTGATTGTAAGTTTGAGTGCATTGTGCAGCATGGATGGCAGTTTGCAAGGTACCATAATATCAGATTGTATAGGTAACACCTGTACAGCTCCATTCTTCTTTAGGATTCAACACTTAATTATCACATTTTGTGTTTCATTTCACTTAACAAAACATATGGAATTAGTTTGTGGTTATCTTTACACACTACACTAAGGAATGTTGCCCTACTATATACTGTAGCCAACTTCTACAAAGTAGGCTAAGTTACTGATAATAACCTTCAACAGTGTAAACTTATCCATCACTGATATCAGCCAAATGTACTGTCTAATATCTTTCTTTGTTTACCTCCTTCCTACGGGCACGTCCCTATCTCAATAATTCAACTCCTACACTTGTGCAGAGGACCTGACACGGTGCAGCAGATGGTGCAGGTGCAGCACTGTACCTATAGCTCTCAGAAGCAGAGGAGGGAAGAAACCACACCCAGATTGAAGCCCATATGTGTGAGGAAAACTATTCAAAGAGAGAATCGCAGTTCAATCCATCACATCAGCTAATGACTAATATCACCTCCATTTAACAGTCCCCCTTCCCAGGTGCTTGCAAGACAGGAAATCAGGGTCTAAGACTGATGAATCACTGCAGAATAATGAATTGCAGATACATTACAGCATGTACTGTAGTTTACTACCGGTGCTCTAAATGTAGCTTGAAGAACTACAGATTTGTAGTTCTTCAAGCTACATTTAGAAAACCTGGTATGTTTCAAGCCCAAAATATGTGAAGGGAGCTCACATTCCTATTTGTTCTTATTCTTCTTATTTATTTATTTTGAGTGGGAGACTTTGCAATGCAGTAAACTGTCACATGTATTTGGACATGCCAGAAATCTGTGAGTTGGTGTTGTAATAGCTGTTTGGATGGAAGCGTGAATCCTACTTGCCTCTACTCTTTGTGCAGGGATCAGACAAACAGACAAAGAGAATAGTTGTTCTTCACTTTACTGCTTATTAACTGGCTGCATTTTCATGCCTCATTGATGTGCAGTGTGTATTTTTGTTTTACTCTTTATTATGACATTTGAAAATAAAAGGCACACTGTGGACAAGTGTCTGACTAAAAAACAAGGTCTGTGTTTTCTCAATATTTGAAACTCAGAATGATGCCAAACTACGGATGTTTTAATGATCAGTCTGTTAAGTTAGTGCAACTAGCTTTGTTGACTGGAAAATCTATAATATAAATACACTTAATTCAGAAAGCATCTCCCACAATTTGGCAAACAATACTGGTCTTCTGTATCTTTCTGAATAATGTTTGAAAAGCTCTATGCAGCCTGCAACTTTTCATTTTATATTCACTCTCATCTACTGCCATCCTTTATTTATTTGTTTTTTTAAGTTGCTATTGTTTCCCATGAACAGATAAAAATGGTGGGGATGCTAGATTGTTTGAATTGTGGTGATAGAAGATAACAAGACTCCACTTGCAGAAAGGCATGTGTGTACTCGTACTAGTAAAATGCACCACACACACGCCAGATGCTATATTGTCAAGCGCTATGGACCAGAGCAAGCTGTGAAGACGTTCTAGCACCTTGTCAGAGTGCTATTCACACTCACAGACGAACAGTATGTTAGAAATATTGTCACCGGCTTCATGTGTTTTGGACTATCAATGAAAAACCTATGGCTGACACTGATCTTCCCGATCAAAGAAAACCTTACAGGCTTAGACAAAAACTCATATGAACTGCGTATTATGATCCAATCACTTCCTCTGTCAAATACGATTTTTTTTACACAACCTTGCAGTCGGATCTCTACAGAAGTTTTCATTATTTGATTTGTCTTGACTGAGTGGTTTTGAGCGAACAAACACTGGATCGACGTTGGTGTATTGGTAATTCTGCTCTCATTTACAAGGCAATTAGGGGTCTGCACAAGTATTCGTTGCTCTATTTGCAGAGCAAGACATGCTTGAACAAATTATTGATAAACCTTAATGCAGTAAAATGAAATTCTTTGAATATATAGGCAAGGCAAGTTTATTTATATAGCACAATTCAGACACAAGGCCATTCAAAGTGCTTTACAGGGGCAAGATTAAAATACATAAAACACATTAGAAAACATTTAAAAGCGAATGAAAAGAAGTAGAACATTTAAATAAATAAAAAAATTACAGGTTAAAATGGAAACAGAAAAGTATTCACACTCGATTTAAAATAGAATATAGTATTCTAGTCAGGAGAATGTACCCTCAAAGGGGAAACAGAAGCATACATCATGACAAAGAAGTCATCCCAAAGCACAACTGTACCATACTGTTAGTACCGTACTGTAAGCAGATGTTGCACAATACCAGAGGCCGATGTCCAAAGTCCATAACATTGCACTTCATTAATTTCATTAGTTTGGTCCACTCCTCTGAGGTTAGAAAAGATTGCACTGCATTGATTTGCATTAATTAATATTGATTGAGATTAATGTCGCGGAACAGGTGAGAGTTTAGGTGATGTCCCGTGAAGAGATTTTCTGAAATACCTGCATTGACTCATTTAGGTAATGATCAAAGGCCAAATTCCAGCAATTGGATGCTGACCAATAAGTGCAAGTGAGCAACTGCAAGGTTTTCTGTGCTAAAAGGGCTTGGAGAAGTTTTTTTTTTTTTAAATAATTGTTGTTTTTTAATGCTAATTGAATAATAGCTCACAATTTTGAAAACATAAATTCAATGTATTTATTTTTTTATTATTGCCAGTGTTTCGCTCTATTCATTCTAGGTCCCCAATATTGTAATTCCTGCAGTAGGGATGATAAAATCAAGCAGTCTTAAAGTATACTTGTTTTGTTTATCTTCAGTCTTTGTATTTTAACTTGCTTTATACATCCATCTGTAGCCCTTCTTTTCATTCAGTCATTATATATATATATATATAGTCATATTATTTTATATTTTACAAATAATATTACAACTTTGTCTTAAAAGTGCTGCCACTATGAGGTTACTTCTTCCTATTCAATACTTAATTCTGCAGGGTGTTGAAGAAGGGTATGAATAAAAACACCAACAAATACAAGGTATTACAATATGCTGCAGGTGTGTAATTTTTCTTGGATATTAGAAGGCCGGAGAATTCTAGGGCTCTCATTCTTACTATACACGTTATTCAACTGCAAAATCCATCCCTAAAGCAATGATTACTGCACCCAAAACAATGTGTGTATGCATCCCAAAAGCAGGCAATAAACACACCCTTCTGGAGGACCCTCTGCAGTTATCAATTCAAGTATATCCTATTTTTTTACCCAAAGTTTTTACCCACATAGCCAAATTAAAAGTTGAGTCAGGGGAAGCAGTGGTGTATGGCTAGCCATTACTTATGCTCTGGTAATTTGATTTTACTGACACTGGGCAGCATGTTGTGCCGCGCTCCTGGGGCTGCGAAATATCAGATTAATAATTGCAATTGACAGGCAGTCTATATGTCAGAGTGTCCAGGTAGGTGGTTGGGCTCATGTTCTCTTTGCCTCACTTCTCCTTTCCCTCCCCATATTGAGACATATGAACAGCCAACTGAAAGCAGGTTTAGCACTCAAAAATAGCATTGAACCATATGGTTCACCCAACCCGTTATGGGAAAAAATGTGACATGATTGAGTGCAGGCAGAGAAATAGTGATTCATGCCATATCAATTCAAACTATTTACCCAGGGGGCAAAGTGACTTCATGGGCATGGCATGTTGTAAAACGTTGTTCACCGGAAATGAAATCTAGGACGTTAAAGGATCACAACCTGGGTTGACAACCTGCTCAACTGCCTGCTGTAAAGCTACAGGGATTGGAAATAGAAAATCGGAGCCACTGTTTAATGCGAGGTTAAAATTGAATTTTTTTAACTTATAGACATCATCACAAAACTTTGCCAGTTGATTACTGACATTAAAACAATGATTTTTTGTATTGAGTTTTTTTAAACATTTTTAATATGTATGCAAATTTGGCACATTTCACTAATTTTGCAAATCTTTGAAAATCTAAAATCTAGATGTTGGATAAAGCCAGAGTTAAAATCTTTATTGCATTTTGACAACATATTAGTGTATTAAGTTTCTAAATAACAAACTTCCTCTGTGAGAAATGGTGTGATAATTTTGGTTCGAAAGTGGTTAGATAGACATGGTTTGAACCAAAAATCTCTAATTCTAAAGCCCTTACATGAACTTAACTTTCATTAATCATTTGAAGCACTATTCCAAAGGTGTATACAGAAGGATTTGTTCACATTTTGTTCATTGTCTGATTTATGAGACATTTTCCTCTTCAAAACATGATGAAAATGCATTTTTAAGACCTGTATACCTAGTATGTTTTATTTAAAAAAATAAAAAAGGCTGTATCAGAAATCTGTTCTGTTTGGACACTAATATGTTGTAAAAATGCAATAAATATTTTAACTCTGGCTTTATCCAACATCTAGATTTAATTTTTTTAAAGATGTGCAAATTTGTGCATAATAAGTGAAATATGCCAAATTTGCATATGTATTCAAAACATTTTGAAAAACTCTTCAATACAAAAAATCATTGTTTTAATGTCAGTAATCAACTGGCAAAGTTTCATGATGATACATTTAAGTTAAACATTTACATTTTACCCTCGCCTCAAACCATGTTTCCGATTTCCGCCCTGTAGCTCTTTCCCTAGCTTTCAAACAGATAGTTGAGAAGGTTGTCCACGCAGGTTGTGATCCTTGAAGGTCCTAGATATAATTTTGCTCCTTGGGTAACTGCCATCCACGTCTCCTAAATAAGGCGCAGTCCATAGTGCTGCAATAACAGTCCTAAGAGATACACTATGTAATGGTGAGCTGAGGGTAATCGTAACGCTGCTACTACATTTTTAAAAATCAATCTGATCTGACATAAGACATTTCTACATCTCTGTACAACCTACTCAGGAGCCCTGTGGGGAGACAAGCACACAAACAACAGGGGAAGGAGGTAGTGGGAAAAAGTAAATGCCAAAAAGTGCCCTCTGACATACCACAATATGCAAACTGACACGCACAGCGTAGGTCTGTTTACTTAATTTGGTGTAGGCAACATGGATTACTCAGTCATGATGCATCAACTAGCACTGAATGGGCTGGTACACAGTTTGTGTTTAACAAACAGGAAAACTGCAGAAGAAGCTTTGTAACCAAGGTAACTTAAAGGTATTTACAGTGAACGGCCAGACCAATCTTGTGTGTCATGAAATGTTTTCTATGAGCGGAGGAAGGCAAAGTGCAGGATGATGGCTGTCATAGCTGTATGATTTCCGCTATATACGAAGCTTTAGCACAAATGATCAGTGTAGGAATGTTCTGGTTGTACATGAAATAAGAGCAAGATAAGAGTGTCACTATAAATTCTACTCCTGTGTCAGAAAGACAATAACATGACATAAATAATATAACAGAAAAACAGCTGTTCTTATATACCAATTGTAATATGTGCACTAAATATATATTTTACTTATTGAAAGCATATGTTTTCAATTGAATTATAGATTAACATTACCTATTCTTTATTCTGAGAATGCAAGTTCATCAATCAAATAGGCCTATTCTTGTAGAAGTTAGGAAGTCTGGTCTCTGTTAGTATGCTGTGATAAATACACTGCAAATCTGTTCACCTACTTAAACACATAGGTAGTTTTTTTTAACAAATGACATTCACTGTTGTTACCTTAACGATGTGTTTTTGACACTCAGCAACACTCAACAAGCAGATTCTTGTTTTAATATAAATGTTCACTGAATGTCAAGCATTTACTTGAGTGTGATATCTTAGTGTTCGTTTTCCTTTGCACTCAGATTAGATCAGTTAGAAATGCCTTGAGCGTCCTTAAAGTGTGCGAACATTTAAGGACATGACTTGAGGCAAACTCTTTATGGGAAATGAGAAGATGTCAAATGAAGAAATGTCAGCAGGGTTTGTGTATGGCAATGATGCTTAACAATTATCTGGTATTTGTCATCCCACTCCAGCTGTTTGGTCATAAATAAGTGTGCATTGTATCACTGTATCACTACATTAAGGTACTTTTTTCTCTTCATGTTTCAGTTGTGAATAGCTGATGGATGTATTTAGAGGCATTGAATTGAAAAAAAAACAATTGCCATAAGAATATCATGGGTGACACGAAATTCTTTATTTTTGTATAATGTGGTAAACAATGTATCCCAACTCGATAACTTAAATGATATATGAATAGTTCTTTTGGACGGTAGAGTGACAAAATAAAAGGTATAGGTTGGAAATAAAAGACAATATTCTTATTTTCTGATTAGTTCTTTTGGAAACCCACCAGTTGTAAGTTTTTTAGATTTGATTTATTCATTAAAATGTGCACTGAGGTATGACCTATGTGTCTGTGAATCATTGCTCTTTTAAACATATCACAATATAATATAAGACACAAAGACTGAATGCCGTGACTTATCCTGCATAATAACAGTCAATTTGTTGTTATGTTAATGCGTTGTTTTTTGTGTTGGTGTTGTGGGGAGCATTTTCTTGAGGCTCTTAAATGATACAACAGAAATTGGTCAGAGGATACCTAAATGGGAATGATTTACACACTGCATAATTTAAGACTTCTCTCGATATGGTTTTGACATGTTGCTGTGATCGCCAACATTCTGACAGCCACAACGGCTTGTTAATTATTTACGAGTCTAAACATTCCTCAGATCAATAATTAACTAGAGGAGCTGAGAAGAATCACTAAAGGCATGGTGTATTGAAGTACTCTATAATGCATTAACACAGTTCTGCAAAAGAACGTCACAAATGTCTGATTTGATAGACATGTTATATCATTTGGTGGAGTGGAAGAAAGATTGTGTGTGTCTTTGCTTGTTGGGTGGTGTGACTATATAGCCATAGTGGTGAAGCGTGATTAATAAGCAATGCTGCTGTAGGAGAATGTGCCTACCTGCTGCTAACTATTTTGTGTATTGTAAATGCATATAGTTCCCTTTTAAATGTTCAAATTTTGTTCAATTAAGTTTTTGAGTAAATTATTGCTACACCGTCATTTTGTAACAGCACCTGTGCTTACTGAACTGAATTCGCCACAAAGAACAATACAACTAATATTCTACTTCTTGATTTGGAACATTTCTGTCACTATACAGTTATGTTAGTCTGATTTGTTTTTGGAATATAAGAGGTGATGGCTGTATAAATGTTTCTACCCTCACACTGCTTAAATAGAGTCCAAGGTTTGGAATGTCAGATTTCATGGTGTTTGATTGTTCACAGTGTGTAGATATCTAAACACTGCAGAGATTGATTTTTGTATACTTGCTGCACATACTGCGAATAACCATACCTATTGTTAACTCTGCAGGATTTTCAGTGTCACACTTTTAAATATGCTATAGCATAAACCTATGTAACCTTTCATTATGCAGTATGAAATGTACCTGTTATGTCGCTTTGTTCCTACACTGAGAACCACTTAATAAGCGCATTGCCTGTGTTCAAATACAATCCTAGATGCCTACTGAATACTGTACTGAAGTCTGAACGGGTGGGTATGAAAAGGTGTCAGACTATATGTTGACCTGAGCTTTTTGCATAAAGCTTGTCAGCACAGTTTTATTCCAGTTTTATCTCTGCCAGAATGACAAAGGAGAGAGTAAACATGTCATCCCTCATGACTGATGCAGAGCTTCCATGGAGCCAATACTAACCAATATGTCACTTTGCTTATTTATACCTGTAAAAGCAGCTTACTTTGGCCTGTCATTGTAATGTTGGAAATGGTAGAATGCATTTGATGAGATGCATCGCAAGGTGTGTCTAAATTTCAATCTGAAATGTGTAGGATAATACCTCTGACAGACAGATGCAGACTAAGACAGCCATTACTTTACAGTTACATTTTGAAGTGTGTTTAAAGCTTATACACTGTGCTGTTACAGGCATGGGCTACTGCAGTCTCAGTACTAATTATTGCTATAAAATACATTTTAAAATTACAGATTGGCCCATTTATTTCAGTTGTTTTGTTGGTAGAGAAAACAAAATTCCTTTCCACTGGCAACACAATCATTCTAAGGTGAATTTCCAGCTAACTTCAAACTCTAGCAAATTAAACTTAAGCACCTGGGTGCCCTGTTTTTCATTGATGAGTGATTTGTATTCTTTCGGGACATATTACCATATTCATAACAAGAACAAAATATTTCCTCCTAAGAGGATGTTCTGGTTCAGTCCAATGGACAGATGGTGTATTGTCTGCCTCCACAAACAACCCTACTTTCTCACATAGTTGTTCAATATTGCTGACAATTTGGGGCAATGACTTGCTGTTTGGCAGAGGATAGGGTATTCTGTCAGAGAGGGGCCATTGTACCAACCACCTCCTGCTGTGTGGTTGAAAATGATTTTACAGCCACACCATCAGACTATACTGTGAGGAATGCTGCCCCTCATACAATGACAACAAACCCAGTGAACAAAGATTCTAAAGCTTTGATTTTAGGGGCATTCAGGGGATCTATAGATCAATCCCTTTTGTACCTTTTCATAGTCTTTAACTATACACTTACCATGAAACCCGACTGTAATATCATAGCAGCAATGCAGTCACGCTTGCGTTGGGCCTTTTCAATTCCTGCTGTACATTTAAAAGAGAGTGATGGAAATGGTGGTCGATATCAAAGTGCTGCAGAAGAAAGTCACAATTCAGGCAAAAGATGATCACAAGCAGTACATCTATCTACACAAAGCGTCTTCAAGTGTAGACAATAAAGTAAAAGACAAAATAACAGAGCACTTCCTTGTTGCTGCAAAAACATGAAGTCAACTGAGGTTTAAATGAAGTGGAACATTTTAAATTGCAGGGGCTGCAGTTGGGGGACGTTCCAAAGAAAATATCACACCTCAGTAATTTTCACATCCCTCAATTTGACAGCAACAAGACAGAGACGTGTGTTTCCATTGTTTCTAGCCCAATAGAACTTCAGAACACATAAACCACAAATTATACAATAACTGAACAAAATCAAACTAAAAATCTTGTATGTGAATACATTTACTGTGATAAATGTATAGCATAAATTGTTCAGATGTACGTTTTCCAACCAAACCTACACTTTGGACTTACATTACACTTCTGTTTTCTATGTTATTCTCAGACGGGAAAAGTCTCATACCGATGACTAGACAGACACCACAGTACATTCTCACACAGGCATTAGATAGGACCTACAAGTGCTTTGCTTACTAAGCTTGTTCCTGTTTAGCTTGTATCTCTGGGGCAGTAACTCTATGCTCCTCTCTTATCTTATCACAGGGTTGCATTCAGCATAGCAGCACACAGCAGAAGTCACCTTGGTGCTATAAGGGATTCAAGCTCTCCTCTGGAGAGGCCTGTCATTACTCAGAAATGTTTGCTACTGCATTCAGGCTGATCAGAATGAGCCAGGGGTGAGGGGCTGTATTATTCTGTTTAACAATACAAACACCAGTTAATCAGACTGCCCTGTTTCATCTTAAGACCTAATCTCGGTGAAGCTATTGAACAAACTTTAAGTAGGTTAGTATGCTGATTGCAACAAGTTTTCCAACATTCAATCGTTTTACCATCCCAACTTGAGGTTTTTCTGATTTATTTTTGGCAACTAAGGCCCTGTTCTCACGGCAACACGAAACGGTGCAAACGCGGAAAAATTCCTGCGGTTGCACTATATCATGTCCATGAAAACAGCAAACGCAGGCATGAAACCGCAAGTTTTTGAGATCTACTCCGAGGGAGGATTTTTTGGAAAACACAAGGGTTTTGGTTTCATGTGAACACCGAAAACATTTCCCCTGGTAACGCTTACGTCACGGCTCCACTTCACGTATGCATAGTCTATAACATTTGCTGTCAATACCCACACGCGAGTTATAAAGTTAGAAGACAATTAACGTGCAGGGCTTAAATAGGCCTATAACACTCGCCAATTTAGTCTGTAGTCTATTAGTAAGTTATTGATACCATGCACCCGCCACTTTGTCTGGGGAAAGATTTGTGCTCTGCCGCTTTTTCTAGCAAAATAAACTTGTGTACACGGCTCTCTCTACATTAAAAAACACTATCCATAGTTCAGCGCGCAGCGGTTAAGTTACTGTTCAACAAAAGGAGCATTAAGGCTACGGCTTCACAGTAAAAGCATTTCACTGGCTAAACATTAACAGCATTTCACCGGACAAACGTGAGTTGACTTTTATTTTGAAGTACGCCTAACAGGAAAAGTAGCCGCTCACAAAGCCCCTTATCAGCATGCCTTCTGTTTTCATGAGTTCAATGCGGTGAAATAAGAGGACAGAAAGCTTGTCATTTACAATACGTGTAACCCCAAGCTTACACCAACCGCTTTATGAACGTTAGTGGCATTAATTTTCGGTTTCAGTAAGGTTTTATGCATCAAATTGTACCGGAAATGTTATTTACTACTACTTTGTACCGCCCACTGCTGGCCTGGCATGCTTACTACATCGATTTCGTCCCGTTTCCTCTGAAAACATGTGCACGGGTGAAGATGTCAGATAAATTGTCTGAACGGGGTTTTTTTTAAACCAAAAACGGGAAAACTGTCACGTTTTCACCGTGAGAACAGGCCCTCAGACTTATGATTGAGGCTACATAGAATTGTGGCAATCTCTGATTTCTAAGTGAAACACTTTTCATAACCAGAAATCAAAGTTCCAGCACACAGTTATAGGTGTTACACCAATAAGATGACAGTCTTGCTGAGAGATTTGTCAGTTAAAGGAAACACATCCTCTATCCTAAGCCCAAATATCCCTTTAAAGCTGCTTTTATCAACGTGTTTGAATTAACAATGCATCACATGACTTGTGGGAAGCGTGTTGCTTGTGATGATAAACCCACTATCCCCTGACTCTGCTGTGCCCCTGGGCGGTACAGAGCATTTTAGTCTCACTGTTCTCATTGTCATGGTTTCCAGCTGTAGCCTGCAGCTTTTTTTTACCAAACCAGACCACTGTGCGCCTCAAGCCCACCTCATGACCGATGGACAACGTTATCAACTATAGAGAACATTAGGATTTAGCAGCTAAGTGTTAATATAGGCCATTCATCAGGTCACTCGAACCAGGCTCCAGATAAATGCAAAGTTGCCCTGTCTTTGCCGGATGTGAGTTTGCCATAATTGGAGAAAACATGTAATTGTTGTGTTTACATGCCTTTTTGTTTACATTTACTGTTACTGGCCAAAAAACCCTGTGTGTATTCCTCAGTTGTAACACATGTGTTGAGCTTATTCATTCTTTAATCATAAAACATAAAAGCAGTTCTTTAAAAAAGAAAAATCCTTTGTTAACACCAATTCTTCCCTGCCTTTGTAAGCACATTTCTGTATTTCTTGGCATGTTACTGTAGAGTAGCGGGATTGTACTACTAGAGCTGTTGGCAGGAATGTGCTTCCATGGCCCATGTGAGTGCTGCAAACAAACATTGCTCCATAGTGCTTCTAGTGGTAAAAATCTCCAGGGGGTATCTTTGGATGGATGGATGGATGGATGGATGGATGGATGGATGGATGGATGGATGGATGGATGGATGGATGGATGGATGGATAGATGGATAGATGGATAGATGGATAGATGGATAGATGGATAGATGGATAGATGGATAGATAGATAGATAGATAGACATTTATTGCATTATACACTAACGTCAAACTATACACTAATAAAGACATAATAATTGTACATCAAGGCCCACATACTTTACTGGAGTTGTACACCTCATCTCATGGTCTTCATCAACAGATGGAGTTTGCTTTGTTATCATATCTTAGTTGGCTGTTTCAGTTCGAGTAAGGATACAAACAAATCCTGAAATCCTCAAAGAATCTTCTGGCTTGATGCATTATCACAATGGATTTAGTTAAGGAGAATCATTTGTTTACTACACTAGAAATATGATCTCATGCACATATTTGTATT
Organism: Ammodytes marinus; assembly: GCF_949987685.1. NCBI lineage: Eukaryota > Metazoa > Chordata > Actinopteri > Uranoscopiformes > Ammodytidae > Ammodytes > Ammodytes marinus. The sequence continues at coordinate 15,556,848 of NC_137217.1, read as the reverse complement.
ACTGTTTTTATTTTAACCACATGGCTACTCTTTACATGACTCTACTGTTATAAGGGGGATCCTTCACCTTTCGGTGTCAGTTCCAGATATCAAATTATCTAACGATGACATTATGAAAAAAATCCCACAAACAATAAGTACAAATGCTAAATAATAAGAATCCAAAATCAAGAGTCATCAGAGTTATTACATCTCTTGATACTGTATAAGTAGATAACGGTCATTGTACTTGTGTAGCCTAATTGGCATCATTATACTTCCCTCAAACATTGTCCGGGTCATCGCCATTTGCAGGGACAACACTGCTATCAGCACAATGAAACAGTGCTATTTTCGCTTGATTTTGATCATAATTATTCTATTAAATAAACAACCAAAATTGCGTCTTTTGTCTGTTACTTTAGAGATAGACTCTGGCCATGTTTCCCTATCTCTTATCGTCATTATCCAATGTTTGTTTGTGTTCTCCCCACTGAAGGCTCGCAGGCAATTATTAAGTCTTTGATGTAATGAAGGGAAAATGTTAGGAGTAGGAGGAGGAAGGGTGTGTGTGTGTGTGTGTGTGTGTGGGGGGGGGGGGGGTAGGGGTGATTGCATCTTTTATTGTTTTTTTTTCTGTTTCTTCCAGTTAATTACCCAAATAAATCTTAGAGTCAGTTTTGCACCAGTGTAAAGTGGAGCTTCTGTGTCCCTATTGATCGCCATGCTCCACATGAGTAAGGAGCATTGACCAAGCGCAAGGAGAAAGAGATGTCGTGCACTTCTCGTCCTCTGCGGACCATAAAACGATTATTATCTCTGAGGTTGAATCGGGTGTTGAAGATGTCAACAAGTTTATTGATAACCCCTTTATGCTTTATTCCTAGCAAGTTCCTCTGACAAAAAAAAAATATGACCCGGATGGATATTATCCTGTGTGTTTGTCACCTCTGCAACGAGTCCCATAAACGTATTAGAAGTCACTCCTTGCACCCTGGTCAATCTGCTGAGTCGATTCCAACAGACAGTGATACATGCCTCGGCCGCTTCAGCTGCTAATGGGAATAATTAAGAAAAAGCAAGGTGTCTTGCAAGACTGCAAGGTTGATTTATGCGTTACAGGGGGATTTTTTCGCTCACATTGCCCCCCCCCCCCCCCATTCCTCCGCAGCTAAAGGGTCCGCAGAAAGCATTTTAGATTGACTTCCACTTAGATGAATGAAATGATACGATCTCTAGAGTGACCAATAACCACAGAGGGCAGCGGGGAAATTGTCCACAAGGTCCAACCACAAGGTGAAAGTGAAAATCCATGCGATAATAATGTCGGCTCCCCGTGATCTTCACATCTCTCTGTGCTTTTGCAGAATCTCATCTCATATCAGTCCTGCTAAGTAACCTTGTCCTCACTGCTGAGTGGCAACCAGTGTGGGATATGGTACAGCTACAGGGAAAATAAAGATAAAAATGTGATTATCTCTGATGTATCAGACATCAATACTCTTAGCAGAAACAATATGCAGTAAAACCGAGAGACCCATGAAAAATACAAGAAAAAGACTGCAAAGCTATAAGGAATTATTTGACATTTTGGAAATGTATAGCTTTAAAGGTCACATATTATGCTAAATGCACTTTTTAAATGTGTTCTAACATATCCATGGGTCCACAGTGTGTCTAGAGACTGCCAAAATATTTAAAAAAATAACACTCTCCTTTTCTCACAATCCCCCTTTCTGAAACCACCACCCCTCCCCCACCCAATATACTCCAGTCAGAATTTTCCCCTTTTCTGACCTCACAAACTGGAAAGCCAGAAGCTTCCACTGTGCAGCCCACACCCCTATTTCTTATTGGTCCACGGCCCTGACAGACAGAGGGCGAGGCGTATCTGGCTTCGCTTCCGGACAGGGGGCGGGGGCAGCGCAAAGATTGTATATTTACGAGGGGAGCTGCAGCTCTTTTTAAAAAATAGGCCATTGTGAGATTAGCTGAACTTCAGCATAGTACAATAAATTATCTGAAAGTTTTTTTCAGCAAACAATTAAAGAAAAACGTATTAGTGACCACTAAGACCATATAATATGGTGTATAATAGTACCGAAAAGTGTATAATATGGGAGCTTTAAAATCTACAGTGGGAATTGTTTTCAATTAACACACCAGGCCTTTTTCACAGCCGACATTTTGACTCATTTTAGGAAAAGCCTAGGTGATATAAAATTATACATTCAATTAACTAACGATTTTGTTTTGTTTATTCACAACTGTGCAACATGTCTATATATTTCATGAAAGTTGTGATGTTTCACATTCACAAATTCTGTGGTCAAATGTTGTCGATTTCAAATGCAGCCATGGCTGGAGTGAAAGGTCAACTACTTCACAATGTTCTTCTCATTCGTGAATTGATTTATCAAGATAGAATGAGGTGCTGAGATAAACAGACCATGAAACTGAAACCACTCCACACACAGCACTCCTCTTCATAAAGCAGACATAGCACTTCACGCTGTAAAAGCAAATGACTGGAGCTATATGTGCTTTGATGATACACTCATATTAAGTGGAGGAGATATGATGAGAGGAAATTCAATAGCTTTTTATCCATTGCACTTATTAGAAGGCTTTATCTAATATACCCTAACTGCACACAATGTTATTGATATTCACATAAAAAAGCCCACCCAACAGTTCTCCTTCCTCTAAGGGAGAAAGTAATGTTTTATCTTCAAAAGCTGGGCTTGGAAATCATTTCATTCAAATAGATTTCCATTTTGTTGAAAGCATAAAGATGAATATGTGTGGTGTTTTTTTGTGTCCTCTACAAGTGTGCTGTTTGCGTTAACTTGAATAGCAGATTATTGTTTGTTTGGATCATTTTTCAGGCTTGGTCCTCAGGGGGCCATGATGGTCGTGGCAGCTTTCTATTCATCTGGGCTCCACAGAGAGTTGTTTGATGTTTTCATTAACCTGCGCCCTGCTTGTCTGGAGGCCGCAGGGTGGCTTCTGGACCTTGGCGCTCCATGCCTCTTGCACCTCGCAATGCGCCCAGGAGAGTTCAATCACACGCCCTGCATGGGGGCTATGGTGACTGCTGGGATATACACTACAGCCTTGGAGAAGATTAAGCTGTATTTCCCACCTCAGTTTGTGCAGAGGGAACAGTTCAGAAAATGATGGGTCGGAGCTTAAGTTATTTGCATTGCTAAATATATTTGGATGTGTTTGACAAGGACGAGAGAGTAGAGGAGATACTTGTGCGATCGGATACTGAGCAGACGAAGCTTGGAAATTGTACATTTGCAATGTTTTGATATTGTTTGTGTTTGTGGTTTGTGTTTCACCAGGCCATTAATCCATTGCATATTTCAGGTGGTAATGAATTGTATCAACCGCTATTTCATGAGAATTTATTTTTATCTTATTCAACAAATGATGAAGTGAAAGCCAGTAGAAATATTTCATTGTTAGAATTCCAATTTGCCTCATTTTACAGTGATTTACTTCTCCCTCTGTCATGGCCCTTGTCTAAACAGATACCCTTTCTGTTTCTACTGTAACTGCAAATGGTTTGGTGTGCCCTACTGCAGTGCACATACAATATTGTTGCCTTTCTTTTATATTTTTTCGTTATATGCTCGCTTTTGGGCATATAAATAAGTGATATCTGTGATTCACAATTTAATACTGAATGCAAAAATATTCTCTTCCTTCATAAATATTGAGTTGTCTCTATTTGCTGCTGATCAATGATTCAAAGCTCTGCAAGGGGCAACTGAATTATGGTTTGCAAGAAATTTAACTGCAGCTTCCCGGGGTCGTCAAGTTTTTGTATCAGCAAAGTACAATGAATTAAGGCATTGTGACTTTTCACAGCCAGATGAACACAGACAGAGCCAGTAAATTAAGTTGCTGAAATAATGAGGAACAGTCAAACAATCAGTCAAAAGTTTAAAAAAATAAATAAATTTGATAAAAGAATCGCCCACGTACATCACACAGCCTGTATACTGCATAGTGTGTTATATAAACACTAAACAAACAATACTTGTATAAATACTTGATGTATAGAGGAATATGCTGCAAATGTACAGCATTCAGTATGCGCTATCAATGAGCACAAAAGGCTAGCCTTCTCCGGTGCCTTATTCCAGTAATCCTTTGAGGTGTCTCTTTCCACAAACCATACTGTGTGTAGCTGTGAGGCTGCAGGTGCTTTTATCTGTCTCCAACAGATCTGCTGGTGGGTGATGACATTTTGTAATGGTTGACTATTTTTCTTGATGGAGCTTTTTATACTTAAATTCTGTGGATTTAAACAGTTGTAAAAGAGCCATTCTAATGATGAGCATGAAACTGTATTTTACATCTTGGGATCACAAATTCCTTTCATCTCCACTGGTGTTGTATCTCAAGATTGTTTCAAAGTATAGGAGAATCACTCAAGTAGCATTTGAGTATGTCAGTTTATGTTTTAACTGCACAAAGCCTGTCTTACTAACTATAGGACATAGTGTTTGAAAGACATTAGAATTTTTTCTTAAAGTCTTTGTAGTTTTTTTTTCAATGTGTTCTTGGGTGTTGTTTGAAACACTGTAATCCATGGCTCCCTGGAAAAATAAATCTTTCAAACTCAATGGGACTCAACTGGTTAAATAAAGTTTCAGACAGGGATGATGTAACAAAACAGTACTTAATGCATTATGGGAAGTGTAGGCTTGGGTTAATTTAATAAGTCACACGTTGCCTCCACTGTGACAATTATGTCCCCTTTCTCATTCTCCCAAATGTATGTAAATACCTATACTAATTATGCTGGAGTACCAGACTTCAGAAAATAACTTTGTATTATGCTAAACAATTGTGTCAGTTTGTATCACTTTTCCTTGCATTACAGGTTCAGTAAGCGGAGTGGTCAGTTTAGCTAACTTCCTGTCAGTGACTGCAGTTAGCAGTCCTCTCCCTCGTCCCCACGTCACCACATTAATGCACTGTGGTCTCCAAGCAGCGAGTTATCAAGCATCATCTCAGATCCATAAGTGTGATAAAACATGATAAAAACCATCAAAACAGAGATTGGGAAGGATTTTTACCTGCTCCGCCATTTGTAGGCGCATACACATTCACCTATCTGTCGCTGTGCATGTGCACCGGCAGTGAGACGGGTGCCGGTTTGAAACATTCGATCTCCTCAGTGCTGATTTTAGTGGATTTTTAGGGGGAATGTTGACGTCAGAAACTACTCGCCAAATCTTAACTCTGCGTAGTCTGCTTTCTCTTTATGAAACCATTCCTCATGCCTTGGCTGATTGAACTACAGTTCATCATATTGCTGGTCAATGTTAAACTTAAACTTTGAGTGCGAGAAAAGCGCTAAATAAATCCAAACCATTTAAATAAATAATTTTCCATTTTTGTTCAAATGGACAGTTTGGGTAGTAACAGTATTGATCTCCATTAGTTTTGAATTATATAGGCCTATTGTTTATTTTACTTAAGACTATTTCTTCTGTGTTGCTACATACTGTGTGTTGCTGTTGTCTCATCAGGGGATTGAATTGATTAAAAGCCGCTTTTGCTTTTCTCATCTGAGTGAAAATGTAATTTACTGTTTTAAATCCATTTCCTCTGATTGAGACCAAAAGGCTAAGTAAATAAAATGCTGTATACTGACTGAACATACTGTGTTCACATTATTGTTTTATCTTTTAAAATGTGGCGTTCGTAGTGAGAAAGTCGGCAATTATCTTAACTGACAACAAACAAACTGAAGGCTTTACCAAAAAGTTTGGAATCAACCCTTTTTGATATCGTAAAATAAAGATGTACCAATAGGCTATAAATGCAGGAGAACTTTTTATTTTTTTTAAGGATTTATTGGCAGTGAGTGTTACATCTACTCAGGCAAGGTTGAACAAATGTGAACTCTGACCTCCTATGTTGTAAGTGCCAAAAGAAAAAGAATACCAACATGAGGTCTCTTGTGTTTTGGTGAAACATTCATCCAAATTCAACTGAGTATAAATAGACTTCTCATCGTGTCACATTGTCTCTCAGTGCCCTCCGTTTATTGTTATGTGACAAAAACAATGTAGATATCCAAAATGTTGCATATTCAACGTATTCCCTCAGCTGAGAATCCTAGAGAATATCGTCAGGTCCAACGGATTTGTAAAGGAATCGATTAGTAAAACAGTGATGTGTTTCAGCTGATTTCAGTCTGATTACTGGACATAACCTCCTTGGAGCAAGTTAGGCGTGAAGCATTAGTTGCCATGGTGATCAGAGCCACCTTTGTGACATGTAACACTCTGGCTTTAGGCTCAACATCACTAACTCGTTAATCACCCTTTGTGGTATGTCCCCTTTACCTGCTCCCTGTATGGACTTTGACGCTTTATGTACTATCATATATTTCTTGCTCCCATCACGGCTATTCTGGCCCCTAACTTTGTATTCAGACACAATAATTCTGCATTAACAATTCACTCTCAGAGGCAAAGCCCGTTTCCAGTGCAAGCAGCAGTGTGACGTTCATAAAGCACAGGGAAGATCCGGGCTTAGGGTCAACTGTCTGCTGATTATGGTATGCTGTTGAAATGAACTGGAACAAATGGCTCCCTAAAAAGTCAAATAAGAACCTGGCAATCGAACTTAAGAACCCGTGAGTCTACAGTGACTGGTATAGTAAATTTCCTAAAACAACAAACACCAGAGCACAGTGCACATATTCGCAGAGATCCACACAGGGGGGTAATAAATCAAATAGATTCGAAAATGAAATTCATGCTTCATAAAACTTTTAGTACAAGCACCCGAATCACTGTTAGCGGTGACTGAGAATTGCTCCCTATTTCCTCTGTGCTTAACTAAGCCGCAGCGTATAGATATAATGTGCACATAGGTCACAATCTGTCAGTTTTACCTGACTGCAGGTTCATTCTCTTCCCGCTTCCTCTCGGGTCTTTATCCACACCAGCTTTATGTTTGGAGTTGTCACTGAGCCAGATTCATTTCCTTCTCCGACATCTGAAGAATCCCTTAATACTGTGATCATTATCTCCATCCTCCCAGTGCTTAAACAGCCTTCTTCTATTTTATCTCAGCCTTTTGTTTGACTAGTCAGTCTGGAGGAGCTAATTAGAAACCATTATGATACTTGTAATATGTTTAATATCAACCCAGATTGGTGAAAAGTCTTCTTGGAGGGATATCTCCGAGGTTTATCGAGGAATAAACCTTCTATTTGTCCGCTGTTTTATATTAAATATTTTAGAGGGGTCATCTGAAGCTCACGTCCTCTGTAAATCTATAAAGCCAACTGCTTTTGTGTTTTACAATTCTCTGTGTGAGCATAGCCAGGAATGTTCAATGGCACATATCAGACTTATATAGCTCCTCAGTGGGAGACCATCTTCTGTGTGTGTGTGTGTGTGTGTGTGTGTGTGTGTGTGTGTGTGTGTGTGTGTGTGTGTGTGTGTGTGTGTGTGTGTGTGTGTGTGTGTGTGTGTGTGTGTGTGTGTGTGTGTGTGTGTGTGTGTGAGCCAACGGATGCATACGTTTTTTTTATTTAAAAAAAAAAACTTTTCAACCCCTGCAATCCTTTCTTGCCGATAAGTGACAACTTAGAAGGCTGTTTTCTGTAGACCCTACCGAGGAAATACTGTGCTGTTTCTTGGAGCTAAGGGAATAATTCAAATCAGCCAATTTAATTTGGTCATTTACTGTATACGAGGGCAAACACAAATTAACAGAGGGAGACAGCCAGAGCTAGTAAATCAGTTTTATTGAAAATCTGCAGCTTTTCTCAACTTGACATCCAGTTAATTAAGATGTAAGTCAGGAAGATTCTATAAAGCCCAAAGTCTCTCAAGAAATTTTGAAGATCGGGTTACTTGTTAAGTGCCAATTAACATGGAAACAATACAGAGAAAAGGAGAAAAGTGTCTGCCGTGCCTTGGATAAATCAGTTTTATAGTGTTCTTTAAAGGACCAGTGGAGTGGACTTCTAATTGCTTTCCACAGGGTTTTAACAGATTTCTACAGTACATGAACTGGGTATGGCCCACCACTTTGGTCCGTATCTCAGCAACTATTGGAGGAATATCCAGGAAATGTGGTCCAGCCATGTTCTCCGTATGGGTGAATTTTAAATACTTTGGTGATTCATTAATGTTCATCAAGTCATAATCTTCATTTCCTATTCCTGGGTTTATGACCAAAGTCCAACAAACCTAATGACATGTCCATCATCTTCATATGTGTTTTGTGTTAATAGCAAATGTTTACACACTAGACTAAGCAAAGCCTCAGCAACGGTGATTTTGGCATAGGCCTACATAATAACTGTTAAACAATGGGTAAGTAGCACAACATCCCAAATGGAGTTTTTTGTGTAATCAAAATGTTATTTATTTGGTATAGTAGAATTCAGAATAACTTAAAAAATATATATCATTCAGTTACAGTATATAATGCCATTAACGCTTTGAGTAAGAGAAAGCGCTATATAAATCTAATGTATTACTATTATTATTTTTATTATTAATGTGTACAGTTCTTCTCTGATATGGAAGCCAGGAAAGGACTCTATTGTTCTAAAGCTTTACGGGTCCAAAAATGTGGAAGCTGGAAAATAAATAAAGTTTACTTTGACTGTGTTGACAGTGAACATAGTTAACATACCTGCTAAACATTAGTATTGTCTTGTTGTGCATGTTAGACTGCTAATATTAGCAAGTAGCTCAAAAAGTTCAGTCTCACGGGGCTTCTAGCATGGCGTTTGCCATGTAAACAGAATATGATATTATAAATTCAGCAACAATAACAAAAAGCAGTTCAAGCCACTCCTTCTCCTGCCAACAAATAGCAACATTGAAATATACCAGCCAAAGACACAGAAATATTTATTGAAACAGTGTGGCAGCCAGTTGCTACACGTTGCCACTAACCCTCACTTTCACCTTTTAAAAATAACAATGCTAAAGTGAAAATATCCATCTCTCCACTGTGTGGCACATCAAATGATATCCCTTTACGGCAAGAGCACTTTGACATCCACAGGGTCTTGGTGGGCCGACCAACTGACAGGAAGATGTGTGAGACAAAAAATATGCGCTGCCATTTGAGTGATGTTTCATCTCTGGCTCTGCTCATTTATCAGTATTACTTCCATCCGTACTGGACATTTCATACCCGAAATCGAGTTTCTAGGAGACTGTAGGTGTGTGTGTGTGTGTGTGTGTGTGTGTGTGTGTGTGTGTGTGTGTGTGTGTGTGTGTGTGTGTGTGTGTGTGTGTGTGTGTGTGTGTGTGTGTGTGTGTGTGTGTGTGTGTGTGTGTGTGTGTGTGTGTGTGTGTGTGTGTGTGTGTGTGTGTGTGTGTGTGTGTGTGTGTGTGTGTGTGTGTGTGTGTGTGTGTGCGCGTGCGTGCACAGTACATTTCTTCTCTGTCTGTGATAGGAGGTGCCGTCATTGTCTGCAGTCGTAAATAACCAGATAGGAATGTTTCACTTTTTTGTCTCTCCATTTGTGATCTCTTTGTGATTATTTTTTTTTGCCTCTGTTACATTGTCTTTACAAATGCTATTAAAGACAATTACTTTCCCTCTATGGGGTTGTTATTGCGATTATACTGCTTAAATGAATGGGTACATTAGAAGAAGATGCGTTCTGAACTTCTGCGGCCACAGAGCTTTTAATTTATTATGCTTACACACATCAACTGTTGTACGAAGCCATTAGCAGTAAACTCCATCTGACATTGTTGATTGACAGATTCAAGCTCACCTTCCCCAGACCAGAAGGAAAGGAGATGGACTCCTCCCCTGTAGTGGCTCCCCGTTTATTCTGACAGGATTATTTATGAATGTGAATACTGCTCCCACTGACTAGTAATTACTTTTAAGAGTGCACTTCAATTAGAGTAGCTAATTAGTGTTTATGTTGTGTTTTTCCCATCCTTCCTATCTCTCTCTCACTCTCTCTCACTCTCTCTCTCTCTCTCTCTCTCTCTCTCTCTCTCTCTCTCTCTCTCTCTCTCTCTCTCTCTCTCTCTCTGTTTATGTGTTTGTTCCTCTCCGTCTGTGGCCTTGTATTGACTGTTATCTTTAACATCTGCTGTGGAGAACTCTGCCCATGCAATTTTTCACTTGTATTAATTAATGATGTGGCATATAATTTACTATTAAAATGAGCCTGCTTTTAAGTGTGGGAGTTATCAGGCATATCTACTTAAGACTTCCCTCAATCACAGTAAACCAAATCTGCCCCGCTTCAACGCAAAAGTTTTATATTTAAAATACACAACGTTATGCTCGACCGGCTTCTTTTTCTAACCATTTTTGCTCAGGAGTCGTGTGTGTTTTCTCTGCTTATTCAACAGGAAAACATAACCTCACTCTTTTATTTACTCTAGTGTCAAGGAAACTTGTCCTCATAGTTCTGTGTGACCAAACAATGACCATACCCATGCTTGTCCTTGCTGTGAGTTATATAGTCCGTACGTGCTCCAACAGAACATATATTTGAAAATAAAAGTTGTCAGGGTTGACCAGGTTAAAATGGTTAGATATTTAATGTAGTTTTTACAGTCAAGATATCAATTGTTGCAAGTTGAAATGTAAGTATTCATTTGAAGCATTCTTTAAACAATATAAAAGTGTAAAGAAACACGGTTTGTGAAGATTGGATATTTATACATGAGAATTTGGCAATGTTGATTTTTTATGAGGAATGGTTCGCAACCTTTATGATTGTAATGTCTGAGCCCTGTGCTATAAGTTGAATTCAGTATGTAATACCCTACCAGTGTTTCACTTTTTTGTAACCTATTCAGTATTTCACATTTTGGTATTCCAGAATAGGTTTCAAAATGTCTTGCTATCCCATTAATAGTCTTAGGACCCCAGGTTAGGAACCATTGCCATATAACATACTAATTAGGTTTGAATTTTGGAAATCATCCCAAGAATTCCCAGACAAAAATGTAATTATACCCCCAGGTGTCCTAATGCTGTCCAGGTTTCTGAATTTTTGGCTGCCACAATATGTGTGCAAGTGGGCAGGGATCCCACTGCCAAGAATGATGATCAATAGTTTTCTTTGATGAATGAGGCTAACCATTTGCTTCACCTGCCAAGCTCACTATATACTCTATATATGCCACTATTTATCCTGGCTGCTGAATCTTGGATACTGGAGATTGGTCGTTAAGAAATTCTCACAGCTCCATTTTACCACTACATTATGTTGTAGCCTGTATGGTTGGCATTGTGTTCTTGACATCTCAAATATGCTCATATTTCAAATATAAATACATTAGCATATATTCAAAAGAACATAATAACATCAGCAACCTAATACTGACACCAGCATTGCATTGGCTGTGTTGAATCTCAAGTCAATGCATGGCATTTCAGGTTGATCAAACTAAAAAGCCAAATCAATTAAGAACTGAAATTTTTTCAATATTTGACAGAAAATGTGACAAACCCATGAGGATAGATGCCTTCCTAACATTGTCTGCCCTGTGTATTATCAGGATACATGCAGGTTCTCAATATAGACCGTCATACACAAGTTAAATAGAAAGAGGTGAGGAAAAGAACGAGGCAGACGCCAGGTAAACACTCCATAGGGTGTTTCACAGTTATCCATAGGCCAGACGGTATCTGTCACTGTGTTGTATTTCTATGAGTGATCTCTCAGCAGTGGTTGGCTGTGTGTATCTGTAAGTCAGCATCCTCCCAGTTCAAATAGGCCCCCTGGAAAATAGACAGAAAACCGTCCAAAGATTCCGACAGGGTTTTGTTTTGTCTTTGTTTTTTTTTGTTTTTTACATCAAAATCAGTTTAAAGCTAAATATAACATCTGAAGTAAGTATAGGATCTATACACAGAACACTTAAATCCACTGTTACAAAGTGCTTTACAAACGCACACAATAAAACAGAATAATAAAACAGCTCAATAAAAGCCGGATATAAACAAGACTGCAGAACATTTAATGTATTTGGTTAAGGGACTCTGAGTAGTACTGGGGCCGAGGATGGGGTTACGACAGCAATGCTATGTATGAGGAAAAATACCGTTTAAATGTTTTAAATATATTTATGGATCATATACTAAAGCCAATGTAACCCTGGCAGGACTAAAGTAAAATGCACTTAAAGCATTTAGTGTTGGTCGGTAGCCACAATTCATGGACACATATTTGCTATTCATTTCGTATGTCTTTATCAATTGAGAAAGTAAAAGGGATGGAGTTTATTCCAAGTGTAGCATTTACATAAAGGCCATGGAAGACATCAGTGTTATACAGGTGAAACTCGAAAAATTAGAATATCGTGCAAAAGTTCATTTATTTCAGTAATTCAACCTAAATGGTGAAACTAATATATTATATAGACTCATTACATTCAAAGTGAGATATTTCAAGCCTTTATTTGTTATCATTGTGATTATTATGGCTTACAGTTTATGAAAACCCCAAATTCAAAATCTCAGAAAATTAGAATATTACATAAAATCAATAAAAAAAGGATTTTAAATACAGAAATGTCGGCCCTCTAGAAAGTATAATCATGCATATGTACTAAGTACTTGGTTTGGGCCCCTTTTGCACAAATGATTGCCTAAATGCGGTGTGGCATGGATGCTATCAGTCTGTGGCACTGCTGAGGTGTTATGGAAGCCCATGTTGCTTTGATAGTGGCCTGCAGCTCGTCTGTATTGTTGGGTCTGGTGTGTATCATCTTCCTCTTGACAATAGTCCATAGTTTCTCTATTGGGTTCAGGTCAGGAGAGTTGTCTGGCCAATCAACACAGTAATACCATGGTCAGTCAACCAGTTACTTGTGGTTTTGGCACTGTGGACAGGTGTCAAGTATTGCTGGAAAAAGTAATTCAGCATCTCCATAAAGCGTTGTCAATAGACAGGAAATATGAAGTGCTCTAAAATCTCCTGGTAGATGGCTGTGGTGACTTTGGACTTGATAACACAGTGGACCAACACCATCAGATGACATGGTGCCTCAAATCATCACTGACTGTTGAAACTTGACAGTGGTCTTCAAGCCCCTTGGATTTTGTGCCCCTCCACTCTTCCTCTAGACTGTGGAACCTTGATTTCCAAATGAAACGCAACATTTAATTTGGATCAGTGATGATTTGAGGTATCATGTCATCTGCTGCTGTTGGTCCACTGTGTTATCAAGTCCAAAGTCACCACAGCCATCTACCAGAAGATTTTAGAGCACTTCATGCTTCTGTCTGTTGACAATCTTTATGGAGATGACAATTTCCATTTCCAGCTAGACTTGGCACCTGCCCACGGTACCATAAACCACTGGTAACTGGTTGACTGACCATGGTATTACTCTGCATGAATGGCCAGACAACTCTCCTGACGAACTCCATAGAGAAACTATGGACTATTGTCAAGAGGAAGATGATACACACCAGACCCAACAATACAGACGAGCTGAAGGCCACATCAAAGCAACCTGGGCTTCCATAACACCTCAGCAGTGCCACAGGCTGATAGCATCCATGCCACGCCGCATTTAGGCAATAATTCATGCAAAAGGGGCCCAAACCAAGTACTTAGTACATACGCATGATTATACTTTCTAGAGGGCCGACATTTCTGTATTTAAAATCCTTTTTTTATTGATTTTATGTAATATTCTAATTTTCTGAGATTTTGAATTTGGGTTTTTTATAAACTGTAAGCCATAATAATCACAATTATAAAAAATAAAGGCTTCACATATCTCACTTTGCATTTAATGAGTCTGTATAAGATATTATTTTCACCTATAAAGTTGAATTACTGAAATAAATGAACTTTTGCACGATATTCTAATTTTTCGAGTTTCACCTGTACTGTATATGCACAAACATTACAAAAGCAGTAATTGGCAATGAAATTCAGATTATTCAACAATCATCTACTGTAAGTATAATGAAGAATGTGCATGTAGAAAAAGAGAATCTATGACATAAAAAAGACAAAACCATGTTGAAATGTAAGAATAAAATAGAATAAAATACCATTATAATTATCATTTCCCCTTCTCCTCAAATATGGTGCCACTGTCCTCATGTAACTTTAAAATAAATAGAACAGTCTTGGCAGCACTTTTCCAGGGCTTTCGACACAATCATTTTCAGAGATTCCTTTTCAATGTTTTATCACCGACATCGCTCACTCGCATCAAGGCTCACATCCAGTTTAACCTTAGTTTGGCATTGGGAAAAAACCCAGGACAGTTCCCCAATGGTGTTCTGCCTTTTAATGAGCACTCCTGCTTAATAATGAAACAACGCCTATGCAGAGTTTCAGCACACTGCCTTATCAACAACATAAACAGGACCAAAGAATATTAATGATCAAGAACATCTTTTCTAAAGTCCATTCAACAAAAAAGTTGCATAAAGTCCACCAAAACAATATTACTGCAAAAGAAAAACTGACAAGAATAATTTAAGGTATTTTCCTCTATCATACCTCCTGTTCCTGACCAAGTAAATGGATTCATTGCAAGATTTGTACCAGAATAACTTTTACTAAACAATATACGAATGTCCTAAAATGTACTTGATGTTGAAGCACAAAGAAACCATGGCACACAGGTGAGACAGAGAAAGAAAGAAGTGAAATATTAATACAATATGGAACCGGGAGCAGAACACCCTGATCCTCATTATTCAATAACGTATAATCCTCATTCTATTACTGTTGGATTTAATGATATAAGCATGAAGGCCGTTTCCATGCGGACACACCGTCTCTGCCCTCTGTACAATAATTGTTTGTTCTGGCTGACTGAGCCTGTGTATCTCCCACCGATAACGCTAAACACAATTTCCCCCAGGAGCGGAGTTTGCTGAGAAAAACCTGTGCAGTCCATATCCCAGTAAAGGGCAAATTAGAGTGGGAAAAACAGCACCTTCTGGATTGCACAAGGTGTGTTCAGCATCTTAGATTATTTAGAATACATTTTTATATAGAGGGCAATTCAAGGATATATTTTCAATTTAGTTATTGTTAACACCCGTCTGCTATCATGGCTTGGTTGGTAAAACTGGCTTTTTAGCTTAACCTTCACTACGTCATTGTGTCCAACCTTTACAGAACTTCAGTTATATGCACAATTATTTTCCGTCAAGAATATACAGGAAAATACTGAAATTTTGTTGATCCTTCCTTTCTGCCTATGTGTCCTGACGTTGTGCATTGATCCGCTGATTTCATACACAGAGCTAATGGTGGAATAAAACATAAATCTCAGTGCTATTACATACAGGGATATTGGTGGGTGTCCTTTATTGATTAACAGCACGTAGTCTGTCCTGGGGGGGAACTGAGTGGAAAAGCCATCGGAAAATCCCCTATGTAATTGTAATGTCCCTGTTGTGTATAGATGTCTGTGAAGAGGAATGATGAATCAATAATGTCCACTATTAAGTTGCTTTTTTCCCTTTCCCTCTTCAGAGGTGGTAGATGGGAAGGTTAAAAAAAGTGCCCCCTGTCAGGTGCGTTTGCATCTTGCGGGGTTCAATTTATCTACGGTCCAAAAATAAAGAAATTGCTGCCTCCCTGTTGCCTTGAGCTTGGAGAAATAAACAGTCAATATTTGCTCCTGGGAACCTGCAAGAGGACACGAACATAAATCACCCAGCATGCACCTGTCCAAAGAATCTGCCACAGAGTCCTGTGTCATCTCGTTTAGGATCACGCCGCTGCTGAGGCTCCCCTTCATCTTTGAATCAATGTGCCAGGGGGCGCACGGAGCTCTGGTGGCAATAGTGGTAGAGGGACAGACGATGAAAATTACTTTTCCATCGTTTCCCATTCTGCTACCACAACAGCCTGTTAACATGCACTTCAACGTTGTGGCGGTGAAGATCACAAACTACTCGCGTCACACTGGTGTCCTCCATAGATACTCTATTTATGTTTATGTTATTATATGGCACTTATGTAAGGAGTTAATTGCATTTACTGTACTGTTTTTTTTTTCTTAGAACTGTTCATAATTACAGCTCAATCTCTTGAAAATAGAAAGAGAGTATTACTTATTTATCAGCAGACAAACTTTTTAAACTAAATGTTCTGTATTCTTCTGTTCTTTATCTTAAGTTTAGTTTAATGGCGTTCCAATGATGTGGGGCAGGAGGGTTCTTAAGGGCTTGTGACTTACAGGGATCCTAAAAGATAATGAGAACATTAAGTCATTTTCGGGATTCAATTATTACCCTATCAACATTAACATTGTATCTTCATGCTCAGCCCATACTGTAGCTCTTACCCCACCAAAATGAAGAAAAAGGTGAGCAGCTTTGTGTTGAATTACATGTCAGTTGCCATAATTGCAGGATGTCGGAGGGAATTTCATCACGTATTATTGTGAAAGATAATAATGAATACTGTATATAAGTTACACTGTATATTGTTTTATGTATTAATTAATTTCAGGAGTTTTGAGGAAGAATCAGGCTTGCATCAAATAGTGAATTCCAATGTACGCCGGGTGTTGCATGCATGTCTGCAGCACAGGGTTGTATTTGCACAGCTCACTCTCAGTCAACATCTTACTGTAAGTATTGGACTTCCCCTTCAAAATCATTTGTGATTCATTTTCTAAACATTTGTCAAGTATTCTCCATTCTGGCCAATTGCCCTCCTCACTTTGGCAATACAAATGAGTAATGACAATGCTAGTTAAATTATGTGTGTACATCGGCCCTTGAACTTTCCACTCAATTCACTTCAACTTTCCTATTTATCAACACTCCCCCTTGTATGAGACAATAAAGAAGTTAAAGGAATACTTCACCCACACGGAACCGGCGTTCTATCATTATAAAATCGCTATAGGTTTTTCTTCCCAGTCTTCCCTTGGCCCAGCTGTACTGTTAATTCTAACCCTACATTTTCCCATGTGTGATGTCACACATGGGAAAATGTAGGGTTAGACAGTGAGAACGTAAAACACTCTTTCTGCCTTTTCTCAGGCTAGGATGAACTGATTTCTAAAATGTTTGCACATTTACACTGCATCCACTAGTGAAGTAGGTCTTTTAATATGGGCGAGGCTGGAAAGGTAAGAAAATACAAATCTGTAAGAATTAATCACAATTAAGGGGCTTTAACTTAAACTTAACCAGATTATTAGAGATGCGTAAACTACCAATTTTCTGACATGATAAATAATTTGAAAAAACACAACCTAGGTGTTTTATTTAATAGCCTCAAACAGCCTGTCAAACCCTCATCTTGCCATTTTGACCCAACTGTGAAAACTTCTGATCTTATTTTGTGGGCAAGATCAA
Source organism: Ammodytes marinus (assembly GCF_949987685.1). Classification (NCBI taxonomy): domain Eukaryota; kingdom Metazoa; phylum Chordata; class Actinopteri; order Uranoscopiformes; family Ammodytidae; genus Ammodytes; species Ammodytes marinus. Next base: position 15,539,529 of record NC_137217.1, on the reverse strand, counting down.
TGGTCTGAGGTCTGTTATACCCTACACCCCACACAGCCGTCCTATTGATTGCATATACTCCTCTCTCCCTGTTCACTCTTTTTAATCATCATATGAGTCCCTCCTACAGTACCTGTGACACAGTTCCCAACAAACTTCCTAAAATCTTTTTCCTATTGTACGTCCCTGTCTGCTATCTGTTATAAACTATTGAACAGAAAATTGCAAGTGTTCGACCATTTTTTAATAAACCCTTTCTTGGCCAGGCCCAATTAAAAAGCTATAGACCAATCTCCAAGAAAACCATTTTCATACAAAGCCCTTGAATAAATCATTACTTAATTTGGTTGAGGACCACAACATTTTCGCAAACTTTCAGTTAGGCTTTCGTCAGAAGCGCAGTACTGAGACTAACGACATCCTCATGCAAGCAGACAAAGGTGAATATTCAGTCCTTCATTTACTTGACTTGACTGCTGCCTTTGATACCATTGATCATGGCATTTTACTGGACATTTTCTGGTACAGCTTTAAACTTGTCTCATTCCTATCTAAGCAATCTCTGTCTCTCAATGTCCTCAAGCTTAACCCCTGAAAAAGAGAAATGATTTTAATTGGATCTGATAACTTTGCCACTGCAGTTGATCAGTTTATTGGACCATTTCATTGCAATGTCAAACCTCGCCCCAAGTTTTATTTTTAATCTTGTTCTCCATTCCACTTTTCAACTACTTCAATTCCCAAGTCTGTGAAATTTGCTGATTCCCTGGACTGTTTAAATGGGCTTCTCAGACCACAGTTTTAAGGGCAAGGATTTTTTTCTCATATCCATCCCTGTCAGATATTGTGTTCCGTTTCAGTTTGCTCTGTCTTTCTTTGTCATGCTTGTCTGTGAAGCACACAAAATGTGGCAAACAAAGTGCTACTGTATATAAATAAACCTGGTATAACATATACGCTGCCCACGTCCACCATCTCTACCATTGTATCATTGAGCAAGCACGGCTCCAGCGGCGCTGTACTATGGCTAACCCTGCGCGAAGACCCCCTCAGAAAGGGTGGTAACTTGAGAGGGGATACGCAAAAAGAAAATTGAAATGTAGCCATTGACTAATTAAGTAACTTTACTCATTACAACTTACATAGTAACTAGAGAGTTGAAAGCCTGCATAGGAACAATTATTCTAACATTTAAATTTGTCAATTGGGTTCTGGAGGTGTTCTTACAGCACTTGGGTGGGTTTGCTGTGGGCTGTGATGGCAGGTTCCAATGTGAATCTTTTCAATGGGCCGAGAATCTCACGTCCTATGCTGTGAGGGGCCGATCTGCCTGGAAGAGCCTCTAGCTGCTGTCATCAGGAGGAAATGGGCCTAAATGCCCAGCTCGTCTAAGAAGGATAGGTTTCCACTGACCAGGGCAATCATGCTGAGACAACAGAGGTTGTATACAACTTCCCACATAACTTACTTGCAGCTGACATTGTCTCCATTGTATCAGTATGGCGTGTGTAGTTATAGTAAAATCAGTTTAATTTTGCGTAATATTATATACATGCTTCATGTGAACTGTGTAAGTACATAATTAAAGACGTTCTCTATATGAAATATGCAGTGCAACAGTGGGGGAATATGTTACTGCCAAGCATGAGTAATGCCTTTGAAACCAGTGTTTTGTCTCTCAGTCTAATTGTTTTATCAGGAGGATATTCATTGGTGTGGAATACGGACAGAAGGCGGACGGAAGAAAAATAGAGATTCATATTGGATAATAGCTTCCTCTCTTCCCGCTCTTCCAATCTGCCAGTCTTTCTGTCTGCTTCACACACACACACACACACACACACACACACACACACACACACACACACACACACACACACACACACCTTTAGTGTCACACAAACACTTTCAGGGTTCCTGGCAATCTGTTCAATCATTCCCCCATGCAGGTCTTTATACGGCTCTCTGAGGTCTAATTATCAGTGACAGAGGACTAAACCCAGTTGAACAAATGACAGAGTATAAAGAACCATCCCATCTTCACCTCAGTGAGCCGGCGGTGTTAATGTAGAAGCCCCCTAATAGTTTGTGCGTTAAGTGTTCATCTAAGAGAACCATCCTTGGCCTTAAAGTGGTGAAAAGGCATTAGGATAAGAACATTAAAGAGGAGAGGAAATCGTAAAGATCAGTGGCACACTTTTAATTGAAAATGACATTTAATAGAGACTCACATGCTTTAGATGGATTTCCTCCATTACTTTGGTGTTTCACAGATCCGTATTGAGTGACCCCCAGAGTCCCCAAGGACGCAGGCAGGTGGCAAAAAAGTTTTAAAAAAAAGTCCAGCAATCACAGCTTCGGATGAATTTTAAGGATCATTCACGACAAATGAATTTTCTATTGTACGTGTATTGGCATTTTGGGATATTCAACATGGTAATCTTCTATGTTGATTACTATTGGATATACATTTAGATTGTATTTAGATGTAATACAAATAATGTCTTTGTACCCTCAGGCTTTTGTATCTGTTCATTTTGTCCACATTGATATAATGTGATGATTCAATTTAGGCTTTCTTCAATATTACAATAGTTCTGATCACATAGCGATATATGAGTAATTTAGATTAAACAGCTGCTTTGGATCATCAAAAAGGCCCCTTTGAAACTCTACCTGTCCAGCAGCTGTTTAAAAAAAAGAGAGAGAGAGCCATAATGGAAATCTCTGTGAACCCCAAATTTATTAGAAACACAGAGCGGAGAGGATTCCAGATGAGATAAACGCTGATCAAAGTCTGTTGCACAAACCTTTGCTCTCAAGTTTCTCTTCTTCAATACTACTTGATACTGAATCTAATTTATTCACTACACATAGACTGTGCAGCATTGTTGAATTAGGAAGACTGGAAGCTGTGTATTGCATTTATCAGCTGAAGGAGTTAACGACATGCCAGTTGGAATGATATGAAAGCCTTGCTTCAACAGTGAGAGAGGGAATACAAACTTAATCTAAAAGCGATGGGAGGTGCACGCTTCAGTACATGATAGGACGAGAAGGAGGCAGCTTACATGCCATGCAAAGCGCAGCTTTTCTGCAAAGATCTTAATGAAAACCTGGGATGAGTATTGTCATCCTTGATGTCCCCTGTTGTGCTCCACTGCGTCTCCCCAGATAACCCATGGAAAACCTCTTGTCAATGCGTTATTGAACTTGAAGATAACGGCAGCTGCTAAAGCTGCCATTCTGCCAGAATTCTGAGCTCACAGTGTTTTCGCACTTATCAGCTAATTTGTGGGTTTCAGTTAAGAGAATGGGAGGAGCTGCATGAAAAACGAAAGGAGATTATGGATGCATGACCTACAATATGTCCCCTGTCAAGGATATGTCTCCAATTCGTATACTATATAAATTGGAGCATCCCTAAAATCCAATGACCATGCTGTTTATTCATCCAAAGCAATATGTTTTTCCTTGATGTCATTTTGCTTGTGCTTGTTATAATTACTGTTATCAAGTATTTGTTGTTTAGTTGGTTCTTGAATAATAAATATTCCTTTCAGTTGTTTACATATAGTCATGTTGATGAAGGGAAGGTTAGAAATAGTGCTTCTGCTATACTCCTTCTGCCAATTGCACCAACTGGTAGGCTTAGTGTACTTACCAAATGAGAACAATCCATATGTTGTATCAATCTGTCAGCTGTCGTTCTTTCTCTGTACTGAAAACCTCAGTAATTCAGTTTACTCAATAGACAACACTTTGATTTTTTTGGTCTCAGTTGTCAGCTGCAGATGTTCTAATGCCGATGTACTTCACAGGGCAGGCTACATGTCAACTTCTTAAGACAACCTAATTTGTTCATATAAAAGGAGTGGCTCACAATTTTTGGAAATACTTGGATTAAACAAAATCCTTGCTGAAATGGTGAGGATCAAGGGTGAGGTGAGGTGATGGTGAGGATCAATACCATCCTAATGTCTCCGGCTAAATAAGGAGCTAAAGCTAATGAGTTGAAAAGTGAATAAAATAAATTGTGTTAATTAGTGGGTTTAGAGTTGGTAGGCTGATATTTACTTAATTCTCCGTAATAATTCACCGCTATAAACTGTAGTACTCCAGGAATAAAAATGGTACTAATATTTCACTTGCACTTTACCCTGACTGGATCTAGCAGTATTGCAGTATTCGAAGCGCTATGCAGACGTTACATATTTAAACCTTGTTTTTATTGTGGAATGAATGTTATAAATGTATTACTGTCTCGCTTTCTGACCTTTTTTTAAATCTTTTTAACTTAATTCCACCTTTGAAATTCCTGTGTGCTTTGTTGAAATAAAGCGATTCTGATTTGCTTTTGCTTTTGCTTTTTGCGATAATTAGATGAGAAGATTGAGACACACACACACACACACACACACACACACATAGATAAATTGCAGGAAGTAGCTTCATCCCAATTTCAACCACATCATCCTATACATTATACAGTTTAAAATTCAGCAATAACATGTAGAGGAAGGACAGTGTTAAGCAAATCTCACATAGTGTGCTTCACAGTGGAGTGGAGTGTAGCAGATGCTGTCTGAGAAGCTTGAAGATGAAGTTTCATTATGTGATTACTAGTCATGTGTTCTCGTTACTGAGTTGTCTGACCACTGGAGTGCTGCAGAGCTGCTGACTAAATTAAAAGCCCTATCACAACAGAACCAATAGAGGTCAAGTTTGGTTCCATATACCAGCATGAAATATTGGTTTGTGCCAGAGTGATACAGATGGTCGCCTGTCTTCAGCACTCACTGTCAATCACACATTCCTCATAGCCATTCCTGTTCTCCTGTCATCCTCACACACACACACACACACACACACACACACACACACAGTGCACGCATATGTACAATTCTTTTTGTCTCAAGGCGCCATAACTGAATATTTCCTATTGCCAGGATGCAGCCAGCAAACAAACCCGACAGACATATGTCACATACCATTACCGCAATGTGCTGAGAACTAATGGCTTCATGGTGCATGTATCAAGGCCCTGTTATCCAGTGTCAGTCTTTGCTTTACACTGTTAGGCATGGCTGGCTGACAATGTATGAGCATGTTGAAAAGATTGTTATCACTATGTGTCGCTGAAGTTTTTTTCTTTCTTTTTCTTTTTTCAAACAGAACTTGTGACAGAGCTCAGGTTAGGCTCATGAAGTCAGGTGAGGCATTTCTCCCATTCACGCTATCTACACTGAACAAAAATATAAATGCAAAACTTTTTGCTTTTGCTCCCAATTTTCATGCTCAAAAATCTAAAACTTTTTCTATATACACAAAATAACCATCTCTCTCAAATATTTTTCACAAATCTGTCTAAATCTGTGTTAGTGAGCACTTTCCCTTTGCAGAGATAATCCATCCCACCTCACAGGTGTGGCATATCAAGTTGCTGATTAGACAGCATGGTTATTGCACAGGCCTTTTATTGTGGCCACCCGAACACCAGAGCATGTCAATGGGAACAGGTCTCCCTTGAAAAAGAGTCTCCGGTCTCTATCCCTGCGTTCCAATCCCCATACTACCCTACTATTTAGTATGCCAGAAAAATATTTAGGATGTCCCAATATGCACGTCAATTGTAGTATGCTGAAAATACATAAATGCCCAACTAACTCCAATAGCATTTTGGAGTATTTGTCCTTATTCTTGACATTTCTTGACATAATGAAAAAAAAATCTTATTTTTTTTCTCTCCTGTGGCCCTAAAACTCTTCTGTACTTTAGTATGTAGTGTAGTAAAAAGAGAAAGTATGTGATTTAGAACACATGGAATGGCATTTATCTGTATAAATATGTGGTTTACATTTTTTTTTCTTAATCTGTGGTTTCCTGACCCCCCCCCAATAAAGCAAAACTGCACATTTCAGAGTGGCCTTTTATTGTGGCTCACCTGTGCAATATTCCTGCTGTCTAATCAGCATCTTGATATGCCACACCTGTGAGGTGACATGGATTATCTCAGCAAAGGAGAAGTGCTCACTAATAGACAGATTTGTGAACAATAGTTGAGAGAAGTGGTTATGTATAGAAAAAGTTTTAGATTTTTGAGTTAATCGCATGAAAAATGGGAGCATAAAAAGTGTTGCATTTATATTTTTATTCAGTGTATTTCAAACAAGCCAATGAACAATATGGGCATTCAAATAAACAGAAGAGAAAACACTTTCTGTGTCACATCTTGGACTATGTGAAATTTCAAAGTATGCATAAATGATGCAAACACAAACACAGTAATTACATAGCCAATATTAAAAATTAAATGTTCAAAACTAATTAAATTAATGGTTCCTTCTGTGAATAAATACTTTCCTATATGCAATATCTCAGAGTAGAGATACTCTGAGATATTGCAGGTGTAGCCTGGAGCAAGTTCTCAGTCTCTGTGACAACTGGCATCTGAAATTTCACAATTGCAAACTGTGGAAATCTGGTTTGTGAAAATATATAAAGGTGTTTATTTTTTTTTATTTATTTTTTTTACAAATCCAGTGTGCTCTGTGCAGTAGTGAGCAGTAGTATGCTACCTCATCCTTTAAGTGTTCCTCTGATGAAGCTGGTAAGGGTTGGTTGACTTTGTTGGGATTTACTGTAGGTAGATAAACTAATTAATCGCCTGCATTTCTCAAGCACAAAATAAAGCAAGAACAAGGTATTTAGGAGGGATACAGAGTGGGCCCCTGCTTTCCTGTCAGAAACTCAAGCACATATTACAGTACAAAGAGGACATACGGCCATAGTCTTTGTGGCAAAAGTGAATTCCCTCTGAAGGTGCACTTTTTGCTCCAACAGCCGACCAATGACATACAGGATGCAAACTACGTATAATCACAGCCATCCAGAACTCAGTTATGGGTAATGTGCTACAAACCAAAAAAGACACAAGAAATAGAATCACTTACACCTAAACTATATTTAAAGGAAAAATGTGGATTGTCTGGATACATAAACGCTTATGTATCCACACAACTAAACTAAAAGTTCTCCTATCTTCCCTTGGTATTTCCTTGCATGAGCCAAACAGATTTTAGGGATGCTCAACAGCCATATAAATCCCTAGTATAAATGTGTTCAGTGCATTAGGAGTCATGTCTTGACTCCACCTGTGCACTGTTTTCCAAGCATAAAAACATGTGCACAAAAACACACACACATACACACACACACACACACACACACACCCACACACACACACACACACACACACACACACACACAGTTATCTGCCATGCGAGTGTGAACAACATTGAAGCAGTGAGGAGGTGTTGAATACTCCCACTAGAGGCCAGTGCAATGGGAACTATTAAATAGGTTGAGTGGCTGCACAACAGTCCCTTTCTAGTGAATGAAAGTAAACTTGCCTCGTCGCACATATACCCCAAACCAACAAACGCAAGTGATATGGAATACTCACTGTCTTTTACTGAGGCACATGATAACTGAATCCCAAATAAGAGTTTCACAAAGCTTACTTTTTGAGAGAGAACATTTCTCAGTGCAGCTATTTCTTTATCTTCTTTTTTTAAACAACTATTCGCTCCTCGGGAACATGAATTATACCCCTAACACTACAGGGGGAAATACATATAATCTGAGAGTAGAAATAGTGGAGGTAGACCAGAGACTGGTTTGTGGTTTGGGGATGAGTTGTGCAGATAAGAATTGAAAGACGGGTTTTTGGAGGTATTATATTACTGTAGTTTAGGTGTTTTGCTCATATCTGTCTCAAACCTTTACTTCCATCTTAAACCTAGGTAAAGTTATCATGTCAGACTTATCAAACTTTCTCAGTTTGAAAGTATAATTCACTATACAAATGTGCCCTTCCAATGTGCTTTTCTTTTTAAGATATTTCATTGATTTTAACCTTGTAGCCATCTTTTTTTAATTCAATCGGCCTAATCTGTTAATCAGTCCATCTGTTGTACGATTCTGCCCCTGGACCATTTCTTATTTCACTTTGTGTCCTTCTGTTGTACTGATTAAAGTCATCGCTTAGTATTTAATTTATCTTCCCTATGAGGCTCTCTGCAACTTTGTCTCAATAGTAATGATTATTTATTTTGCATTAATGTAATTGATTAGTCTTTGTTACCCTCTGTTTCTGATTCCTACAAACAAGGTTGTTGTTGTTTTTGAGCCTGCTGCCTAAAACCATAACATCAAAGTCATGCAAAATGAATATCCTTGTACTGGAGATGCACAACTATTGCCAAAAGGTTTCTGCAATGTTTCCTCAAATACAACCACAAATCTTTATATTTAACCAGTAACATTCTCTCTTCCTTCACCCACTACTACTACTATCCTTCTCAGTCAGCATTTCACAGATGCTTATAGTCCAGTGTTGCCCAATTATACAACATACGCACATCATGCTGGTTATCCTAACAATGACACGAGAAATGACCGTGAGTATAAGGAATTTAAGATGGCACTGAACAATTCTTACTATCATTGCCAGCTTTTGCACCAAGTCATTATTTATAATTACATTCAATTCTGTCTTTATATTATATGTGAAGTTACCTGCTTAGTTTTGCATATACAGTTACTAGCTATGCTCTACCCTGCCTGAATATACACAGTAAAACTGAATAGAAAGTGTGAGTATAAAAATGAATTTCTAATGGGACTTTCTTCCCTGTGAGCCTTTTTTTTATTTTTTATTTTGTCAGGTCTCTTTTGCAAGGCAGATGGACAATATCGGGCAGACAGTCTTTAAAGCCTGGTTGGGTTTTTGCTGCTCTAACCTTTAGGAAAATGTCGAGATAATTCACACGGGGAATCCCAGCTGAATAAATCAGTAAGTAAGATATTTTTCCCTAGCCTTAAACCTTGAAAATAAAAACAACAATATTGGGTGGGTCACTGACAGCACTGCCCTGACAACGTTTCAGTCAAGCATTCTTATTTTATTAAACTTAGAAGCTATTAAAATGTTATACCGTTTAAAATTCACAATCTGTATGAAACTTCCAACCAAAGTTTGCAATGAAAAGTGTATTTTTATAGTAGTTGTTCCACTTGTTAAGAGTCTACAACCTAGATGAGGCACTGTGGTGCCTTGAGATTAATGCTAACGCTAGCATTGCAACCTGCAATCATGCTGATATACTGTATTTACAAGGTATATTGTTTACCATGTTCCCCATCTTAGTTAGGCTAATATTTGCTTAAATTTGGGGGAAGCGAAAAGGTATCACGATTGCGAAAGTCATTGGGATTTATACAATACACAATGTATAATGTGTATGTCATGGATATCCTCAGTATTTGTTGAGATGTCTGAGTCTGGACTTGACTGACATAACATCTGAGTCAACACACAATGGTTTTAGTTTTGGTAGAAGTCGAATAACGTCCTTGATTACTTAGTGAAATTTGGATTAACAGAGTTTATTACATATAAACACTGTAGAGTGTAATTTATATTATTCTTTGTCCTTTTTTCAGAGCTACTTTATCCACCATATTGCCGTTTCAACACAGCAAGTGAATATGTGCAAACCTATTGGGTACATGTTTGCCTCTGACTATGAAGGGGCATAGATTTTTATAAATGTTTTAATTAATGTGTTTTCCTAGACACAAAGCTTGATTCTGAAGGGATTCATGACCACATTGTCTTTGCTAGTTGTCATCTGTTATTGCAGATAACACAGGAAGCACATTTGATCGTGTTCCACATCACTGACATGAAACCACCAGGGAGTTCGCTTTCATTACAAGTTGCTGTGCTGTCTCTGGCACTGCCAAAGTAAAGTGTTCTGACAGAAAGCAACAAATAAAACTTCAGCTTGTGTGGAGGCCCATAACCTTTTTCTCCCACTTAAAATAGAGTAAGCTGAATTTAAATTCCTTCAAATGAGGACACATACCCCATTGTAACATCTCAATGCCCTTAATCAGGTCAAAAGCATTAATTTCCATTTCTAAATATATTCCAGTACATTGCAGCCCACACCCGGTCAAATTGAGACTGAATATGCTGTTCTGCTAGCATTAAATAATGACCTTGCCACCCACCAACCAAACTCACCCAATACAGCAGTGACTGTGGGTCTACATCTATGATAAAAGTGAGGCACAGAGTATTCCGAAAGCAAAGTCTATGGAAACTGTCAAGCGACAGTTTCCTATCCCCTCTGTCCTTTTACTCACTTGGTTGAGCTTGATTGATACTGCGACGCACCATTCCTTCTTAATCCTATGCATTTTTAAAGAACTAGTGGGATGTTTGCTGGGAACTCATTTCCAATGACTCTTACCATATTGTAATAAGGCAGAGATAGTGCTGGCGCCGCGCTTTGTATTGATTCAAGGCAGAGGTCTCTGAATTGTGATTCATTACAAAACCCAGCGAAGCAAAATAGAGAACTAAAACACCTTCTTGCGTTTGGGAAGTTTGTGTGGAGACGTGATATGTATGTACTGTACTCTGTGTCCCGATTCCCCCCCACCAGTAAAAGCTCTGTGAAAAACATTGATGCACACTGGTAGTTATTGGACAATATTAGCATTCCATGCAAAGACATTACATCCAAGTACTTAGAGTTAGCATTATGCAGTTGCTCCTTTGCCAATATCGACTGCATATTTCAGTGCACAATATCCAAGGGAGAGGCAAAGACTGTTTGCGGGCTATGCTGAATATTTTAACACCTCTGCATATTGTTCTTCTCGCACTGAAATTGTTGTTCATCTTAAAATGCCTGTAGCAGCTTCATCTTTCAAATTGTTCCTCCTGTTGAGAAGAGAGGGTTCCGTGGAATAATTTACATATGGCAATCACTGAATTATTAAAAACCGTGTCAGAGGAGTTGCCATAAATACACACATTTTTCCTTTGTATGCACAAACACAAGACAAAGTACTTGAGCAGGGTAACTCAGCACTTGCCGAGTCACCAGCTTAAAAACTCTGATCATTATCCGGACAGCTGATGCCTCTGAGGCATGTTAGCTTTTGAGTTTGTGGTGCTTAGCTCTGCAGAGCAACCTGATTGAAGACTATAACATATAAAGCCATCAAAACCTAAAAGAAGGAAAGGGTTTGAGCAACCAGACGGCAGTGGCCACTGGCCACATAATTAATGTAACCAGGCTTTTACATTTTTTTTTCAGTTTTTGTAAAGTAATTAGCAGCACTGAATACAGGAGCGTATCATACACTGGCAAGACTATAAAAAAGGCCAATAGGTCAAGTCTCAAATGATTTGCAGCAGTTTGGCTTCTTATACTGTAGAACTGAGCTGCAAGAGAAATACAGTATACAAATTCACTCACACTTTTTACGCACATGCCAACATACTCACTTTTGTAAAGAATGGAATGAAGTCTGAGGTGGAGGGAGGGAAAAAAACTGTTTGCATGCAGAGAAACAAACCAAATGCTGAGGCGAAACAACAAAACCGTTCTTAGGGAGCCTCCATCTTCATTTGGCTGACAGGCGAGTCTGAGTGTGAGACAGGCCCAGATGAAAAGTGGATCCAGGCAAGCTTTCTAATGAGAGCAGGGAGTGGTCGTTAGAGCTTTAATCTGAGGCTCGTAGCAAAGGGAACATAAAGAATTTGCCGTCCAGATGTTAAATAATGGAAAAATTGTAATGACTTGACAGAAATTGATATTAATGACCTTGTTGGTGCAGTGGGGTCAGGAGGCAAACAAACTATGGACATGTTAGGTGGGGAAGCTGTGCTGAAATTTTTACAGATAATCGCAATGGTTTCGCACACAAGCTATCCTGAGGAATTGCTCTTTCAGTTTAACAAGATTTTTGTTGTTCCCGGAAAGGGAGACGTTAGCATATATACATTGTTGCATCATTGTTAAAGCAAAATGCATTGTGCTGTCACGAGTATAACCCATACCCCATATTGGGTGGTTAACCAACTCAATGTGTTGCCTGGGGATGCTTGATAACAATTGGAAGAATAATGTAAAATAAAATTGCATGGAAAGGCTGTTCAACTGCACTGTAGACTGAAGAAACAGATGCCCACAGGCGATTTCCCACCATAGCTCTCCCTTTCTCTCAGTCCTGCATTTCACAACCTCTACTTCCCTCCTTCCTGTTTCTCTCTCGCTTATGCCGTATCGCTGCATGTTTATGTATGATAATAGACAGAGAATATGACTTGTGTACTTACAGCTGTGTGGGTGTTTCCATGTGTTTGTTTGTGTCTGGGCGGGTTCTTTGTGCTCTTTTCTTATGTCAACACCATTGTGGTCCACGTCAAAGCAACTTAGACTCCTGTGGCCGCTGAGCCAGGATTTAACAGTTTCCCTCCTGCGAAATTACACAGTGACCCACGCTTTAGCAAGTCTTATGTAGTAGCCGAATGTTCCCCATTCAAATCCACCACACTTACATTCTACAGAGGGTAGGTAAGCTCTTATTACACTAATAGCCTGGATGAGGGCCGCATTTAATTTGTTACCTCTACTTTTTATTTTATAATACGATACAATAGTATGTGTACATTTTTTTAAGTTTTTCAGATTTCTTTTTTGAATATCCAATTTGAATTGTGAAATATATATAATGTAAAATAAATGTACAATCCAATTTGCTTTGTCCACAATTCTAATTGAGCTCATAATCTCTTTTACAAGAGAGAGACAAATACATTTTCGGTCATCACAGATATACTTTCATTTTGGAAATTAGCTTTTTATTATTAGATGAGGTCTGGAGGTCAAAAGCCGACAGTAATCTGGTTAAGGCCTGATTTGAGGAAGAAATTATATTTATATCGGAAAAAATATGTAATTCATGGTTACTGTAAATAGCAGTGGGTATAATACTGATCCATGTGGGACACCATTATCAACCCTTTTTAAAGGAGGTGTAAAAGGAATACGAACAAAATAAACAAATAAAAACAGCTTATATTATAAGAAACGGTATCAAAGTACTCAGGCAGATATTCAAAGAGGGCTGCATAGTGTGGCTCAGCCTCTTAAGGGGCCACTCACACTAGGGCCGCGGCCCCGTGCCAAAGTTCATTTGTATACTAAAGTCTAGAACGTTTGGCTAGTGTGACCACGCCAACTTGTATTCCAGCACGGAACAGCCCCTTGGCCACGGCACACCTGGGAGAGGTGTGCCGTGGCCAAAGTACAGATGCTAATGAGATGACACGCGCACAAGCAAGCGCACAGGCGGCGTTCCTAACGTGAATTCATTAAGGATGCATAGTCCGTTAACGTCCGCTGCCTTACTAGTCGGCACCAGAATTGCCCACCACTTGGACTTGTAGCTACATAAAATGTGTGAGAATTAACGTGTGTGTAGGCCTAGGTGTGGGCTAATAAAAGAGGGAGAGAGCTAAATAGGTGAGCGCAGAAAGCAAAGCAAAAAGGTTTTCGTGTTTACTCGTCAGATGATTTTTTTTCTTTTTCCTCTCGTCAGCTCAGCTGTCATAACTGCCTTTACGCATGGCGGTGGAGACGCACCCAAAACAACACACCGCGGCCCGGTGATAAGGAAACAGTAGCCTACACTAAGGTTTAACAATAAACTTTATAAAGACACTTAAAAAAACGATCTCTGCCCAATGCCCATACAAAAAGGTCTGACTTGGATTACTTGATGGAGCGATCGATGTGTATAAAACCATCCGGTACGTATGGTCTGATGACGGGCTGTTATATTAATAATAAACAGCGTGCTGCACAAATATGAGACTGTTCACCGCGACCTATTACGTCAAGGCTACATTTAAAAAAAAAAAACAATAGCTTAAGGATTCTCGTTGCTCTAATGTGGAAGTGGAATATATGATGCAAATTTGGCCGGATGAAAATATTCACAAACAGTCGTATAGCCTACAAGTAGACTACGCTCCAAATCCTAAACGCGCACGGTGACCAAGGTGCAATCGTGCCCAGGCCACGAGCAGTGTGAGGACGGGCCAGCGGAGGGAGTGGGGAGAGGGGGAATCGTGCTGAATCTTCCTGCAGCACGGAACAGGCAAACGACCCTAGTGTGAGTGTGCCCTAAGAGGAACTTGCATCTTCGGAGCTTCAGCCTTCAAGAAAGAGGGTGTGGGGATTTCACAGCAGGGAAGCCATGTAAAGCAGGAACAAGCTACGGCAAGGATCTCCCAAGCTGCAGATGACAAATTAATTTGAATATAATTACTTCCCCCCCACCTGCTTTTGGAAACAGGCATTCGTCACAAGGAAACTTGATTAATATGTCACAGTCCTTCATCTTTATTTCTCCATAGCCTTATTTCTTCCTGGCGTTCAGTGATGTCTTTGACATTAATATTCACTGCACAAGTGGCTGAACACTGGCTCCCCAACATCTCCCAGTGGGGGGGGGGGTCGGGGGGGGGGGCACATGTCAATATAGAGGGTGTGCACAGCAATAACTTCTCTGTCCTTTAACATTGGGCATAAACCAAACACCACTGTGTGATAGAGGTGTGTGTTATGCCTGCTGCCATACTCAAGGGCATTTAGAACGATTACTGGGTCTTCTTTAGGCAAGAAAGAAAGTTGCCCTCAGTTAATAAGTTTGAATTCAGCCTGAGTAAACATGTGTGGCATGTTAGCATTTTATGAGCCTGTTGCACTCAAATGGAGGCTTAATGTAAGCAATTTATACAATGGCTCATGCTGTTGCACTCAATAGAAATACTGTATGGTAAATGGACATGTATTTGTCACATTAAATAATAGTAATTCAGATCTGATAAGGAAATCATGTAGGTGATTCTCCCTGATGTATAAAGAAAGGTCCCGCAAAGCTGTCATAGCAAGACAAAGAACAAATCATGGAGAACTCATGAAGTCATAAGGGGCCCAAAAGAAAGCAATTCCTTCCTTTTCACTTTCTCCATCCCCTCCACAAAAGTCTCACCCTCTATTCTCCAGGCGTTAAAATATCTCTAATTTCTTCTTACCGATAAAGGAGAAAAGATAGGTCCTTTTGCCTTCAATAATCTGCTGACTGGCTTCTCCTTCCTGCCCCAGCTCAAAGCAGAGCGAGCACACGGGGCGATTTAATGTGGAGTTAAGTGATGCTGAGGCTGCAGTGGCAATCAGTGTAGAGCACTGATGTCTGCAGAGGCAGCCCGAGCTCAGTGTTAAAGAGCAGTCATTAGCCCCTTTTTTAATGAAGCACATCTTATAATGATATCTGTTCTTTTCTCTTTACCTCCACGAGAAGAAAGGAAGAAACTTCTTGGCTCATGAAGCTGCCATTCTCGGGTGTCAATGGCTGCTCAGGGATAGTTCAGCGATGGAAACCAAAGCCACTAAGGAGCACCCTGATGCTTAGGATCCAGATGGCCATAACCCAGAGTGCATTCACACAATGTGAGTTTAAACAGCACCACCTAAACAAACTGATGACAGTGCTACGTGCACAGCCAAACACTGTAAAAATGTGACTGGAACATCAGTTCACATTTTTCTTTTGGCCAAAAGTGGCCATGTCTCTACATTGCTTTGGTTATTTCTTCAGATTACCACCATTACTATGGTTTTAGGAAATAAGTTATCCAGTAAACACTAGTATTTATTAATTTACCTTAAGTTGAGTGGCTGCATAAGTTTATTTACTAAGTCCTAGAAATTGCATTTTATGCAAAAATAATGTGTAACCACAACATGAACACAAATGAATCCAATGCTGTCGAGATAACATGTTAAAGACGCACTCCACATATTTGACATATGGAGTTCAGTTCATTTGTTGCCAGCATCATAGGTCTGTGAAAACAGTTGTAGAATGTCTGCTCTGGTTCTGGCTCAGACAAAATTAACCATACTAACATGGTACAAATGAAATGTGTAACTGAAAAGTGCAATACAAACGGGAGGCATGGGATTTAAAATATATATATTTTTCAGAGGCATAGGGGCTGATGAGATGAGAGTTCTAATACTGAACTCCAAAAATGTTGGAGTCCACCAACTTTATGGAAGTGCCAGTACCCATTTGAAACATTCTCTGATGCCTAATTTTGCAGGGTTAAAGGTTAAAAAGTATCATGTTATTAGTGGTCGGTGTAGCACAAATTTACAACCCAGCCTGTTACATTTAAATGGCTATTTAAAGGTCACATATTATGCTAAATGCACTTTTTAAATGTGTTCTAACATATCCATGGGTCCACGGTGTGCCTAGAACTGCCAAAATATAAAAAAAAATAACAATCTCTCCTTTTCTCAATCTCCCCCTTTCTGAAACCCCCACCCCTCCCCCCCAATATACTCCAGTCAGAATTCTCCTCGTTTCTGACCTCACAAACTGGAAAGCCAGAAGCTACCACTGTGCAGCCCACACCCCTATTTCTTATTGGTCCACGGCCCTGACAGACAGAGGGCGAGGCGTATCTGGCTTCGCTTCCGGACAGGGGGCGGGGGGAGCTCAAAGATTGTATATTTACGAGGGGAGCTGCAGCTCTTTTAAAAAAAAATAGGCCATTGTGAGATTAGCTGAACATCAGCATAGTACAATAAATTATCTGAAAGTTTTTTTCAGCAAACAATTAAAGAAAAATTTATTAGGGACCACTAAGACCATATAATATGGTGTATAATAGAACCGAAAAGTGTATAATATGGGAGCTTTAAATTGGAGTTTGAGGCTTTTTTTCCAAGGTGAAATGTTTGCTTTCTTTGCCGCCTCCATCAGTGATAATGGATTACAAAATAGTGCATTAGCTGTGCTTTCAGACACATTTTTACATGGATCTTAAGTTTTTTTCTTTAAAAGGATACCTTCACAGGGACCAATTAACATAAGAACAGGCACACCCTTTCAGTGAACTCACCACATTTGATCACATTTCAAAACCGCTATTCCCTAGAAAGACACTTCTAGAATATTTTTGAAAAGGCTCGGATCAGCCTTAACATTAAAAACACATTAGACCTACCCATTATTTATAGTCAGTCAAGTTGCCAAGGAGAGGTCTTTGAGAAAGAGAAAAGAACCATAAACTCAGACACTTGAATGTGCAAGTGACAATGTAAAGTAGATCCAGAGACAGGCTGCACAATACCACAAGGCTCTTTAGAAAGGATATAGTGAAAAGAGTGAGACGAGGCAAAGTGAAGTAATGTTTTTCATATTTCCAGACGGCGGCTTGATATTTTGAGATCACTCTGAAATGGACTGTTCAGCTATATTGTGCAGCTGCTGAATTCCCAGTTTCCTGGCAGCAAAGGCAGAACAGTAGCATATTACATGGGTTATTCCTTATGCAATATAAAGCAAGCAGTATTTAAAAGTGTGACACAGATTTCAGTGAGTGTGGAGAGAGGCTGGCACACTGGCAAGTCGCTGCACCTGACACTTTTCTGTCAAAAGCAAAATAGAGTGTGGTGGAATACATTTTTTGATACATATTTATTTATTTTTATTGTTATTTTGCGTGCACTGTGCAAACTTAGCAGCAGAAAAAATTGAGCCTTGTTTGCGTTGCTGATGAGCTGATACACCACATCTGAGGAGAAAGAAAAACCCTCATCCGCTGCTCCGAGTTCACAAGAAACCAACTTCCCAACTCAGTTTTCTGGCCTACTAGCTCCCCCTGCTGCTTGATGAAAGCCAAAAATCAAAACAGAGAGGCTTCGCATGCTCTTTGTTACTCCACACCTCTTCACATCAATCTATTTCCCAGCAGAAAAAAATCTCTCTGGTGCGCAAGCTATCTCAGCAGGTGATATTACTCAGCCACCATTTGAAGAACAGCAAGACATACATTCTTTTCCTCCCCATGTGGCGCTGCAGCAAATTTACTGGGGGAAATTATGCACCGCCTGACATGGAATATTCATCAAAATGTTCAGAAGAGAATCCCTCTGCTCACGAGTCATTAAAATCTGGATAAAATATAAATGACCTGGGTTCATTTGCCGGGTTTTAGTGTCTCACTCATGAGCGTCAAAATGTTTGTTAACTATATGCACAGGCATTCAGAGATACTGCAGGAATACAGATTATCTGCATGGCCAAACTGTCCTGCAAACTTCACCTTCTTAGAACACTAAGAAAAGTGCTTAAAATAACAGTGTCATATACATGTTTGAAATGTGGTCTATTTTAGATGCAGATGACCTTGAACAATAAGAGGCTTGATAGGCTTATTGATTAGCAATTCCCGGCATCCTCAAAATAATCCCTGAATATCAAATGAGAATCATTATGGCCAGTAGGATCTGTCCTTAGAACTCCTTAAACTGTGCAAAATAGGAAAACAAACACTGAGTAGGAAGCTTTTAAAAACCTGCAAAAGACTTTGTGAACACTGTGAATGTCACACCTAGTATGAGTCCTGTTAGTAGCAGCTGAGTTCTCATCCCGTGTCTTTTCCGCGGGCTCCAGCGCCCACTAATATGCCACAGGGGGAGAAAGAGACAGAAAAGGCTTAATCTGAACGTCTCCTTCTCGAAAAACTAGAATTATCATCTGCCGCTTTAATCCTTGAGGTAGGAAACATTTGAATTCCGTAAGAGCCGCCTTCTATGATAAATTGTATATTACCCGCCTACTGAGCCCTGCTCATAGCATGTTTGGCCATACAGCAGTGTGCGGCACACACAGTCCTAAGACATTGTTTGGTGTGTGGGAGCTCATTTTGGCAGTGTTTGACAGTTAGGCTTTTGTTTCTGTGAGCTTTATGTGTGTTAGTGTTGGCGAAGGCAAAGCTCCTCAGAAGCGAGCAGAGGGAAGAGGACACTGAGAATGAGGAGGGAAAGTCAAGATAGAAGGTTTTCAATGGTGTTAATATCCTCTAGATGTTAGAGCAGTTGCTTAAGACTCTGCAGTGATTCCACTTTTAATGAAAGAAATATGAGGGACAATGTTGCTGGTTCATATAACGGGAGCACAGATGGAGCAGAGCTTAAATAAAGTCTTACTATTCAGCACTAAAGGGATATCAGCCGGTGTAGTTTCATAGACGTAAAAAAAAACGTTAAAAAATGTGTCCCCCGCTTACAAACACTGGATAAACATGATGGTCTAATAAAGCAGTGGTCTTCTCCCAGAATATCCAGAGCCTAGTTTTGTCTCAGCCCTGGCCTTTAATAAACTGTGACAGCTGGTTTAGGTCCTCAGTTGTTCCAGGGCAAAACAGCTTTAATCAGGTTTGGGGGCCATAATGAAATGTGCTGTTCATAAGGCCTGTAACCATATTAGGAGGAGGGAAACTTGATATCGAGGTGGCCTCCATGGCAACAGTTCCGGTGACTGTGAGTCCAATGTTGGGAGGATTTTGAAACAGATTCGACTGGCTTTGAGGGGAGATGACAATGTGGACGGAGGGGTTTTGGAAGGAGTTGCGTTTGCACAGTGGATTCCCTTTGGAAATAAAATGTAAATTCCTCGTCTGATCTTTTGGCTTTACTACATGATGCTCACTGTGGAGGAGAGTCCCTGGTCTCATATTACACACAATATGTGTGTTTTATATTTCTAGAAATAATACCTAAACTATAAGACCATTGGCTGCAATTCATATACAAGAGCTTTCCGAGATTAGAGTTGTTATCCCAAAGCCTGTTGTCCAGAACAACACAGAGTCTGAATCTAAAAGTAGTGGACATTTTAGCAGACTCTTTATTTTCTCCGTCTCTTTGCCTTTGATTGAGCATGCTGTCACTGCCACAGGTCAGTAATATGCCCTCTGCTTGCTCACCACGCTGGGGAAATGAATATTTGTCTCAAAGTGTGGAAGGTCTAAAATAAACACTCCCTGTGGCATGTGCAGCTGTAATAAGACTTTAGTGAAAGAGAACTGCACCTAGCACGAAAGTGATTACAGGCACAGGAGACAGACAGTTGGAAAACAACATATCTGGCATGGAGGCAAAGCAAATCTGAAACAGAGAAAAAATCCAATCCAGCAGGAGAAGAACCCTGTCAAACATCAGAGAATGGGACTCAATAGTTACCAGCCTGATCTTAGACCAGTGGTGCACACATGTGAGCAATGATTTTATCAACAACAACACATTTAAAAAAGGAGATCATTCCTACAAGTTCTTATGGACAGAAAAGGTACCATAATCAATGCAACATTGATTACGTGTTTTCTTTCCAATAATGTACAAGAGAGTGAAATTAAATTGTGCAACTACAAATAAACCTGTTCCTGGAACCACATACAAAACAGTTGATTTTGCCGACAGTAAGTAATTAGGCTAGAAACTGATTAAAAGATGGATTCGGAAAATGATACGTTGGTCTCAAGACGCCTTCTAATAAAACAGTGAAGACATTGATGGTAAGAAGAGGACCGACATCTGAATGACAAAATACAACGTCAGGGCTGAAATTCATTTGAAAACCACATTCTTCAAAAGCAAAAGCTCCTTATATATAAGCTGCGCTATGGGCTCAGAAGTACAGAACCTAAGAAGTGGAGAGAATTGCACTTTATATACACAGGTATGGGAAGCTTCTCACCACTATGTAGATCGTACTATGGTACCAAAAAATTCAATCTGGAGGATTTCACACACACACAACACGTCAACACAGTGGACGATAACATTGTTTTCATAAAGTTGAATTTACATGACAACAAACTGGCAGTCATTCACTGTGCCATCTCATGCCAGGAAGAAGGGGAGACTTGAAGCTCAAGTGTACAGAAAGCCCATCTAGTAAAACCAGTACCTCATGTGTGCCTCAACATTCATTTCAGCATGAATTGGCTGGAGCTCGAACCTCTCTTTGCTCCCCACTAAGCATAGAAAATATTAGCTAACACTGAGGCAAACTTCAGAGAACAGAAGCACTTCCAACAGGCTTTGAGAACCTGTGGTGAGTGGGCATTTGTTAAAACCCAAATATCCATTACGCAGACGCTGTCTTTGAAAACCAGAGGATTTGTGCAAACCACAACATTCTGGTATTTTAACAACATGGCAACACACTAAGGGAGCCCTTTATTCACCCAAAGGTCTGTATGCTAAGTATCAGCACAGCAACAAATGCAGTGAGGTGCAGCGAGGAGTATATGGATATGTTGGTAAAGGCAAACAACCCTCCACTAATGTACAGACCAGAACAGCCAGCACATTGGGGTGAGAAACAGGTTTGAGGACCAAAATGTTTATATTGATGACAGAGTGAGAATTGATAGTCTTCAAAGACAGGGAATGGATGTCGGTTCAGGATGGAGAAAGCAACATTACATTCACAAGGCACCAGCCGCTCCAGGGATGAAATACAGTTTGAAAAAATCTCAAAGAGCATTTGAGCCATTGCCATTTAATGCTTTACAGACATGTATGATTCCCAGAGAATGAATCCTAATGTTTATGTGGATTCCTTGACTTTTCCTACGGCACCAGCATGAGGTTGATATTCACATATTTAAGTGAAATGTCTCAACATCATGCAGGGAATTGCAGGGACATGAGGTGTAACTTTCGAGACCCTTTAACCTTTCTTCAGAGATCAAGGCACCTAGGAATGACAGTCTCTGAAAATGATCCATTTCTATTCATGTCTTTAATTTCCGTCCAAAAAGTGTAATTCCTTTGACTTTTGGAAATATTTATCATGTTCCTCTGTTCTTTTTAGTTATGTGTTATAGTTGAAAAAAGTTGCATTCACTTAAAAAATTTAATTTTCTGCTCTTCTAAAAACCAAATGAGTTATCTAATGTGCAGTAAACTAAACACAACTCATTAAGAAAAACCCTTTTAATATACACTAAATCAATTATTTTGTTTATTTATTATACAACATGTAAATAAACTGTTGCCATTAATTATGAACTGAATTATCACAAAAAGTGACACTACTTAACCAGATGAATCTACCAGACTGTCCTGGGAGTCCAAATGATAAGAATGAAATCAGATTATTATGGTTGTATCATCCACCAATCAAATCAACCAAAACTGGTTCACAGATTTTTAATTTTTTTAAGTATTTAAATTCTTCCATCTGGGGTTAAAACATGCTATTGACACAGCTCAGACACAGATTTGTGGTTATGTAAGCTTTCCTCACACTTCAACTCCAGTCATGTTGTCTTGGCAACTTTCCCAGAAACAACAGTACATCACCATGTAGCAGGGGAAAAATATTTCTCCCACAAATTCAGGCTTATCGCTCTCTATAAGACTCTTGTGATAGCAAATAAAGTAACTGATTTATACCGTGTTACTTCCTTGTCACGATGAATGTGCAGAGCAGGGAGGTGTGGAAGATGATAAACCAAATCCTACACATGTGGTAAAAGATGTAAAAACACAAGCCCAATCTGATGAATATGTATGCAGAGTAAACAAGCAAATCCTCAGTGACCTGCCTGTTTGTCTGTGCACACTCCAAGTTCACGAGTAGGTGTTAAAAAAAAATCTCTGTGCAGGAAGTTACTAATGACACAGTAGTGCTCACCTGATATGACATGTTAATACTGCCCCCCCCCCCCCCACATCCACCTAAGCCTCCCCCCACACACACACACACACACTCTCTTCAAGTTGCCACCTGAGTCTTGTTCATGAGAGTAAATCAAGTGTCATCATCCGCATCTTGCTTTGGCTTTGTTCCTCTGGGGTCCTCTCCTCCCTTCCTGTCACTGTGGAGAAATGCCACAGCCTCAAGGACACAGTACCTGTTTGGCTGGTGTTATATCTGTC
This sequence comes from Ammodytes marinus, assembly GCF_949987685.1. Classification (NCBI taxonomy): domain Eukaryota; kingdom Metazoa; phylum Chordata; class Actinopteri; order Uranoscopiformes; family Ammodytidae; genus Ammodytes; species Ammodytes marinus. The sequence continues at coordinate 15,516,868 of NC_137217.1, read as the reverse complement.
CACAGAGGACTAGATGCCAGAATTTGAGCAGCATTTGCATTTTAATTTCATATTCCGCACCATAGCATCCCCATTTTTTAACTACGTTGTGCTTGTTTAATGGTCCTTGGTGAAATGAATGTGCGAGTTTATAATAAACAAAGGATTTCATTATGCAAATGCAGACCGGAGTCAGACTTATAATAAAAAATGTTTGTGTGGGTGTTCGCTGATGTACAGTCTGTCGACTTGTGTGCTTTTCCACATGAAACAAGGCTCACTGAAGAAGAGTAACGTGTGCAAGTATTATTGCATTGCCTGCACTGAACAGCTGGATAGGATACACATGTTGCAGTACATGTCGTTCTTTAAAGATTTCCATTAGATTTTCAAGCAAATATCCTCTGTTCTTGTGCAGCATTTTCAGCACTTTGTCCTGTGTGAAAGGTACATGTGTGCACATGAGGGAAACAAAAAATACTGCATGTTCTTCCCAGTAAAAATAAATTACAGAAAACATGATGGTGCTTTTAATCATTGCTGTGGTGCGTGCCAGGAAAGAGTTGAAGGATGTTTCTTTGTCGAGATACCTTTTCATTAACAAGTCTTTCAAGTCTAAAAGACAAACTTAATTGAGGACCTTGTGGTCTTTTGTGAAGAGCACCGTTAACACAAATTAACTTCTTTGATAGGCGCAGGTAAGGATGGCATGAATGCAGGTAGCAGGTTTGAAACATATTATGAAAGATTTCTCTTTAGCTGGAGGATAAAGGGAACATTGTATTGTGCATCTGCTGTCTGGTAAGAGCCTTAGACAAATATTTTTTTAAATGCTAAAGGTTAATGTTCAGTTGGAAGGTCTTTATGTTCTATTAAACACAGTGGCTTCCAGGAGAAGGAGGGGTTGAGCAAAATGTTATTACTGAGCTCACCCTGGCAACAGTGACCCGTGGAACAGGCAGCTATTCATTTTCAGGTAATTAGACATTTGAAGAAGGAAAGGGACACCCACCCTTAAACGAATTATTTCACTGCACTCTATCTCCTTTAAAGCAGTGCAGTGCAGTGTCAAAGCCGCAGCTAACAAGATGAACACTGACAAACGCGGTCAGCTTTTAGCTGCCGAGTGATGCAACCGAGGGTGAAGTCTGTTTATGTCAACTTGGTTAAAGTTCCTTTCCAGAATAAAAGTCTTCCTCATCTGCAGTGCGTTCGGATCAGTTTGATCACATTGACAGTTTTCTGAGGAGAACAGAGCTGAGAACAAGGTTGGAAGAACATGAATTATCTCTCAGCCTGGCAAAGTGGCGACTGTGCTCAACCTTTTGTCATCTTTTTGCTCTTCTGTTGCTCATAGAAAAAATATTGTTCTGTAGAAACTCAATAAACCCAGACCGAGTGTGTTATTCACAGTCTGGGCAGAAAAAAACACAATCTGACATTATGTGGCCCTGGAAAACAGTGGTACAAGTTTGACCGGTCAAGAGCACTAAACAAGACGAGTCCTGCAGTGGCACTGTAATACTCGTCTGGCTCTAAACTTAATAATGCTTCCAAAGGTCACATGTTTTTTCATCAGTAAACTGTCACTCACCATGACATTTTAGCATTTCTTCAATCGATTCGCTGACTATTTTTGCCCCACGGAGTGCTGAACTACCCAAGAGAAATGTCACATGGTCTTATAAAAGTGAACGTACATGTACATTCTTCACGTTCCCGATCGTGTTTGATTTTCTCACTGAGTCAATGATGTTTGTGTTACTGCTTCTATGAGGTCGATGTGAGACACAGTATTTAAACAAAGCTTCCTGCACCCCCACCCCACACTCTCTCCACCCCCCCCCCCTCCCACCCTCAGGAAATGACTGGAATAGGGAAATAAGTAGCAATTAAGTGGGTGATACTCTGCAGATCCCTCGTTGGAAAAACTCTTGCCCTCACTCCACAATGACAACGGCCTGAAAAAAAAATAAAAGAGGAAGTGCATCGCTGGAGAGCTAGACGGATTTTAGCTCCAGCTTCAGTCAATGATTCTTCAGCAGGATGGACACCTGCTGTCGTGGAAGTTTAAACCAAGCCTTTAGTCTCAAATTCACACTTTTCCACTCTCAAAAGATGATGTCCCTCACTACCGCGCCACTCTGCTTCTCTCTCTCTATCAAGCAGACTTTTCTATCAGCCAAGCACATCAAACCATCTCTCGACATGTCCTTTGAATCTCTCTCGCTTCGTTTCCCCCTTCATTTTCTCCCCAATTTCCTCTGCACATGACCCTCTTCCCTATCGCTCATCTCTTTTAAAGCTCCCATATTATACACTCTTCGGTTCTATTATACACCATATCATATGGTCTTAGTGGTCCCTAATACGTTTTTCTTCAATTGTTTGCTGAAAAAAACTTTCAGATAATTTATTGTACTATGCTAATATTCAGCTAATCTCACAATGGCCTATTTTAAGAGCTGCAGCTCCCCTCGTAAATATACAATCTTTGAGCTCCCCCCGCCCCCTGTCCGGAAGCGAAGCCAGATACGCCTCGCCCTCTGTCTGTTTGTAAACAATGATGACGTATAGCCTGTTAGCACAGTTAGGTTTAGCCTACCCATGAGAAGAACCAAGTCTAGTGCTAGTAACGCACTTTGAACAGTTTGACATGACCTATCCTTGTCTACATGAAAGACTATGTTCATACAGATGCACTGACAGCCACACGCTAATGGAAACGGCATGTTCACAATAAAAATGCTGCAAAAGATGGTGGCTACTGTGAAGCTAGCTCGGGAGCTAGCTGCTAACAATACCACTAAAATCAGTGAAATAATTATCTTCAAAGTCAGACTTCTTCAGTATACCTTCCAATCCTTTGTCCTGTTAAAAACGAGGCATTTCCAGACTGGTGTGGGGAATAGAAATATGTTTTTATGAGCAAAAGCTGAATGCTTGTCCCAAAGCTAATAGCTACACACCAGACAGGCAAAAATACCAATAAAAACATTTATTTTTGAAAAAAAGCACCAGTAGCTTCCTATCCGTTGTGTTATTAAAAACGAGGCTGCTGTGGTTAAGATAAATTAGTGGATTATGCAACATTCATCATGTTTTGCCGTACTACAGGCATCTTGTCGCTTAGCAACAAGCAAACAACATGGGGGTGAAGGCACACCGTAGACTCATAATTATGTTCAAAAACATCGGAAAAGTGCATTTGCACAATATGGGAGCTTTAAGTCCTCCAATCTTTCTTTTCCTCGCCACCTGAGCTAAAACTACTCTTCTTACTGTCTGTAATAAGCAGCGCTCCGGTGATTTGTGTCCGACCCTCAGCCACCTGACTCCACTCCTGGTTGATATTAAAAAGGAAACGAAACCCCTTGCTGCCTGTAATCTAAAGAAATGTGTCAACATGTATTTGGAACAGATATACCCGAACTGGCTTTTTCAAAAATTAAATCCTGTAACTCGGAGGATACATGATGGAGGTATAGAGGTTTCAAAGTGATATGCAGTGATGTTGAAATAACAATGTTAGTTTGATGGAACCACTACTCTAGATCTAGTGATAAAGGCCTCGACAAGTGACGAAAAGAAATTGGAGCAGCCTTGAGACTGGACTTGGGGACAGAGATGGCCTCCTTCTCACAGTTCCTGTCAATCACTGATATCTGTCTTTGTTGCTTGGTTTGCACGGCCTCGTTTTCTCTATTTTTTTTAAAAAGGATTTTCCATTGGCTGAGGACAGACGGTCGGCTAATAAGTCGGTCACAATGTTGCCCAGCAAGTTTCCATTGTCCTCATTCCAAAAGTACTACCCCTATATGAACCAAAACTGGTTCACATTTGGTTATTTTGTCATGTAATATCTGTATTTTTTGTAATAAAGTAACATCAGCTACAGACACTGAAGCAAAGATGCAAGCAGAGAAGACGCTAATTAAGTATTCATTATAATTATTGCTGAACAGCACTAAGTAGTATAATGCAAATGTGAATGTCACTTCTTTAATACACATAGGGCCTACCCAATGAAGGGACCTGTTCTGGTCTCTGTGACATGGTCCAATATCTGTAGATATTTACAGCCAAGCTCTAAGTTTTCCCACCCAGTCACCATAATCCACCCTCGTTCCCTGTATATTATCTTCACTCATTAACACTCTTTCACGTGTGTATGACACGGTAAAATGTTGCAAAGATTTTCTTTTAATTTCAAAGGGGTTAACTTCACAAGGGGTTACCAAATTACCTTCTGCTGCGTCACACAGTTTTGCTGTTAATAGAGTGTGGCTAAAAGCATATTTTCTAAGGGTAATGTGTTCAATCTAAATGTAATGGTTGGGACCATCATCAACTTTCAAAATTGTGAGATTTCTTTTATAGTATATTTTATAATATATTCGCTATAATGAGGGAATAGGAGAACAATTGTGAAATGAAGGAGGCTTCACCGTTCATTTAAAGCAGCTCCAAGTAACATTTAAATATCTTTTAAACAGCCTCATGTTTCCTCACATAATCATAAATTACCTTTAACAGCAAAGGAGACCATCAGTGCAAAGAAAGACGTTTTTATATAGTTTTTATAACTGCGTTTGGTCTGGTCGCACACCCAGTCCATTTTTCGGTTCACGTGTGCGTGCTCTATGGTCACATATCCGTATTGGTCGCAGATTTCAGTGTGGCGCAATAACGCGATTTGAGAAGCCTATCCCTCCAGGTGAGGGAAGGGGAGCGGGAGCCTTGTTTGAGACAGTTATTTGTCGTCATAATAGTCTGGCATGACCACTTCCGCCAGCGTCTATTCGCTTGCGTCGAAAAGCTACGCAGCCCTGACGCAGCCCCCTCCTTTTCCGGTTGCTGGCTTTCCCCTATTGTGATCCCCCACAGTCAACCCGTGTGCTTATGTGCAGCGCTCTCTCTCTCACACACACACACACACACACACACACACACACACACACACACAGACAGGGTGTGAAAAGTCACATTACTGTAGACAGAAATAAAGTGTGGCGATACTTCGGGATAATAATATTGGCGGCGGCGGTCCGGGATGCATCCTAGCTTAGCCTAGCTGTCCAACTTCATTGTACAACTACCCCCGGGCAGAAATACCCTCATAAACTCTGGAAAATGAAGCGTGGGGGTTTGAATTGAGCACCGGACCTTATAACCAGCTAGATTAAGATCCGCCGTTCCCTTTCTTTGGTGAATTAGGGACTATGCAGCGGTGTTTTAGCGACGGGGAAAGATTCCAACGGCTTCCACTATCACCTAGCAACTCTTACGGCTACTTGCTGCAGTTGGTGTAGCGCTCACAACGTCAAAACCCTGTTCTGCCTGTAAACAGACGGACTACGGCTCTGACTACAGCGATAGGAGGTGGTGACATAAGTTCTCGAATGCTAAAAATTCTACTCGACCGCCGTAGCCGTCCTCTCAACCGCCGATGATAATGTTACCAGAGATAACACTACGTGGGTGGCTAGTTAACTCCGGTTAAGTTATCCCTTGAGCTCCTCGGGGGCTAAAGTGTATGGTGTCTTGACATGCTGGTTAGAAAGCAACACACTATGTATATTCCTTTTGTCTTTAATAGTTTTTGTGTGGCGTTTGCGGGTTTAGCCATTTCTCTGACAGTCTCTGGACGTGAAGATGTTCCATCAAAATAAGTCCCCCCCCCCCGGCACTATTTTGCAGGACACCGCTGCTGCTTCCCGGGGTTAGCCCCGCCCTAGATGATTGTGATTGGTTTAAACAAATACAAACAGGCTAGCCCAGTTTCCCCCGGTTTCCCCACCCGAATAGACGGCTCTAAACAGAGTGCTTCCAGACCCTACTACTTGCTGTAGTTTGGTCTGGCTTTGCGAGACTATCGTCATAATGACTGATAACGGGGCTGAACCATCAAAGAAAAAAAAGAAAATGCAATGAAGAAAAGCTAAAAGGGAGAGTGATAGGCGGGCGGGAGGGCGTTGCCAAGCAACGTATACACAATTTCACGGTAGCGAACTAGACTACAGTGTTTACTCCTAAATGAATGAGCGGTAGCCTACTAAAACAAAGTTTACTTTGCCTCACCAGCATCATCAGATGACCATTATTCATCTGAAATAGTCATTATTTACAACAACATAAACACATTACCACATTGTGATCCATACTAACTGCCGTCTCTCGTTCATTCGCTTTGTGTGAGGACACGCAATCTTTCAGCTCCGTGAGAGAGAGTAGTTGCATCAACTCATTGCAATCAGGTGTGTGTCGCACTGACTGGCATTAGTTGATGCTGTGTCACTCACTAACCACTCTCACGGAGCCGAAAAGAGTCCGGTGCCCTCACACTTTCATCACACGGACATGCACTATATTGCTTCCTGATCATTTGAATCTCGCACGCCCGGCACAAGCTAGAAAACAGCTTCACGACAGCTGGCGTCCTAAAAATACTACCGCTTTTGTCCAACTGCCACTATGCCTGTGTCCTTCCATTTCCTGACAACGTTCCCTACAGTCGAAATTGACAATTGAAACCTTTGGGAAAGCTTCTTGTAGCCTTCCCCTAAACCATGACAATGAACAATCTTTGTTTTTCAGATCTTTTGGGAGCTGTTTTGATGATCCCATTCTGTTTCACTTCAGCAGAGAGTCAAAGAGAAGTGCAACTTGCATTTAGGCACCTAAAATACATTTTCTCATGATTAAACAGACAATTATATGAGGTTCAAGGCTTAACAACATAATCCAACCAATTTTGCGTTTAAAGTCATCAGTTTTACATGATGTTACAGGCATTAAAATCAACAAAACCACAAGGGTACCCATATTTTTGCACAGCCAGTTTTTCACATTTTATTTTATTTCAAAAAACCAAATACTGCTTTTCAAAAAATCTTTGTTTGGAAAACATCCCAGAACTTAGCTGTTCCTGGTAAATTAAAGACATACCACTTTTATCTTTTTTTTGTGAAAGCAGAGTCAATTATAATGCCGGCTGAGAGGGGTTCCCAAACTTTTTCATATGACTGTATATGGGAGAAGCCGCCAGATAGATTTTGTTTTGTTTTATTTGAGAAGAGTGCGAGTCTGTGTAGTAGGGGAGAACGGGGTAATTTGTCACACGGGTTGGTTGTCACAATCGTTATATCTCGGAACCAGAAGGCGCTGTCTGTGAAATTTTGGTATGTAAATATCCAGAATTGGGATAAGAGGTCACCTACATAGTCTTCCTTGGAGTTAGACTGCTGAATTTGAGGTGAGAGGACTGTTTGTGTTTTTCAGGTCAAATTGAAAATATTTAGCTCCTCAGTATTTTTCTTCTAGGCTTTTACAGAATGGGTTTATAACAAAACACTTGTTACCCATAAAAAGTGTGAAGGATAAACTATAGTTTAGATTGTGGTTAGCAAGCTAATTAGTTGTCAGATGGTTGTTGGCATTGATGCTAGCAAAAAATTCAAGTTGGGGTTGGTCGTCACATTTTTGGGGGGGTTGGTTGTCACAAGTTATCCAAAGGCTACAGCCAGAAAAGGAACCCAATAACGAAATAAATTGTCAAGCTGTATACTCACTGACACCCCAGAGAAGGAAAGAATAGAGCAGGGGCCTATCCGAAAACTTTTTTTTGCATAGGAAATTTCCTTTCCTATCGAGATGAACCGGAAGTACTCGGCGGATAGGTGATCCGAATTCTCAAAATGCTTAGGAAAGGCATAGGAAAGGAGCCTCGATTCATCCTTTAACCCTCCTTTAGCATAGGTTACTCCTGACCAACCTATGCTAAAGGAAAGGAGATAGTGGTATCCCATAATCCTTTACGGCAGCAAGATTTAAAGCAACAGGCCACCGCCGGAGTTTACCGACTCTACACGAATACGAACGAGAGGTAAAACAGAAGAGAGGAGAGGAGAAGAGAGGAAGATTTAACTCGGCTAAAACAAAATACCCCCCCCCACACACACACACACACTCACAGGCTAAAGATAATAAAGAACTCATAAAAGACCAACATCATAATAGTTATTTTCGTAGCACATAATTTACACCATAAGAAAATAAAATACCAACTTCACATTTAAGGAAGTTACTGGGGGCAGTTCATTTCAACATCAACACAAGTGTAGCCTCTTTTTATTCCACATGTGAATTGGGATATATGGGAGTGATTCTCACTCTGTTGGCGACAACCTGATTAAAATCAATATGAACGCATGGATCAAACGAGCGCTTGTGGTGGTCAATTTTTGGAGAATAGGCTATAGTGTAGTTTCACGCTAGTGACTCACGTCAGCAATACTCGTCATCGCGCAATGACGTCGGTTAGGAAAAGTGGAGTCGAATTCATTTGAAACAGCGCTGTCCTTTCCTATGTTCGATAGGAAGCACCTTTCATCTCTCCTTAACCCCGATGACGTTTAGGGGTTAAGGCATAGGAAAGGAGGCTTATAGGTTAGGAGATTGGACTTTTCGGATAGGCCCCATGAAAAGGCAGCTAGCATGCAAAGGAAAAAAGGGCAACAAAATCAAAACAACCCAGTGCATCCCAAACTAGACAAGCTGCCAAGACTACAGTAAGTTATATAGGCCTATTTGTCAACTTGACAATGCAATTGCATTTTCAAATTTAGTTCTACTTTCTTTCCTTCTTTTCAAGATTATTCCCATTAAGATAACATTGTGACAAACAACCCCATAGTGTATGACAACCGACCCCTTGATGGGGTTGATTGTCACAATGTGTTAGGGTGTCTTTGATGATTAATTTATTCTTTATTACAATAAGATAGAAAAAGTGAGGGGTGCACATTTCAAGCCAACACTTTAAGCTTCAATGTAATGTAGGAATGACTATCGAAAGATGTTTAGGTGATGAGCAATTCTCAGTAGAGTAAAAAGTGTGCCTACTTACCCCGTTCTCCCCTACCATGAATTGAATTAATCAGTGTGCAGCATAGTTTGACGGTTACCTGTATGTGCCGAAGCTCTTCCTCCCATTCATTATGAGGACCGCAGGCTCTTCCTCCCTTTTCACACTAAAGCAATTTGAAGAGGGAGGGAGAATCCCATCTTAAACTGGTGTTGATTCATATATTTTTTATCTCTCACATTGCGGAGTAGGCTACTGACTTGTTCAGTGTTCTGAATGACTTAGAATAAAATATTGTTATTATATTCATTGTTGGTTAAATATTGTGGTATTATATCTGTATGTCCTTTGTATGTATAAGTGTGCAGTGCGACATATTGATATGATGGTGCAATGCATGATTAATTGGTCATATAACATTTAAACTAGCTAGCTAGCTGTTGTGCTAATATAATTTGTACTTGAATTGTGTGCTGTGTTTGAGCTGATAATAGCAGGCCAGGTACAGTGAAGTCTAACTGGACTCAGTTACACATTGCCTTACCAAACTGTGCATGATCAGAGATTCAATTCCATGATTGACACTGCTTTTTAAATTTGTTGAGCTGAAGTGCAGAGGTGTTCATTGAAATGAAGAAATATGTCACAAAATGCAAAGCTATGTCTAGTTCAGGTGTTATAAATACTTGTTGGACAACAATAAAGATCAATGGTACACCAGGTTTGGTTTGGACAATGCTTGTTAATAGGGTAATTTGATCATTTTCATCTCCTCAAAGGATTCTTTTATACTAATGACAGAATAAAATACCAGCCTAAATCTTCTAAATGAATTGATAGGTAACACTTTATAATAACTATCCGTTGTAACTCGTTACTAGATCATTAGTAAACTCTTAATTAATGATTATTAATGATTTGTTAAGTGTTTGTTAGCAGTTTGTTAAGGATTTATAACAATGGTAGATAGTTAATAGCTTAATAATTGAAACAGTTCATCTGGGAGGTAATCCGAGATTAACTGATCACGTCACGTTCAAATCCATGGCATGCACAGTGTGTATTGAGTTTATTTAAAAATATTTGAAAATGGGGCTGCCCTCAGTTGCCCATGCACTGTGTATAGTCTATAGCCTTCAGCCTCGTCGGTATCTCTGATTACCTCCCAGATGAACTGATTCAATTATTAAGCTATTAACTATCTACCATTGTTATAAATCCTTAACAAACTGCTAACAAACACTTAACAAATCATTAATAATCATTAATTCAGAGTTTACTAATGATCTATTAACGAGTTACAACGGATAGTTATTATAAAGTGTTACCAATTGATACTTAATACAACAGCAAAGTAGACACTCACTCAGACTATTCCAGAGAAGGGACACACTGGTGAGAAAAGTAATGACCTTGGCATCACTATGGCAGCGCTGCATAATGCTTACAAGAAACACAAATGTTTTGCAAGGAAATTATGCTAATGCATGCAAGTAGTTGTCAGGAGTAATTACGGAAGAACACAATGAGGGCCTTGAAAGTAAAAGCTTAAGAAAACACTGAGGAGCAGTCAGTCCCAATGTAACATAGTGGTAGATCTCCATTTAGCTGTGACAGAAAAGACTATGCTGTTAAAACAACAGCTGTACCGAATGCCCTTTGCACTCCAGAGGTAAAACTGTGGATAGGAAAACAAAGTGCAACTTCTTCAGTTCTCTGTTATATCTTAATTTCTGAAGACTACAAAAACAAATAATGACAACAGAGCAAGTTTTTCCTGCTGAAGAAGGTAACGGAATGTGGTTAAAATCACTGGAAGGCGGGTGTAGTGGCTAATAGAGGCTCAGTCCTCAGAAGCAGCAGACCACTGGTTCGAATCCAGCTCGTGGTCGTTCTCTGCATGTCATTCCCCTCTCTGCCCCATTTCATCTTTGTCTCTCCTTAAACTGTCTAATAAAAAGCATAAAATGCCAAAAAACTATTTCACTGGAAAGTGTGTGTGAGTGAACTTTGAGTTAAGAATATTTCCCCATAGATATGTTAACAAGGTCAAAACTGATGAAGATGTATTTCCTATTGCGTACAGGACTTTTTAGATGGTGAAGTGTACCTGAGAACTTGCAGCTCAGTCTGAGGACATGCTGATGTTTATCAGCTGTAATGTGTCCCCATTACCCCCATCTTAGTTTGCCACAAAAGCATTCTAATAATCGTTATCAGCACTTAAAACAGTAAAGCTGAGGCCCGTGGGTATGTGATTTGTTTCAAAGCAATTCTTACAATAGTTTTTGGGACATTCAAATCAAAGTAAAACGACAGGAATGTGAACCTCATTTGCCGTCATAGTCTTGGCATCATCCAAGATGATGACTCCCTCACCTTTAAGCCTCATGTGCTCTATTTGGTAAAAAAGCTGAGGCTAAAGTTGGGTTTTTATTTTAGAAATAAGATGTGTTTCTCTTTCAATGTAAAAAAGCGACTTGTGGCTGCTACTTTTTTATCTGTTCTGGACTATGGTGATTTGTTGTATATGCATACCTCTGTTCAGTGTCTTAATATGATTGACTCGGCGTACCATTCATCCCTGAGATTCATCACAAACTGTAAGGCTCGGACTCACCACTGCCAGTTGTACTCTCGGGTAGGATGGCCTGCTTTGTCCACTCGTAGGCTTAGTCACTACTGCACATTTATTTACAAGGCAATACTTGGTGTGCTACCTAGCTATGTATGCTCCCTTATCATGCGGAAAAGTGCTGGTCCACACTTTTTACGTTTGCAGGACTTGGTGTTGCTTTCGGTCCCCAATGTACAGACAGAACAGGGTAAAAAGGCTTTTGTGTACTCTGCCCCCACTGTGTGGAATACGCTGAAGAAAGACCTAGGACTTGTTGAATTAATTTTGTTGAATGCCTTTAAGTCGAAAATTAAGGAAATTGACACTGACTCTCTAAGATGTCAGTGTTTTTAATAGGTTTTTTTTTTTTCCTGGTTACAGAAATGGGTCTATTTAGTAAGTAAGTAAGTTATTTAGGATTGTTGCAGTGTGAATTGATTTGCTTTATTTTTAGTGCTATTTAAATTTTGTCCATGTGTGTTTGTCTGTAACTGATTGTCTGTAACTGTGGTTCATTGTGCTGCTGCCTGTCTTGGCCAGGTCACCTTTGAAAAAGAGATTTTTAATCTCAATAGAGACAGTGCATGAAATAGGCCACGCCCATCGTGGGGGAAAACATTGAACAGCGCTCCATCCACTTTGTATTGAAGGAGACCTGTCTTCTGCAAACAAACTTAATTAAAATTTAATAAAAAATCCATTTAAGAAAAAAAACGTTACTTTCTTGAAAGCCACGACTCTTGTTTGTCTATATGAGCTGTTTTTGTGAAAAATAATTGAGTAGTTTTCATTATTGAGGTGTTTTTGTCTGGTCGGACCGGGTCGGACCCATCGTGGGGGAATCCGTTGAAAACCGTTCCATTCACTTTGTATTGAAGGAGACCTGTCTTCTGCAAACAAACTTAATTAAAACGTAATCGAACATCCATTTAACAAAAAACCATTACTTTCTTTAAAGCCACGACTCTTGTCTGTCCATACGAGCTGTTTTTGTGAAAAATTATTGAGTAATTTTCAATATTGAGGTGTTTTTTCCCGTCCGTGAGGGTTAGCCTATGGTTAGCCTACAGCAGAAGGCTAACATTAGCCTAGCATTCAGCATACATTAGTTAAGAGTTTTGTCTCGATATTGAAAATTACTCAATACTTTTTCACCAAAACAGCTCGTATAGACAGACAAGAGTCGTGGCTTTAAAGAAAGTAACGTGTATTTGTGAAAGGCATGTCGTATTACGTTTTTATTAAGTTTGTTTGCCGAATACGGGTGTCATTCAATATAAAGTGAATGGAGCGCTGTGTATTGTTTTCCCCCACGATGGGCGTGGCCTCCGATTATGACGCGTTCCGCACTGTCTCTATAGGTTTTTTTCCTGGTTAAATAAAGGTTAAATAAAAAAAAATAAAAATCCATATCTGTCTCAACTTTCACTGTATTCCATCCAATAGTTGTTGAGACATTTCACCTTGGATGGACCGTGATCCCAACAGGGCTAAAAACAACAACTAACTTAACCCAAACAAAAATCAGTATGTAGTACACTGATTTAAAATGAATTCTCAACCTTGGAAAGAATGTAGTGGCTCCACTGTCTTCTTCAATTCATTTGAGATAATTTACACTGTGTGTAAAGCAACACAATCACTTCCCAAAGCTCCATCCCACAGTAACTCATGGCCTTGGTCTATCACTGCATCTCCTCCTGCATTAATAATAGATAACGATATTGTTTAAAGTTGTTGTCTAGTCCCTGCTTTCAAACACCTGTCCATCATTGCTTGAGATACAGGTGTTGGTACCGAGGCTATGCCTTTGTTTACATGTGGATCAAACCTTGAAGGATTCCAGTATTATGGTTTTAAACCAAGTAGCTCGGGCACTTGTCTCATGATAAATTCATATGGCAACTTTGGGTCGAACAGCATGATATCGAATTATTCCAATATATGCGATCCTATATGGATACTGCCACCTTCCTGAATTTTATGAGCTGCAGGAGGTGTTCAAACGACGTTATTTGCATGCACTTCAAAGCCAGCGTCTCCTCAAAGATGCCTCCTCTACGCTGCATATTTTTTCAGCTCCCATTTAAACAGTTTTTTCTCATACAGTTGGACTTAAAGTGTGGACTCCATGTGGACTGCCCCCGTGTGAGTTGCAGGGGTTAGTGGAGGTTACAGCAAGCAGCTTTTCTGTGCAGGCACCAACATCTAAAACTTCATCAAACATTAAGTCATTTTCATTCATTACTGGAGAAGGTAACCAACAACGCTGTGAAACAAATACAATCTTTCAGATGAATACATTTATGAAAGACAGGTGCCGCAGGACATGTGAAGGTAGTTCTAACATTATTGACATGACAGTAAAAAGCGAAATTAATAATCCTCTACAGTTAAAGCCACTACGAGTAAAATGGCACGTTGGCGTCCCCTTTGGACAAAAGCGGTAGTATTTTTACGACGCCCGCTGTCGCAAAGCTGTTTTCTAGCTCGTGCCACGCGCGAGTGTGAACTGAGAAGGGAGCAATATAGTGCATGTCCGTGTGTTGAAAGTGTGAGGACTCTTTTCGGCTCCGTGAGAGTGGTTTTGACACTGCATCAACTAATGCCAGTCTGGCACACACACCTGATTGCAATGAGTTGATGCAGCAGTGTCACCTAACTACTCTCTCTCACGGAGCTGAAAGATTACGTGTCCGACTCCTCACAGAAAGCGAATGAACGAGAGACGGCAGTTAGTATGGATCACGATGAGGTAATGTGTTTATGTTGTTGTAAATAATGACTATTTCAGATAATTGTTATCTGATGATGGTGAAGCAAAGCAAACTTTGTGTTAGTACCAACCGCTCATTCATTTAGGAGTAACTGCAGTCTAGTTTCGCTCTCGTGAAATTGTATACACGTTGCTTGGCAACGCCCTGGTCCCGCCCGTAGTCCACTCTCCCTTTTAGCTTTTCTTCATTGCATTTTTTCTTTGATGGTTCAGCCCCGTTATCAGTCATTATGACGACAAATAACTGTCTCAAACAAGGCTCCCGCTCCCCTTCCCTCACCTGGAGGGATAGGCTTCTCAATTCACGTTGCTGCGCCACACTGAAATCTGCGACCAATACGGATATGTGACCATAGAGCCTGCACGAGCGAACCGAAAATCGGACTGGGTGTGCGACCAGACCAAAAGCAGTAATAAAAACTATTTAAAAACGTCTTTCTTTGCACTGATGGTCTCGTTTGCTGTTAAAGGTAATTTATGATTATCAGAGGAAACATGAGGCTGTTTAAAAGATATTTAAATGTTACTCGTAGCCGCTTTAATGGCTCAGTGGCTAATCTGCCATTTGAAATTCTGAACATCAAGGGCCGCGTTTCCCAGATTCGATCGTTCTTTGGGACCAAAGAAGGGTCGAAAGAAGGGTTCGCCTAAGAAGGAGCGCTAAGATACAGGTGTTTCCCAGATGGCTTCTTAAGTCCCTTCTTTGGAGAAGCCGTAAATTGAAGCGAAAGAAGCTCTTTAGTGGGAGCTGTCCACCGCGGTGGTGCTGACACTGAATAAATCGATGCCAGGCGAATCGATCACCCACCTCTTTATCGGCGCATAAGTCACACACAGCGCCCCGTGGTCTCCCCCACACAGGTGGAATTAGGCTACGCATGTATCGTGTATGTGGGGGAGTGTGTCGGTGCGGGTGTGCGTGGCAACAAGTGTATCAAAGTAGTAATCAAGCCCATTAGCGCATATATACCCGGTGGATATAGGCACACACATGTGAAGTGAGAATGGAAGAAAGCGGCAGCAAAAGAAACAAGCGGGCACCGTCGTTTACCGCGGAGGAGATGGGCGTCTTAGTGGACGAGGTCTGGCAGCACCGGGGAGTTTTATTCGGGGGAACAAGGGGCAAAAAGAACAGGCAGGCCATAGCCAAAAAGATGTCCCCCTCCAGCCCATGTGGCCTGTGTGACTGGCGTGCTGTGAGGAAGAAGTGGCAGGAATTCCAGAACCAAACAAAAAGGAAGAGTGAGAAGGTTTCACTAATCAATCTCCCTTCGTTGCAGGTGATGCAGACGCCCAGTAAAGACAGCGCGGAGTAACCCCTCCCCCATATGGTTTCAATAAACTATTTGTAATTTATCTAAGCGTGACATGTGCGTATTGTGCGCCCTTTCAACAGCATTCCAGTGCCAGACTTTCAGGTAAAGCACTCGGACACTGCAGCAATAATCATAGTGTGCAGGACGTTACTTACATGTAGCCTACATCTGCTGGTTCTGTTTATTTATTTTAGCCTTCAGGCCTGAGAGTTGATGTGGTGGTTGTGGGTTTATGGTTTAGTGCTCAGTGCTTGGTGACTGGTGGTGAAGATGTAGGGGCTGGGGTTGGTGGACCTCAGAAAAAGTTGATATGTTCCTAAAAACGCAGCGCAGCCAGGGGCTGCATCTCCGGGCTGAAGGCAAAATTGCAGCCGGTTGCTCTGGATGTGTGGAGACACCAGAGTGATCAGCCGTTGGATCTCCGCGGCAGCCGGTAGCCTACTTTGCCTGTACGGCCCGGTCTGATAGCACGTCCAGTGGGGAGAAGTGCCGACGCACGTATGCATTTATGTAAACCGTCTGGCTTCGCGCACAGCGAGGCTGTTGGTTCGCAGCGAGAAGGTGTTGTATTGCAGCCATGGTTTCACACACGCGCGGACTTTGGCAACGCCTTTAGCAGGTGGAGCCGCTCTGGATGAGGTTCAGCTGAGTTCAATTAATTCTGTTTCTTTGATATCTGTGAAATGCCACAGGGTTGTTGATGTTTTTTTTTTGTATGTGTAGTAGTACTATAAACTCACATGTGTGTGGAAAACGTAAACGTCTAATTCATTAAAAGATTTTTTAGTCTATTAGTCTATGTTTCTTGCGCCAGTGGTCCGCATTGTGCATTGTTTTATTATTTCGAAAAGTGGAGGAAATAAATTTCCCTGACGCGGCATGATCACTGACGATTTGGTCGCTAAGAAGGTTGAAAGAGTGGGTCAGCTCCGTATTACAGTTCTGTCTTGTACTTCTTTGGAGCGCTCTTAAGAACGCTGTGAAAGAAGAATGCGTTTCCCAGATTCGTTCTTAGCGAAAGAGGCTCTTAACGAATCTGGGAAACGCGGCCAAGGTTAGTGCTGTGAGTGTATGTCCCCTTCACCTGCCACTGGGGGGTTAAACCCAAACATGTTGCAATAAGCAAAAATACCATTCTCCGTCCTTTCGTCTTTCTTTCTTTGTCTTCAAACAAGAACAGAGCCTGATATTTCAGTAGAGAAAAATACATATTGAAATTGCATCAATCACTAAGTGGTGGTTCCGGTAAAAATTCAATTTACGGTGGGACGAAGATGTTGCAGATAGTTGCTTCTATCTGAAAGATAGAGCTCAAGCAGGCGGCAGAGATCATCACAAAGGGAGAGAGGGAATAAAAGACTAGATTGAATACCCCATGCACCCGTAGGATTGGACTGTAGCTATCCACCGGCCTGGGGTTTAAAGAACTTTGGCTCCCTCAGGAGGGGTGAGGGTATATATATAAATATATATACTGTATATGAGTGGATGGTGGGGCAGCGCGCCATGGTTTGAGAATCAGGTGGCGAGGCTCGGACTTGCGGGTGGGTTGTACTTGAGCACAACAGATGGTGCTAAGTGTTGAATGTTGAAAAACGGATGAAGCGGTAAACTCATTAAGCCTGGCTCGTGGGTCGAGAGCACCATGCCAAGAGTGAGAGAGAGAGCGCTCTCCTAAACCAAGATCTCTGTGGGGGGAATATTCATTTAAAATCGGTGTGTGTTGCCGAACGTAATGCTGTTACAAGATGGTTCAGACTTTGCAGTTTACAAAGTATGGTTCCACACAGTGCAGTAATAAATAACACAATTCCTAGGAGTGCGAAAGTCCAAGTGGCATGTTTTCAAAATATTCCATATGCATCCAACATTTCCACTTGGGACTAATAGCTACTACACCCCAATCCCTTAAACATTATGAAGTATTTACTTGCAGCACTCTCCCTAATAATGTCATGTATTCTAACCAAAACACAAAACAAACATGATCAGGGTTAATTAAGCCAGCTAAAGACTCTCTGTTGCCTGGTCTACCAATCATTTCTGCTGTGAGCCGCCTGTAAGCCTATGCAACTGTAACAGTGTAAATAATTACTTGGCTTGAATGTTAAATTCCTGTCAAACTTGGGACTGCAACAAAAGTTTTTTGTGTATTTTATTTTGAAAGTCTAGAGCGGAAGTTGATTTCACCCTTAATGCTGGGCATTTTGCTTTGCGTTCAGAAACAAAATGTCGTCACTCTGTTGGTAAGTTGCTGCCCTGTTCGCTCAGACATTAAGTATAGTAATAAGTGAAAACTACGGTTCATATGATGTATAAAATATCAGCATTTGTTGTATAGCATGCTTGACTAATGAGGCATCTGTAAAACTAGTAGTTTTGTTGTTTTGTGATTAATTGTTGCCGTGGTGTTTGAAGAGTGTCTTTGGGCTAGCAGCCAACATGTGTGAAGCTGTACTAGCTAGTTACTTTCAGCACGGGGTGCACGTGACCTCTATGCTCATGCCATGCTCCTCTTTTTATTTGTAGTGCGAGCAAGACGAGACTTTTCAATTAATGCACATTGGTTGTGTTGCATTCCATGTTGCAGGTATGTTTATTTGTACTGTTTTATATGCAATGTTATGTGTAATTGATATCTGGGTGCTCTTTTAGATAGGATATTTTATGTTTTTATATTTTATTTACAAGCATGTTTTAGAACCAAAATATACCACTATACGATCAATGTTAGAAACAAAATGTCGTCACTCTGTTGTGCGAGCAAGACGAGACTTTTCAATTAATGCACATTGGTTGTGTTGCATTCCATGTTGCAGAATAAAACCCAGTGCAGTACTCCACCCAACCTGTCTTGAGGTCCTGTCATTCAGCAGCAGAAGAAATATAACATAGGTCACATTGGTGCCGTGACTCATCGATCTCCTGGACGGTGGCTTCTTCAGCGCGATCCGGGGGTTCTATCTGCTACTACTGTTCCTCTATATGTAATCAGGTGGACATTCCATGTGTACTGTTGAGCTGTTAGAGCGCATAGTGATTTTTGTGGTAATCCTGCTGCTCATCCGTACTAACTCTATTGCACTTTGAGTATTTAGATTTTTTTTTTAAAGAGTCATTGACATTTTTTTTTCTTTCTTTCACAATGAGTGTTATTCGGGAGGGAGATAGCACCCCTCGTGGTGTTGGCAGGGGGAGAGGAGTGTTGAGTTCTCCTATGTTTTTGCAGTTTTGAAACACCTGTAAATGGGTGTGGTATTGTTTTGGGGGGAAGTGAGGGTACACCAGGGCTCCCTTTGATCAATAGGCATGTGTCCCCTCCCCTAAGTAATCCTGTGGGTATTTCAAATGAGCCGCAACATACCAGTTCTGCTGCCCCTAGCCCTGTGGCCCTTGCTAATGAAATTGTCAATCAGATGGGAGATGTAATTCAGCATGTTACTCAGAAGGTTGTACAGAACATTATAACCCAATTCAGCCCATCTGTGAGTACCCCTTTAACCAATGCTGCCACTTCCCCTACCAATGCTGAAATGTCTACTTCAAACATGCTTGACAGCTCTCATGTGCAGCTCGTATCCCACAGAAAGCTGAAAGACCCCCCATGCTTCAGAGGGGAGAGCTCTGACTCTGTTTCTGTTAGAGAGTGGGAGGATCTCATGAGAACTTATATTAAGAAAAGTAACCTAAGACCCGAGGAACAAGCTGAGGAGATCCTTGTTCATCTTAGGGGTAAAGCTAAAGACATCGCCCGGGTGGGTACCAGGAACAGTGTCATAGACATCACTCGTGACCCTGAAGCCATCTATGCTCTCCTACGAAAGCACTTTGGTTCTGCCCCATGCTCATCACTCCCACTAGCAGACTTCTATACCACTCTGCCTGAGAAAGGGGAGGAGGCATTTGATTATTGGCTCAGGCTGCACCGTGCCGTTGACATTGCCGTTGAACGGCTTAAAGAGCATGGCAAGATGCTGGAAAGTCCTGGCACTGAGGTGACACGCATGTTTATAAGAAACTGTCCCACCCCTGAGCTTTCGATGACCTTTCGTTCAAAGACCATTGACAAGTGGAATGCTCATGAAGTCCAAGAAATCTTGTGCGAGTATCATTCAGGTTTAACAGCCACTGAGAGCAAAGTAGCCAAAGAGAAGGTAACAATGAACATACAGCACACTGCTTCTCCACCACCTGTACCGCCTACTGGGGGGCAGGGGCTGTCACAGTCGCAGGCCACAGACTCTGCTACCCTGGAACGACTTATCAGCATGCTGGAGAAGGTGCTTCTGCAGAGACCTGCCCAGTCGGGCCCAACCAGACAGTCTGGCCCACGGCGTCCCAGGATTGAAGGATTACATGAAATGCCTTGTTCTGTCTGTCGTGATGCTGCTCACTCTGCCTTCACTCACTGCCGTGACCATAAGCTCTGTTTTCAGTGCCACTCACCAAATCACTCGAGTCGTGCCTGTCCTGGCCGCACAGCCTCAACCACTCAGCAGCAGCCGGAAAACTAGTGGGTCCGCACTTTAGGGAGGACAGTGTGGATCATGATAGTGTGTCTCCCAGCTGTGACAGTGATGACTTAGAATCCTTGTATGAATCTCTGTGCTCCTTTGCACCATCTGGAAAGACAGTGATTTTCCAATTGACACACAGACTTCAGAAGTCTGACAGCTTGTTTTACACTGATGTTTGTGCTGCTGGTGGAGTTCAACTGAAAGCAATGATTGATAGTGGTTCCATGTCATGCTCTATAAGTGAAGCTGCTGCTGCGCGTCTCTTGCAACACTGCCCTGATTTGAAGAGTAGTCCTGCTGATGACATTGTTGTTGTTGGTGCTGGAGGTCACCATGTCTACCCAAAGGCAGTCTATGATTTGGAGGTGGTTATTTATGGCTTCAGGTTGCTCATCCCAACACTGGTCATCCCTGGACAAACAGACGACATGATTGTTGGTAGTAATGCTATCAAGCTGCTCATACACTTGATGAAAAAGTCTGAGGACTATTGGAGACTTCTGGCTGCACCTGTTGACATTGCAGATGATGACTGTGGCCAGTTCTTATCTTTGCTCTCCAACACTGAAAAATGGCGGGGTGGGCCCATGCCTGACAAGATCGGCACAGTGAAGCTAAGGCAGAGTATTACACTTGAACCTCTGCGTGAACACCTTGTTTGGGGCAAGCTGCCCGCATCCGCACCTTTGTCAGTAGGGAGCACAGTCATTGTCGAACCGACTCAGTCAAAATCGAGGCCCAGAAATGTACTGGTTGGCCGGGTTGTCACACCTCTGTGGGGAGACAGGTGGGTCCCCCTTAAACTGATAAATCCTAGCAGCAAGGCAGTGACTCTGAAGAGAAATTGCAAGATTGCAGACGTCTTCCCATGTGTTGCAGTTGAGGAGCTGCCTTCCCCTGAAAAGGTTTCTGTCAATGTTCAAGATGTCACACAGGGCTCTGTGTCGACAAAGTCCCCTGAGCAGAGAAAAGAGGTTTTAAACAACTTGGGTCTACAAGACTTGGACTTGGATGGTTGTGAGGTGTCTGACCAGTGGAAAGACAGGCTCCTGCAGCTTGTTGTGAAGTATGAGTCGGTCTTCTCAAGGGACAAGATGGACTGCGGGGAGGCTACGGACTTCGTCCACAAAATACACCTCGTGGACGAGAGGCCGTTTCGCTTGCCTTACCGTCGAGTGCCTCCAACACAGTACGAGCAGCTGAGAACTGCACTGAATGAGATGGAGGAAAAAGGCATAATCCGGAAGTCGCACAGTGAGTACGCTTCACCACTGGTCTTGGTGTGGAAAAAGGATGGCAGTCTGCGCATTTGTACCGATTTCAGATGGCTTAATGCAAAGACTGTGAAGGATGCACATCCACTGCCGCACCAAGCTGATACCCTTGCTGCTCTTGGAGGAAATGTCTTCTTTTCCACCATGGACTTGACTTCTGGATTTTACAATGTACCACTTCATGAGGCACACAAGAAGTACACCGCCTTTTCCTCCCCCTTTGGCCTCCATGAGTACAATAGGATGCCCCAAGGTCTATCCAACAGTCCCGCAACTTTCATGAGGATGATGTTATCAATCTTCGGTGATGAAAATTTCAGCAGCTTGCTCTGTTACTTGGACGACCTGATGGTCTTCGCCCCCAGTGAGCAGCTGGCCATTGAGCGTCTGGAGATGGTGTTCTCTCGTCTGAAAACTCACAAACTCAAGCTTGCTCCCAAGAAATGTCATCTCTTGAAGAGCTCAGTTAAGTTTCTGGGGCATATCATCTGTGCAGATGGGGTGAGAACAGACCCTGACAAGGTCAAGACCATTTCTGATGTAGGAGAGGCAGAGTTAATGGAGAATGATGGTGTCACGCCCTCCTGGAAAAAGATCAGATCTTTCCTTGGCATGGTCTTTTATTACCAGCATTTCATTCCTGACTGCTCCGCAAAAGCCAAACCTCTCTTCAGGCTCATTTCTGGACGGCAAGTTCAATCCCAGGCCAAGAAAAGAGGGAAGTTCAAGAAAAAGTCCTCTGCCCCGCCAGCTATGACACCAAGTGACTGGACTGATGCATGTCAGAAATCATTTCAAACACTTAAAAGTGAACTAACTCATGGTGTCACCTTGGCTCACCCTAACTTCGACCAGCCTTTCATCCTTGCTGTCGATGCTTCTTTTGATGATATTGGAGCCGTCTTGTCACAAGTGGCACCTGGTGAAACAATTGCAAGGCCTGTCGCCTTCGCCAGCAAGACGTTGACCCATTCTCAAATGAACTACCCTGCACACAGGCTGGAATTTCTGGCACTGAAATGGGCCGTATGCGACAAGTTCAGTCATTGGCTAAAGGCTAAACACTTCACCGCCTGGACGGATAACAATCCCCTGTCCTACATTCTGACAAAACCACGCTTGGATGCGTGTGAGCAAAGGTGGGTGGCCAAACTGGCAGCTTTCAACTTTGATCTTAAGTACGTGCCAGGAGTTAAGAACACTGTTGCAGACGCTTTGAGCCGTGAGCCATTCGTTCAGTCATGTGTTGGTCATCGCTTGCTGAAAGAGCCCTATATCGCATTATTGGATGAAGTCAATGGAGTTGTCAGAGGTACAGTTCAGGATGCTTTTCGACTGACAAACAACTGTCAGGTTGTTCAAGGTGCAAGGTCAAAGTCAACAGACCTCAGTGATGTGCATGATCCTCAGACTGACGGAAGTTCCATCAGCTCAGACGAGGTGTCAGCTGCACTAAGCGCTCATCGTGGTTGTGGTCATCTCAGTGCTAACCTACCATTGCCACAGTTGCCTGACGAAGACCCTTCCACAGTTATCCCTCAGAGCAAGTTTTTGAGCCTTCAAGAGCAAGATCGAACGATAAGCAGAGTCCTGTTCTATGTGCAGCGAAAAAGGAAAGCTACCAAACGCGAGGCAGCAGCTGAACCTGCATGCGTCATTAAGCTCCTCAGACACTGGAAAAAGCTCAAAGTACAAAATGGGATTCTGTACAGGGTGAGAAAAGACAACCGACTGAACAAAAAGCTGTCCCAGTTCATTGTACCAGATGGCCTTAAACATCAGATTCTCCTTGGCCTCCATGACAATGCTGGTCATCAGGGCCGTGCACGAACCCTCTCCCTTGCCAGAGAAAGGTTCTTCTGGGCTGGCATGGAAAAAGACATAATAAACCATGTACGACGATGTGAAAGATGTATTGTTGGCAAAACCCTTGAACCTGCAGCCCGTGCTCCCCTTGAATCCATTCACACATCTGAACCAATGGAACTGGTGTGCATTGACTTTTGGACAGCTGAACTGAGCGACAAGAAAACTGTTGATGTCTTGGTCATAACTGACCACTTCTCCAAAATGGCACATGCCTTCCCCTGTCAGAGTCAAACTGCAAAACATGTTGCCCGTCGATTGTGGGATGATTTCTTCTGCGTGTATGGCTTTCCCAAGAGAATCCATTCAGATCAGGGGGCCAACTTCGAGAGCAGGCTCCTGAAGGAACTTTTGGAGATGGCAGGGGTGAATAAGTCACACACCACACCTTACCATCCAATGGGTAATGGTGTCACAGAACGCTTCAACAGGACGCTGGGGAATATGTTGAGAACCCTTCCCCCAACTGCAAAAGCCAGGTGGCCTCAGGTGCTGCGGACTCTAACCTTTTGCTACAACTGTACAATACATGAGACGACCGGGTTTGCCCCATTTTACCTCATGTATGGACGGGTTCCACGTCTCCCTATCGACATCATGTTCCAGCATGTGCTTCAAGATGACAAAGTGATCAGCCATAATGAGTTTGTCTTACGGTTGAAGCAGGACTTGAGTGAAGCCTCGCGGATTGCTCAGAAACACACCCTTGACGAGCAAGCACGTCATGCCAGGCTGTACAACCGCAAAGTCAAGGGCTCTCCACTAGCAATGGGTGATCGAGTGTTGTTGGCCAACCGTGGTGAAAGAGGAAAAAGGAAGCTTGCTGACAAGTGGGACTCTACACCTTATGATGTTGTGTCTGTGAGGTCTGGGATCAACGTGTACAGAATAAGAGATGCCGTTACCGGCAGAGAGAGAGTTGTGCACCGGAATCTTCTTCTCTCAGTTGACTTTCTTGCAGTGGATGAAACTCCTGCCTCTCTTGTGGGCTCAGATAACCAGGATGTGGCATGTGCAAGTGGTCGAGACTCTGTGGAGATGAACGATGCAGATGGCTACAACCGAACTTTGGACTGGCTAATGCACTCCCCTGACCCAGTCTCCGTCAGTGTAGCTCATTCCCCTGACCCAGTCTCCGTCAGTGTAGCTCATTCCCCTGACCAAGTGTCCGTCAGTGTAGCTCATTCCTCTGACCAAGTGTCCGTTAGTGTAGCTCATTCCCCTGACTCAGTCCCGGCCAGTGTTGTTCATTTGCCTGTGCTAGACATGTCTCAGTTGACTCCCACAGAAGATGTTGATGAAAACACTGCTGTTTGTTCACAACCTCACAGTGTTCAAGCTGGCCCAGGTGATGCAGTTACTACCAGATATGGGAGACATGTCAGACCTCCCAAAAAGTTGATTCATGAGATGTCAACACAAAAGGTTGAGCATACCTTTCTTAGTTCAAGTCCTGTGTATGCATTCTTTCACGGACTGTTTAAGGGCTAAATAATGACCAGTACATATTTTTACCCCCAATTTTGTATGGGCTACATCCAAGTGCTATTTATTGTGTTTGTGAACTTGGGTATGCAATGTGTATTGCCTTGAACTAGATGTTTAGTAGGTGTATATGGCATCTTCTACTGGTCTGTGTAAAGTATTGGGCCTGGTACCTCCTGATCCTTTTGCACTCCCTATGGGAGGATTTTGTATCGACTGTAATTTACATCAGTGATATGGTTTCACTTTGAGCAATCCCACACAATTTTTTTTTTTCTTTTCTCTATTTCTTTTCTCGTTATGGTACTCTGGATTTGTCTGAGTTTAACAGAATTTAAAGGGGGTGTATGTAACAGTGTAAATAATTACTTGGCTTGAATGTTAAATTCCTGTCAAACTTGGGACTGCAACAAAAGTTTTTTGTGTATTTTATTTTGAAAGTCTAGAGCGGAAGTTGATTTCACCCTTAATGCTGGGCATTTTGCTTTGCGTTCAGAAACAAAATGTCGTCACTCTGTTGGTAAGTTGCTGCCCTGTTCGCTCAGACATTAAGTATAGTAATAAGTGAAAACTACGGTTCATATGATGTATAAAATATCAGCATTTGTTGTATAGCATGCTTGACTAATGAGGCATCTGTAAAACTAGTAGTTTTGTTGTTTTGTGATTAATTGTTGCCGTGGTGTTTGAAGAGTGTCTTTGGGCTAGCAGCCAACATGTGTGAAGCTGTACTAGCTAGTTACTTTCAGCACGGGGTGCACGTGACCTCTATGCTCATGCCATGCTCCTCTTTTTATTTGTAGTGCGAGCAAGACGAGACTTTTCAATTAATGCACATTGGTTGTGTTGCATTCCATGTTGCAGGTATGTTTATTTGTACTGTTTTATATGCAATGTTATGTGTAATTGATATCTGGGTGCTCTTTTAGATAGGATATTTTATGTTTTTATATTTTATTTACAAGCATGTTTTAGAACCAAAATATACCACTATACGATCAATGTTAGAAACAAAATGTCGTCACTCTGTTGTGCGAGCAAGACGAGACTTTTCAATTAATGCACATTGGTTGTGTTGCATTCCATGTTGCAGAATAAAACCCAGTGCAGTACTCCACCCAACCTGTCTTGAGGTCCTGTCATTCAGCAGCAGAAGAAATATAACATAGGTCACACAACATCAAGCAGCCATGTGTTTTGAACAACTGGGGTAATTCCTAATTGCATGCAAATAAGATTGACCTGGGTTCAAGATGTGAAGCGACAAGCAAACAATAGTGTACTTCACTCAGAGAGTCTTAACAAAATAACTCATGTTTGTGGAAACTCTTTCAAACTGGCAAAGACTTGTACCCGTCAACGTCAGGAGACTCCGAACAGTCATTAAAGTTATATGATTCACGTCTGAAGTCAATCATCCCTCCTCTTATCGCCCATTTTTCATCCTGAGTTCCAAAAACTCTCTTTCTCCAATCCTTCAATCCCCAGTCAGTTCTGATCTGTAGCTCTCCTCTATTCCCTTACCTCCCTCAGCCATCTGTCACAGTATAGGGTCTTTGCTGCCAAGCATCTCCTTTGAATCCATTTTAAACCTCATACTGTTTTACACTTAACATTTCCCTGGTTAAATAACCTACAGTATTTCCTGTTGTCCTCGCTTTTGTCATTCTAACATGCCGTACTAGTAGCAGCTTACAAGACATTCAAATATTGCAGTAAGTGCATTATAAGAGGAAGTAGCGGGTTTCAAACTTTCCACTGACACGCAGTTAGCAGGAAGAATCATCGTGTTGAAAGACTCAATTAGATTTAGATGTCAGTTGCTCAGCTTTTGACATTCAAATTCATGTGATTTCAGGAAGTTAATCTAGAACTTTAAATCATATATTAAAGTATATAAAATGTTAAAGTACCCGACTAGGAAACATTTTAAGGCATTACAGCCTTTATTTCTGTTTTGCGGTTTGCCAGCCAGCCTTTTTTCCCACTTTAGTGCATTGGCCTTTCACTGCTATCTGCAGACTACAGACTGTTTGTTTCTGTATAATATATTTTAACAGACAATGAAAATGTTTGCTACAAAGTAATCAAATGTACTCAACAGTAAATTCCAAATTTGTGCAGATTTTATTTTTACAAGTTCTCCAATGCCAAATTGGAGTGCCAAATGTGAGACCGAGTGACAGACAGTCATTTAAATGCACATTGAAACTGTGGTTTCACCTTTGCACTTAGCTATTGCATTACAAGTAAAACGGTTAACTCCAGGGTCATTCAGCCGTGATAGGAGAGCTTTGGGGCTTGTTATCTGAAGGATGTATTGATTCCTGTTGCACCTTCACACCTCAGCTCTGTTTTCTGTCATTTCTTGTGGAGACTGAAGAATGAGCATCATATGTGAAATGAAAATGACATGAAACAATATTCTATGTTAAGCATCTTATAGAGGATTTATTTATAATATACATTTATATATACAGTGGAGGAAATAAGTATTTGATCCCTCAACAATTTTGTAAGTTTGCCCACTTACAAAGAAATGCGCAGTCTATCATTTTAAAGCTAGGTTCATTTTGACAGTGAGACACAGAATATCAAAAAGAAAATCCAGAAAATCACATTAAAAAAAATATATAAATTATTTTGCATTTCATTGAGTGAAATAAGTATTTGATCCCCTACCAACCATAGAGGATGTTGGCCCCCACAGATTAGTCCTAGTGCTTTAAAAAAGTACTCCTAATCTCAACTAGTTTCCTGTATAACACACACCTGTCTCAACTTGTTGTCTGTATAAAAGACACCTGTCCACATGATCAATAAATCAAACTCCAACATCTCCATCATGGGCAAGACCAAAGAGCTGTCTAAGGACATCAGGGACAAAATTGTAGACCTGCACAAGGCCAGAATAGACTACAAGACCATTGGCGAGAAGCTGGGTGAGAAGGAAACATCTGTTGGTGCGATTACTCGAAAATGAAAGAAACACAAAATCACCATCAATGTCCCTTGGTCTGGGGCTCCATGCAAGATCTCACCTTGTGTGGTATCAATGATCATGAGAAAGGTGAGGGAGCAGCCCAGATCTACACGGGAGGAGCTTGTTTATGATCCCAAGGCAGCTGGGACCACAGTCACCAAGAAAACCATTGGTAACACACTGCGCCGTAATGGATTAAAATCATGCATCGTCCTTAAGGTCCCCCTGCTCAAAAAGGCACATGTCCAGGTCTGTTTGAAGTTTGCCAATGAGCACCTGGATGATTCACAGAAGGCTTGGGAGAAGGTGATGTGGTCAGATTAAAACAAAATCAAGCAATTTGTTATCAATGCGACTCACCACACGTGGAGGAAAAGGAATTCTGACTATGACCCCAAGAACACCATCCCCACAGTCAAGCATGGAGGTGGAAGCATTATGCTTTGTGGGTATTTCTCTGCTAAGGGGACAGGTCGACTTCACCGCATCAAGGGAAATATGGATGGGGCATCAAATCCTTCTCTCAGCCAGGACACTAAAAATGGGTCGTGGATGGGTCTTCCAGCACAATAATGACCCAAAACATACAGCAATGGCAACAAAGGAGTGGCTCAAGAGGAAGCACATTAAGGTCATGGAGTGGCCAAGCCAGTCTCCGGACCTTAATCCAATAGGCCTTTGGAGGGAGCTCAAGCTTAAGCGACAGACTCAAAACCTTAAAGATTCGGAGAGGATTTGAAAGCGTAGTGGTCCAAATATCCTCCTGAGATGTGTGCAAACCTGGTAATCAACTACAAGACACGTCTGACCTCTGTACTTGCCAAAAAGGGTTTCTCCACCAAACACTAAGCAATGTTTTGATAGGGGATCAATTACTTATTTCCCTCAATTAAATGCAAATTAATTTATATCTTCTTTTTAATGTGATTTTCTTTTTGATGTTCTGTCTACCACTGTTAAAATAAACCTAGCATTACAATTATAGACCGTTATATATATATATGTGTTATATATGTTATATTATATATATATATATATAATATATAATATATCATATATATATATATATATATATAATATATAATATATCATATATATATTATATGTATATTATATTATATTATATTATAATATATATATATATATATATATATATATATATATATATATATATATATATATATATATATATATATATATATATTTTATAAGACAGAAAGGGTCTGTTCTGAAGGGAAGCAGCCATTTAGGAGCAAAACATAATGTACTGCCCTGTCTGTGATATACCCATATCAGAATATGCAGCTGCAGGTTTAGCGTTTATTTTGTGTGTGCATTCAGATAGCTTTTTATATTCAGCTGACAGCCCACAGTGCACAGTATTCTGGGACAACACATTTTGTTGCCACGGTTTTGTCTATGATAATCACATGCCTGTGAAAAGAGTCCCCAAATAGCACTGGCTCCAGGGTGAATAAAAAGTTTGTAGAAATCCTTGTTGACCTTTGCCAAAATGCTTTAAGGTAGGCCTTTAAAAGCTTTGAAATGTTATTGTCCCAGAGATACAAACTAGTGCTTGATTAAATATTCTTTCTAAATTCCCTTGTGTTATCGTGAATGGACCCTAACCTCTTATCACTGCATGCCAGTCCCCTCTATAAATATTTACCCCAGAAAGATGTGCCAGCAGAAGAATACCAATTTCTATGTCAGCAGACCTTCACGCCGAGGGGAAGAAGTGTGTGGCATGCTGCTGAGTATTGGATTAACAGCCAGTAAATTAATACAGCATCTGTTCTTCCTCTCTTTCACTTGGCTTTAATGTGTTTATATTCCCTCTGTATATATGTTCCAACTGCACTCCCATCTGTGCTGATAGATGTTATCGTTTGAGTTTTTTTGGGCCAGTGGCCATCGGTGTGATGGCCACAGTTTGAACTACACCACCAAATAAAAAATGTTTTACAATGTCCAGATTTCATCCACAAAAATTCTATTGACAAACACTGTTGTTGGTGTAGACTCCTGAGAGTTGTGTTTTATTTATCAACGGAAATAAACAAGCCAAAACTACAACTGACTGTCAAGAAACTCACTCTAAATGTGTCAGTCTCTTATTAACTCTTCCGTAACAGCTGACGGAGCAAGCTGAAGTGGCATTCCAGTCTTCCATAAGGTTAAGGGACTTGTAAGACACAGTGTCCTGAATTAATGTCCCTAGTTGGGGTCATGCTTCCAAAAAGTACTGGATCCTACAATTCCCATAATGCAACATGCATGATTTCATTAGCCTCGTTTATAGGAGCCATCTGGCTCAGACCTGCGCAATTATGACGTGCGTCTTGCTGAGCGCACATCATTTTTGCTGTGTGCTCAGCATCAGCGCGTCATAATTGCGAGGGTCTGAGCAAGACGGCTCCTACTCAAACGAGGCTACAGACTTTGTGGGATTGATGTGTAAAATTGGTGGGTTTATTTTAAGATAAATACTAAAGTATTTCTGATTTCACCACAGTCCTGTAGGATATAGATTCCACAGCACAACTGACATAAATACTGAGCTGATGTGTTTGAATCACTGTGGTTAGATTTCATCTTGTGATATATTATGTCATAGGAAGCTACAAGTTGAACTTAATGTTTCTTTGTTCCAAATGAAGTGCTTCCTCCAAACCGTATGAACTATTGTAAGGGTTTCAGTTAAGCTTTTCCTAAAGAAAATAAACTTCTATTGTTTGTATTATGTTTGTTTTGTAATTGAAACATTTTATATTTAACATTTATCAAGTTAAATTTGATTGGGTGTTGAAGAATATTAAACTTAAATAGAATTGTATATTGTATTAGAAATGTCTTTATTAAGGCACTGTAGCTTTTTTTTGGCAGAAATATAAGATATGAACTGGTTAGCTGCATTAACTCAAATATGTTGTTGCCAAGTCTTACTTATGCTGCTCCAGAGACTGTAAGTTGTTGAGCCAGCTGTCAGCAGTAGCTATGGGAGATGACTGAAGTGTACTTGGGTGTGCGCTTCATTAAACCACAAAGGGCTTACTCTTCACACAGCTATAAATACATTGTGGTCACTTTCAAGGACATAGTTTTCTTGGACTCAAGACGACTCTTGAGTTTCGGCATAATGCAAACTACTGTTATCTTAATAGCAGGAAGCATCCATCTTTCATAAAATCTACAGCCTGATTTATTTGAAATAGTAAGTGCTGATTTTTTTTTAAGAAGCACCATAACTAATCTTCAAATTAACTGCAACTGCATGGAATGGAGCCAGACCTTATTATGCTTATGAAGCAACAATTGAACAACATTTTGTCTTTAACAGCCCTTAAAACAATATTTAAATGTATTTTCTCTGCATTTTTAACATCTAGAAATACTAATTAGCCCCCACAGTAGCAGTAAGGGCTCCTGATTGTTGGTGGTTGTGGATATCAAAAACAATATTCACCAAAACGGTAATAATCCTGAAGGGATATGCTCCAATTTGGGCTCATATGTTTAGCACAAAATCCAGATTTCGACAGATTGTATGTGGAAACACAACACATGCATCTCACTCCCCCTACTCCCGCAGAGCAGTGCTGTGTTCAGGTTAATTGGGATGAGAGGCGATTTCTTCACCTTGCTTGAGCTCCCTCTAAAAAAAAACTATAGAAAATACTCTCTCAAACCAAGTTTAAAAGTAGTTCTCTCTCACAGTGGAGAGTGGCTGAAAGAGAAGCTTAATCAGAAAGAGTGTGACGGTCCCAGTGTTTTTATCAGCCTTGGCCCCCTCCCCATTGTGATTTAGCTACTGTGCCAATGCTGTCAGCCCCCAAGCGCCATCTATCAGCCTTTGTCGATTCACCAGAGCGGCGGGCTCCACACCACAGCTATGGCCACGACCCATTCCTTGTTTTCCCTCAGACACTTCTATTTAGATTTTGTCAAGATACACTCATCACATGATAAGTATTGTTTCAGAGTGACGGTGATGGGGGTTCTCTTCCCCTAATATATCTTCACTGTCCTTTTGTTAATACTCCCAGCTCACCTCCTGGCAGATAAGAAAAAGGATGTGTTACATGTACACAGGGACTCTGGGCTTTAGATTATTGTGGGGCATTCAACAAAGACAGGTGTTGTTTTTTCAGCTATTACAAGGCTTGTATAAGGTAACAAATATGGCCAGCTGTGGCTCCCAGATTTTCCCATCACTTTATTTTTATTTGTATTGCAGGAAGTTGACATTTTACTCTCGATAGCGATTAAGCTCTTTCATATCACAAAGACAGAAAAGATAGATTAATGAACAGTAACAGTTGGAAAATCTTTGCTACAGAAATTAATCTAAATTTCAAAATAAATATGAAAGTAACTGTTTAAAGTTCAATTATAAGTGATTTTCATTTTCAGAAGTCATAAAAGATAATCCAGGTGGTACAATGCACAAGATGAAAACTTAATATTCAATTAAAAAATGTAGACCACTTTGGGGTAGCAAAATGAGAATCTAAACACACCGTTGACAAATCAACAGTATGTATAATATAGCATGAGCATTTATTTCAAGTCATTATTTTGGCTACGAGCGGTATGGTAAACCAATATTCACTTGCCTTGAGCTCTTTCTTCTTCTCTGGTGAAACATTTGCTCTTTAACTGCTAAATGCTCCACTGTGAACTTGACCTTATAGTCTTTAACTTTATCTTTCTTGCTGCTGGGCTGGGTTTATCAGAGCTCCCATGCGTTTATTTCCTTAAAACAAGAAAAGGATGGCCCTACTGAAGTAAAAAAAAAAAAAGGCCTGATGAATCAGGAATCACTCATTGCATTACAAAACTGCTGATGTGCGTGAATCCTGTATCACAGCAGTGAGCTGTCTTTTAAGGGCTGTAGCAGAGGATATTTGCTTTCTTTTGATGTGCTGGGCTGGAAGACAGTACAGTTTCATGGCATGAAAACCAAAACAGTAGATTGAAAGTAGCAAAAACACTGTGGGAAAACTACAGAGTTGGACGAAACTGGTTTGTCGATGCAAACAACCCCTTTTGAAATTATTCAAAATCATTTAATCCATTGCTGTTATACAAATACTAGAATGCAGCTTCAAAAGCAGTCGGGCAGTCCAACAATGCAATACTTTATTGAAAACATTATATTATATTATATTATATTATATTATATTATATTATATTATATTATATTATATTATATTATATTATATTATATTATATTATATTATATTATATAAATTCAATGTAAAGGGTCCAACAATCAAGAAGAGTCTATTTGTGTATGACCCCAACAATAGGGGTGGATATATGGTATGTTAAATGGTCAGAGCACGATTATATATTTTAAGAATATGTGGTTATTATATTGCCTCTGGTTGTTGTTAGCCTATAGGCATTTCTGCTTCCACTGTATATATTTTATTTGTGGATTAGTATTTTTTACATGTTAACATTATTTTATATCTTATTATTGCAGACACTATAAAAACATTTACCTGTGCTTTTTTTTTTAAAACAAGCTTTCCTCTTTCCAGTTTTTTGCACTACCTCTCACACAAAAAGCATTCTCCCACTGGATGCTTAACTGGTGCTGAATAGGCTGGTTTTCGATCAGAGAGGGTTGCCAGTTCCAAGCGGTTCTCAGGTCGTCTGCTCTTTGAAGAAGAGCAAGCCTATTCAGTAATGTTGAGCCAATATACCATACAGTACCATTTCCATTTATCATCTCTATACCTCCCCACAATCCAATTTCTGTACTAATCCTCAATGTGGATGTAATCCCTGAAAAAAGTGGCCACAATAATTGAGCTCATCCAATTGCCTAATCCAAGAATTACATTCTGAGTAACCACTGAAAATAGATAACCATGCATATCTACTGTACAAGCATTGTTCTTTCTTGCTCAATACGTTTGTCATTCATAAGGAGAAGGAGAAGTTATTTTTATTATTCCATCAACACAACTCTCAAACATTGATTTCCTATATAGACTTTTGGGGATTTTAAAACCAAGGATTGTTGGGGAACTTGCAATGGCTTCTCAATTTCTATAGCAACAAGGATGAAAAGCGTGTTCAAACACATCCGTTGGAAAAAGTGAAACCAGCGCTGCAGGTGCCTGGGTAATTGAATAGTGTGTATAGTGGAACAGAGATGAGCAGAGGAAGCGTACACATAGGCCTCAACAAAAGGACCCAGAGCCATCTGGAATCTTTTGAGAAAACGTGGCGGATGAGGAGGAGGAGACTCTCTACCAGGTGATGGGTTTTCAGAATTGAGTTATAACGACTCTTCTGTGAGGCACAATGAGAATGGGAAAAGATACATTGGGTAAGAGGATAAGGGGCTTGACATTCTGACGAGCACATACCCACCAATACAATAGTTGATCAATATTTAAATCAACCATACAGATTATGCAAATCCTCTGTCCCAGCTTCTTACAACATATACTAACTGTATACATATGTGCAATATAGTCGTTATGGTACAGGAAATCAGTGCATACGTATAGAAAATGGGGATGATAGCAGTTAGCAGATGGAGTTGTTCCCTGGAGTTTTCCCCACTATCCACAATAACCTGTAAAGGAATGGTATTCCGGGAAATATGCTTATTCCCTTTCTTGCTGAGAGTTTGACGAGAAGACAGTTTACACTCACATGACTAACGAGGCTACAGCCAGCAGGCAGTCATAGCTTAGCAAAAAGACTAGCAACGGCCAAACGGTTCATCTGAATTCTTTCCAAAGGTAACAAGATCTACCTGGCACCTTTGAACCTCACTGATTTCACTGTCGCATGTTTTAACAAAATACAAAATTTAAAAAAATGTATGGGCATTGGGGCTGCCTGACTCATTTTTGGCTCGAAAGTTATTTATTCCTGCAAAGAAATAGTCCAACAGTTGTGTACAGATCAATCCACCAAGATATATTTGTGTTCATAAAGCGAGTTTAAAAATGTACAAATGTAGGCTCAGCCCGTTTCCTTTCTTTATGCTAAGCCACTGAGCTAACCAGTTGCATATTGGCCATGCAAAAATGAGACTGGCATCGATTCTCTCTTCTAACTTGAAAAGCATATTTCCCAGGATATTGATTTATTTCTTATATTTCAGTTGCAAGCTGCTCTCTCCTCCTACTTCCTCTGTGTTGTATTGTGGTAGAACAGTCACAGACAAGTGTTTAGGTTATAGTCTTACAGTACATGGAGCTTGAGGTGGGCAAAAGCTCACTTAAACAATGTACCTTCAGAACAAGTCTATCTCTTCCCTCTCAGCAGCACTACCGCAAGCCTTCTGCGAGAAAAAAAACACAATGTCCAGGCTTACTAAAGTTCCCCACTTTCTCCTTATCTGAGTATAATGTGTCTGGAGTTGGTAACCCCTTCTGTATATAGAGAGGTTCAGGGGCAGGAGGAGGGAATTCATTATCCTTGAGCGGCTACGGGCTTTGGCCTTCGGATAGGGCATGTATACGTGCTTCCTTCTCACCTCGCCTCACCATCCCCCAGCCCCCCCCCCCCCCCATCTCCTTAACTACCTCATGATGAATAAGCCTGATCAGTGGGCCAGCTGATTGGTGAAGCAAGTAGCATCCAGGCAACCGCAAAGATGAAGAGGAGGTAAGGAGGAGTCTCTCTTTTAAAAACAGATATTATGTTTGTAGTAAATTCCCTGCTGTAAAACAAGCGCTACAGTAGGTTATACAGTATATCAATGCCAGGTTGCAATGTTTGTCAAATTATTCATGAATATAGAGGACGATTCTCTCATGCTACTTCACAAGTATTATTCTAGACTCACTGAACATTAGACAATAACTTAGACTGTATTCATTCCAAGATAGCCATTGACATTGGCTGAAACCTCAAATACATGCCTCAATACAGTCTGCTTCATCTATCAGAGAATCAATATTTTAGGCTCCTATTTCTTTAAGCTTTTACCACAGTGGCTTCCTTTTGTTCAAAGATATACAGTATGATGACTGATGAGAAACACTGCTAGGACTTGCGGGAATGCCAGAATAAGCCAAACACGGTAACACTTTACAATAAGGGTACATTAATGAACTGTTATTAAGGCTAAATAAGTATTTACTTAGCATTACTTAACTGTTAATAAATGCTTAGTAAATGCTTAATAAACATAAATGAAGCATTAACTAACTGTTAAGATTAGTTTATGCTTATCTAAGCATTAGTTAACAAAGCATTAACTAACCCTTAGTAACTATCTCCACACCTGGTCAGTCAAGAGGTAGTTAGCTCACGTGACACAGCCTCCATGACCACTAGTCCCCATGCATCTAGCGCCCCCTCCAGGCCTGGAACATCCATTACTATAAAAACTCACCCAATCCTTGTATGTCAGTCTGTCAGATCATCATTAATCCCTCCTCATAGATTTTACAGGTCACGCCACAGACCACTTGGGATTACAAGTAACTTGAAAAATGTACCTATTATGTGTAATAGGTCAATTGTGTTGGACCACCCCGCTGTTGATAACCTGGACATGAGCATATCAAAGCTAAACTCACCAAACATCCTCAAAACAAGAAAGGGTTTGGGTTTTCTTCACTTAAACATAAGAAGTTTGCTTCAGCACAATAAATTAGACCATGTTAACATCTTAGTATCTCAGGCTGACCCAGATGTCTTGGTTCTGACTGAATCATGGTTGAAGAGCAGTACACATGACTCTATGGTGGCAATAAATGATTATAGTTTATTCAGAATAGACAGGACCACACGGGGTGGGGGAGTGGCTGTCTATGTTAAATCACATTATTCTGTATCATTACTACATGCTGTCTCTGTTCGAAGCTGCTTTGAATTTATTGCTTTGGAATTGTCTTTATCGTTAAATGATTGTGTTATTGTAATTGGTGTGTACAGGCCCCCTTCAGCAGTAAATAGCTCCTTGAGTGAGCTAGCACATTTAATCTCTCCATATGTAAATAGAGAGGTCATTAT
The DNA here is from genome assembly GCF_949987685.1 of Ammodytes marinus. Taxonomy (NCBI): domain Eukaryota; kingdom Metazoa; phylum Chordata; class Actinopteri; order Uranoscopiformes; family Ammodytidae; genus Ammodytes; species Ammodytes marinus. The sequence continues at coordinate 15,480,192 of NC_137217.1, read as the reverse complement.
GATGGGTGATTTTAACATTGACTGGCTTTCTGGTGCCTCTGAACCTTTTAAAGAAATATGTAGCAACCTAAATCTTACACAAATAATAACTGAGCCCACAAGACCAAATCTAAAAAACCCAGCAAAATCAACTTTGATCGATTTAATATTATCAAATCAAAGCAATAAAATAGTTTCTGCTGGTGTCTTTGAGCTTGGAATCAGTGATCACTGCCCGGTGGCCTGTATCAGAAGTATTCATCTTAAAAAATCTCAACCCAAAATCATCATTAAGCGTAATTTTAAAGGTTTTAACGAGCAAGCATTTTTAAATGAACTCTATCAAAGTGACATTCATCTCACAAGTGAAATATCTGATGTGGAATTGGCCTTAGAATTTTTCACCAATACTTTCTCCTCCATTTTGAACAAGCATGCACCCCTTAAAAAGCACAGAGTAAAAAATAGATCAAACCCCTGGTTCACAAATGAATTGTCCGATATATTTGCAGAGAGAAATAAAGCATGGTCCCTAGCTAGACGCTCTGGTGATAACTCCAAGTGGACTGCTTTCAGACAAATCAGAAATAGGTGCATATCCATGGTTAGGAAAGCTAAATCAGACTACTACCTCGAACTAATTTCAAACTGCTACTCCAACCCTGCACTATTTTGGAAGGCTGTGAATTATAACAAAAACAATTCTAGCACTGTTCCCAGTCAGTTAAAAATAAATGATCAAATTTTAAAAGATCAGAAAGAAATTGGTTTAGCTTTCAATAAACACTTTATAGCTGCTGGTAAACTCTTTCACAATGGAGTATCTACGCCTTCTACGCCTACCACCACGAGAAATAAAAATAGCATACCACCTGTCTCTAAAACTCCTCTTTTCAGCCTTGTTCAAGTCCCAACAAGTATTGTTGTAGATGCGCTTCTTGCCATCAACCCCAGGAAGTACATGGGAGAGGACAATTTGGACCCATTTTCAATAAATCTCTCTGCACTTATCATATCAAAACAAATAACCCATATTTTTAATCTTTCCATCTCCTCTGGTATTGTTCCTAAAGTCTGGAAAAAAGCTCACGTCATTCCATTACATAAAGGGGGTGACAAAAGTGATCTTAACAATTACAGGCCAATTTCCAAACTCCCATGCCTAGCAAAAATTCTAGAATCAGTCATTAATACTCAGTTGAAATCCTTTTTATCCAGTGCTTCCATTTTGAGTCCATTTCAATCTGGTTTTAGGGCAGGCCACAGTACTATATCTGCTGTCACTTTGGTCTTAGACAACATTGTTACAGCTATCGATAAAAAAATGCACTGTGCAGCACTTTTTGTTGATCTGTCAAAAGCTTTTGATACTTTAGATCACCATTTGCTTTTAGAGAGGCTGCATGAAATTGGTTTTGATTATTCTACATGTAGCTGGTTTAGGGACTATCTCTCTGATAGACAGCAGTCAGTTAAGCTGGGAAGCTACCAAACTGAGTTTTTAACAGTTACAAATGGTGTTCCGCAGGGCTCAATTTTAGGTCCAGTCCTATTCACAATTTACATCAATAACATTGTTTCATCACTACAAAACTGCCATGCCCATTTGTATGCGGACGACACTGTACTGTATTGTATTTCTGATTCAGTGCAACAATCTGTTCAGAACCTACAGAGCTCTTTTAACACCCTGCAGAACTGTCTAGTGGATCTCAGGCTTGTCCTTAATATAGAAAAAACAAAATATATGTGCTTTTCCAGAGCAAGAATTACACATTTTAATGATCTTATTATTCACACAAATAATGGATCTCACATTGAAAGAGTCACTGAATATAAATATCTTGGCATCTGGATAGATGAAAAACTCTCTTTTACATTTCACATAAAAAATCTTGTCTGTCGTCTCCGACAAAAGATTGGCTATTTTTATAGGAATAAAGCCACCTTCCCGTTGTTCAGTAGGAAAAGGATTATTGAGGCAGTTTTTATGTCTGTCCTTGATTACGGTGATGTGGTTTATCGGCATGCATCTCGTTCATGCCTTAAACTCCTAGACTCTGTATTTCACTCTGCTTTGAGATTCATTACAGGAGATGCTTATGATACACACCATTGTGTTTTATATGAAAAGGTTGGGTGGTCCTCCCTTAAGGAGAGACGTGATGCACATTGGCATATATTTATATATAAAGCTCTGACTGGAAAGTTACCATTATATTTGACAGAAATGCTGCTTATTTCAGATGGGCTTTATCAAACCCGCTCAACTGACATGCTCATGTTATATGTCCCCTATGCCCGGTCTGAGCTTGGTGAAACCGCTTTTAGCCATAGTGCCCCTGACTCCTGGAACAGCCTACAACATACAATTAAAATAAATACACTCATAACTGTTAACCAATTTAAAATTGTTATTCTGAACCAGCCCCTCTACACTTGTAACTGTTTTAATTAGGTTATTATGTCTCTCATTCAATTGATCTGAATGTTTTAAATTGTTGTTGTCTGTGTGTCTGTGTGTGTGTGTGTGTGTGTGTAAACTTGTTATGTATTCTCATTGTATATTGTGTATCTGTACAAACTCGACGTCATTGTAAAAGAGGGTCACCCCTCAATTGATCTTTCGAGGTTAAATAAAGGAAAATGAAATGAAAATGAGTAACTAAGTATTTACACTTACCTAATGCTTAATAGGCATTAAGCATTAAATAACCATTAATAGCATTAACTTACACTCAATTGATGTACCTTTAAGTTTTACCGAAAACTAATTAAATGATTGAAGCTGTAGTCGTGAGGGTTCTGAAAAATTGGTTACTGTTCTTGTGAAGATAAAAAAGAGACTTTTGGGAAATATTTTTGTAATTGCTTTCTTGATTAGAGTCAGTTGAGAAAATGAATACCACTATCCTATGTGTCTGTTAAATGTGAATATGTTAGCTTAGCTTAGCATATGGGGAATTAATTCTACTGTATTCAATAGAAAAAAATTGGGATAAAGAAATGTTCAACAGTGGTGCTATGTATCTACTTTAACATGGAGCATATTGCACTGTACCATATGTAGACTTGAATACATTACAGAGGCTGGAGGAAAGGTATTACTTTTTTCATCTTGATTTCTTTCTAATTTCCATTCAGATAACGCTTTGTTCAGTTTCTCATATGATTTCGTCCCTCATAAAACATTGATTTTCACAAAGCTTTTCTCCAAGTTATAACAAAAAAGCGAGAGACCATATGAAAATAACACAATAACAAAGGAGGTGGGGGGAAAAAACCTGGCAGCACACAAGAGGTTCATCAAATAAAAAATTAAATAGAGGAGGGAGATGGAAAAAGAAGTTGGCTGTCTGTCACCTTGCAAGAATAAAAAGAGAATGTGCTTTAATAACTCTGAACAAAGCCGTTCCCCCAAGCACGTCAAACCTTTAATTACAAAACACGTCAGGAGACCGAGGCCACCCAATATTACCTCGGCAACCTCGATAAAAATCATACAAAGCAAATGAAGCATTTTAAAAAGGAATGGAGGGGAGCTACATGGCATTGCAGCCCGGCTCGCAAGACAGCAGAAGCAAGACAGAGAGGAGAAGGGGTTGAGTGAAGCTGAGAAGAGAGGGGCCGTGAGCTGCCCCAGAAGTAGGCGTATCAAAATTGATGGAGTCTGGGGGAAGCAATTGATAGTTTGGAGGACAGGAAGCCGGGTGTAAGGCAATTATCACTATCTCTGCCATTTGATTTAAGGCCGTCTGAGTGTGTCATACTGTGAATTAATCACATCCGAGGTAGATATATCGAGAACTAATTTCTGCCTTTAAATTCAATTATTCTTCTCCATCACCAGAATATGTACTTTGAGAGATGTTCTCATTAGCGTAGCATATGTATTTCAGCTCACTCAGGGTATAAATGTAATGTAATGTGTAAGACACAAGGGAACAGGGCCGGCGGTAGCCAGGGGCCAGGGTGGGCCGTGCCCACCCAAATGTGCCCACCCAATCAAAAACATTTTTGTCAAAATGTCAATTAAAATTCAGACAATTAATTAATACTAAAGAATATACCATTACCATGCATTGCTTCTAATTGTATTATTGGGTGGGCAGGACAGCCTGCCTCCAAGTTACCCACCCGCTTATAGTGGTCACTGGTCAGCAGCGCCGGCCCGAGGCATAAGCAAAAAGAGCGGTTGCTTAGGGTCCCGACTGCCAGGGGGGCCCCCCCAATTTTTTTTTAGTTTTTTTTTTTTAGTTTGTGTGTTTGCTATCAACATCATATTATGTGAATTATCATACAATAAAAGGAATACAATGTTTTGGTAGATAGTTAATATCTTAATAATTGAATCAGTTCATCTGGGAGGTAATCCGAGGTTAACTGATCACGTCACGTTCAAGTCCATGGCATGCACAGTGTGTATTGAGTTTATTTAAAAATATTTGAAAATGGGGCTGCCCTCAGTTGCCCATGCACTGTGTAGGCCTATAGTCTATAGCCTATTTCAGCCTCGTCTGTGGAAAAAAAGATAACTGGACAACAGAGTTCTTATGCTTCGTTCCTCTCACTGCATTTAAATTAATTCATTATATTACAGAAAAATATGTCCCGTAAAAGAAAAAGAGCTCCAAGCCCATCCCAGAGGACCCTGCATAATATTTTATTTCTAATTTATATTTCTATGGAAAATCCATGTGTCTTTCTTCAATAGCTTCTAATCCATCCGACCCAGTGTCTCCAAATTATTTGTTCACACAAAATTCCTCAGATTTAGCCTCTTAATTTTCCTCTCAAAGTGCACCAGTTTCATGCATTTCACTTTAAAAAGGTAAAAAAAAATCTCCCGGGGGGGCATACCCACTGACCCCCCTAGCAGGGTCGTGACCTCGGCTGGCTACTATTTTCACCCAGCTGGACATCAGAGGCAATAGTGGAAAGTAGTTTGTATAGTATATAGCTCTGGACTACCACCATCCAGGTTGCCCAGTCCCAAAGCTTTCTCTTCAATCAGCTCAGGCTGCCTACAATTAAAAAAATATATACATTATGTAGTATATAATGTATATTATATGTTATTCATAAACATTTGGGGGAAAAAAAATGCAAGAATCAAATCTCCCACACAGCAACACTCAAAGTTTATTTGCATATTGTGTTCTACACAATGCACAGTAAATGTGCCAAAAAGCAGACGCAGAGATCTTGCAAGGGCTAAAAATTTCTGCTCGCGCACGCTCGCATCTTCGGTCTCTCTGCCCAGTGTGCCCACCTAAAATTTCTACAGGCCCACCAAAATCTAACTGTCTAGAACCGGGCCTGCAAGGGAAGGATGTGAACTTCCTCTGTTCCTAACTGTGTATGTGTATGTGTGTGTGTGTGTGTGTGTGTGTGTGTGTGTGTGTGTGTGTGTGTGTGTGTGTGTGTGTGTGTGTGTGTGTGTGTGTGTGTGTGTGTGTGTGTGTGTGTGTGTGTGTGTGTGTGTGTGTGTGTGTGTGTGTGTGTGTGTGTGTGTGTGTGTGTGTGTGTGTGTGTGTGTGTGTGTGTGTGTGTGTGTGTGTGTGTGTGTGTGTGTGTGTGTGTGTGTGTGTGTGTGTGTGTGTGTGTATATATGGAGAGAGAGTGAAGGCATGGGGAGCCTGGTGAGACGGTTACCTTATGTGAATGCACAGTGTACGAGCCACCGCAATCATCATCAGCCAAGCTCCTGACAAATAGCAACAAAAGGAAACGCTGCTATGTAAACCCACACAACCAACTCCCCCATATTTAGACCAATGTCTAGAGTCTTCACCCATGCCAACCCATCCACGCATATATGTGCATATACAAACCATATATGCAACCCACAGAGCTGCAGCTTTAGCAAAAATGCCACTACAACTATTGTTTCCTACAGGAACATATGCAGCAATAACAATGGATTGATTTATGCAATATTATATTTTGTTTTTTCTAGCAATTGCTCCCAGCAGTAATTCCCTTTAATTCCTTTTTTACTTAAGGTTCATTTCAACAAATCAAATGAAAAACATTATGTTGTTTCAGTAACCCAAGGTACAGATGGCATAATGAATATTGTGGTAAGATACAATATCAGGCAATGCTATCAATAAAAAGCAGTTATGAATTAGGCTTGATATACCTGCAAATTTATCTCAAAGTGATGTGACACAGCAGTAATATATATCTGAGAAGATATGCAAATAAATCGTTTGTGCCCCCTAATGGAAAGATTAATTCTTGGAAACATCGGTTTTGATGGACCTAATAAATCTTGCCAGAGATATTGAGCTCCTCTGGAGACCTCCAAATGAAGCCTTTTTTTATAAATATTTTCCGAAGAAATCATTTAGAGCTCTTTGCCGTAGAAGGAAATAATTGTGAGCCAATTTATATTTTACTCGTGTATACTGTATAGTGTGCAGAGGAGTGAAGCCATCTGTTTGGCGCTTTCGCCTTTCCAACCAAGACATTGAAACATTACATTTATCAACTTTGCAGCAGTAAACAGAACAACAGTGCCATAATGGGTTTCTTCATTCCAATTGTGATGAACTTGATTAACATATGAGAAATATTATTTAAATATGAGCATTTTTTCATCCACTAAACATTACTAAACCCATTAAGTAATGGGTTAACTCTCTTCACTTTAAGTTACAATCCTATTATTTTACTTATTAGTGATCTGAAGCCATTTTACTTACATTTTCAATGACTGTTATAAACTGTCAACATTCATGTGCAAGTGCTCCTTTATTATTCAAGGCTCTACTCGTAACTGCACTGTTGCAGAGTAGTTGCTCTACCAAAACCATTCAGAAAAGATTATGTGCACACATCATTTAGAGAAAAATCGTTTTAACCTCAAAATACCTCTTCACAGTTACTTTTACCTACAATGAGTCTATACCCTCAATATGCTGTTTACCGTTGCTCTCAAACTGACTCTTCTACCAAATAACAAGGCTGCCCTCTGGTGGTGTTTAAAGAAAGTCTGATGATATAACTGAAACGCGTCAGAGACCGTCTACGGTTTACTGTCTATCATTTGCATTTACCACCTCATAACCTGTAGTCTAGGCCCATTACTGCCAGTAGTCTGGTCTGAAAATAAAATAAACTTCCTCTCGTACATTTTGGTGACCATTTAACATTCCCTGTGAGGATATGGGCTGAAAAAGTATATGAATTCGGAACAGTTCTATTGTCTGCAAAGTCAAAAGAGATGATTTTTGATTTGGGTCTGACTTGATCAACTTTTGCTTCCATTTCCAAATTACTGACTGAAATAAGGGATACTTAAATACAGCTTTTTTTAATCTATTTGATTCTCTAAATGTATGAACACTTAAAAACTTTTGATATTTCAACATCAAATGACTATTTATGAATGTCAAAGTAGGGAATCCTAATCATATAAATGGTAGTTAAGTATTTCAATGTTGCAATTTAACGTAAAACATCCAGCAGTGGTTTACATTTCACAACTATGTAGGTTTTGAGTTGCTGATAGGAAGTATTGAAAGTATTATGACCTCTCTTCGCTTCTACATTATCCTAAAAATAATAATAAAATAAGTCAGGAGAATGTAACGTTACTGTAACACTTTATTTTCTTAAATACCACAGAATATTAGTACAGTCAGTCACACATATTTTAAGGAGTCATTCTGGTCCCTCTCACCCTGCTTTCATAAAAAGGGTTAAAGGGAAACCTTGGGTGGCATCAGAGGCTACGTTTACACACACATTCACTGATACAGTACTGTCCATACTCCAGTTAAAATCAAAGTATCCATGTCGCGACAAGCAAACAATCCTTTTAGCAAAAAATACTAGATACTGTAATTTACAGCTGCTCTCTCCCCCATTTCGACAATGATGGGTTATCTCTGCTGTCAGGACAATACACTCAAGTCAAAGGCAGTATACAGGCTTCATTTGCCAATTGGATATCATTAGCCTGTAATGAGGCCTTTCGATGAAGCCGGGGACTACATGTACAAACCTTATCTTGTAGCATAAGCGCCTCAATCTTGTTGCCGACCAATCCTTAACCATGCACAACAAGGGGAGGTGCTCCGAAGTAGGGCACACAGGTTTACCCAGGTTATTTAGAATTATGACATTTTCAAGAGTCGCCACAAAGCAACAATCACCACAGTAACAGCAGATACCTCCATGCATGTAAACATAGCCAGTGTTGTCAGCTACAGTATATACAGTGATGATTCAGGCAGTGCATGATGAGACCAGGTCAGTAATGTCAAAGTCAACATTTCAGGGGGAGGGGTTGAGGTTTGAATCTCACCAGTAACGTGTTTGCAGTCATGAGTCAAGACATCACTTAAAATCAACTTGTCACTTGTGATGCTCCGTCTCTGAATTCATCTCTCAGTAGTACCATCACTGAAGCAATAACAGATTCATTGGCACATTAAACACCGTCATGAACAGAGTGGTATAATGTATAATGGAAATGGATAATTTCTGACAGTTAAGATTTTTGAGAGAAAAGAAATTTAAGCAACATTATCAGTGAGCTATATCCGTGTGATATTTCTTTCTTTTTTTTTGATAACAAAAGTCTTCAAACAAATGAGAAAAATCAAAAGGGGCTTCGCAGAGCAACAGTGCAGCCGCGTGAAACTATGTATTCAGAGCCATTAAAAAGTCAGACAGGCGGGAGGACATCGAACACAAAACAGGCAAAAATAGAGATGTGCTGTACTCCACCACCAGAAGAAAAAAAATAAGCATTCATTTCTGAGTGCCATTATGGTGGAGAGATAAATGGGATGCAAATGACTTGAGAGAAAAACTGCTTATTATACGAAAGGAGTGCAAGGCTAAGCTTTCATAGACATTCACACACGTATCCACAGTATATACCAAAAGACATGCGTAAAGAGGCACATACATATTCATCATACAAAAGCAAAAACATACCAGAAAGCAGAACAGCGGTCAGACACGGCTCTTGTGGCTCAAATCTGATCAACCGACAATGAAAGCAACAGGCGCAAAAAGCACTGACATCATGGGAGGTGAAAAGGCAAAAGCTGAAGTTCCAGCCCTTTGAATAAAAAAACTAAAAGCTTAAGATGGTGATAACACAACATAGAGACATCAGTAATCTTCCACTTATCTCTTAACCAATACTGAGTTCCAGCCCCATTTTTCAACATAATTCACCAGAATGGTATCACCCAAATACATTTTAAAAAATCTCCTTTTTTCATATGGAGTTACATTATTTGGTTTTCAAATTGGGTTCCGAACTACCTCCGAACATGTTCAAACCTTTTGTTTGGCACAGAGCAGAATAAAAATATAATGCCTGCTTTGATCTCCAAAGAGACAAAGGGCAGAATCAAAAGGAAACATGAAACATTTCAGCGTCAGAAAGGAACATCAAGACCACCGATTTAAACTGGATTTGAATTGATTTCTGAATGCAATATACAAAGTGTCGGACTAAACTGTAAAAGCACAATGCTTGCATGAATTGTTACAATTTGATTATTCTAAATACGATTGGGTAAAAAGCATCTTAAGAAACGGGTCTCTTCTTTCTCTGCTCACATTGTGAAGTAAAATCCTTCAGATTGTGACTAAAAACCATCCTCGCAGACTATTTACGATCAGAATAAAAGATGCAAGGACTTGTTGCAGTGTTTGGTTAACGACCTGTACCTGTATTGGTAAGATTCCCTTTTGCTCAAATTTAGTTTTTTTTTTAGTTTAGTTCACTGTTTGGCAGATCACATAAAAAGAAGAAATAATCATAAGTCACTGTCACAAACTGATAACGTTCATTGACAAAAACATTTGAATTACCTTAAATAACGGTCACCACAGAGTAAAAGAATGTAGACACATCTTTTTTCTTTTCCCAACTCATCTACCAATACTTACTCCACCTTCTCGTGGAGAGAGGCACGGACGCGATTGCGCATGTAAAAAGCAGTGAGAGCGCTGCAGCAGGCGGTGAAGATGAAGAGCGCCACCGCGTCGTGTGCCAGGTCGCCGTGGAGAAGCTCGTAGAAGGGCCGGCGCTCTGTGAAGTCTATTCGCAGCGCCTCCACCTGCATCAGGGTGCACACCACCACAAACACGTGGAACAGCTGGTGGCCCTGCCCGATGAAGTCACACTTCCCGGGGAACAGGCTCTCCGGGTGAGGGCAGCAGAAAAAATAAGCGCTGATGAGGAAAAACAGCACGTGGTAGAAATGGTACGACACCACCGGGTCGGAGCAGCCCTCCTGGTAGCAGCTGTAGATGCGATGAGCCACGGGGCTTATGTCTAAACAGTAAGCCAAGGCCGAGGGGACCACCTGGAAGAGCTTGTTGGCGTACTTGGGCAGCTCGGGACTGGCGTACTTGCCGTAGCAGCAGCCGAAGCAAGTGAGCCAGGCCAGGAAGGCCGCGGCAGGGAGAAAGATGCCTTCCACTCTAGAATGCCAGCCTTTCTCAATGGCGTAGTAGTAGTGGCCCAGGGCGCTGCCGTATTGGTAGACGGAGACACCCACGTAGTCCAGGAAGTAGAAGGTGTAGAAGGAGAGTTCGGACTTGGCGGAGAGCAGATGGGCCAGGGCGCTGAAGGAGAGGTAGGTGAAGGCCGCCAGCAGGACGATGAACAGGGGCTGGGCATGAGGGTCTCGCAGGAAATCCACCGTCTGAGAGATCTCCTGCCACCTCACCAGGATGACGAAGGCAGCCAGCAGGTGGGTCCACACGTTGAGGCTCTCGTTGTGCCTTTGGAAGAGGGTGAGGAAGTAGTAGCGCCAGCTCTGGTCGGGCTGCCTGTAGCCGGTGAGGATGTGGCGCTCCTGGAAGACCCAGGGCACGTCGGCCACCTTGACGGTGCAGGGCAGCGTGGGGAAGGCCGACTCCAGCAGCTGAGGGATCTGACGCAGCTGCTGCGCGTTGACGAACAGCCGACCAACCTGCTCCATCACCACCGTCGCCATGGCAAACTGGAGGGCGGAAAAGAAGGAAACCAACAGTCAGCTATTTAGTCAGTCAATATCTGTCCGGTTTTGAGCTATTGTCATCTCCAGTTCTGCATGTGTGCATCTGTGTGTGTGTATGAATGCATGTCATGTCAAATGTGTAAATTGTACTTTTTTGCGTTCCTGTGATACTACCGAGCAATGAGCAGAAAAATAGTCGTCAGTCATTTGGAAAATCAAAGCGTCATTTATTTTTTTCAGCAAGAACATCAGCAAATATTGTCTGGTTCCAGAGTTTGCTGGTACACTCTTTTTATGATTGTAATTTGAATATATATGGTGGTTATGTAAATAGAACACAAAAAGCCATTTGATGGTGTCATCTTCTGCTCTGGGAGATTGTAACAGGGATTTTTTTAGTTTCACCACAAACAGCCAGCCAGTCATGTTGCAGGAATAGAGGGAGGCCAGCTTGAGGGTCTTATAGTTGGAGCACAGTAAAACGACCAAGAAAGGTCACAGTCGCAAACAAGTGCTGTATGTTGGCCCTCGATTCACACAAGGCCTGTAACTGCAACCACCCAGCAGGAAACTACTGTATTATCATTAGGTTTCAAAAACCTGCCTTTTCAACTTAAAAACAATCAAATAAATTTTGCTCTGACATTGATCAATAAACCGATGTGAACATTTTTATTGTGACAACCTTTTTAACCATGTTTACCAGCTCTACTTTTTATACCCAACACATCAAGCCGTTTACCTACTCAGCAAAGACAGATCAATACCAACATTCATAGTTCGTTTTTGTCCACCTGACAATATAACTCCAAAGTCTGCTCTCCTTTTAGCTTTGTTATCGAAAAACTATCAGGCTCTTTAGCTGCTATTAGCTCAACTATGTTTTGACCAGCAGTCTTGTCTTCTGTCTGGTGCTGGGCAGCGGCGTACAGTGGGTTTATTTCTGTAAACAACTGCCTGATGCTGCTGGACTGGAAGTTGATGAGAGTGGAGTGTTTGGGCCAAAGGACCAAAACAATAAGCCATGGACTAAAAGGCTTCATAGAGATGAATTGCCGTGTTTAGTGATAGTCCTATATATTGATCGGTGCAGCTTTAAGTGTTTTCATTTGTACAAGTGAATGCCTCTGATGTTTTAATAATTAATATTCATACATCATGGATTCTCCTCACAATGTTGGATAAGAGTTGGCACTGCAGTAGTTTTGGTTTAGTTTGTTGGAGTAACCACCTGATTGGTGTCTACAAGCCTATCATCTGCTCTACACTACTGCACACCACATGACCTGACCTCTCAGGGCCAACAAAGCTCTGACCACCAGTCCTAATAATCGTAAATTCTGCCGATGAGGCCTCCACTCTCAATTGTTGATTGAAAATGAGAAATTACTTCCTGAGCAGTGTTGAACTCAACAGAATCAATAGCACCTATGTTAAAGTGAGGTGTAGGTTGGATTTCTCTAGTAATTAATGGTAGGGATAACCTGAGGGTCTCCGAGCACACCAGATCAGTGTCAAAATAAAAAACGAAGAAAACCATTGACAAAATAGCTCAACAAGGACATTTTCACTTCAAGATGTATAGCCTACAATAATACTATAGAATATGCCTACTATACATCCTGTTTATATAGCCTATAATAAGATGGTGCTCTGCTAATTAGTTGTTCCTTGTCATATCCAGCCAAACTAGTTCTTGGACTCACCTTTGAGTAAACATCTGTAACAATTAGGCTATAGCCTATGACTTACAGTAATTCATTGCAACAAATAGGCCTATTGATTGTGATTTCTGTGTGTTGCGACGCTGAACAATTGGAAATGTGGGGAGGGGTGAGTGAGAGCAGAGAGAGCAGGCTGTGTGGGATGAACACAGGCCGAGGTTCAGGAGGAAAGGCGTGGAGTGATGAATGGGAAGGAGATTACGTAACATAACCCCCCTCCGATGTCCACACCCTCGGTTTTCCCAGCCACGGTTGCTATCCTTTTTAAAATATTCATGGTGAAAGGAAAATGCTCGACTGGAATATCATTCATTTTGTATGCGTTGAACGTGGGCCTTTATGGGCCCGCTGCAGTGGATTCCACTAAGAAAATGTGCACCTGATCGACATGGCTGCATGTTTAAATGTGAGACCCCGTGTCCAAAATCTATTAGCATTCATTCACCCTTCCCTATTCGAGCCTCGCTTGATGCCTCCCCTCCATGTGCATCCCAAACCTCTGCTGCCTGATGTTGAATTGACAAAATACCGCAGCAAAAAACCGCCGGGCGTTCGCGTTCGAGGTGCATCTGAACGTGGGCTATTTCACGCAATGCCGCTACATTTTACTGTAGAAGGAGAAATAAATACCATCGATGTCCACGACGATTATAAATAGCCCTACGCCACTAAATAAACGTACCTGTAGATTGTAGAAATCAATCCAAAGTCTTGAGTTTAGCAGAGGATGAACGGTCTGAAGCCGCACAGAACATAGATAACATTGTTTGAAGGGATGAACGGAGGAAGGATGACCGTGAAGGGAGCAGCGCCTGGCGGGGCTCTTACAACGCAGCTGCTGGGAGGATTCCACACGGCCAGACGGATCCTCTAGCCAATAAGCACACGCGGTGTTGCTCATCGCGCACACCGATTCGACCAATGACAGCCACAGCCTGGCTGATAAGCCCACCTGCTCAATGAAAAGTATTCCACTAGCTGTGAGATGAATGCATGCATGTCAGTGTCATCTCTCTGACTAAGGCATGAGAAGGGTCTCATGGCTGCATTCACACACAAGTTGATTTGTATTGATTATGTATTTCTCTTGAATTCTTATTTTGGACTGAGCATATTTACGTGCTATATTTCTCTTCCCAACTTTGCACAAATTTCAACTGCATGGTTCATGGTTACAATGAATGTAAATGTAGAAGAACATTTCCCATTTTGCACCCACTTCCTCTCAACGTGCAGCTTTATCCCCCTAAGGCCATGGGAACCAGCCCTATATATAATTATTAGATAATACCTATCTTTTAAGCTTTATCAATGCAATTGCTAAATTCAGTTAAAGACCTAATTCACCGGTGGGAATATGAAGGTGTATTGAACTCTGAGATCATATGTAGTATAAATGTGCCAAAAAAATTAAATCGGTTCATCCTATCCTGAGAAAAGGCAGAAAGAGTGTTTTATGGTATCACTGTCTATAGCCCTACATTTTACAGATGTGACATCACTTCTGTAAAAATGTAGGGTTAGGATTAACAGGACAGCTGAGCCAAGGGAAGACTGAGGAAATACTGAGGGAAGAAAAACCTAATTCATTATATTTTAATAGCGATTTTATAATGATAGAACGCCAGTTCCGTATGGGTGATGTATTCCTTTAAAGGCAAGGGTGGACATTTAGGTCTATAGTTTAGTTTTAAAGGTAGGCAGTCTGGGCTGATATATTCAGGAAGTGTATTGGTTAGGGCAGCATAATAACTGAAAGCAGCTAAGAACACATTTGGTTATAAAAAACAAGCGATTCCTCCAGCTTGACTGGTGTGTTTTGAATCAGTTTGATTGTCTGTGTCTTTCCCTTCTTCAGCAGTCAGTTACAAAGTTCCTTTTGTTCCACTCAGTGTTTCTGAAAGATCTGCATTGTATCCATCCTGCGGTGCATATTCCCAACAGAGATGGATTGGTAATGTGTGTCTACGATAGCGCTGAATATGTTTTATGGCCTCCTGGGTATTTATCAACTCTATCTGCGCCTTTACAAGGCCAACTTCAGAGAACATGAGTTCGGAACATGATTCATATCAATAGAATAGAGCATATACAATTGATGCTGATTATAACATGGTAAATAAAACAAGTGTCCAACAGGAGCCAGCCTTTGTCCCCATTATGGGACAAGCAGCTTTCTTGACTGATGAGTCAAGCAATTTCCTCCAAACACATGACAACGACGGGATTGTGAAGCACTGTGCATGTGTGTTCTTAGCAAGACAGACTCCCCCTTGACACAACCAACCATGTGTATAGTAAAATGTGTTAAGCTTTTGTTACAGTGTGCACACAGCATTACTTCATAAAGAAACTTGAAAAACAAAAGCTAAACATGAATTAAAAAGATAAAGATTAAGATATGATATATTATTTGTAGGATGGTTTTGTTTCGGTTACAATTTGTCAAAAAA
Organism: Ammodytes marinus; assembly: GCF_949987685.1. Classification (NCBI taxonomy): domain Eukaryota; kingdom Metazoa; phylum Chordata; class Actinopteri; order Uranoscopiformes; family Ammodytidae; genus Ammodytes; species Ammodytes marinus. The sequence goes on along the minus strand of NC_137217.1, from coordinate 15,465,054 downwards.
GAGCTAAGCAGAAGAGCAAGAGAAAAAGATTGAACCATGAGTGCAACTGTGTGGAATCTACTATACATATGCAGATATGCTTTTTTAAATTATACGGTATGTCATTTTAATACATCTAAAGTTTAAACCACTTCAGATCTTCATGACTTTAGGACTTCAGACTCATGATGACACTGTGAACTTACTTCACTGAATTAAGCAATATATTTTATTTTCTGACAAATAAACAAATAGCCATTACAAGAAGTAAAAAACTTGATAACCAAATGTTAAATACAATTTTTCATGTTAAAAAAAGTGAAATAACAGTGATCACAAATACTACTTGCTCTAGAACTGGCACACCTAAACCAGATGAGCAGAAAACAACTGCTTTGAGCTCCATAGTGAAAAGATGACACTTGACACAGTGACATTTGAAAACATGGGTGAGAGGCTAGACACTGAATGCAGGCCTATGCAGGATGCAAGGTATGAAAAACCCATCAGCACTGACAGGATTTCTGACTACTGAAACAAATTGTTGTGGAACTAGCTGAAGAGCTACCATGTTGTACTACCTCAGACACTCAAACCCCATGTTCATTATAAGAATATGTGACAATGTTATTACACTGACAACTTGTAAACATTAGTACTTTGCATGGTGAGGTCAGCAGTTTTGACCTGGTGGTCAGTAAAAATCTGAAAATGCAATGTAGCTCTGCAAATTTCTTTAGAACAATGTCTTTTTTCACACTAGAGGCTACGTGCTGTAAATGTTATTACATTTCTTCATCTTCATATTGCAAAATACACCTCCTTATTATGTTTTATCTGGTGACCCCTCAGATTTTCCTTAGGAATCACAACATTTCACTATTACTATTATCGTCCCCTAACTGCCACTAGGTGGCATCAGTATAAAAGTATTTCACATTACTAATGTGTATCTCCCATGTTTACTCAGTTATGTGAATTTAAATTTCATAACGTGTCATGGAAATAAAATCATTTAATTTCCAACATTAATGAATAGGAAATAAATAAATAAATGCCACACTAGACAAAAGACAATTATCAAATTGTGAAAAAAGCTTTAATGCAAGAACCTTGGTATGGTAAAGTATAATCAAAATTACAGTCCAACCGTTGAGAACAGTATGATGCATTTAAACAGTAGGAAGAATAATAACCAATCAATTACAATGGAATGCATCTTAATAGAAAAAATACAGTTTGTACCAGAAAAACAACAGAGTAGTCAGCTGCCAATAGGGAACCCTATATCCACACACAATCTAACATTGTATAACATACAGCATATTTAAAACTGACACAACAAACAATACCATGGAAGTGTCAGTTAAGTACAGCTTATCTTTGGAGATGCAAGGACTGTTTTACAGATCATTCATTCTTGCTTTCTATCATTGCACCTTTGTTTTTCTTCACCTCTTCAAGCCTCTTGTCCTGTAAAGTGTAAACAGAAGAATCACAACAGTGCAGATGTAATTGTTTCAACACTAAACCTGAAGATACGTCGATATGCTATTCGAAGCTTACCTTCTCCTTGAATTTCTCAGATAGAGCTGCCATGCGTGCAGTGCGGTTCTCTTTGTTGGCCTCCATCTTCTGATTGAGCTTCTCTTGTGCCATCTTGCTGAAGTTGCAGCTTTCCTCGATGGCCTTCTGGATGACCTCCTTCTCGTGCTCTCGTTTCTCAGCCAAATGGTTCAGCACCTCAGCCTCATAGCTCTGGAAAAACGACAAAAGGAAAAAGTAAGTTCACAGCCCCTGGACCCTGAACCCATGTGCTTGGCTTTACTGCTCAGTTAGCGTGGTTCGCTCACGCATGTCAGCAATTTTGTTGTTTCTGACCGTACCTTGCGTCTGTCTTCTGCAGCTTCCAGTTTCCTCTTGATCTCGTCCAGTGACGTTGCCTTTTTTCTAAGAGGGGACATTAGAAATTCACCCTTGCCCTTTAGGGGTGAGGGGCTCAGGATGACTTCAAATGCGTGACCTGAAGACCGCTTGTTCAGCTCCTTCACTTGGATGTCTATAAAAAAGGATATCTGTTAGTGCCAAGTCTGCCGGGGAAAATGGTGTTCTAAAAGACGATTAACTTGTGGTTTAGCCAATTGATCAACTAAATCAACACTCCACTGCAGTCTTAAGATAATGCTTCAGTTGACATTCATTGTTTGACAAGCATAATGAGAGGGGGTCGAGCCACCCTCCTACCACCGTTTCAGGGGTCACTGCATTTGTCAGAGAGTTCAGAAGAGAACAATAGTCCCTGCTGTGTGGCAACATTTTCAACATGTTTCCAGTGAAGTGGAAATTAAAACAAGATGTGACAAAACAAAGACTGTTTTTAAGTATTGTAGGAGTTGTCTGCATTATAGGTGATGTGCAACCTGCTAACCCAAACCACATCAAAGGACTTTCAGAGTCAGTATTGGAACTTTGCTAGTTTGCACTACATTTCCGTTTTAACAGTTACAGCTCTTTGGGTAACCTGTTTGTCTACAGCCTTCATTTGGAATAGCAAGTTTTTAATCTGACTTTTTTTAAGTAGTTATGCAAACCAAGACAACTCATTCCTCAGGTAAATAAAATAAGAGCCTTTATTGAATTGTTTGTGTAGTTTACACCTACCTCCAAAGTTTGCCATTTCAGCAGAAAGGTTGATTCTTTTCTATTTCACTAGAAGAAAAAATTGAAAAGGAGATTATCAAGCAATACATGTCTAATTGAATTAAGAGGATAAGCTTTTATTTCACTTGGTCAACAACATATTTGGACCATAGACTGTATATAAAGGAGATGTGGACACATGAGAGAATTCAGTGACAAAGTGTGAAGCTGACAGTGAAAGCTGCATGTTTTGATGGATCATCGGTCAAGCATGCGAACATGCCTTTTAAGAAAACAGTCAGTGTTTTGTAATTTTCCCTCCCACCTTTAAAATCAAACACTTTGTTTTGGGCACATTAAGACATGTGTATTATATAAATCCTAAATAAACCCTAAATATGTATGCTCATGTTGATAATTGGTCAATTGGTAATTGCAATTATTAATATTCTCTGCATAACATACACACAGCAGTTATGGGTGTTGTACAGCTTCACATGCTACTGTGATAACGTTACATAATCTGTCAGTTAACCAGCCACAACATGTCATGGTAAAACAGAAAAAAACAAGTTCTACACCTCATTAAATCCTCAACTCAGAGCATAATGTTAGCAGATGATAGTCAGTGGAAGCTGCGTTTAGTCTCCAGCACGGTGAGACCACGATGTGGGTTATTCAACAGTGGGGCAAAATAAAATGTAAAATAAAGAAATGTTTAATAACAATAATAACGCATTTCGGCAAGATGAGCTATTACAAAAATGGCTGGGCATTAGACACCCGAAACACTTATTAGATATGAAAAATGATTTGGAGAAAGTAATTGAAAATAATATTGTTGATAAAGACCAAGAACAAGAAAGGTTCTGCCTCGACCAATAACGATAGCTAGCTTAACTTGCTATGCTGCTATTTTTCTAGACTATGATTACATAATATTGACTCAAAACAAAACATACATAAGAAACTTAATATAAATTAATTCGTCGACGTAGAGTAAATGCCCAGATGTTACATAAACTATGCCTGTGATACAGCTTTAGAATAAGTTGTTTAAACATTATGTTTTTAAATGTTGACGTAGCTAACGTTATTGAAAGTAACGTGTACTGAACAGCGGCCTTAACAATTAAATCCGTTAACTTCAAAACTTGACTTCAATTATGCTGATCAGACTTTAAAAAGCAACAGAAAGTGTCCAAATCGACCTTTGACTTTACCCACACTTTGTCTGTATAGTCTGAAAGCCTGGTTGTACATTTGCATAAAGCCATTGTTCTCACCGTGAAGTATTTCAGCTTGAAGAGCAGATCTCTTCCGAGTGTTTCTTTTCTGTTTTCAGACCGCCAACATCTACACCTTCGCGCAAAAAATCACTGGCTGTAAACGTCACCGGGCATGTTTCCGTTCATTGGTCCAAAACCACCAATCACAGAGAACGTTCAAACTGTAGGCGCCACGAGCACGAGCAGCAGTGAAAAATAACAGACACAAAGCAGGCACGAGCCAAAAAAAATACTAAAAAAAGCTGGCACTTGCCCGTCGGGTTGGGAGAGAAACAAGCTCGACTGCGTTTACCTGACGTTTTGCAACCGTCATTATCATCCAATGGCCTAATACCAGGCCTATTATTTAATGTGTAGGCCTAAGTCAGTGTTAGTTTAAAATGTAGGTACTACAACGTGGGCGTGTTATGTTTTGCTGTAAACCTGGGCCCATAAACAGGGCTAGCCTATAGCTACATGATGATAGCCTATAGCTACAAGTTTATTTTTTTTCATGAAGGCCTATTTTTCAATAGGCAGCCTAGATAGATAGATAGATAGATAGATAGATAGATAGATAGATAGATAGATAGATAGATAGATAGATAGATAGATAGATAGATAGATAGATAGAGCCTATTTAAAGTTTAGATAGACAGGACTACTGAGTTCACTTCTTCAAAATTATTGGTACAGTCAGTCAAAGTGGAGCTAACTGAGTCGCATTTTATTGCATCCACAGAATGCATTCATTGACCACATATTTAAAAATCCTGATCTGTCTCACTCAAACTCAACCACCACCAAAACAATGTTCACAACCAAAACACAACACAAACTCACTTCAAAACAAAGTTCTATATCCCACATTTAGTTAGCCTACACCTATGTCTAAAAAATTAAAATGCAAACATTTGGATATAGATGTAGGCCTACAAGGAGATCCTATTTTAATTCAGTTATGATCCCAATGGAGGACTTGTGCCAGATAATAACTGGAGCAGGCAAGGCAGAATCGAGCAGGTTGTAGCCTAATAGTTTGGGAAGGTGTGGCGAGTCACAGAGTGGTTTACAGCCCATCCTTCTTCCTTACTCTCCATTCCTCAACCCCACAGAGGAATTATGTCTCTTATGGAGGAGGAAAGTTTATGACCAGTGCCACAGGATTTGATATCCCTCTTGGATAAAAATCAATGCTGGATCTGATATCTGCAGATGATTGACAGAGATGGATCAGGAATGCAAAAATAGCCATTCCCATGGTGTATCGCAAGAGAGGACTCTGGTGGCTGGCACTGGCAGACTAAGACAGAGTTGACTAGCATTACTTTACTTTCATTTTGTGCACTGAGAATTTCTGTATGACACAAAGCAAACGAATGAAACCTCCATATTGCAGCCTTTCTTCATTTTCTGTAACATTTGGCCTACTGTTAAGTAGAACAATGCAAACTTGTCATGACTAACATATTTTCTTTTCTTCTGAGCTAATTTAAGCCTACAGAGAAGTATTGTGTAGTAATCCGGTCATATACGACCAGAAATTAAGTTAAAGCATTGTCAATACGCAAGAAAGTAGTTCATGTTGCATATGTTATATTAGCTATAAGAAATGTATTTATTTTGTCTGCCAAAAGTTCTTCACAAACAAAGAGATACAAAATGTTATTAATGAAGAGGTACATTTGGTTGTTCTGGCAGCACAAAGACGACCGAAATATGTAAAGATAGATGAAGTAAAAAAATAACCTTTAAGGGGTATATATTAGATAACAATAAAAGTGCAAATGCAAATTATTTCGTACTATATTAGTGACAGTATTTATTTCAGAGGGCAGAGTTCTGAACAATGTTCTTTAAAGGAGTGTATTTTTTATTTTTTTAACAACACAAATATATTACATTTTGTATTTTCTTGTGTCTTTTCTTTTTCACTTTGTGGCCTTGATATTGTGCCTTGTATTAGCTGGGCTTACGCTGTACATTCCATGCATTGCTTAATTTGGGTTAGTTTAAGTTTAGTTTCCTCCAGGCTAGTTGTAGGCTACAGTGTTTTCTCTTGATGTATTGTTTCATGCATTTGCATTTCACTTTCGCACCATCCAACAGAGAACTCATCCAAGAAACAAGGTCAAACATGCTCTTTCCTTCTAACATTTTTCCTTTGTTGCAGCTCTTTGCTTAAGGATGGACACTACAAGACTGTCCTCAGAGAGCGTTATGAAGGAGTAGTGATGAGGGTGATGTTAAAATCCTGGCAGTGGTGTCCTTCGAACAATAAAGTAGAGAGGCAGTCATCAGCTGCCAACTGCTGCTAGCTAAGTGAGCCCACCAATGCCTGAACGACGTTGTCATTACAAGAGACTCACCGGAGTGCATGGGTGGCTAAAACTCCTGGTTGACAGAGGAAGGATGCACAGTGTCTTCAAGGTGCTCCACAGCATGAATCTGCATGGACTGGAAAATAAAATTAAAAGGATTTGATTCCTGAGGGTAGTAGGTCGAATAATATCATTAAACACAATTTGCAGTTCAGCCGCACTATTAAACGTACTATCTCAGTCCCCATCCGTCATCATTCATCCTAAACAAATAGACAGGAGATGGGTTAATATTACAAAGGATCTTACTTTAGTTTAACTGCCTCATATATCAAGCCACCAAATGCTTCTGTTGAATCAACTATCCCTCTAGTAGTGGGTATAAGAAATATACAGCTAAGTAATGTTCAGGCTGATTAGATTACACTGCTGCTGTTGCTGTGGTACAAGCTGGCATATTGAGTCAGGTTACATTTAATTCACAAATGTAGTATAACTTAATTCTCTCCATCTCAGGATGTTTGATGTTTGCTTTAATGGAAAATGTGTCCTTCTCCTGTGGAAGGACATAGTGAACATGTGTCAGTCCCACCACAAGGACCTATACGTGTTACTTTCCTATTATCAGATGATTGACTTTTGTTCAATCTGTTGAAATGTGAAATATAGTTTAGAGGAGCTCATTCAATTGGCACTGGCAGTAATGTGAAATGGTGGTTAAATGCTGCCACCTCGTGTTGGATAGAAGAATCAACATGACAAGCATCTAAAATTGCATATAAAACTACTGTATGTCTGTAATAAATATGTAAAATATAATTATTTTAACATTTTTGATGATTCAGTGAGGTACTTCACTGATAATATGGAATATATTCTAAAGGCATTTATAGCGACATACATTTTTGTAAACAATAATAACAAAATGCTTTAATAGAATGTCAATTTAATTTGGATGTGGATAATAGAGTTATCGAATCAAAAAAGCTGTTAGGTTAGTCTAATGTCAGTGTATTATTAAACACAAGTTACTTCATTGGGGCTGATTTATGTTCAAAGATGGGATTCGTTTATTGTTTTTATATCTCTGTCTGTTGCAATGGTCACGTTGTGATTTGGGGCTGCATTCAGCAAAATTCATCATTTTCAAGAAATAACTCAAAATTTGAATGTAACATTTGTATAATTGTTACTTTCAATGTACGGCCAAATGAGAGATGTCCAAGCTGATTTGTTGTGCTTAGCATATTAATTCTCAATGCTCCTACTTGCTTGATAATGAATTGAGTATTATTTGGCACTGAAATACTCCCTGTGTTCAGGCTAGATAATAAAGGAACTATTAATAGCCCAATCACCATTGGCTCCCTGCTCTGCAGGTGCACTACAAACAGCAGAGGCTTTGAAGAGGCTTTGAAGAGGCTTCATTCGGCACCTGACAGGCTCTCTTCTTATGCATGTAGCCTACTTTTAAAACAACAGACATTGAGTGATCCTGAGTCAGAGGACAGATGGTGTTTCAAAGTCCCCACATTTATTGGCTCCATATTCTCTGAAGGCCGACTCTGCAGTTAACCAAACAACACTATGTCCAATCATCATCAGCCTATAAAATGCATCACATGGTTTGATTGTTCATGATGATTGTTCCGGTTGAACAGAAAAATATTCAACCTAAAGGACTAACATTTACTGGACACAGCATAGCCTACTAAATGTTAGGTAGTAGGCCTATGTTATGTTGAAAAAGACTTGGGGTGACGTTTATTTTGAAAAGCAGACTAGCAACTTCCGACCTTTTAGTGTGCTTTCCGGTGTCTTCCCTACTTTACAGGAGCAGGAGAGGCTACGAGTAACTTCAGTATTTTAACGTAAACATGGGGGCTTGCTTGGCCTTGTGCTCCATTGCCAGCTGTGTAAGTATCCAATCTTAATACGAATATTACCTTAGATACTTTCAGAAAGCTTATAGTTACACTCGTCGCCCTAACGTTAACCTAATTCAGGAAAACATAGGTTAGCTAGGGTTTTAGCGTACGTTAAACTCTCGTCAACCTCAAAACGCTTCTATTATAACCCTATAGTACTTTATTCAGTGGCTTTACCTCAATAAATAACTGAACTGGACACTTAGCTTAGCTCACCAAGCTAGTGAATCAGCAGGGCGTAGAGGGAAGGAGGAACTGTCCACACAGGCCGTTTGCAATACTCATAATACGTTTGCACTGCCGATACAAACATTTAACCTCAGTAGCCTATATCAAAGGCTCTGGGTTTGGCTGATTCAACAGTAGCCTTACCTTAGAAAAATTAATCAGTCTAACTAGTGAAGTCGATGTCTAGTTTAAGATGATAAAAGTTGGGTGGTGTCTGTCAGTCTTTCTCTGTCTGGGCCAACTGTCAGGTTGACTGTGGACATCATAAAAGCTAGGGGGCAGTTATGCTCTTGGTTTTATTGACACACTAATAGGTCCGTGTTGTGTATTCAGTATGTGTGTCAGATATGTGGGTTATAATGACTCTTGCTTATCGACTTGGATCCTATATGGGCAATTACCTGGCACGATAAATATTTAACCTGTACAGTATTTCCGTAACGAGTATCTATTCAAGCCTGGCATTCTGACGTAGCAGTGGAATACAATCACTTATCTTGTCTTGTCTGTTGTAGTTGTTTTTTTAAACCTGCCTAGAGCTTTAATTATTTTTCTTTATTCCCCCCCCCCCCCTCTCATTTGCCAATGTATTCATCCCTGGCAGGCCTCATGTCTGTGTGGCTCAGCACCATGCCTTTTGTGCGGCTGCTGTCCCTCCTCTAACAACTCCACCATCACACGACTGATCTTCTCCTTCTTTATGCTGCTGGGGACAATGGTGTCTGTCATCATGATACTTCCTGGAATGGAGGTGGAGCTCCGTAAAGTAAGATGCCTGTGTTCCTCTTAATGCAATTACATTACAGTCTCGAGGTTGAACCTTTTGATCTCCTGAACTGCAGTATGTGTTGTTTATCATGCATGCTTTTTTTTTCTTACTTATGCCATGATTTGGATATTTCCTCTAGTATCTCAGTGGCAGTGGTTGTGATGACCAAGTTAAAACAGAAACAATTCCATGTGATTCCCTGAGACTGGATAGTTGTTATACTGTTATTTTTTCACAGTAAATTGCAAACCTGTAATAAAATGTGTCCTCAGTATTGTATAGTCACTCCCTTAAAGTCTTGTTAAAAAATTCTGTTACATATTCTTTCTAGTAAATACTTTCTAGATAAGCTTAATAATTTTTTTTTTTTTGCTGTTTGGTAGATCCCAGGATTTTGCCAGGGAGGAACTGCTATACCCGGTCTGGAAAACCAAGTTAACTGTGATGTCATCGTAGGCTACAAGTCTGTGTACCGTATGTGTTTCGCCATGACCTGCTTCTTCTTTCTGTTCTCCGCCATCATGATCGGTGTGCGTAGCAGCAAAGACCCACGTGCTGGTCTTCAAAATGGGTGAGTGCTTCTTCTTTGTTTTGGCAGGGGCTTATATGGAATACATGTGTTCAGTGATGGATGCATGTATTTGCATGTGCTGCTACTTCCGTCTCTACCTCCCATACTCATGGAGGGCTTTGTAACTGTTTACTTTGCAGGTTCTGGTTCTTCAAGTTCCTGATCCTGATTGGGATTACAGTTGGAGCTTTTTTCATCCCGGATGGAACATTTAACACAGGTACTACTGACAGGCTCTGTTGAATGACAGAAACAGTGTAGTATATTGCATCTTTGTGTGGACACTGACTTGTGTGCTTCGGGCAGAGGAGGAACATTTTTAGGAAGCTCTATGAACTGTGTCCGTTTCCCTTTCCCATTCACAGTGTGGTTTTACTTCGGAGCGGTGGGATCTTTCATCTTCATTCTAATTCAACTCATTCTTCTCATCGACTTCGCCCACTCCTGGAACAAAGTGTGGGTAGGAAATGCTGAAGATACTGACAACAAATGCTGGTTTGCAGGTACAGAATTCCCTAGAAGAGAGTCGTCGTTTCTTGCCATGTTAAACTACATATATTGCCCAAATGAATGAATAACCCTTGACATAATGTTTGACTAGATTAAGACAAATATGCTCTTCTGTCCATGTCAGGAGGACATTATTACACCATTGGTTTTAAGCCACTCGTTTTCATGTGTGTTCATGTACATTTCCAGGCCTGCTGTCGTTCACCTTTATCCACTACGCCCTGGCTTTCACTGCTGTGGTGCTTTTCTACGTTTACTACACACAGCCTGACGACTGCACAGAGCACAAAGTCTTCATCAGCCTCAACCTTATCTTCTGCATCATCATCTCAATAGTCTCCATCCTACCCAAGATACAGGTACAGTGTGGCTCAGTCCGAGGTCATGTCCATGCTCATGTAGATACATTTCAAAAACACTTTTTTCACCACTTCATTCCAACATTTTCTAAATCAAAACCACACCGAAGACTGCGTTTGTTAAAAAGACTTTCTAGAGTGGCTAATTGGGGATATGTGGTGTAACGAAACTCAAAACTAAGAAATGGTTTGAAGGAACAAAAAACATTTCCTGTTGTTTAGATATTTAGAAAATAACAACAACTCCAAAAACGAATGTAGCCCTGTTTTTAAAAGGATTAAAAAAAAACTTTCACATTTATCCGTCTCTTGTATGGACTTGGCCTTGCTCTTGTCCTTTTTGAGAAAATACATTTTGTGCTTGAGCAGAAGGAGTTGCCGTTTCCAGTCAATACAATCTAATGTGTATAAATAAACATGTTTTTCCCCTGATTTTTAAAAGACTTGGGTCCTTTTTAGTATTAATTGAGGTTTGAATAGATATACTGTCCGAATACAGTTCAAGGCAGTTTACCCTTTAGTTTACATTTTGTCCAATTCATTTAGTGTATGTTTGTGCTGTTTGTCACAGGAAGCCCAGCCACACTCCGGCTTGCTCCAGGCGTCTCTCATCTCCCTCTACACCATGTATGTCACTTGGTCTGCAATGACAAACAATCCAAGTGAGTCTCCTGTTGTTTTAAATCTACAGGTGCAGCTCTACTCTATAGCTTTTGCTTGAAAGCTAAATTTTAATCCTGCTCACAGTTTTCTTTCAATAAATGGATTTGCTGATTATCTGCTGCAGAATTTTGATCATACTGGTGAGTTTACCACAAGAATGGTATAGGGCTTAAATAATAGCTGCTTTCTTCGCTAATAGTTAGCACGCCTTCCTTGCCTCATATCAGGTGATCTGCATTTCCTGAATTGCGTTAACCCATTGATGACTATGGCAATCTAGGATGCATGTCCTTAATGCCTGAGGGTTTTCTGAAAAAATAGTACGAATTGTCAAGTCTACCAAAACCTTAATATCTAAGCCTGTGTAGCACATAGAAACATGAAATAAAATACATTTAAAAGTTAAGGTTCACAGCTTTTATTTAAACATGCTCGCTTTGCGCTTACAAACCAACACATTTTTCTAAAAATCTTCAAAATTAGATGGGGGAGAAAAAAAAGAATAAATAATCTAAAATATTTAAAAATAATGTGCTAAATGAAGTTAAAATCCTGGTTCTTTTTAGCATGTATAGTAGTGACTGAGTGTACAGTGGAGGGATAAAGATAAACAGATATAGGAAGGATGAGATAGCTTTATTTTATAATTTAGTTCAGTTATCACTGGCACCATAAATCCGACTTCCCAGTACAACTGGAACGCAGACTGACTCTCGCTGTCGGGAGCCGATCAGCTGGTCCAAACGGCTGTATACCACGGAGATGAAAACGAAACTGAAAATTAACTATCGCCTGGCTGGGCTGTATTTGAGTTGGAGTAGCAAAATATAGCCTAAATTATTAAATATTGTTAATAAATAGATGCAATGTGTTGTGTGATTTGTCAGTAGTCTATAGTAGGCCTAAATTCTGCGCTCCAAACGCCACTAACCGTTCTGTAATGCACTATCGCCGACACAGCTGGCATATTTTTTTAATTATTTTTATTCATTTATTTATTTTAATTTTTTTTTATTGACCTGATTTTCGACAAACCACACAATTTTTGGGTGGTCAAGTGGTCTTAAAAAATCAACAAAACCCACCTCGTGTATTTGAACCAATGACAGTGCATTCTATGCTGCGGACGCCATGCAAATTAGATAAAGTAACAATGCTGTGCTACGCAGCATCAGGCAGGAGATACAATGTGGCATTGTGCAGCAGCCGTCATCAATGGGTTAATAGGCACACTTGTGGTGATCGTAGGGTTTTTTATTTACACGTAGACATATGAGATCCTTTTACACTCAATAAAATGGATCTCTGCTATCCCACATAGAGTTGGATTTCACCTTTCTTTAAAAACAAAATCAAATAATCCTTGCCATCTCTCTTGTGTTACACTGGTGATATTCACGTACTTTTCAATTTTCTTTTTGCTAGATATGATAGACAACAGCTGCTGAATGTATATTGCCAAGCAGATCCAGTTGCTCACTGCATAATGCTGATTTGATTTTTACAACCTATTAAAATGTCTAACATTCAAACTCTTATGTCTTAGATCGAAAGTGTAACCCCAGCCTGTTGAGCCTAGTGTCAAACGTCACCACGGCTGAACCCTCTGGTGAGGGCACTCCGGGTGTGGTGCAGTGGTGGGACGCTCAGGGAATTGTTGGTTTGGTCATCTTCATCTTCTGCACTCTCTATGCCAGGTACAGTCGGTTTAGTTAGCACTGCCACAACACCAACTGTATTTTATGCTAATTATTAGACATGTACATTTATCATAAACCTCTCTCTCTCTCCGTCTCTTCCCTAGTATCCGCTCGTCCAGTAACACCCAGGTGAACAAACTGATGCAGACAGAGGAGGGCGGGGGGTCGGGTGGTGAGGGTGTGGTGGGAGAAGATGGCATACGCAGGGCCGTGGACAATGAGGAGGAGGGAGTCACTTACAACTACTCCTTTTTTCACTTTCACCTCTGTCTGGCTTCTCTGTACATCATGATGACTCTGACCAACTGGTACCAGTAAGTGTCTCGACTCTTTGCCAACTGTTTGTTGAACATTTACAAAATAAAGACCCTATATTGTCCAACTTTAAGGCATGGTCGGCCTTAAAGTTGGAGAATATAGAATATATTTTTACAAGACGGATAGAGATGATTAATGTTTTAATGTTGTTTTTATTACCAATCGGACCGCAATTTAACATACAGTTCTTCAAATGTGTCATTGATTGTATCAGTTTAGAGACAAAATATCACTTTTAACCCATGCTTTTTATTGCTTCTGAGATGGCCCTTGTGTTTTGAAATGAATAGCTGTCAGTACTAGTTGAACAGGAGTTGTAGGCCTCCAGTATGGCCACCAGAGGGCGCATTACGTCACCTAAAAGTTATCCAATACAGTATTTGAAAACAACTTAGATGCCATTTTTTTTTTCTAAAAATAATTTCTTATCACTCATGGGACATAATGTGTGAAAATAATGTCTTGTGCATTTTAGTACGTGACATGATAAGTAGATTTTTTTTTTTTACTGAATTGTACATTTCCATCTGTGTCTTCCCTTCAGACCAGATACGAGCAGCCAAGCCATGCGGAGCAGTATGCCAGCCGTGTGGGTGAAGATGAGCTCCAGCTGGCTGGGTCTTGGGCTCTACCTCTGGACTCTCATCGCCCCTCTCATGTTCCCTGACAGGGAGTTCAACTGAGCACACCTGGTCTTCTAGCTGTATTTTTTCTTTTCTTTCCTAGTGTTTTAAGAGAGTGTGAAGGGTGCTATAAATGAATTTATGAAGGATATTATAAAAAGGAATAGCATTTAATTTGTTTTCCCCACTTTTTCAATTAATTGCCTTTACTGTTATTGTGTTTCCGTTGTAATTCTGTGATGATCACTACTACAGCTCTCTGAAAGTGTAAGTGGATTTTTCTAGTTAGCCAGATTGATGATGCTTTTGGCTACAAGCAGTTATTTCTCTTTGACGGAGAGTCGGCTTCATAAGCAACTCCTTCCCTACTTTACACCCAATGTGGTTGTATGACTGAATAAGCTTCATTATCATTTTGGATGAAATTGAGTTAATGAACTATCACAGCAACAAGACACTTTGTCAATACATGGAACATTTCTATAGCAGATTCCCCTTTATAGAGAGGCTGTGAGATGAGACTTCTCTGATTGGCCAGCTCTGGAATGCCCCCGATTAGCCAGACTGTTTTTAGTGCGGGGGGATCAGGGGGGGGAAACCCTCCTCGGGAGCCCCAGAGTGAGCAGAGTGTGAGAGTCAGATAAGACTAATATGACGCACCCTACCAATCGAAACAGGGCATCCCGTACTCTGCTAGGCTGCTTGCGAAGCATACATCATAACACCTTGAGCCAGAGAGTCCAAATAGAGCACCAGTCTAATCTGGGCTTTTCCCTGTCTATGGTAATTCATCTGTGGTGATAAGCCTCTCCATGAGAGAATGTGTTTGGCCTTGTACAGCCAAGTAGGACAATCTGTACCAGTCTGTTTGCAGCCGGCAGACATGTATTGATCCACAGCCATCTGCATCAAGTGATGTGCAGTGGTACGATTCAGGAGGTGATGGCGTGAACTCTTCACTTGCTATGTTCTCCCAAATGCCATTATATCCAGAATGATGCTGAGCATGTTGTCGCATTAGGAAGAATGGGATTTTTAATTTCAGTGCTGATGAATTGCTGTTAAATGGTATTGACTTCCATAGTATGCTCTTGCTTGTGATGGTGGTACTGAAATTGTATACGTTATTTAGTGGTTACATCAATTTCATGATAAACAATAGTTTGTACATGTGGATTTTTTTTTTATATAATACTGAAAATATTATCCTTTGTCTATGTATTTTTCCTTTAGCACATTTCAGTTCCCACAAATGGATCGGATTCCCCATTTCTCTTGCTGCATAGGAGTAATGTGATTCTTGTGATGTAATCATTTTTGTACATTAACTTTTGCTTATGAAACATTTCGGATTGATTTTACATTTGACCATTATCGGCCTTCTAAAGAAGACTGTTTATGCGCAATGGCTAGTGTTGGATCATAATGTATAATAATAATATTTCCGAACACTATTAAGTGCCTTCCTGTAGTCCTGCGTTTCAAGAAGTATTCATCACTTATGCTGACGTGCCCACTATGCCTTGCATTACACGTAGTGAGTCATTGCATGCTGTAAGGCATATGGCCTATGACAGGAATTCATGTTGTATTTACTGTAGAAATGCTATTTTTAATAAAGATGTAAATCTGTCACTCTTTGTCTTGAAACATTTATAATGGGTGTTACTGATTGTACATAACCTCATTATTTTACATCTCCCCTTAGTTGACAGTATTGAGGTGCCATAGTTGGGAACTAAGGAGGAGATGCATCAAAACATGTCTTCTGTTACTTGGCTGAAGCATAGTGCATTGACGACAACCCAGCACAAGCAAACCATACGTGTGACACATTGCTTCAGTGGAAGCACTTCACGTCTGATGGATTGTCTTATTACTTGGCCTCACTCTGCTACAATTCCCTGTTTGCTGCTTGAACTCTGACACCGTTCTCTCCAGCAGCAGTCGTGTGAGTGAGTAGGGGACTCGTTCACAACAGCCACTCACGTCTTGACCCTTTGTGGGTGTTTGCTTTGCCATTTAACTTCCTGTGACAGGTCCAAAGCTAAATCAAAAAGCAAATGAATTGTGTATCCAGTAAATAGTAATCATAGCTCCTGAGCCTCCTGCCCAAGATTCCACACCCTTTTGGCCTAACTAACTGCAGTAACTCTGTCTGACTTTCTCCCTTATGCTGCTACAGAGACAGAGCAGGGTTAGTGCGGCCAGTGCTTGCAGCCTCTCTGCTGTGTTATTTCCTTCTTGCCCGGCTGGCAGACGAGGGGCCTGTTGGTTTTGGCTGCCACAGTCACTAAATCCAGTTGGCACTGTCTGGAACAGTTCAGGACACACTACCTCCTGTCGACTTCCACCCTCCTCCCTCCCACCACACCAGCCTCCCCTCTCGCTCAGCCTATCCATGAGAATCCTGAGTTGATGGATTATGTCACAGCTTGGTCGTAAGTAATGAACGCTCATTTCCTCTGCGTGTAGTAGAGGGAACAAAGACTTCACACGCAAGTGTAAACATTAGAAAACAACTGTGAGAAAAAAACAGTGAAACTATTTAAAAACAGTAGGCAATGTTAAAAATGCAAATGGGGGGGGGGGGGGGGGGGGGCAAGTCTTGTGCAATCATCATTGTCAAATGCAAAGACTCTGCAGTAAACTCAATTCCAAAGCGAAAGATGTGATTTTAGTCCTATATGGAACAGGCACCCTCTTCTTAATCGTTTAGCTTTTACTGCTCCAGCCAGCCCTAACATTATCTCAATCTATCTTTATACCGTGAAAGAACTGCCCTCGCCCTTGTAAACTTAACTTTTTTTTAAAAGTATGTCTCCGTCTGTTATTGAAGTATTTATCCAGTTAAAGTACCAGGCTTGGTCTAAAGAGAACATACAACAGTTTGCACTACTATTCCACAAGTCCCATCTGAAAGGGAACAGCTAACATTGACTGAAAACAAATTAGCCAAGTGTCATAAATTGCAAATGTATTCCCCTTTGTTATCGTCAGGTGTGCAAATGTGAACCTGGTTTTCCTCCCAGGATAGATAGATGTAAGGCAATCTCCGTCTTCGGCCATTGGCGCCGGTGTCATAAATCCCACTTTAATTTCCTGCGTTATCATCAGACACAATTTGTCGCTGTAATAAGAGATCAGAGGTTGTAAAGTGCTGATTACTAACCACTTAGTGAAGCTCTGCGGCCATGCCTGGTTACTAGGCACCCTGGGACTTTCGATTGCAGATTGACTGAAACAATGGTTATGGCTAGCAGTCAGCTGTCCCTGGCATTGTAAATGTCAGTATTTAGCAGCATTCTGCCTTTACTTGTCAGGAGAAAAGGTCAAATGCCCCTCTGATGTGACTCTAGTGTGGTTGTGTTCAATTAAGGCGCCTCTTTAGATTTAAAAAAAATTTAGGGACTCGTGCCAAAAGTTTGCCTCTTCAGTAGTAAAAAAAAAAGCTTAAAATGTTGACCTCGGGTACACCATAGGGAAAACTGAACGCCTCACATGCCTCCTGTATGACCTTAGGGCAAGTGACAGTCCTATTAGCCTACCGGTTTAAAACACTGCTTTGAATTTTAGAAAATCAAAAATTGGCACTTAGGCACGTTGACCAAAAGGGCCTGCCTGTGCACGCCACCGGTCTTCCATGATCCTGATCCTGAATAAGCATTGTTTTGTGACTGGATATGTGCATTCATCCACCTCTTTGACACAATGATTAGAAATGCCTGTCTGAGGTGTAATTAGGTTTCAATAGTGGTATCCAGGCCCATGAAATGATGTGCTGCATGCAGTGGACCTAATTGAGTTTGAGCCCTGCTGGCATACTGCATGTTCACTGGAAACATTTACCCAACATTAAGCCCCAATTAGGCTTTTCAGGATGGGATACTTGTTGCTGGATGATGGGAAGTGGAAAGATGCTGATGCCTTTCAGTGACATGACTGTCCCTCAGGCAAGGAGCGAAATCTGGGCAATAATAGATCTGCTAGTTTCAAATCAGTTCTTCCAAATTTCAGGGGTTCCCTCATTTTGTTCGATCGCTTCCATTTACTCACTCTGGTTGCAGTGCAATGCAGTCACTCTCTCCTAAACTGTATGTGTGTGCGCGAGCGCGTGTGTGCGCGCGCGCGTGCGTGCGTCGGGCTGTCCTGTGCGCATACTCGCCCCCAACTCAGAGGAGTAGCTAATGCAGTTATATAACAGTGAGTGCAGCCGGCGTCTGCTGTGAGCCAAATGCCAGGCCAGTCTGGTTACATAAGCCTGTCAGAGTCATATTGTGGCAGTACGGAGTGCTCACACCACAGCGTGTCCCCGGCCGAGCTCCTTCCGCCGTCTCCTGCTCCGTCGTCTCTCACTTCTTTTCCCGCTGTCTTTCATTTGCTTCCACACCTCTACTCAACTCCCTTCATCCCCCCCTACACTCCTCCTTTCCTTCTTCTCCCTTTCCTCCTGAGCTGTTAGCTACACGGGGAACAAAGAGACTCGACAGCACGCTGGATGCAGATGCAAAGACAGCTCTGAAAATATGATACAAAATAGTGGGACTGTGAACACTTATATGCATATGTTGCATATGACAACATGTTTCACTCCTCCTTATGCACCAGTTTCTCCACAACCAGACACCATGATACAGACAAGTATTTCAACATTGAATTGTCCTCATATGATCTTTGAAAGCCCATGAGGTGTGCCACAGGTCACCACAACCTGTGGGAGCTCTGACGTTCACTGGGCCATTGGGGCACAATCTGATCTGCAGGATACCAAGGAATGCAGCAGTGTGACAGCGAATAGCACTTGCTACCCACTGTAACTTTTACTTCATCCGACCCGCAATCGCTCCCCTGCCCTCTCTAAGGGGCAAGGGATAAAAATTAAAAGGCCCCCTCCTCCATGTGAACAAACATAAGTGCCCAACATGCTGACAACCCCCAGATACTGAGAGGAATATTAGTTTGAGCAGAATTAGGTGACAAGCATGCACATAATGTAGCTCAAATGCCCCTCTCTGATTAAACCTTAGGGGGAAAACAGAATGTGAATGTGTGCCATCAGGGCATGTTAGATGGCCAACAAATTAAGGTAGGGGCTCCTCCTGTGAAACTAGTGTGCCCCATGGTAGAACAACAGCTTCATTTTTGCCCTGAGGTCACACCAGAGGGGCTCCGGAGCTGCTCAAATTCCCCTTCTATGACCCCTTGGCAAATGTAAAGTCCCATTACCCAACAGTACAGGTTAAATACAAAGGATAGAATACAAGGCAACTTAGGCATTCTGAACATAAAGGGCAGTTGTTGTCGCCCCCTGCACCTCTCCTGTGAACACCACTGCTCCTCTACCCTTGTGCCCTCAGGTATGAGGGAGTCAGACATGCTGGGGTCATGAGAACAGCAGATAATTCACTAGGAGCTCTGTGATCTGTGCAAAAGGGATTGAACAATGCTGTTGGACCTGTCAACAGTTCACACAGTCATCCAGGAGAAGTGAATTGATTTGCAGCCTCAGATCCTGACCTCCATCATATAGCCTATTGTGTGCAAGATGCAGTGTCAGCAACACTTTAGGTAGGCTGGTCATTCTTGTGGTGTTGGAAGGAATGTCCTGGTAGTGTGAGCCCATGGAAGTGAAACAAGCTACTCCTGCTCAATCAAAGGGGGAAACTAAGGTAGGCCTACTTACACCACCTCAGATCAGGTTCGAAGGCCTCTCTCACTCTTCTCAAGTCTCGTCGAAGCGGCTGCATGAGATTGCCTGGCTAATTACAATTAATAGCATTAACCAGGAACTAATCCTTTCGACCAATCGCCGCCGCTGACACCTCGTGATTATTCATGAGGCGGTGCTCGACGCGCCGGCCCACTGGTGGAGGCTGAGAGGGGGCGGCGCCCGCCGGACCTGCCGTGCGGGGTGGTGCTGAGCAGCGGAGTGTGTGTTCGCGTAGGGCGAGATGTTGTTTTGTTGTGGCGATCAGCTGAATGTGGCATCGCTGTCCGGTCTGACACAACAGTGGGAATCTCCCAGAGCACCTCCGGCTCTCCCTCCACAGAGACGCGGGCACCGAGAGCAGCTCCCAGCGGCGCAGCGCAATCCAGGAAATGCGGACTTCTTCTGGCCCTTTCGCAACGGGATAAATGGCTACAGCACACGCACTGTAGCAAGCTGGTAATATCAACCGTCACATTATTGCCTGTTTATTACTTTGTGTCGGTGGCGTAGCGGTAGGTGTCACGGTTGAGGCGTGACGTGTAGTGAAGTTGAGTGTCATGAAGTTGACTGATGTGAGAGTGATGATGGGCTGCATGCAGCGGACCACGGCGGAGCTCAGTTCGGAGGTGTTCTGAAGACAGTCGCGGTCCAAACTACTGCGCGTGCAGCGGTGCTTTGGTGGGGCCGCTGCACAGACACAGCTGACAGCAGAGTCCCAGCCGTGTATCGCCTCGTTTGTCCTTGATAACGAGAGAGCAACAGTACGGACTGACAGTGACACACGCAGGCTATACGCACAAGTTTAAGATTCACCATCGGGCCTTTGAACTTATCTGTGACGGGCTACACCTACACTTGCCAGATTTCCAAGGGATGACATCATGCTTTTGTGCTCAGTTGATCCGCTGTTACATGATAAATGGTTAAAGGTTTACTCTCAAGCTGTAGCCAAACACCCACATTGCTTCAAGTTAAGCCCATCTTTATTAAGGCGGTTTTATTGTCAGGGTTCCCACAAAGGGATCACCTTCACACAGCCAGGTGGAAAGGTAAGACTATTGTGGAATAACCTGCATGCAGACAATTAATTAGTGGCTTTTGCTAACTTTGCTTAAAAATGTTTCCTTACATTTATTTCCATATACTTGCAGGGTACTATCTATCTATCTATCTATCTATCTATCTATCTATCTATCTATCTATCTATCTATCTATCTATCTATCTATCTATCTATCTATCTATCTATCTATCTATCTATCTATCTATCTATCATCATAGAGAGTTTTGACATAAGGCGAAGCCATTACACCTTTCGTGCCTCTTTTGAGCCAGTTTCGCAGAAAGCTAGGTAAGGATAGCACTTGATGTGCTGTTGCTCTCTGTAGATGTAGAAAACTACAGTGGTGAAGATGCAGCCAACCTGCCCCTAAGCCAGGTGCTGCTGCTGACAAATATTGTTTCATATCAGTGGAGGTCTAATATCTCGTCAATGCATCTCCACGTCCGTCCCGAAGGAATGTGTTTGACAAGAGGACAATAGCAGCATGTACTGCAGTGTCCTCGCCTTGGCTATGGGTTCTGTGCTGTGACTTCCAGCACAGAAATTCAGTAAAGTGTCAGACCGTGGTAGTGAAGTGGGGGGTGAGTGGAGAGAGGCCAATATGCAATTATTTCTTATTGAATCAGCACAAAGTGGCAGCCTTACAGTGCTCCTGCCTGGCCTGGATCAAGACCATGTGGTGCTGGCTGAAGAAAGGAGCTAGCTCAGCAGGCACCCAAGGAGAGGGCTGCTCCGTTTCCTTTGCACATTTCCGAGATGGCTTCACCTTGCAAAGCGTTTGATTGCTCAAAACGGGAAAATTAGTTTTTTTGTGGGAAAACTGCTGTTTATGGTTTCGTAAGTCAGTCTTACTTTGATGTTTATTTGATACCATTGCAACCTGGCTGAAATGTTTGAAGGACCAATCACAGTGTTTTAAATCTGGAAGTAAATGTGCTCTTGTCTGTGTAGGTCATGGTCGTAAAACCTGTTCACATGCCACTCGACAGTTTAGAGGCGCCGATTCATTGGTATTCAGTATCCCAGCTGTGGACTTGCGCAAGGCCTTTGTTCAGGTACAGTAATAACACACACCCCTGTATGCCTACCCTGGCCTTATGTCCATCTCTCGCACTGACTCAGGCATTCAGGTGGTTGCACCAACATGTTGATTGGGAGAGAGAGGTTGTGTGGAGGTCCTGATCAGAACTTCAGACACACACACCTCACCTTCAGAAAACAGGGTTTGATAGGACACGGCCACGCTGGAGCGAAGGGATCATGGGGCAGCAGAGTAAAAGAGTGACCGTTCAGTCTGGAATGAGTTTGGTGTTACATGGACGGTGCGATTAGCGTGATTCTTCAGAGACAAGCGAACAGGCGCAGTAGTGCTGCTCACGCATGACTGTCGGCTTGAAGGATAAAACAAAGTGTAAGGTGGCATGTACGAGCATGTTTTGAGGTTTCGTTTTCTCTGTAATAAGGACGGCATTGTTATCAGTCTCTGACAAGAGAAATAAACACACACACACAGACATACACATACAATGGACACACACACACACACACAGGCTGTAAAATCATGGTGACTGGTGGACACAACCTTTTCATGTCCCTGCTGCTGGTCATTAATCCTGTTCTCTGAAGCACCCGAGAAGAATAGACCTACTGTAGTGCTGGGAGACGAGAGTGAACCAGGAACAGGACCTTGGATACACACTTGCACTACACAATGCAAAATGGAGGCCAGAAGTGCCAGGCAACTTCACAGATGCCCCACCACCCTAATAATTATATTGCATGCTCCTAGTTGCAATGAAAATTTGTTTTATATGATCTTTTTTTATTATGGTTGTTAAGTGTTATCACGTTGTTTAGTGTTATCACGTTGTCTGTTATCAGTGGTTCTGTCTGTCTGTCTGTGTGTGTGTGTGTGTGTCAAGGGGTTTGCAGTTGTCAGTGTCTGGCCTCGACCCAATCTCTTGCCCAGTCCGTTGTGTTGGCTGCCTCTCCAGATGTGTGTGTGTGTGTGTTCCAAGCCAGGTTATATGTAATGATATTTATCGGACGGTGAGGTACATACATACAGGGTTTTTGTTTTTTAGGGAGAGGGGTTACTCATTGAAACACTCCCTTGATTAACACACAGTTAATCATTTGCTACTTGGGCACAGTCGGTAGCCGAGTGGAATGTCGAGGGGTTTGCTGTTTGCAATGGCAGCCCTCCTGCAAAATAGGCAGCAAGTTCACTACGTCACAACAAAACTTTTTTCGCCAGGCCACCATATCTTATTGTTACAGGGTTTTACATTGTCCATTCTTCTCCTTTTGTATATGTTATATTATATGTACTAGTGAAGTGCCCGTAGGAAGCAGGTAAACAAAGAAAGATATTAGACAGTACATTTGGCTGCTATCATTGATGGCTAATTTTTACACTGTTGAAGGTTATCGGACACAAGGCCATTCAAGGTGCTTTACAGATGTAAAAACAAAATACATCAAGTATAGAGCACACATTAAAAAAAAAGCGAATGAGAAACATGAATATAAATAAAACATAAAATAATTAAAACATTTAAAAATAATAAAAATTTAAAATTACAGATTAAAATGGAAACTGTAAAGTCTTCAGACCTGATTTAAAAGAGCCGAGTGTTGAAGCGGACCTCAAGTCCCCTGGAAGTTTATTCCAGAGCTTGGGTGCATTCAAACTGAAGGCTGCCTCTCCCTGTCTAGTCCTTACTCTGGGGACTGTCAGTAGCCCAGTCCCAGATGATCTGAGAGCTCTGACTGGTTTGTAAGGGATCAGCAGGTCAGCGATGTATTTAGGCCCTAAACCATTTAGGGCTTTATAGACCAACATCAATATTTTAAAATCAATTATTTGAGTGACAGGAAGCCAGTGTAAAGACCTAAGAACTGGGGTAATGTGATCCACTTTTTTGGTCCTAGTGAGGACTCGAGCAGCAGCGTTTTGAATTAGCTGAAGCTGTCTGATTGATTTTTTAGGAAGGCCTGCAAAGACACTATTACAGTAGTCAAGTCTACTAAAAATAAATGCATGGACAAGTTTTTCTAAGTCCCGCTGAGACATTAGCCCTTTAATTCTTGATATATTTTTAAGGTGGTAGTAGGCTGACTTAGTAATTGATTTAATGTGTTTTTTTAAATTCAAGTCTGAATCTATGACTACTCCAAGATTTCTAGCTCGTTGTGTGCTTTCTAACATAACAGATTTAAGCTGTGCGCTGACTTTTAATTGTTCATCCCTGGTACCAAAGACAATGACTTCAGTTTTGTTGTTGTTTAATTGAAGAAAGTTTTGGCACATCCAGTCATTGATTTGTTCAATGCACTTACTTAGTGCTTGAATCGGACTATAGTCTCCTGGTGATATGGTTATGTAAATTTGTGTGTCGTCTGCATAATTATGGTAACATAATTTGTTCTTGTTCATAATCTGAGCTAGTGGGAGCATGTAGATGTTAAACAGAAGAGGCCCAAGAATGGAACCTTGGGGGAACATGTAATATTTTTTCTCTCGGATGTGAAATTGCCTATTGATACATAGTAGTCTCTGTCCTTTAAGTATGATTCAAACCAGTTTAGTACAGTTCCAGAAAGTCCAACCCAGTTTGCTAGTCGATCTAGTAATATGCTGTGGTCAACTGTGTTGAACGCAGCACTGAGATCCAATAAAACTAATACAGAGCTTTTGCCACTGTCTGTGTTTAGATGGATGTCATTGAGGACTTTAACCAGAGCGGTCTCAGTGCTGTGGTGTTGACGAAAACCTGACTGGAAGACATCAAAGCAGTTGTTCATTGCCATGTAGTTATTTAGCTGCTGATAAACAGCTTTTTCAATGATCTTGCTTAAAAATGGCAGGTTAGATATGGGCCTATAATTGTTCATGACTGATGTTTCTAGGTTGTTCTTTTTTAGGAGTGGCTTGATGACTGCTGTTTTCAGGGCCTGTGGGAATACACCTGTCCGAAGGGACATCTTGACAATTTCTTGGACATCTGAGGCCATGCAGTTAAAAACCGTTTTAAAGAAACCTGTGGGTAGAATGTCAAGGCAACAGGAGGAGGAGTTCAGGTGTTGTATAATGTCCTCAAGGTTTTTCTGGTTTTACATCAGTTGTATCAGTAACTTACTTTGTAGAAGTTGGCTATAGAGTAGGGCAACATTCCTTAGTGTATTGTGTAAAGATAACCACAAACTAATTCCATGTGTTTTGTTAAGTGAAATGAAACAGAAAATGTGTTAATTAATTAAGTGTAATTAAGCCTAAAGAAGAATCGAGGTGTACAGGTGTTACCTATACAATCTGTAAATCAGTAAATGGCTGCACTGTGTATAAAAGGAGTCAATGCTGCACGCCAAGACAACATTGTCAACTCCATTACCATTACTGTTAGGTATTTGAAAGCTAAGACAGAGTTTGGATAACTGTCAATTAACGTTAACGTGTCAGTAGCAGTCAGCTGTGTGTGTGTGGGGGGGGGGACTCGTGTGCGCGCGCGGGCGCCTGCATCCGAGACTGTGCTGTCAATTAACGTTAACGTGTCAGTAGCAGGCAGCTGTGTGTGTGTGTGTGGGGGGGGGGGACTCGTGTGCGCGCGCTCAGTGTGTGGGAGTGGACTTGTGTGCGCTCGCGGTCGCGCTCGGTGTGTGGGACTTGTGTGCGCGCGCGGTCGCGCTCGGGCTTTCAGTTTAGATTTTAAACGGATAGAAAACATTTTGGGGAAGCATCCGAGACCGTGTTGTATTATTACAGTGAAAATAGTGTAAAGTGCAGTCTTTACCACTAAAGCGGGCAGGTGAGGAGTTGTTGAGGAAGTAAGGCTGTGTCGGTCTGCTGTGTGTGTCCCGCTCGTCAGAGGGAGGCGGGGTTTAGTCGGCTCCGTGCGCACGTAAGCTACTATTCGCCAGCATGATATACTGTAAATATGATAACATCTACAACTTCAAAATGAAGGATGAAGGATGCACACCTTCGTGCTGTGCGCAAGCAATATCCGGAAGCTCATGCCGATCTGACTAAAACTCAGAGAGATATGCGAGCCACAGACACACAGACAGACGTTTCTTGCTTTATAGATAGATTTATCTATTTGTTTTTCTTCTTGTTACAACATGTTTCTTTTTTGTGCAGGTGTTCACTTTCCCACTTTCCACAGTGGCCAGCGTTGTGTAATATAGTGATTGTTGCAGTGTGATTGTGGGCTCGCCGCTGCTAGTGGTGCTTACCACAGGTATGTCTGGAGAGGGCTCGGCCAGCTGGTGTGGATTGTGTAACACCTGGTGACTGCCCCAAAGAAGTGATAAAAGCACATGTAGTAGCTTATCACTTACTGGATCAAAAGGAATTAAACCTAAGCTCTTGAGACGGTTTGGGCATATAGCTCTTAAGTAGGAAGCAGCCTATGAGGCCTTAAAAGATAACAATAGATGTGCACCCCTGTGTGTGTGTATTGATCAGTGATGCTGGCGGAAGTATTATATTTCACCAGTAGATCTCTCCACCTCTTCCAGATATCTCTCTGGTCGCACACTGCTCTCCTTGTTCACAGATCACAGTCCGCAGCAGGTGTCTGTTTGCTCAGTATTCTGGGGGGAATGATTGACACCTGCAAAGGTAAGCTGTGTATATCTGCTTCACATGTGTTTCTCGCGTAGATAGGCCAGCATTGTGCCTCTTCCATCAGGATCTGTGTCAGTGTGTCTTCTTGAGCGTAAACAAAATGTGTCCTCTCCTCTCCTCATTCCTTCTTTTGTTGCCTTTCTTCTCACCTCCCCTCTCCTCTTTTCTACTATATCTTGTCTTCTTTGTGTGTAAGTAACTGCAGTTAAGGATTGGAAGGGGATTACTGCTCTGCAGGAGGGTACGAGCCGAGGGCTTTGGAGGAAAATCCTTCCAACCCTGCCGCTGATCTTCCAAGCAAATCAAGGCAGCAGGCAATGCTCCAGTGCTAGTCGCCCCAGCCATGTCGCTAAAGCTCTGAGCAGTTGAGCTAACACCTGGAACCCCCCCCCCCCCTCTAGCTGCACAATCCAGATGTGGTGTGTCTGTCTCATGGTGCTGTCGGTCTGCAGCGTACCATATCCAGCTCTGAGTCAAGCTCTCTTACCTACTGTGCCTTCATGCTGTGTTGTCTTACAGGGAGGCATGCTCCTTTTTCATCCTTTGGGCCATTCTTTGCCGTGTTATCCATAATCTCATATACAAAACATCTGAAAACATGATATATCTAAAGTAGCTACGAGGAACTTTCAGTTTTTGTTGATTCAAACAGCGCTTTTTGGACAAAAGCGGTAGTGTTTTCTACAAAACCAGTGCCCAAACTTATGCTTGGCGGCATCTTTATTTTTTAAGGAAGCAAGTGATTGAGTGACCCCCGATGAGGTATTCTAATTATATGTGACTATGTAAGATTGATAATGGTAATATGGCCATGGTGAAGCAAAGTGAACTTTGATTTGTTTAACTGTTCCAGTCTACCTGCCATAATTTGTTCTGTCTAAGTTCTCAAGAAATCTATATATATATATATATATATATATATATATATATATATATATATATATATATATATATATTAAATTTTTTTTTTCATCAGAGGAAACATTAGACTGTTTCTTAAACATTTAAACGTTCCTCCTAAAAAAAATGTTTAGTGATAGTGTGTGTGTGTGGGGGGGGGTGGGGGCATTTGTTATTTACTGCATTGTCCCTGTAGGCAAGCTGTGCCCTGACATTGTCAGGTAAGGTCATATAAAGAACACCTCATTTTAGATGCTGTTAATTATGCAGGAGTGTGGTCGACTGACATCACTTGGGAAGGTCATTTGCTTTTCACCCCAATAACCACACAAAACTTTACAGATTTTGGTCCGTGTGGGTTGTGTCAGGTAAAAGTGCTCAATGTTGCTGTGGCTTTTGTGATGCCATTGATGCCATGCTGACATCCTGTTGGAGGTTTAAAGTACCTTTTTGTAAGGCCTCGTGTTTGCCAGTTGTCTTCCATCCGATGTCAGTTCTCACTGTAAACAACAAGTGTATTTACACAAGTTGTTTGTGTACTCTGTGTAGGTATGTCTCTGTGCATGTTTATATATATTCTGTGACTGCTTATGTTTACAAAGTTTTTGCTGATGCCTCCATATTGCGGCCCCTAAGCGAGGGCGTCTGTTTCGCCTAATTGAAGGTCAATATTTGCATGAGCATTCCTACAAACAGCTTTCCTAGCTTGGTCTAGACAGGACACATAGGGTACTACTGTGCTTCAATAAAAATCAGAGTGTCGGTCATAGTCTAGTCTAGCACTGCCAGACCTATCTCTCTACACTACACCACATTTGTGCATTGGAAAGGTCTTTCATAGCCTGCTGTTATTCAGCAAGATATGTTTTTTTGGGTTTGTAAAGAGTGTTTCCCTAAACTTCTCAAAGCACAAATGTTCTCTTGCTAAATGCTACTGGGGAAACGAGTCTGCGAGAAGTTGTGCACATGGCCAATTAAATTCAGCAAACGTGGGAATTTTTTCCTATTTGATAATACATTTTCTCATAGAGACCGGGTCTTTGAATACAGCAACAGGGACTGGAAGAGAGAAAAGAGAGAAAGCAAAACACAGTAGTCAGTAAGTGAGGCTTATATATTGTCTAATGTTCTAGACATGCAGTAATTTCCATTCCTTTTTGTTTAATATCATATATTAGCAGTGTTTTGAAAGACTAGCTACAGTGGCATAATTCCTCCTTATGAAGATCATGTCAGCATTACATTTACTTACACATAGCACACTTTCACTGTTTGTGCACACTCAAATTATTCTTTTTCAATGAGAGATTATTAGCAATTTTACAGATGTGTTTTTGTTTCAGTGGTTGCTAATCTGGTTGAACATTTTGAAAACTCAAATAGTACTCAAGTACAATGCTATGATAACTAACCATATATATAAAAACGTGCACGTATGCCAGTGTGGCTGGGACTAGAAATTTGTTCCACTCCTTCTGTGTTACCTATACCGATCTGAGTGTTTGTTTAAGCTTTTCTGACTCTGGGTTCAAAACCACATTTGCTATTTCAGGCATAGTAATCCTTGTATGAATGTCCCGCCGCTGAGTTCGTCCACCAGCCTTGTTGTCAAACAAAAGGCATGACAGAAACAGTCATAGGTGAATCATGTCAAGCAGGATCAAGGTCCACAAAGCACTGACGTAACCTTGTGTCATATTTGTCACAGGGGATTTCCAGTTGAAGACAAACTCTCCGGTTAGACAGATATTGCGGCTCAGCATGAGACGATCTTTTGGGAAAGTTATAGATTGAAGGTAGAGAAAGCAGTTGGCTATTGTAGAGGGTCTTCCACACAGAGCTGCTGAAACTGAATACCCCAGTGAAACATGAGAAAACAAACAAATGATTGAGAAAAAAACAAGCGTGTGCTGCTGCGTCACGGGGGCTACATACTTACCATCTGCTGCTCAATGCACAAGCCCTGGATTTTCTTCACTTTCTGAAGAGATGCATTGTGGGTGAAATATAGGGGGACAGGGACAAACCATGGGGACTAACACATGACAGTCCTGCACAGTGGGGCTCATCCATCACTATTTTATATACTGCACCTGCTTTGATGGAATCTGCAGTGTATCCCTCCATGTGCTGGGCTTGAGGCACAAAAAAGTGAAGGTTAAGTAATTGGATATTATAAATCTTCAAATTAACCAGGATTTACAGTCCAAACCAAGACAATGTTTTGACTTTGCTATTCTTGAGTCAGATGTGTTAGAATGAGTTCTATTATGCAATCTTCCCGTCCTCAACGACCTCAGATAGTCAGCAGCAGCCCTTGTGTTTGCACCCAGGTAGTCCCCCACCTCCTCTCCTTTTTCCCCCAGCCATGCACTGTCAGCACTAGGGAGCGAACCCATCTTTGTCACTGCAGACATGGCAATGCACTTGTGCAGGCTCTGAGGACAGGTTGCCGGGCCAGTGTAGATGGAGGAGGTTATGGTCCGGTGGGCGCACGGTGCTTCTGGTGTATCTCTAGCCCCATGGTGAAGGCCATATTTCATTATGACACCTGCTCCCATGTAGTAACAACATCTGGTAGCACGTGACCATCTGAGGAAGATAGAAGGTCCAGCTCCCTTGAGTCCTCATCCCCGGGACCCAGGACCCTCTCTCTCTATTTCTTTGTGTCGGAGGGTCCAAGTTGTTATAGAGTTTGGCTTGCTTTCTGAGGAAACTGATTAGGATTCTCAGAGAGTACAGTAGGTGGAGAAGTGGGGCTGGGTTCCCACTCACTAGGGTGTCCATTACTGTGGGAGTGCCTAAATTACACAGAAGAGGGAGATCAGGAGAAACCCTACTGAGAGGTTTTTGGAGCGAGAGTGGGAGGAAGGGAGGGGGGGGGTTGTTGTCGTGAAAGTATAATGTTTCTTTGTCAGCCTGGGAGATGGATGGACCCTCCGGTCTTGTGAGAGCAAGCTGTCCCTGATGCTTAGCCAGCAACAGTCGTTCTTTCATTGGTTATAGTTGTGTGTTTTGGCTTTCACGATTGGTCGTGTTGTTATCGGCATTACAGATACACAAGTCATAGGTTGGGCAGCGACTGGATGTCTTTGGAAAGGCTCATGGTGGAAAGAGGCCATGTTTTTCCTGGAATTTTTCTTCCAAAATTGTCCCCCTTTGTTGCTCAGCCGTACAACTTAGAGGCTGTAGTTCGCTTTGCGGGTTGTATCAGTGTTTCATCCCATCAATCCGTGTAATGCAGTGTTTATTGCTTTTCTTTGTAACCACGGAGTTATCAGATTATCCTCAGTGCATCCTTTTTCGTGGTGAACATTTATTTTCGTTGTATTCAGCTTCTCGTCAATCAAGTCTTAGTCTCCCAGTCTTTGTGACATTAAACAGGATTGTATAAAGACTTTCAAAAAATGTATCCCTCTAAAACGAGTCAAGGCCTTTAATCAGGGGGTCATAAATATTGATGTATTTATTGTATCATATTGTCAGTCTTTTTAGAAATGCTTGCAGGCTGGCTCTAGAGATTGTTGCTCATTGTTAAAGTTGATTCACATCATTGGACAGACTTTCACTATGGAGTTGATGATTTTGGTAATCCCATGACCCTAGTGTCACCATGGGATTGACATTTTTGCAATATCAAGTTAAACGTCCAAATTGTCCATTATTTTGAATTACGACTGGCCAAAATATCTGCCAAACTAACATTCCCACCATCAGCCTCTGCTGTGCCTAGAGCTAATTAGCAAATATGAGCATACTAACAGGATAAACTCAAATGATGAACATAGAAAATATTACCTCTTAGACCATCATTATGTTAGCATTTTCACATTGAGCACATTAGTATGCTGACATTAGGGTCTGGCTAAAAAAACTGCTTTGCCTGACTGCAATATATGTGTAATACAATCTGATACTTTGGGTTGTAGATACTCAACAGTAGCGAGTAGAGCATTTTTCAAACCATAATCCCATAGGAAGGTTTCTGTTGATGTCTCAGAGTGAAGGCAAACTTTGTGCAGCCTACGTCAAATGACGTATTTTCCAACTAAA
The DNA here is from genome assembly GCF_949987685.1 of Ammodytes marinus. Classification (NCBI taxonomy): domain Eukaryota; kingdom Metazoa; phylum Chordata; class Actinopteri; order Uranoscopiformes; family Ammodytidae; genus Ammodytes; species Ammodytes marinus. Next base: position 15,433,821 of record NC_137217.1, on the reverse strand, counting down.
CAACTTCTGAGTCTTGCCAGACCACAATGAGTACAGTGAAAACTGTGGGCTGACAAGACAGGTCTGGTTAGACCCGCCAAATGTGATTTTGCTTGCTTGTGCGTATATGGCCGGGCATGTCCATATGCTGTATATGTGTGCGTAACTGCGTATACACATATATAAATGTGTGCAATATAAAGACGTTACATAGTGCGAATGTTTTGTAAGATCTTGCAAAAGTACATACATTCTTTTCAAGCATTGATTTTATTTCCCTCCATGTCCCATACGAGATACTGTTTCACGTTTGAACGATCTCTTATTAAGTGATGGTGTGAAAACTTCCACAGTTTAACCACATAAGTTTCACCTTTATAATGTGATACTGATCTGTTTTTTTCCTGGATTGGGAGCATGCTAACGTACAAACCTCAGCTGTGGAGCTCTGTCATTTTCCTATACATCTTTCACTTTGTTGCATTTGTTCAGATGCTGGGTTAACTTTAATGGTATGCACAGTTTTCTTCAATTTGTAGTAAGACTGCTTCCAGAATGAAAGTTATCCTAACCAGGCCCCAGATTAGATTTCCTTGCACTTTAGAATTGATTTCTGTTCTCGGTTTAGCAGCTCACTGGAGAGCACATCTTGCCATTTGTTTAAATTTTGTGGGGTTAGGCTTATGACTTCCTCATCTGCTATTTAAGAGGTATATAAGCACATTTCTATTCTTCAAGGGAGTTATTCTGTTAGCCCATCTGTTGTAGCTTTTGCTAAAGTAACTGCACATGTGGTAGGCTAACTGTTTAATTTCTTCGTCGCTTCACTTGTGGTATTTCTACAACAAGCAGCAAGATTCCATCAATGTCCTGTTCTTGCCCCCCCCCCCCCCCCCCCTTTGCAGATGCAGCTGTTCTCAAAATAATGTGTAAGATTTGATTGTCCATAATCAACCTTTATTCTGCCAGGAGAAACTGAGTAACTGAACTTGTCTGAATATTCAGCTACTGACCACAAATCAGTTGATGCGCTTGCTAACCACACATCATCCCGGTTTAGGAATGACATATATTCAAACTTAAATTGGGAATGGGATCTCCTCTTTAGTGACCAATTCGCTTCATCATGCTGCTGCTTGATGCCCAGTCTGCAGTCCTCCGATGAGCAAATGCTGTATCTGAGGTTACACATAGATTGCAGTGTTATCTGGTAACCTAGCATGACAGAAAGCTCTTACAGTAAACATTCCCAGTGGGCGAAACTCTTTCTGTGGTAACACAATGAACCAATGTGTGTTCATCTGTACAGCAGATCCAGTGATGCTCAGGGCATGTTCAGAGCCAGTGCTTCAACCTGCTATATTGGATGACAAATCAGCCGTACGTAACCTGGAAAGAACTAACAGGAAATCAATGTAGCCAGCCACCTATCCCACATCAATACAGTGTCGTCTCACTTCTGCTGGCCCATAAGCCTGCTCATCTCGCTGCCTTTCTCTCTCTCCTTTATATTATTTCTCTTGCTCTGTCTCTGCAGCATACTTTGAAAGCCATGGCATCTTTGTTTTAAGGACTTCTTTAGTATCGTCTCTGCTTTGTATTCAAATGACTGGGGCTCACAGGCAGGATCTGAAGATGAGTGGGCTGGTGGGTAGAGGAGGATGGCGGCGGGCCGGGGTGGCGGGCGGGCGGGCGGGCTTTTAGAGTCGGGTTTCTCCCTAACCAGATCTTCATGAGGTGATGACAGTCGGAGGAATGCACCGCTAATTCCCCTAACACGGGTCACATGACCTATCGAGGCTCGTTTACCCTCCAGAGCAATTTGAACGGTCTGGGTGGTCAGGGGAGAGAAAAATATCCATCCATAATGCATGTGAGATGTACTGTATATTCACGCTATGATTTGATATCGCTCGGAGGCAGTGAGTTGTGTGTCTTATGTTACTGTACCGTGTGGCTGTGTGTGTGGCCTTCACTAGTGGCCAGACTAGACTGCAACGCCTGGCACCTACAGTATGAGTACAAGCAGTGACACATTATTTGTCTGTGTGCTCACACAAAATGGGCCAGTTGGTCTGCAGTACAGTACAGTGGGCCCTGTTTGATTAACAGAAATGCCAAGGTGTCCTGTCATTTTTAATCTGAAAAATGCTTTTATTGTTGAAGCATATGACTCAATTTCCTTGTAAGAGTTTTGTTGAAGAAATCTGTTAACTTGTCTATGGCGCTTTGCAGCATGCAGGTATTGACATTAATCTTGACATCTTAATCCCTTTTGACCTTGTGTTTACAGTATAGTAAAGGCTCTGTTTCTTTAGCACTATGTTGTTGACGACTGTCACTGTAAAGATAAGATAAGCACAGTGAAAGCAGTCTCATCAAACCCTGAGAGGATCCATCATTGCAACATCATGTTGTGATGAAGAGCATTGCCCCCACCAAACTGAAATGTATGTAAATTTGAGTGAAAATCCCTAAGATTTACAAATAAACAATTATCTAATTGGCAAGAGATCTAGAGTTCTTCTTTGATTTATTGGTTCAACCATTTAAACATAGCATCCTAGATTTGAATGTTTCCTTAAAGCATTGGTATTTATGACGACGACTAGCTTATGTAATATACTTTACAATTTAACTTTGAAGCCAAAGTGTCCCTTTACCCAAGTTTGTATCTATTAATGCAAAACGCTTGACCAGGTTTTGAGATATGTCTCTGCGATTTCTAATCTCATTACAATGGATTGCATTAAAGTGGATTCATTATTTTGATTTTAATTCATAGAACACACTGTCAGCACTATTCACAGGGACAGTTTATTGTCTTGAAAGTATTTCTATGGATTGTCCAGGAAACCATGACGCTGTTTTTCTCCACCTCCATTGTTTTGCGAAAGAGACAAATATCTTCCAATCTGGACCAATTAATCACAAACTAACAGCAGGACTAGACACCAGTGGAGACACATGAGAAAATAAGATGGTTTGCAATTGAGCCGACCGTCTAAGGGGATATTCAGAGGAAAAAGTGGGAACATTAGCAGAGGCAGAGGTGATACCATCCTGTCTCACAGCTGAGTTGTAATGCTATGGAATTTCAAAACTAAGCTACAGTAACAAGCTGTTACATGTATAACTAATATGGCTTCTGATTCATAGACATAGACTTTGAAAGCATGAGAAAACGCCGGAATTTAAATTTGGCTCCCAGATTGACTTAGCCCCTGGACTTTGCCACAAAATACGGTAGCCTATATAGTACACACAGACATTTTAAATCAAAATCAGGGCAACAAGGTGTTTTGACCCACTCAGACATGATATCATTGATGTGAGACACAAAGGAGAGACACGAAACCCAGCCATTCCAAATTTCGATTCCTCTTCCGGCAAGATGCCTGCCCGTGCAGCACATACCTAAATCAGTCAATTTCAATACAATGCCACGATTGCAGCCAAGAATCCACCAAGCTCAAAACATGTTAGATAGTGTTATCCATAATGACACCCTTTAGAGTTCTGTCGAGAGCTGGAGGTGGCTAAAGAAATTGTCCGTCTTGTATTTATCTGTGCAGGAAAACCCCTTCATTTGGTTTAGGGTGTTGGGGAAATTGGGTTCAGATAGAAAAATCTAGCAACTAAATTCTAGAAACAATTAAATCTTTAGTATTGTTGTCTACAATTACAGTATTTACAGTTTTTTTTTTTATCGCTAAACCACAGTGGGCACAACTGTAGCTCAATGTGCAAAACTCTAACTACAGTCTGCACTACCAACAGTCACTGGAGCTGAACAGTTCACTTCACCTGCAAAACAGGTTCAGCGCAGCAAACACTATGAACCAGCCTCATTGAGATAACACACTGTCACTCAGAACCTGCTCAGAGTACAAACACTAGCATCAAACCCCAATACACAAATTACAAACTTTTAATCTTTACAGTTTGAATAATTCAAATTATTTCACACAAATTACGTAATATTTTCTTTGATGAAAGGGTGAAATTATTTCACATGAAATAGTTTATTTTATAACATACCAGTTTTTTTAGGAAAACAAAAAGAAATGAAAATCAGAAGTTTGCTTCAATAGATACACATTTTGTATATTTTATTGAAAACATTTCCAAATGTAGTATTTATCCGTGTAAATATTCTATAATTGTATTACAGAAATCAATTCCTGTAATGTTGTCATTTACTGTAAGGATGCAACTCTAAGCTGTTTGTTTGCTGGAAAATTCGTATTACAGATGCAACTTTAGATTTTTGCAGATTGGTGTGAGGACTGGGGGGAGGGTTTGGGACACAGGTGCGGACCAAAGGGTGTCTTAAAGTTATCCCCGGAGGGATAACCACTAAATCGCTAACGCGAAGAAGGGGAGGGGGAGAAAACAAAAGGCACAAGGCTAGAAAGGGCCACACAGGCTACCTTTTAATATAGAAAAACTAAAGCACAAACTAAACCACCGCTGCCAAGCAGCTGAACGGAAACACACAAGTAAAACAGAAGACTAGAAAAACTTAACACAGAGAGCACTTTGAAACAACCTCTCACTACCTCTGAAGGTGAGATAATGAGCAGCACAGAGCACTGGGATCTCAGGGCATATATCATCTCCTCACACCTGGGTCCAATCAGCCAATCAGTGCCACACACCAGATTGCAGTGAGGGAATCAGTCACCATTCTCACGGAGAACCTTCCGTTTCCTCACAGGACCACCCCTCTAAGGAACGGCACCTGACGTTCCAACAGGACCCCCCACCCACCCCGGGTGGAGGCCTCCCTGGAGGGGCTAGTGGATCGGAACAGACTGGCTGGAGGCGGGAAACATGAAACACGGGGTGAATCCTCATGGACCGAGGAAGCAAGAGGCGAACATTGACGGGGTTTATCCTTCGAATGATCCTGAAGGGACCAACGAAACGTGGCGGCAATTGGCGAGACTCTACCCGCAGTGGGAGATCCCTTGTGGAGAGCCACACCCTCTGACCCACCCGATAGTTTGGGGCTGGGCGGCAATGTTGTTGTGACGTCTTGTTTCGGGTGCAAATTTTGCAAGCTGCCACAAACTCGCTCACATCTCTACCCATCCGGGGCCACCAGAATCTCCGTTTGAGAAAACCAATAGTGCGACGAACACCGGGGTGATTTGTGAGGTGTGTGGAGTGGCCCCACTCAAGCACTTGTGATCGCACTCGTGCCGGAACATACCGACAGCCTTGGGGCCCCCCTCCTGGGTCCGGCTCCTGCTGTTGAGCCCCCTGAACCACTGTGTCAATCTCCCCAGTCAGTGGGGCACAGATGTGGGTAAGGGGCACAATGGGCTCTGGAGAACTGTCACTATCTGAACACTGGAATCGTAGAGATAAGGCATTTAGCCTCTGATTTTTTGAACGTGGACGGCCCTTATGTTTACTAATGACTTCACTAAGTTCAGCGCACTCTGCAGGAACCCCATTTGCAAGAAGAGACACAGAGGGCGAAGAATCAGAGGGAGTCAAGGTCTCAATAACCCCGAGAGTCAGGCGGTCGCTGGGGGAAGCACAGGGAAGGCCTACTGAACTGTGAGATTTTGAGACAGAGGCACTTGTGGCAGGAGGGGGCTCACATCCAACAGGTTGGAGTTGAACCGAGTCTGATTCCATCATGTGAGATGCACAGTTTGGACCCCAGCTCATCACCCTCCCAGTCCTCCAATTGATGTGAGGGTTGTGTTCCTTGAGCCATGGGTTTCCCAGAATGAGGGGTAACTGAGGTGTATCAATAAGAAAAAACTTAATCTCTTCCGTGTGATTGCCAATGCGAATGAAAATCGGGCAGGTGACCCTCTCAACCCTACCCCTACCCAATGGTTGCCCATCCACTGCATTAATTGCGAGTGGACAAGGAAGATCATAAATGGGTAAATTGAGCTTTCGGGCCAGGGTTGAGTCCATAAAACTACCTGCTGCTCCTGAATCAACAAATGCAGAGAAGGTGCGCCAGTGTCCATCCCATAATAACTCAAAGGGCAAAGGGGTGCAACTACTGACCACGGGAGGGGAATTATTACGACTCTGCAAGACCTCCCCAAGGTCTGACACGCCTACCCTGATTCCCTGCTTATTGTGTTTCTGCGTTGAGGGGCACTGGCGAATGAAGTGACCCACACTCCCACAGTATAGACACACGCCACTGCTCATACGCCTCCGTCTTTCCACGGGAGTAAGCCGTGCGTGTCCTATTTGCATGGGTTCCTGATCATCATTGTTAAGGGACCCTTCAGGCAGGGTAGGTCTTTCACAAGGGATGCTAAACTCCTCAGACATCTGGTGGGTGTACGCTTGTTTTCTCTCTCTATTGCGCTCACGAATTCTGTTGTCAATTCTAATAGCCAATGAGATTAAATCCTCAAGTGAATCTGGAACCTCACGGGAAGCGAGCTCATCCTGAACTCTCTCAGACAAGGCATGACTAAAAGTGGTCACTAGAGCCTCCCTGTTCCAACCTGACTGCGTAGCTAAGGTCCGGAATTTAATTGAAAATTCTGCAACGCTTGCAGAGCCCTGACGTAACCTAAGGAGGCGTTTGGCTGCTTCGTGGCCACTAACATCGTGGTCGAACACACGCCTCATCTCCGCCATGAAGAGGGGCGCGTCAGCGCAGACTGGAGTCTGCCTATCCCACAAGGCTGTAGCCCATGAAAGGGCCTTTTCCGAAAGAAGGGATATTATATATGCGACCCGGGCTCGGTCGGTGCTAAACATAGAGGGTCGTAACTCAAAAACTAAACAGCATTGGGTTATAAATCCCTTACACCTCCCTGGATGCCCGTCATAGCGGGCTGGGGTTGCCAGCTTGGTCTCCTGGCCTACAAAAGGGTCATGGGGTGGAACTGGAGGTGCTTGTGCTTGGGTAGGGGTTGGCCCAGGTGGCTGTAAACGGGCCAGTATCTCCCGAAGCATGCAGTCCTGCGAGGCCTGTTGCTCTACAATGGCACGTAGGGTTAGGTCGTGTGAGCCCAACATGGCTCCTTGAGCAGAAATTGCCTGCCTATGGACCTCAAAACTGTCAGCACTAGTGGGGTCCGCTGTGCCCTGCATTGGGCTGCTCATTCTGTGAGGACTGGGGGGAGGGTTTGGGACACAGGTGCGGACCAAAGGGTGTCTTAAAGTTATCCCCGGAGGGATAACCACTAAATCGCTAACGCGAAGAAGGGGAGGGGGAGAAAACAAAAGGCACAAGGCTAGAAAGGGCCACACAGGCTACCTTTTAATATAGAAAAACTAAAGCACAAACTAAACCACCGCTGCCAAGCAGCTGAACGGAAACACACAAGTAAAACAGAAGACTAGAAAAACTTAACACAGAGAGCACTTTGAAACAACCTCTCACTACCTCTGAAGGTGAGATAATGAGCAGCACAGAGCACTGGGATCTCAGGGCATATATCATCTCCTCACACCTGGGTCCAATCAGCCAATCAGTGCCACACACCAGATTGCAGTGAGGGAATCAGTCACCATTCTCACGGAGAACCTTCCGTTTCCTCACAATTGGGTTGCACTCTCAATCCTGCCTCTCTCAATGCGAGACCATGATTCACAACAGGTCAGTGTTGCCCTAACTGTATTTCATCAGACATTGCAGCTCTATGTCTTCCTCCACACATCCACACTCTCACTGCCACTCTTCTACCTCCAACAACCTGTCTTCCTTGGTCCATTTCCAAAAAATATTTTTTTTTTGAGCTTTCCCTCTATACTGTATATATGTTCACTAACAAGTCTAAAACAAGACATCTTAGTGTTTAAGTTGAAATTGCAATCCGCAGTGCTTGAAAGGCATTCATTCTGTTTTGAATGTGTGGTTTACAGTTGTGGCAGCAGTGTGTTAGCATTTGAAAAAAGTGCTGGAAATCCACAGTGTTGTGCAGGCTGTGGTTAAGCCATGAGATAGGTGTGTAGAGTTTTGAAAATTGTGTTTAAGCAATGAAAAATTAGCTACAGTTTGGTCCGAATGAACCGCTGCTCTGCATACTGTTGTTAGAGTTTTGCACTTGTCGTTCCAGTTGTGCCCACTGTGGTTTAGCAATCGTAAAAAACTGCAAGAGGAACACACACACACAAACATGCATGTAGTAAGCAAACATCAGTGTAAATTTATGGTGGACACGTTTTCCTGTATTATTCAACACTTCACAACTCTGTGCATGCACACTAAAACACAGACACACACACACACACACACACACACACACACGCACACGCACACGCACACAAAGATTTACTAAGGGACCATTTTAGCAGCACTTGATTGTCGTTTGTGATCGATGTGCTGTTTCACTCGGAGCTGCGGTACCAAGATATAGAGGCTGCATACACATTTGATAGCCTTTTATAAGATTGTCTCAGTTGGCAGAAGTACAGTTCCTTCTGTAGGACGCTCCTACATACTGAGAACACGTCATGACCATATTCCATACCATTCTTTCTCCCTCCTGCGCATTTGCACACACCGTTTCTATCTTCTCTATCTTGTTATTACACACACACACACACACACACAAACCCATAAACAGATGGCTTACATGCCGTTTGTATATGTGCATTGGCTTTGAAGGGAAGCCGATAAAGTGCTGATGCGTCGGGAGAGTCTCTGTTGACAGGCCACTAATGCAGCGTGGCACCGGGCAGAATGTGCAGCAGGGTCACGGAGCAGCAAGGAAGGAGAGTAAACTGCAGACTAACACTTAGGCTGAATGGACTTGTTTGTCACAGTGGGTAGCAATTACGTTTGGACTGGCGTGGCTTTTGAGTAAACTCCCCGATCGGAGGGGGTGCCCAGCCCTGTGTGCTAGGCCGGGCGGCGGAGAGGAAGGCGGGGGAGACGGAGGCCTTGTTGATACATTCTGCGGCCTGGTCCTCGTGTTTGAACACACTCAGGCTGAGCTTCCACCTGTTGACTCTCAGCCCCCGCCGTGTCTGTGTTTGTGCAGGCAGCGCTGAAAGCACCGGCAGGCAGCTCCAACTTAACGGCTCATAGGAACATAGCCACAGGTTAGGTTAGTGAGATGTGCCGATAAGGGCATGGCGCCGCCGGGTCATGCACAGTGCCTCTGCAGCGCTGCTTGTACCTGCAGCAGCTTCACACACAGGATGCACTAGAGCAGCTGCAGAAAGAGGAACTACAGCAAAGCCTTTCCCATCACTGGGGAGGAATCCACACGGGTGACTTCATAGAAGAAAAAAATAGATAACTTAATTGAGAACAAAAAGAACTGCAAAACGATAGACAACAAAAAAAGATAACATTACCTAGGCTACTTAGAAAGATTGAAAACATAGGCCATAGCCATAGCATGCAGTTACTAAGCCAAAGGTAATAAGGTAGATATTGTCCTTCTCCTATCGCATTAACTAAATGTGTTAAGCTCATCACAGGTTGGCCTCAGTCTTTTACAGTTGCACCATGACTGAGCTGCAAATATAAAGCAGCCGACTGTGAACGGCGGGTACAGTAGGCTAAGCTGCGTGGGAGAGTAGAATTTGCACTGTGATCTCGGCATCCACGCATCGGTGGAACTTGTGGGCGCAGGGAGGACAGCTTTTGAAAATGGCAGTTCCTCTTTTGCTATATTTAGCCCCCCCATGCTTTGTCACTCTGGTGTTTCATTTGCATACCACTCGTGCATGGGTTTTGATGTGCGTTGTCGAGCTGTCCAAAGGCACATGAGGTTTCTTTTGACAGACACTTGGCATCTGTTTAACTTCTGTTACAGTAACTCCCTACTAGGCCTCAGTTTTTGCTCTGCTGCCATCCCTAATGTATTTGATTCATGTCAGAAGACAATTTCACCCTTTTGAGGCAGCAATCAGACCCTATGCTAAATTAATCTGAAAACATTAAAGTTGCATAGGTATACAGAGCTGTGTTTACAATACCTTTGCAATTTGCATATGATATCAGCTCTATAAATGGTATCTCTTTAGCCTGGCATTCCCAGACCTGCCACTAGGCGGTGGCAAATTAAATTTGCTGCGCCTGTTGGTCTGGAAACTCTCCGTTGAAGCTTTTTTAAAATGACCAGAAATCTGGGCTCACGTTTCAATTGGTTCTATCTAATATGGGCGCGCCAGAGCCCTTTGTATGGTACTCTGGGGCGGACGTAACCGGATGACGACAGTGACGTGCATGCGACTTCGAAGCCGTGATAGTAAACATCAAAGATGGCTGCGGATATGTTGTGTGAGTTTGAGACTGCTTTGGCCTCGACCCTTTACGATTTGGAAGACGGCACTCAAATATTTCATTAGCAAGTAAGTGGAAAGTTCTGTTTTGCCGACCGACTACGGCAAACGTTTAATTTAACAGTTTAACAGCTGTTCGCTAAACGAACGGGGCTTACGTCACCTTGTGCATCGCTCTGATTGGTTGTAGTGCTATCCAACTGCGTGCAGTGGCATTTGAAATGCACGAGTGGGAGCCGCCCCTTGAGTTGGAAATTACTATTGATCGTGGCCAGACCCTCTATCGTTCAAGATATCAGGGTCTGGATTTCCAGGCTAGTATCTCTTACCATTTCAGGGACTTTACTCTGGGCCAGGCTTCTTTCCATAATCACTACCCACAGCCTTCCTCATATTACACATGAAGTTTACTTTGCCACACATAAAGACTATAAATTCTTCAGCATCACGGTAAAGGAAAAGATAATGACAGCGTGTTGCAAGGCTGAAATCGAGAACTAAATGTGGAGAGTGGCTGCACACAGAGGGAGTAGTACTGTAGAGAGAGAAAAAAGAGGAGAGAATTCCCTCGATAAAAAAAGAGAGAGAAATGCCGAGTGAAACAGAGGGTGGTCAGTCTTTCAGTGTTTTACGGGATCAGATATCAGATCTGCTGAGGATACATATCGATTGGCATTAACAAAAGACTAGCATGCTCGACTCCATTAGCAGGCCATTTGGTTGTATGCACTGCTCTCCACTGGCTGTTTTATATCTGTCTGGGTATGTTTCCTTGAAAATGTATGAACATATCTAATAGCCTATTTGCATGTGTAATCCACGACTTAAGCCCTTTGTGCTTTATTGTTTTTTGCCAAGGCAACACTACACATTGTTTTATTAGTTGAACTGACAAAGAGTTCTTGTCCATCTTGAGTCTGACATGGGTTGCGTTCCGAATCGCATACTTTCTACTATATAGTATGTAGAAAAAATATTTAGGATGTCTTGTGGCCAGATTTAGGATGGTTAGAAGTACCCGGATGTCCTACTTCCTCCGGCCAATATTGTTCGTGTTGAAAACTACATCCTATTTGGGCGATTCTGATCCACAATCCAGTGCGCACGTGAAGTGACGTCACATCGACGAAGCCTCCATATGAAAACAAACGGAGATGCGACGGATATAAAAGCAAGAGGCAAAATCATGATGTTTGTTTTTTTACCATGTGAACCACACAACAGCTCAGGACATTGCTGATTTTAGCTATAACGGTTTATATTGAATGATCGCGCTGTCTATGTCTATGGAGTAAGCCGTATTGTTTTCCCCCCAAAGGGGACGTGGTCACGAGAGTTCCGTCCAGATGACGTATTGCTGACCTGATGTATGTTTCCGCTTTGTATGTGACTGGGGAACATAGGACCCTTTTCTTTAAAAAGGATCCTATGTTCCCCGCTATTCCCAAAAAGGGTCATATGTTCCCTGCTTTGTAGCCTATGTGACCAGGGAACATATAGGACCCTTTTTTTGAAAAAGGGTCCTATGTTCCCCAGTCTGTTAATTTTTCCACCCTCTTAACCTAACCCTAACCCTAACTGGCAAATAGGCCTATGTAGGCCTACAGGCCCTTATACCCTAACAATAACCCTATACTCTATGGTAAAAAAATGCTGAATTAAATCAGCGAAGGCCTAGGATTATGTCAGGCAATTATGGAAATTATGGTGGAAAAAATAAGCCCTTTCTGAATATTATTAGGACCCGTTAAGGAGTTGCGGATAACGTAGGACCCTTTTTCAGAAAAAGGGTCCTATGTTCCGGCGGTATGTATTGCGACCGTGGAACATAGGACCCTTTTTTGCAAAAAAAACAGGGAACATAGAACCAGGGAACATAGGGATGGTCCCCATGCTTACAATGATTATGGAAACATGCCTATGTTTCTCTGGAATACTGTTTACTATGCTCGCCATCTTTGTATCATGCAGAGCCGAGGCTGAATGTCAATTTGGACCACATCCCTAGGGCCACGCCGCTAGCTTTGCTAAAAGTTTTATACTGTATACATCATATTTGCACCTCTATCAAAACAGTTTGGGCAATTCTCCAGCTCAATTTATGACATCAGTCACTGCTCACTCTTCTGCTCAGTAACAGTGGTGCCATCTAATCAAGACAAACAACAAAGGGTGACAAATACTCCACCTCTCAAAATCTTTTGTCAAACTTTTATGTAGGCCTAGTTATATTTTCAAGTGGCGGGTGAGGATGAATTGATGATACAGCTACATTTACCAGAGTAATGACTTCTGTTGGCTTTGAGTTCAGTGGTCATGCATGCTGTTCCCTTTTGGGAAGACGGACGTGTTCTCTGCCCCCAGTTCTTCCAAATAGACACAAACAGGTAGATACCGAGCCACGTGGGTTTTTTATACACTAGGTGGGCTCCCTCTTTAAATGAATTTTGTTTCTGTCATAACACCACAGTCATATGGACAGAGGGGGGTCAGTTTACTGGAAGACCACACGTCTGAAATAATCTGCCCGCAGAACAGAGAGAAAGCTCTCTGAATGCTCCCAAATGTGCCTGTTTTACTGCCTGTGTCTGCAGTTTATGGGGTGAAAGTCCCAAAATATGGCATCCGTGTATGGTTGTCTGTAAATGCGCAAACCACTCATTGGGTCTCAATTATAGTCTGTGGGCTGCTCCAAAACAACATGAAGTTTTTTGTTTTTAAAAGCAGGATGTTTGTATTTTAGGTGTTGCTCGCCTCTGCCTTATATTGCATTGGTAGGTGTGTGTCTGTGTGTGTCAAATATGTGAAATTGCCTCATGACCATACCACAGGGGAGCCCTTGTTTTCCATTTACTGTAAACGAGAAGAGCTTTTGCATAATGTGAGCCAGACATGCTCATGGGGCCAGCGGGTAAGCATACGGTTACCCTTTTATTATAGCATGAAATCTTCTTTTTTAAACCCTCCCGATTGGTGCACTTCGTCTTTTGATCCCATTCTTCAAAAGTTATTATCTTCCCTGTTGGCTCTGGCAGGGCTGTTGCGCGTATAGCCTACTATCTCCTCGCTCTCTCTAGTTCCTTAACCAGCCTGTGTGTCTACTCGCAGTCCCCGGTCCCTGGCTAATCGTTACGTCTGTGTACAGCTACTTCCCCGTCAATCACGGCCACAGTGGCAGTCTTGTTCCCGGGGCCTCTGCCTTCCTCCGCCCGCCCCTCTCCACCTTCCCGTCAGCAGAACCTCTCTCAGTCACTGAGAAACAGAGCACAAAGGGATGACGGATGGGTGAAGGTCCCTCGCAGGGAAGTACAGTATAGGCCTACAGAAGGTGCGTGCTGCAAAGGGTGACAATGAGCACATTCAGGGCAGGACACAATACAGTGCCTCGGAGGCCAGCAGCCTGTGAGAGTAGCCCCAGCATCAGGCCAGCACAGTCCCCTGGCTACAGCAGTCAGTCAGCAAGAAGTCGCAGCTGTCGCACAGAGCCAGGGGTAATCACCAAGTCCCCGGATCAACACTCCTTTTGACTGGGACCAAATCACATACGAGAGGAAGCACTGAGCAGAGGAGAGAGAATAGGGGGGACAACATGTGGACAGCACCGGAGGAAAGGAGAGTGAAACCAAAATGACTCGATAAAGAGAGTGAATGAACAGGTGATTGGTAGAGGAGGTTTAACAGAAGAATAAAGGAATATGATTGAGCAATAAGAGTTTAACACTTTTTTTCCTTTTGACTCATTGCATCATCTGTGAGTCCCACCAGGCCCGGTTCTAGACAGTTAGATTTGGGTGGGCCTGTAGAAATTTTAGGTGGGCACACTGGGCAGAGAGACCGAAGATGCGAGCGCGCATTTTTTGCGCTTGTGAGATCTCTGCGTCTGATTTTTGACACATTTGCTGTGAATTGTGTAGAACACAATATGCAAATAAACTTTGAGTTTAGATGAACTGATTCAATTATTAAGCTATTAACTATCTACCAAAACATTGTATTCCTTTTATTGTATGATAATTTACATTTACATAATATGATGTTGATATAAAAAAAAATAAAAAATAAAATAAAATAAAAATTGGGGGGGCCCCCCTGGCAGTCTGGACCCTAAGCAACCGCTCATTTCGCTTATGCCTCAGGCCGGCTCTGCTGACCAGTGACCACTATAAGCGAGTGGGTAACTTGGAGGCAGGCTGTCCTGCCCACCCAATAATACAATTAGAAGCAATGCATGGTAATGGTATATTCTTTAGTATTAATTAATTGTCTGAATTGTATTTGACATTTTCTTGGACAGCGAATGAACAGGTCCGTCCGATAGTTTGTCTGGACTTCCACTTAAAAAAAAAAAAAAAATTTTTGATTGGGTGGGCACAGCCCACATTTGGGTGGGCACGGCCCACCCTGGCCCCTGGCTACCGCCGGCCCTGAGTCCCACCACGTGTTGCTGCATGGCCTGTGTGAGGAACCATGTTACCTCTCCGCCTGCCTTCTGATCAGCGACCCAGCCCTCCACTTGGTGTGTGTGTGTGTGTGTGTGTGTGTGTGTGTGTGTGTGTGTGTGTGTGTGTGTGTGTGTGTGTGTGTGTGTGTGTGTGTGTGTGTGTGTGTGTGTGTGTGTGTGTGTGTGTGTGTGTGTGTGTGTGTGTGTGTGTGTGTGTGTGTGTGTGTGTGTGTGTGTGTGTGTGTGTGTGTGTGTGTGTGTGTGTGTGTGTGTGTGTGTGTGTGTGTGTGTGTGTGTGTGAGAGCCGGCTCGTTCACTGTGTGAGTGTGTTTATTTTAGAGTGCGTGACTCACACTTCCTGTGCTCTACCAATGAGGCTGAGCTCTATGGACCAGCAGGACCTCCGTTCATTCTTAATTCTCTCTTTCTCTTTCTGTTTCTTTCCGTCTCTCTCGCTCTCTCCTAGCCTGGCACCGCCCGCCTTTCTACTTCCGCTCAATTTTCATTTCCCTTCAGTAGTCAGTGTCTGCGGTATATTCTTGGGTTTTTCTCAGCCAAATTTTTGGCGATCCAATCAGCGAACAGAGCGAGTGTCTCAGAAGCCGGTGCATGACATACGTCACGACCAAACGTGATGCGATTGGTTGGCAGATCCAGAGTGGCACTGTGCAGATCCAATAGTTTTAAACTTCAACAGACACCCTCCTTCAAGTGAGTTAACGTTTGTCAATTGAGCGATTCCAGACCTTCTGTACAAATGAAATGAACTACGATGGTCTGGTAGGACCAGGCTACCTCTCTCCCCTCCTGTTGCACTATCGGTAGGCCTAGCCTGAAATCCACATAATGTGGGGGCCCTGCTTGAGTGGATGCCACTCTGGAATTAATTTACAGATGCATGCAGCACACTGGCACTCTGGCTGGAACTGTGATTTACATGTTGGTATAGGGGTTTGTAACTTAGGAAGAAGGGTGCTCTGTTTTTTTCTTTTTCTTTATGCCCCCCCGACACACACACACACACACACACACACACACACACACACACACACACACACACACACACACACACACTGAGATAACTTTTCCTGATGAGGAGCTTATAATTGCAAAGAATCAACACCAGATTTCTGCGTCACAGGGGAAAACCCCATGTAAGACCAGTTTGTAATCCCATCGGCCGTGTGCCACTGCCAGCAGAATGTGCGCGGGGGGAAAAAACAGAGTGAGAAACAGCAGCTCCTGGCTGTATCCTGAATCTGGATCTAAGCGCATGCTTTTGGTTTCGCTGTCTCGGCCTGTCATGCACTTCGGTCGCATTAGGAATGAGAAATGTGAGAATCGGTGCTATTACTGGGGCTTCAGCGAGCGTGGTGTGATGTTGCTCATGCTACTGGAATATGATTCGCTTTTAGTTTCTTCCTGCTATACCGCATCTTCCTCCTCCCCTCACATTTGTACAGTGGAAACATTCATTAAGTGTCTTCCTATCTCCCCCTCTCTTTCTCTCTCGCCATCACTCTTTTTTCCCTCAACCCCAGCCTCTCTCTCTCTCTCTGTTTCTCTCCTTCTCCCTCTCAGCAACACACCCACTCAAACAGTCATATCCGCTCTCACTCTCTGGCTCTCCCTTGCTTGTCTCACAGTGCCTGTGAAGCGTCTCTGAGGGGGAAGACCAGACTGCTCTGTCAGGTAATCTAAACTCTCTCTCTCTCTCTCTCTCTCTCTCTCTGTACCCTCCTCCACTCTCTGTCATGCTCTTGCTCTCTTCTTTCGATCTCTTCCTGTCTCCTCAGTCTTTCCTCTTTCCCCTTTTGCTCCTTGTTATCACTTTTCTTGTCAGCTATGGAAAATGACCTTTTCAGTAATTACAGCTGTTGCAATTGTGTACAGTTTGAGTAGTGAGTTTGTGTAGTTTATTATGGTAGTATGTTCTTCATTTCAAACTTAATGTTTCCATGTTTTGCATGTAAGAGTCATTTTCGCTGAACCCTAAGGACAACATGGTTGAGAAACACAGATTTAAATTCACAGGTTTCATTGACATTGGAAAGTCTCCTTTGTTGTACAAGATTCCTTCTGAGATTTCCCTCCTGGAAGAGGGACCCCTCCTTGGTTGATCTTGACTTTCAACCCTTTCTTCCTGAATCTTTTTTTGGAATGTATTCCTTATACAAATCACTTTGGAGTAGAGCTCCTCTCGGAGTAAGTGGCGACAAAAAGATAATTTCCATCAGTGAAGGTCCTGGTCGCAAGATATAAAGACCGGAAAACCAGGCAAAACCTGCGGTTGAGTCCAAGTTGTGGTCAGTTTGTTTTTACAGTTGATTTTGTCACCAAAGAGGACTAGCTTTTCCGCTGCCATGGGTATTATTTAAACTCTCTCCTCCCAGCCGAGGTGTGCATTACCAGGGCTCTGCAGTGCCTCTTGTCTTTGATTTAAAGGCCGGTATTGACCTGCAGTCCGCTGGCTTGTGTTTAATCACAGTGAACGCTGAGACGGTTGTGAAGTGCCAGTCTTATGAAAGCCCTGTGAAATCCTTCACCGCTCCCGCTCACCTCAAGAGGTATAGAGCGATGCATCCGAGCCGAGAGAGAGTGAGTGAGTGCTCTGGTATGTGCTGTTTTGTCAGACGGCGTCCTCCTTAGCACGCAGCTTCCACTGACAGCCTGCGTGAGCGCGAGGCCTCTGAGGTTTATTAGGCTCTATCTGGCGTCAGGGTCTGACTCCTGGCTTTCTTTTTCCAGTGAGAAACCAAACTGTTTCTTCCTATGGTTCTGTGCAGGCCCTCCGCTACCTATACGCAGGGTAGGCAGAGCGCGTGGGGCACCATGTACCTGGGCGGGCCCCCCCAAAAAGAAATTTGTGATAATCATTACATTATAAAAAGTATATAAATTAGTTATGAACACTGTTGTTTTTTCTTAATTCTGTAACCTATCACTCAATTCGGGCAAATTAGATGTGTCCCCTTACTATAGGCTTTGCCCACCCAAATGTGTGCCCTGCCCACCCAATCAAAAGTAAAGAAAATAAATTTTTAATTTTTTCAGCCAATTAAAATATGTGTATTTACTATACCAGGACCATTCCCAGCTTCTGATTGGGTGGGCACGGGGACAGCCCGCCTCCAAATTAACCCCACCACCTGTTTTTCTGTGGTCACTTGTCTATCACGTCCACAGAGCGCAGTCCCTCCTTTGTAAAGGCAGTTAGAACGCTACCCGTCAACTTTTTTCACACGTTAACATGTTCTTTCTGTTAGTAAATGCTGTTCGCAAAAGCTCATTCACTTCCTATCATGGATATTTTTCTATTTTTTGGGGGGGAGGGGCCTCTCTGACCATTTATGCTTAGGGCCCCCAAAAGCCTGTGTGTGTGTGTGTGTGTGTGTGTGTGTGTGTGTGTGTGTGTGTGTGTGTGTGTGTGTGTGTGTGTGTGTGTGTGTGTGTGTGTGTGTGTGTGTGTGTGTGTGTGTGTGTGTGTGTGTGTGTGTGTGTGTGTGTGTGTGTGTGTGTGTGTGTGTGTGTGTGTGTGTGTGTGTGTGTGTGTGTGTGTGTCGGGCATGACTTTGGCTGCCAGCTCTGTTTTTGGTGGTTTCAAGGGAAGGACTATGATATAAGTTTCCATATACTTTATACTTAGGGAATGCTGCAGAGCCTCTTGTGCAGTATCAGATGTTATATTGCTTCATCAAGATTGGGACGGCTGCGATGGGAGCTGTCGCAGACGGTGCTGCTGTGCGAGTTGGTCTAGTAGTGTTAGCACACAGTGATAGCGGGCCGCCGTCACTCAAAGTAGGGTTAGGTGTCAAGGGTCATGCCAGCCTGTCAGTGCAAGCAGAGGCCGAGCATTCACCCCTCCCTCTCACTCACTTCCTGCTGCCAGTGTGCGAATGTAGTCAGAAAGGATGCTTGGAGATAAATTTAGACCTCCAGCTCCCTCTCCATCTGCCGTTGTTCAGAGTAGGCTGGTTTCCATGGGAACCGGCACCAGGCTACCGCCAGTAACAGGGTATAGGGAGAGAGGTGTGTGTGTGTGTGTGTGTGTGTGTGTGTGTGTGTGTGTGTGTGTGTGTGTGTGTGTGTGTGTGTGTGTGTGTGTGTGTGTGTGTGTGTGTGTGTGTGTGTGTGTGTGTGTGTGTGTGTGTGTGTGTGTGTGTGTGTGTGTGTGTGTGTGTGTGTGTGTGTGTGTGTGTTTTTTGGAGGGTATATGACAACAGATTTTTATTTTTAAAGCATTTAAAGGGGTTTATCTGTAAGGTAATTTAATCTTTAGCCCATATTTTTATCCGTCATTACCAGTTGCACAAATACGTCCCGGGTATTGATGAGGAAATGAACACAAACTCTGCTGGCTGTATGGGCCTACTCTCCTTTGCATGATAATTAAATTTTGGCTGCAAAGCTCTAGCGCTAGTAGGAATTGAGATACGTTTTTGTCCAATGTGGTTAAGATTTTTAGAATAGAACTGCTGAACTTAATAGACACTGTAGAAATGATGAATGGAGGGCGTGTGTGTGACGGTGTGTTGGCAGCTTGTGTGACAGCATGTGTGTGTGTGTGTTTGTGTGAAGGATCTTAAGTGAGCTCTTCTGTGTGTCAGGGCTCCCTTGGGTACCTGCATCAGTGTCTCTGCTGACAAAGCCCCTTTGCATGTACACATTCACACACACGTTCCCCAGTCATTCTCTCTCTCTCTCTCTCTCTCTCTCTCTCTCTCTCTCTCTCTCTCTCTCTCTCTCTCTCTCTCTCTCTCTCTCTCTCTCTCTCTCTCTCTCTCTCTCTCTCTCTCTCTCTCTCTCTCTGGCTCTCTCTGGCTCTCTCTCTCTCTCTCTCTCTCTGGCTCTCTCTGGACTAGTCATTAATCACATTTTACACAGAGACACCAGAAAGTAGTTCACACAACAAATCGGGGGTACTGCTCATCAGGTTTGTGAAACGGCTACTAATATTAGCTTTGTGGTTTTGATCCGACACCTTCAATCAGGAAGGAACATAACCTTGTATAACAGCTGCAGCAGTGGCTTCCTGCTTGCCCCTCAGACTAAAAATAGAGCACAATGAAGAACACCCTTGTCCCACCCTCATCAATAAGGTTCAACTAATTTAGATAATCTGCATGTTTTAACAGAGGTCAAACTAATCATCATAATATTTTAGCCCTTAGTGTCCTTAGTGCACTTAAGTGTGGGACTTAATAGCACCATTGATAACAAGTCTTCTCTGTGGAATGAGGATGAGGAGAAAGGAACCCCCCTTATCAAACAGATGGAGGAGGCTGACTGGAAGCAGGGTAGGTCACCTCAGGGCACTGCAGCTGATTTGCTGGTCAGACGTGTCAGAGTGGATTAAGTGCTGATGTGTGTTTGTGGGTATTGCTCTGGAGGGAGTAGTACTGTACACCTGTGTGTGTGTGTGTGTGTGTGTGCGTGTGTGTGTGTGTGTGTGTTTATCTTTAATGTAGACTAGGCTCTTGCATTCCTCTCCCTCATCTTCCTGGCAAGGCCCTGACTGTGTGTTTCCCTACTAAGAGCTGGCAGTCTAGACTGCCATGAATAATGTAAGCAATGCTCTTTCCAACCTTAGAACCACCTAATCGCCCTGTTTAAGGGCTGCATCAACAGCTATGCCAGAGATCATTAACCTTACACTATGATACCCAATTACATGAACAAAGACATTTATTACATGGAGTTGAGGAAGCCAATTTGTCTTGCCCTTCTTGCTTTCCCACTGCCATCTGCATTGTCTATGCACAGTGTCATCCTGCATCCCACTCTCTTTTCATCCATCTATACACACTTGGTTGCCCCCATCACATACAGCTTTTATTTATTTGATTTGATTGTCCTCTAATGTTTCTCTTTAAAAATATTTCAGTCAGGTTCTGATGTGCTTTACTTGTTTGTAAGCACCATTACTTCCTGATCTACCTTATCTACATGATGTACCCCCAGAGAGTTAGATGTGTCTGCATCTCAACGGCTCAAGGCAGAAATAGCTATAGATACCACCACCTGCTAGATTCTTCCTGTACAGCTTTAAAAAGATGGAAGACAGGAATGAAAATGGACAGGTAACATAAAAGCTGTTGATTCGGTTTGTTATGCTTCCTAAATGCAGTGTGTGCTGCTGGAAGCAAAGCGTTGGTCTGCTTAGAGAAAGGTGCACTAAACAGATGATCGGCCCTCAGAAGATGTCGGGGAACGTGGAGACGGAGCAGAGAATCTGTCCAATTGTTTCCAAGAGGAATATTGTTTCCCTTTTCCCTTTTTCCCCCACTGTAAAGTGGCTTTAATGAAGGGTGAATTCAGTGGGTTTTTAAAAAAAATGTTAGACACAGGCGAGAGCAAAAGTGTGGCTCATTAAAAAAACTGTCAGTGCTGCCTTGCCTCCACTGGCACCTTAAACTAAAGTTTTTATTTTTTTGCTGGGCCAGTATATTCAGCCACTGGATCACTGACTGTCTTTTTACACCATCACAGAGATCTACAGCTGTAAGGTGAACACACACACATCGTCCTCCTCCTCTGATCTCCAGAGTATGCCGGTGTCAGGGGTTGCGAGTAGTGTCAATATCTCAGACGATGATTGATACTCTGGATGAGCCTGCACTGGGACTGTCAGCGGTTGGGCACGGCTGCTCAGTGCAAATGTTATGATTGGCCCCATCCATTCCTAGAATGTGTTTTGATTGGCTTCGATACAAGAATCCTGTGTCTCAAGTCGAGACGGAGTGCAGGATTTAAGTACTAGGAAATATTACAGAACATACAAGCTTTTGTCATACCCTCAACTCGCTGTGATCAGCCATACTTGGTTCTTCAAAAGCAGAGCTCTCTAGTAGTGTGTGAGGGGAAAATAGTAGTAATAGTTTCTTGATTTAAGGTTTTTACAGAATCCCGTTTAAAGCAGCAGCTCTTGGCCCCCTCGTGAATACTGCACCCTGGCGGCTGTATTTGTCTGTGAGGTGCATACACTGAGACCTACTTGCTGTCAAATGCCTTCATCAACTAGAAAACTCCTTGCCCTGACACTGTGGTTGGTGCCTGTTCTGTGGATGTTGACTGGCTGGCCCTGAGCTGCTTGGACTCCTGCAGAGAACGGGTTTAGATCTGAATCAGATATGGCTGTTCTATAGATATTAACATAAACACATGTTTGTAAAGTACTTTGACATGCATATACTAGAAACCTGTGTGCTCATATCATCACGCCTTTTGAAAATGTTACAATAAGAGAACATATCTTGATGTAACTTCACTTAATAGATTTACATTGGTTGTGCATCTGAATCACTGGCTGCATATTACGGGTTAGAAGCCAGGGACAAATGGGAACAATAACATGTTGCTAATGCAATTCACAGTGCTCATTACAACTCCGACCCAACTCAACACCGCACTGGGAATCTTAACCATATTCATCATACTAACATATGTGGGGGACATTTCTAATAGGGGGTTAGATCATAAGACACAAATTATGTTGGCCTTCTGCTCTACCAACATAACCGTTTTAGACTGCATGTCAGGGTTTTTGAGTCCCTAAGTCTATGTCATATCCAATAGGTCCTCTGTGTTTTGCTGTCTGTTTTTTTTAGCTGAACAGATTCTTTCTTTATTACCTCTTTGTTTGGTTGTTTTTATTGTTAACTCTGTATTTTGTATTTTATTGCTAAATAAAGATGAGAAACCTTGATATGCTGTACCTCTTTGTGCCACAACCTATTTCAATCTAATATCTAATAATTTAATATGTTTCCACTTTTGTAACTCATTCCTTTGTGTTTCTCTAGACCCATTGAGATGCTGAACGGCTAACTCACAACCAACAAAGGAGATTCAGAGAAGACCTAGGGAGGGCTGTTAAAATGGCTGAGACTGGAAGGAAGCAGAGCTGCTCTGTACAGAGAGATGATCCATGTTTACCTGCATCCATGCAGCTCCAGGGAACCTTTTAATGATGCCTCATTTGATCCTCTTGAATAACTTTTGGCCCACTCTGAAAAAGGCCATCCGTTGTGATTTACAACTAAGTCTGTCGATGTTCATCTGCCTTTGACCTCTCTGCTGCCATGCTGTTAGCCCCATGAGGCTCAGAGAGCCCTTCCTTGTGTGTCTTTGAGGCTTCCTCCCCACTCTATGGAGGCTGAGCCCAGCCGTCCGGCTGATGGGGAGCGCTCAGGTAGGCAAGAGCAGCAGCAGCAGCATGTGACAGCTGAACCCTCACTAGGATCTTGTCCACCTCAGCAGCCCCAGCAGCCTCCTACTCCTCGTCCTGCGCACAGAGCCTTGGGCCGCCTGCAAAGCCGCCAACCCAAACGCACTGACCACCCGCTTCGGTTACAGCAGCAGCAAGCAGTAGCATGGCAGCATTCAGAGGGCCCAGGTCCCTCAGGAGGCAGCTTCTTCTCTCCAGCTTCCTCATCATCCTCATCCCTCCGCTCTACTTCCTCCACCCGGGGTGAGCATGGACATACGGTCCCATCTCAGTCCAGCCAAGAGGGCCCAGAAGGGGTCAGCTCACCCAGAAAAGGGGAGAAGAAACCCCCTAAACCAGGGAAATATGTGTGCACTTATTGTGGCCGTCCATGTGCCAAGCCAAGCGTTCTTCAGAAACACATACGCTCCCATACAGGAGAAAGGCCCTACCCTTGTGCTCCTTGTGGCTTTTCTTTCAAAACCAAGAGCAACCTGTACAAGCATCGTAAGTCCCATGCCCATCGAATTAAAGCGGGCCTGGCGTCCAGTCGTGATGAGCCCAGTTTGAGTGGAGAGGGCAGTGGTGTTGGAGAAGACCCAGAGGAACACACAGAGGGCGAAAGCACAGAGTCTGAAGAAGAGACGGGCCAACACAGAAAGTCTTCCGGCAAGGAAATTACGGGCCAGCAGAAAAAAGGTCGTAAGGAGCAGCTGGGAGGTTCAGAGGAAAGCCAGAGGCCTGAAGACTCCCAGGCTGTCAAGCAAAGGCTGGCACTGAGGCTTAGTGAGAGGAAACGGGGCCCAATGGCATCTCCAGGTGACCCTCCTTCCTCCCTCTCCACCTCATCGTCCTCTTTAGGCCCTGGCAGTAAGGGCAGCACAGAGTCTGGCTACTTCTCCGGATCAGGCAGCACCGAGTTGTCCCAACCTAGCCCCCCGAGTACCAGTGCCAAAACCTATGCTGAAATTATTCTTGGCAAATACGGAAGGCTCGGTGGGCAGCAGCGCAGTCCTCATCAACATCAGCCAGACAAGGAGGACAAGAGCATTCCTTTCGCCGTACCCAAAACCCAAGTCATAGAACACATCACCAAGCTCATCACTATCAATGAAGCGGTGGTCGACACCAGTGAGATAGACAGTGTAAAGCCCAGACGCTCCTCTCTGTCCAGGAAGAGCAGCATGGAGTCGCCCAAATTCACCACCCCTAAAGATCCCTACACCTTCGATTCCAAAGGAGAAGCCCCTGGCCCCAGTGGTTTGAGGCACCTCCATAGTCCTGATGCAGATGCATCAACAGTGCCTCTGCTTAGAAGCCACTCAATGCCATCATCTACCAGCCAAGGAGAGCCATCTACCTCTGGCACCATGTCTCCCAGAGGATACCGTCTCTGCCAGTCATTCGACGAGCAGCAAGCGGTGGTAGCAGAGATGAGGGTTGGCCATGTCCAGCGTATGCTGAGGCGCCAGCCTGCTATAGAAGTCCCACTGGGAGCTGAGATAATGCTGGAGGAGGCCGGTCCTTCCTCCGCCAGGCGGCCACAGGAACAACAACAGCACAAGACTCCGAGCCTGATTGAATGTGCAGCATGTAGGGCCCTCTTCCAAAACAGCGAAGGCTACGACGCCCACAGAGGAATATGCACAGGACAGCAAACAACACTAGAACAAGAGAGCAGGGAGGGGAGCAAAGCGTGCCGGGAGAACCGCCCCCCCATGATGATGCACTATAAGTTCCGAGCGCTGGCCATGGCTGTGAGGAAGAGGAGGAAAGAGGAAAGTCTGGAGGAAGATCCTCCCAGCCCTGGATCTGTAGCCATTTCAGGCAGCTCTACCGACCCCCTTCCTGTGCCAAGCAGACCAGAGCACAGCCAGGCCCTCTCAGGTTTGTTTATGTGTCCCTGCTGTAGCAGATATAATGATGGCAACACTATATCATGTTCATATCCTTTTAACTTCTTCTGAGTAACTTGAATAGTTAGAGAAAACATATAAATAGCAAGTCAATATCTGCATTTACATCAATGATATATAGGAAAGCGAATGGAAAGGAAAAAAACAATTCAATATCATTTTACAAAAGCAATATGCCAGTATTAGATGATAGTAATTGTTCTTTTGTTTTGTTTTTGTTTCTAGGTGTGTCCGTACAGACTGAGCCAAAGCAGCAGCAGCAGCAGCAGCAGCAGCAGGACAGGAAGGGTGTGTCTGTGATCCAACACACAAGCTCTTTTGAGAAGCAAGAGAGTATCTCCATGGAAAGTCAAGAAGAAGACATCAGCGAGAGTCCGCAAACAGAGCGGCCCGAGCCAAAACCATCACCATCTACATCTCGCCTCATACGCCAGCCAAACATCCAAGTGCCGGAGATCCTTGTTACTGTGGAGCCTGATGCTGACATGCTGTCTGTGTCGCCACCATATATCGCATCGTCATCCAAGGTACATGATTATTTAGTATCATTTGGCTATCTATTTTTTTTGCGTTTTATATCATTTGACTTGATATTTGCAGGTTCTTTGTTAAATATATTTGAAACATGCATTGATTGTCAACACCGTTTGATTTCAACATCTAGAAAAATTATGAAACACTCAACATCCCTCCATCTTACACAAATGTTGAATTAGTGAAAATATATTTGTCTTTCCTAGGAGGCAGAGAGAGTGGAGGAGTTCCAGTGGCCTCAGCGTAGCCAGACGTTGGCCCAGCTCCCCCCAGAGAAGCTGCCACCAAAGAAGAAGAGACTGCGCCTGGCGGAAGCGGCCCAGTCCTCTGGGGAGTCTAGTTTTGAGTCTGTGTCTCTGCCTCGCAGCCCCAGTCAAGAGAGCAACATCTCCCACACTTCCAGCCTTTCTGCTTCATTCGAGGACACGGTCAGATCAGAGCCTGCCGTCTGGACCTCCACTAGCCAAGGCACCCAGAGGTTGATGGTGCCACCCGCTTCCCACCAACACCACCAAATCCACAAAGAGATGAGGCGCTCCACCTCAGAGCAGGCCCCAGCCAGCCCCCAACAAACGGAGCAGATGTCGGAGACCAGAAGTAAGTCCTTTGACTATGGGTCCCTATCCCCTCAGCAGTCAACATCCTCCTGGAAGGAAAGGAGAAAGTGTCTCCTCGTGAAGCATGCCACCTTAGGGGAACCGGAAGAGGGGGCCGGCACCAGTCAGTTGTCGAGAGCAGAGAGTCCAAAGCCTGGGCCTTCCCGCTCAATCCGTCCACCTCTCTACTCAACCGAGGCGATCTCCAGGTTCAGCTTGGAAGCCACAGGGAAAGCCTTGCAGCTTTTAGGGCCACAAATCTACCCGCCTTCTCAAGATGTGCTCCATTTGCCGCCCAGAGGTCAGCAAGTGGTTTCCCCAGGATCACTAACCCAGTTACTTCCCCTGACCACAGCCTTCGCTGAAGCGCTGCCCACCCAACTCATCCAGAGGGCCTTTTTACATTCACATAGAGGACCTATACCTCTACAGATGCATCCATCGCAGATCCACATGGCAGAACAGTTGGGTGTACCATTCCATCAGCTTCCGGCTGTAGTTCCTCTTCAGTTCTCTACTAGGACTAGGGCCAGTCCGGTTCTATACATGCCTTTTTCTTCCTCCACCACTACAGAGAGCAGACCCTCCACCTCTTCCATGTCCTTTGCCCTTACCCACCAATCCTTAGTAACGATCTCCCCGAGGCCAATCATCATCGCCACATGCCTGGCACAGCTTACACCAGTAGTGTCCCTTGTGGTGCCAGTGCGCCTCCAGACCCACATGACTAACTACGCCACTGCCATGTATACCACCCTGGCCCAGATCCTGGCAACCACCCGCTCACAGGAACCCATTTCTTGCACAGCTATGGTCATCATGGGCCAGGTGGAGAGGGACAAGCTGCGAAGGTCCTACTTGAAGGTCCCCTACCCACACATCAAGAGCCTTCTGCCCCTGCCTCTGTCCACAGAGCTGGCCTCAGGATCTGGGGAGGGATACAGTCCACTAGGGGCTGGAGGAAGCAAACGCATGCTTTCTCCCGCCGCCAGCCTGGAGCTCAGCACGGAGGCCCAACGTCACCAGAAAAGGGTCAAAGAGGAAGGGGGGGAAGAGGAAGAGGAGGATGAACATGAAGCAACACAGGATGTTGAAAGGGAAGCCACTGGGAGAAAACTGGAAGATGAAGAGAAGACACAGCCAGAGAGGGCAGACGTAACAACTGTGAAAGGGGAAGGGGAGCAGCAACAAGTAACAAGGAAGCATGATATGGAGGGAAACGAGGAGGAGGAGGAGGAGAAGGACTCAACTGCGACGCCAAGTAAAAAAGAGGAGGAGGTGACTGTTTCGGATGAGGGGGTGGCAAGACCAAGCACTCCTTCATACCCCAGCCTCAACACCTCCACCTCAGTCAACTGGTGCTACCTGAACTATGTCAAACCCAACCCGTCCGCCCTGAGGGACCCCTGCACCTCGGTTTACTCTACCTGGAGCGTCAGCACACACAACCCCAACCTGCCGGGCCTCAGCACCAAGATGGCGTTGTCTCTGCTGTGCTCAAAACAGAAGCACAGCTCAGAGATGTACACCACCGCCGAGGCCCCGACCCCGGCCAAAGGCAAATTGGCCCCTGCCAGTAGCAGAAGCCCACGTGTGTCAGAGGTAAACAGAACTGCAAGTATTTATTATCTTTTCTTAGTTAAATCTGTATGTTTTATTAAGGACCCCATTAAATTGTTAAAAGGAGTATTCCACAAATTAAAACATCAAGGTATGTTTACATGTCTTGGAATGAAGCCTGCTGTGGCTCCAAAGTGGAATGTGCGAAACCTGATAAATCACTTGCACTTGCAATTAAGGCTGCTTGAGGCTACCGACTCGAGGTTAGATTTGCTACTAGCCCTAAAGCTTCAGCTGAACTGCTGGTGGTCAAACTGTACTTGGATACTGTGGATTCCGTTGAAAGAGTGTGCTACACACTAAATTGTCGGAGTACTAATTTAATGTATAAACGGTTTACATTTTATTTTAAGTTGTTTTGAATTTTTCTATGTGTGTCTTGAGTGTAGGTACATGCCATCCCAGCCAGCACCCTCACCAAAGTAAAGGATCTACAGCTGCATGAAAAGGAGGAGAATAAAGACATGAGGGAAGAGGAAGGACCGTCCACCTCCAAACAGAGTGATGCCCCTCGCGTTCGCATCTTTGAAGGCGGGTAAGAACTGGACACATGGACTTTATTAGTACCTACAGCCAAGCTTTATCTTCTTAAACCTGGCATGAGTATCTGCGTTTTAGAAGAGTATATTTGAAGAGATAGAGTTGTGTGTGTGTGTGTGTGTGTGTGTGTGTGTGTGTGTGTGTGTGTGTGTGTGTGTGTGTGTGTGTGTGTGTGTGTGTGTGTGTGTGTGTGTGTGTGTGTGTGTGTGTGTGTGTGTGTGTGTGTGTGTGTGTGTGTGTGTGTGTGTGTGTGTGTGTGTGTGTGTGTGTGTGTGTGTGTGTGTGTGTGTGTTT
The DNA here is from genome assembly GCF_949987685.1 of Ammodytes marinus. NCBI lineage: Eukaryota > Metazoa > Chordata > Actinopteri > Uranoscopiformes > Ammodytidae > Ammodytes > Ammodytes marinus. Next base: position 15,405,459 of record NC_137217.1, on the reverse strand, counting down.
TTATGGTTGCATAAGTTACTGAAAAGATTAACCGAAACATTATAAAGCAATCTGCAAGCTATCAGTGTCATAGTCATGCTTGTGTGTAACTAGTGCATGTATTTATCTTCAAAGCTGTAAGCTTTCGTTCACCTTACTATATTCACACATTTGTGCTTTCCACAAATGAAATGTGTTTTTATTGTTCTTTCCCAGGTTTACAGCGTCTGATTTTGCGGGGCTGTTCACATTGAAGCAAGGGTAGAAATAGATTTTTTTAAAGGGAAAATGGTAAAAGGTTATATTATAAAAATATTAGGATTCCACACTGGTTTTCACAATGGGAATGCGAAATAAATTGAGAGATATTTAGGGGATGGTTTTTGCTTCGGCTGTATGTGTCTGAATTGGCATGAGTGTCAACACTTTCTCATTAAGGCCAGTGTTTTGTCTAAATGTGCACACAGATTGAGGAGTAGTGAAGGAGTAGTCTGCTTAACGGTAGATAAGGCGCTAATTAGCAGTCTTTATCATTGGCAGCCACCACACATTACAAACATTCAGTTAGCGCTTTTCCATCCAAAAACAGCCCACAGCTCTCCCCCGTCTCCTGTCTGCATCGTACTTCTGTTGATGCTGCCTGTGCCTCTCTGGCAGCTCTTCCAGTTTTATTTACCTGTGCATTTCTTTCCCCCTTCATTCGCTCCGAACCTCCTCTGTGTCCTTTCTCTCTTTGTGCTTGCTGCCCTTGATGTCCTGCTGTTTTTTTCCAATGCATGCAGATAAGCACAGCTCCCCATTCTCCAACACATCAGAATGTTTTGTTCCCTGACTCTGTTAGTACTCATCATCCCTATCTCCATTTTGCTCTCCTTTTTTATGAATATGCAGCATGCAGCTTTGTTTGTGTTACAATGACTTAGCAAATGTATTCTACTTTCAGAGATTCTTGTAAGAAAGAGGGCAAAAAGTGTATTAGATTGGCACAGCTAAAGAAATAAATGTTGGATAAAGGCAATAACACGTGTCTTAGCAATTACTCAAACGTAGCTGTTCATTCTTTGTGGCAGCAAAGGATGGAGCTACATCAGCTTCAATCCCTCTCAGTGAGCACAAGCTGAACTGTCTCCTTCCAGATTCTGTTCAAACATGCTGATTGATTTCCATGTTGTAAGTGGTTAAGTTTGTCATAACACACTTGTGAAACTGGACATTTTTGTGAGCGGAAAAAGCAGTAGTTCTGTCAAATCAAATCCCGTTTTGGCCAAATACAGGAATTGAAGTGTGTTTCAGTACCTGCAGTAGTGCCCTTTACTGTTTCCAGTTGTTTCTGCTTTACACTTTAACGGCCTTATCAATCAGTCACACCCTGTTTGAAAGCAGTATTCTCGCCACCAATCTGCCAATGGCGGTCGTAAAGCTACGGAACAAGCAGGAGCGGATTGTCAGTTGAGTTAAGCGAGATGCGTGCCGCTGATTTAATGCTCCATGCGTGAATAGCAACTTCAGGCTTGTTTTCCCTGAGACGTGGGTGGATATTTTTAGCAGTGGCAAGACATTCATGCCAGCAAACAGTAGCCAGCTCCTGAATGAATGCACCATAATGCCACTGTTGAGACTATTCTACAGTTGTGTAACAATTTGTTATGATTTGCTGCTGCTGGTTCTGTTGTACAACAGGGAGCATTCCCAGCCTGGGTTCTTGTAGATGTGGTGCAGATCCTGTAATTTAACACTGTCAGCACACATTGGATATTTACTATTAAGAATGGATTGTACATCTATGCATGTGTCGACGCCAGAGGAGATAGTTTTCCATAGAGGACAATTCATTCAGATTTAAAATGTCTGTGGTGCACTGTGTCCACAAATAGCCTTTTGGTAAACACCAAAATTGTGTATAAACAAGGTTTTTATAGACTGTACCTAAATATGTTGCTTGATTTTTATATATAGTGTCTATTTTAGGTTGTGGGCCAAAGCCAGGCTTCCCTTCCCTCTCTTTAGCTGCTGTTGTTGGCAGGGCCACCCGGTCGCAGCAGAATAGCTGGTATTCTCTGTGCGTCCAGGGTGTAGTGCGGGGAACAGCCTAGGGACTCAGTGCTGCTGGGGTTTTGGTGGGGCTTCCCCGACCCGACTCCATAAAGAAAGCCTTGTTTCCTAGCTGTGTGTGTGTGTGTGTGTGTGTGTGTGTGTGTGTGTGTGTGTGTGTGTGTGTGTGTGTGTGTGTGTGTGTGTGTGCGCATGCACGCGTTCGCGTGTGTGTGTATTTGATGCTGCACATTTTCATCATTATTATTAAAGCTGCACTCTTTAGTATATATCCCATAAACATGTAATTGTAATAATGGTGAAAAACATTACAAGAACAATAGGTCACCTGACTGAGTTATGTTCAAGGGATTGCTTTGTAGTGACTTAGATCATCATCCAACTCTGCAGTTCCCCTCAGCTCTACTGAGCGTACATTATTTTGGTCATCAACCTTGTTTAGCAGTAGTTTTCAGGGGAAATGCTCTGTAAAACCACTGTACGCTACAGGCAGGCAAATTTAGCAACTAGCTGTAGAACATGTATTGCTAGAAATCAAAATAAGAGGGAATTTTGAACTCAACCACATAACTGCTCGATGTTTGAATAGGAAATTGATTGCTAACATCACCATCGCAATTGTACAGGCTGAAAACATGTTCATTCTGTGATTTTAGCTTGTTCTAATGTCTTCAATTGGTAGAAAAATTCAATTAATGCAGCTGTTATAATACAATTCAGTTCATATCAGTCAATTGTATCACACAGTGCAGTCAGTGGTCTATGATATCTTGATTATATTGTAATTTCTATCTGCCTTTTTTTCTCTCCCCTCCCCCTCTCTCTTTCTCTTAAAGATATAAATCCACTGAAGAGTATGTTTATGTGAGAGGTCGTGGCAGGGGCAAGTACATATGTGGAGAGTGTGGCATCCGCTGTAAGAAGCCAAGCATGCTGAAGAAGCACATCCGAACGCACACTGATGTCCGTCCGTACATTTGCAAATACTGCAACTTTGCCTTCAAAACCAAAGGTATGGGAAGAAAGGACAAGCTACTTAAAACAAGATTTACTATTATTTCCATTACATAAGAGCCATCTTTTACTTCTGTTTCGTCAAAATAGGCTCGCTTTCTTTGCCCTGTGTGAGTTGTGGTACATTTTAATATGCTTTTCTTGGTCCTGCTCAGGGAACCTTACTAAACACATGAAGTCAAAGGCTCATGGGAAAAAATGCCAGGCAATGGGAGTATCCGAGTCATCACTGGACGAGCCGGAGAGTGAGGAAACAGGTACTTACTAGGGGATGGAGAGGCATCTCACATATTTCCCATTGTAGAGAAACAATGCTACACAGCTGGATGAACTTCTGCTTGTGAGGAATTGAAATTGCTCAGCACTGACAGCTTATGCAACACCATGTTCTATTCACCTCCCTTTTGGCCTTGCATAAGAAATCCGAAAAGATGACAGAGAGCATTTTACAGTCTCCTGATGTAGTTGCGGAAGGCTGTGCACCTTGTTCTCAAGGATGTGTTGCTGGTGTATGACCATTCCAATACTAGTGTTTGCCCCCCCCCTCCCCTTGCCATCTCATTCTTGCTGACAGACCACACTCATCACAGCCAAGGACGTGTCATTCAAACCATCTTTCCATTCACAAGGCTGTTGAGATGAGAGTTTGTGAATGGAGGCATGGTGCTATTCAATTCAATTCCGGTCTTTTCATATTCAGTCTATTTTTAAACATAGGTGATGGTTGAGATGTGAGAAGTGACATTACGATTTATGTCACGACATTGTACATTATGTTGTGATGCGTATATAGGGATGTTATTAAAAAAAGGATGCGTGTGCCTTTCTGTGTCTGCACCACCAACAGCAGGAAGTGAGGAGCGCGTGTGTGTCTCAGAGGAACAGGAGAAGGAACATCAGTTTGCCGACGTGGACGAGTCAGAGGACGACGATGACGAGGATGATGAAGACGAGGATGATGAAGAGGAAGAGTCCACGTCCCACGATGACCCGCACTCCTCCTGTTCGTCCGACGCCCACCCATCCACGGGAGGGCACCCTGCCTGCGGTGGGCGCTCTCAGCAGGGCTCTTCGGACCACCTGGAACCCCTGTGTCTGGAGCCCTCGCCGCAGGGGGTTTGGCCCAGCAGACGAGCCTCCCCCCCGGGCAGCAGGAGGGCGCTGTTCTCCCGACGGGGCTGGAAGTCGTCTGGGACGGGCAGAGCCTTTTCCCCCAGCAGCGACAGCCTTTCCCCCAGCAGCCGCAGCCTCTCCCCGCGTCTGGAGCTCTCCTCCTCGCCCATCCACAGTCTCTCCCCCAGGACGGAGCTGTCCTCGCCGGCCGGCAGACACGTCTCGCCCTCCCCGGAGAGAGGACCGTCTCCCATCCGACGCCTCTCTCCCCTTCGCCCTGTTTCGCCCCTCAGCTGCTACCGGCCGCAGCATGCCTGGACCCCTACTCCCCCCCACTCGCGGTTCGGCTTGCAGCACAGGACCCCCCCTGGGTGCCTGCCATGGGACAGCCCAGTTACAAAGGGTGGGCATGTTAAACCGGTGAGTACTTGTTTTTTGTTCATCTGCAACAGATATATGCTTAGAACTTGACAAAAACAAGTGTAAGGTAAGGTACACTGTTGACTAAAAATGTCATAACAAGGTCTTTGCTCCCCCCTACAGGAGAAAAGTGGCACACCAGCAGATGGGCAGACATTGCAAGAACCCAGCTTGTTTCCACCATATTTTCGCCTATCCACCTGTGAGAGTTATCCTGGGCACCCTACAACCGACAACATCTTCAGCCACCTTCCCATGCACTCCCAACAAGCCAAGGTCCCATATCTGATGATCTCCATCGGAGGAATTCAAATGGTACAGGCCAGACCCATGTCCCACCCTACCACCACGTCGTCCCCAACGTCTCCCCCCGTGGAGGGGCCGTCACTGGCCAGATTTGACTCATACTGGGGCGGGACCCCCAGAACTCAAGGGCTTAGGACTCCTCAAGACCGCTGGTCAGAGCACCAGGCAGCAGGAACCAGCCAGTCAGGGCGGTGCTTTTTTAGCACAGCACTTGCGTGTTCCAAACAGGAGTTGGAGACCACAGACTCAAAGCAATATGGCAGCTCAACCGTTTCCACCCGCACCCACAGGTCTGCTACTGAGGCCACAGAACGTGGTTCAAGAGCAGCCCTCAGTCCAGCAGCCCCTCTGGCCTCGCGTCTCATTGGACAGCAGCTAGAGGGGGAGGAGCCACTGTCTGCAGGTGATTGGGTGGAGGGAGGAGCTGAAGGAGACTCGGACCAGAATAGACCATAGCACTTAGCAGTGTCTACACCTTGATGCATCCTGCATCCCATGTTGCTTTATTGGTTGCAACACTAGTCTGTTTTTTTATTGCTTTGTTTTTTATACAGTTTTCAATGCTATTGTTAACTTAAATGTTTGTTTTTTGGCAATATTCAGGTTTGTTAAAAAAAATGCACTTTTTCTTTTGTAAAAAAAAATGTCAATATATAAATTATATATATAAAATATATCCTTCCTGTATCTCTATTGATACTGGTAATCTTAATGTCTGTTTAAACTTATGTGAAAGGAAAATGAGTACATTTGTAAATGACCAAAATCTTTAATCAAATATAATTCCATTTGTTTGTCCAATTTTTGTCCAGTATTATTCAATTCTATTTGTAGTTACTTGTGCCTTTTTCTGTCCAGGTTTGAGATGTACAGTACAGATAGACAAAGAGAAGGCTGTGAAATTTTATATCTGCTTTTTTGTACTGTTTTGGAGGGTTAATATTTGGTGTTTTGATTGTTTCTGTTCTAAAGGCCATTGCTTTAATGCCAGGGTTAATGAGGGGCTGCATCGTGGAGATATTGAAGGAGCAGCAGAAACATGACAAAGGAATTGCACTGAAGTTCTATTTTATATTACAAAAGATTTTAGAGTAGAATGCATCTCTGTACAGGGAAGAGCGCTCCTTATTTATTGTTATTTGATGACAATGATCATTGTTTCCCTGGTTGATGTTTTGTTTTGTTTAGTTTTTTTTACTTGTTTTTTTTTGTCGGAAAAGTATGTTTTTTTGTTACATCTTTGTGTCTTTTTAATGATGTTCTTGTGACTTGAATTGGTGACAAAGACAAGAGATTGGCTGGTACCGGAGGATTAAGTGCCCTGCAGATTTCACACACAGCAACATTTCTAGTCATTGAAGAAATAAAAACTGCACCACACTCCTATGAGGCTTTGCCTTTCTTCCGTTTCTCAGCATCTACTGTGTCGTGCTTTGGCTTTTCATTGGGTTTGCCTCGTACATCTTTTTGATTACGGTACACAGTGGACTTTTTGAAAACTATGTTGAATATTGTTGCAATACCAGTTTTATGATTTCCTTGTGCCATCAAGCATACCATTGATGGATTGGATTTCCCCAACCCGATCACTGAGGACGGAACAAAGAACTTCAAAACTAGGTCATGATCATTTATGACAGGGTTCAACTGTTTGGATCAGAAATGGTAACCACCTTTAAGAAGAATACAGGAAGGTGTGACATCTAATTGTGCTCCTAGTAATGTGCGGTACAACATTCTTTCTTTTTTATTACTCTGGTGCACCTTGTCGTTGCATGTGACAATTTGAGTTACAAACCTGTTTTATTGTGGGTTCTCCCTTTTAAGATTTTTTTATTCTTATTTTGTCAACAGTTCCTGGTAAGAAGCTAAAGGCCTACAAGTAGCTAGAATAGCTTAGCTTCTCGGACACCTTGTGCATTGTATGAAAGCATCTGCTTTTATTATGCTTCTACACTCATTTATTGTTCTCACCTAAAATGTGTTGTTCGATGAAAGTTCACAGAACCCACAAGAATCCTTAGTAGTTGGATAGTTGGACGTTGCTCTCTTGCAGGAGAAATCAGACTGCTTTACAACTGATATTAATACCACCACTAGATGTCCTTACTGAATCACTCAATCTTTTTCTTATCCATGCAGCTGATATGTGAGAGAACATTGACCCTTCAAAACGTGAGTGTAAACATTTTTGGCATTTTGTTTTAATTTTGATTGGGGTCAAGAGGGAGCACACCTTTCAAATCAAATTAACCTTATCAACCATCCTAAATAGCATGTCTATAAATCTATAAACTATGGTTGACTATTTGTGGACACTGGATTGATTTTGCAACCCTTAGTCAGGTAAACACCCATTTTTATAATGTAAACGCACACATTTATCACTTCCAAAGAAGTTGAATCCTGGTTCTGCAAGGATTTAACCCTTTCTCATGGTCTGTGTCAACCACTTATATATCCCTCCACTGTGGCACATGCAACACTCAGAATATTAAACAATATTCACATAAATGTATATAAACTCCCAGCAGTGTGTTATAGTCACTGTCTCTGCTGCACTTTGCACGACGGTGTTTAACAACACAGCAAGACGTGGCTTACGTAAAGCTGACAGGAGCACAGCCAGCGAGTCTTGACAAAAAGCCAAAAGATGTAGGCTTATCACTTGGCTTTCCACAGAAAATGTTATTAAATAGGCCACCTGGAAGTAACTTTTGTTTTTAGACAAAAAATTCCAAAAATAGTTTGAGGTGAACAATCGTTCTCCTTCTTTAAAAAGTGTGTACGTGCAAACAAAACAGAGCCGGAAGGATTGGAGGGCGATTGTATTTCCAGAGGAGTAAACTAAGAATGTCAGGTTGTTAATTTAAAAACAAACACCTGCCTCTAAGACGGAAGCTGGCAGAGACACTGGGGCGTGGCGGAATTAAAAAAAAAGGGCTCACTTACTTTCCCTATGACTTGCATCTTTCACTTTTACTTGCTCTCTATTTTTTCGGAGATGGGAATTGTCTAATGGGATGTGATGCCCGGGGAGAGGGGCACAGCTGTGCTCCTGAGGGAACTCAACTTCTCATCTCTGGCGCAAGAATGCGTTTAAAATATCCATGCTATCAGGATGCAGTGTGGCCATCTCATCGCCATGTCACACATTCCACAAATCCTTGTGTTTGGAAAAAAATTATCTCCCCACCGGAATCCTCGCCGATTATGTATAAAACACTAGAAAATCCATAATAGCAACTCATATTCTGAGAATCTGGAGGCTAAATATGTGGAGATAGAGTGGAGAGAAAGTGTGAGCACAACACAGTATGTGAATGTGCTTTGAAAGCATTGCGCGGAATAGTTTTGTATTCATTGCAGTCATTCTAATGACTGTCCTATGGTTTGTCCTCCAACTGGTCCTCTGCTGATATTTATTCGCCTTTTTCTCTGTTTTCATTGCAACATGTTTTTGTTTGTGTTCACTGCACAGAGGAGAAGTACTTTCTGCTCTCTGCTGTGTATAAACCACTTTAAGCAAACACTGCATAGAAGGGCTTATGATGAATGAATAGGGGAAAAGTATACATACAGGTATCTGCCCTTTTAACTACTGAACAAACAGTACTGAATGTTAAGTGATTGCATGTCCATCTTTCAAATCTATATTCTTCCCAAGAACACTGCCGAACTCTTCACCCACTCGTGTTCGGGCGTGCACAGATGACAAAAAACATCTAGGCCTACGCTTAGTTACTGTGGTCAAATTATGTCATTTCCATATTCATTTGTCCATTTCCCCATCAGAAGAGTTATCTGTCATCTTTCAGGAAATGGCGTAATAATAATCTGATCAAGCAATTACTGTATTTACATGAGTGAGAGCTGCCCTTTAGCTATCTGCATCGCTCTGGCACTGACTGACCTGCACAATGGGCACCGTGGAGGTGGGACATATACAGTAGGTGCACAACTACTGCCTGTGGGCAAGGAAGAGCAGCATGCTTATTAGTGTGTGGGCCCTCACCAGCTATCATGGGAGCATCAGTTCAGTTAACTATACCTGTGGGATTTCTTGTGTGACAGTTAAAATCACTTAATGTAAATTTATGGAAACAGCAACCTCTGATTTCCTTTGGCCACCTGAACCAGTGATGGGCAGTGATATTACTTTACCAAGATTAAGATTGTGTATTTGTTTTTGTCCTGGCTAGTCTATAATGGCAGTTGGTCAGAGCAGGTCATGTCGGCCACCAGAAAACTACAAAATAATGTAAAAAAAAAATCATTATTTAATCAAATAAATGTCCAACCTTTCTTAAATTATCACAGGTTTTAAAAAGAAAAAAGAAATATTGCTTACAACAAGATCCTTCCAGTGAATTATGAAAACAATTACGATTAGGTCACACTTGTCTATGACATAGCGTCAGACTTTGTATAAGTATAAGTTTAATTGTATTTTATTACATTATATTATTGCCATAGAGAAACAGGCTCCATTCAATATCTGCATATCATTGCATCTTCCCCCTTATCTCCTCCCCCATGTGTTCCCACTGATTACTGTTCCATGCTTGGGTCTTCCTCCATCAGTGTAATCAAGATCCATCATCAGCCTCTATCTCTCTACTCTAGCACAGATGGTACTCCCTCTCTCACCCTTCTCCAGTCCTCCCCTGTACTCTCTCTCTCTCTCCCTCTTTTCCAGTCCTGTAAATATCATGAATGGCATGAGGAAAGAGACACACGTCACTTAGCAGCAGGTGACAGCAGTGTCACGGAGAGGCCACGGAGCAACAGATATTCCTGGAATGTGTCCCAGGTTGGAAAACCCTGGGGTCTTACACTGTGTCTCCATGGGGCAGGCAGATGATGTGGGTGGAGCTTTTTACCATGACATCATGTTGAGGGAGAGGACTGAAGAGATATATAAGAGAGCTCTGGCACCTGCAGACAAACAGCAGCAGCATATTTAAAGACCGACTGTTAACAGTAAGGATAATAGTCTCTCTGCAGAGCTACATATGTCAGCTATGCCTTCTACTACTAACATCAGCGTTCTTCTTCTTGTTACTCTGTGGGCTTCTGTGCAGGATGGTAAGTGCATTTTTTTAAAGATATATTCAATTTTATATTCTTGTTTTTAGAGGGAGTTGTATTGCATTGCATTGTGTGTAAGTGTATAACCTTTTTATCCACCTAATAACTTTATCAAAAATGGAGAATGTAAAAAAAAAACACATGTTAAATATTTGTGTTTTGTTAGCAGTGTAGACTGTGTCCCACATGCTGTTTGTACACTGGCTTGCCTCTCTGTCACATTATGCACAAAGCAGGGATGGCTATCACCACAGCATGTGGGTAAACATACATATGTTTCGGCAAGCCCAGAAAACGCAGAACACATAAAAGGATCCATTGATCACACACTAGCTGCGTTATGTTGACACATAGTTTTTTTGATTGTCACAATTGATTCATGTAATAGCTGAAGTACAAGGAGTGGGAGTGGTTGCAGTGGCTTTTTAATTATAACAACAGAAGGAGTTGACAGTTTGTTTGATAGCCTTTTATAGTTGTTGTTTTTTACTGTCTATGAATGAAAAACCAAGCTATTCATACAGTACATTCTCATACAGTAGTTCTGAATACAGTAGTGTGTTTGCTCACTATGAAAGACCAAAAGTTAACTGTCTTGGAGGAAAAAAAGTGGAATTTGGGAAGAATAGTTGATGAACTCACTTGCAGATTCTTTACATAATAATTCTATAACATCCATCTGTTTTGTGGAAAAGAGAGGAGGGCATGTTACTGTTTACTGACTGGCTCTTTGTGTTGAACAAGGTTTGGGTCTTCCGGTGATGAAACATCTGGAAGTGGAGGCTGGTGACGGCGTCCCCAACCAGAGAGGGAGGTTTAGGCGCTGTGCCTGCAGCAGCCCTATGGACTCCGAGTGCCATTACTTCTGCCACCTGGACATCGTCTGGGTCAATACGCCCGGGTGAGGATTAAGGAGACACAAACACACCCAGCATACTCACCCATACACTGACTTGTTCCTGTTGTTATGGTACAGAATTATGATCAGGATGATTTAAAAAATGCAGCACAAAAGTAAGTCAATGTGTTATCAATCTGAGCCTTACAGCATGCAGATTAAACACGGGGCTATCATTATTACTGTCTGAACTGCATGAAGTATCAAAGAGCAAAGTCTGCAGAATGTTTATATTGAATATCCCCCTCTCTCTCTCTCTCTCTCTCTCTCTCTCTCTCTCTCCCTCTCTCTCTGCAGTAAGACAACTATTTATGGTCTAGGCAGCGCTCTGTCCCGACGCAGAAGGTCCGCTTGCCGCTGCACCTGTGCCAGCCCTGAAGATCAAACCTGCACCAACTTCTGCTGTCACAGGTGATTCTTTTGGCCCTAGAATCGAAAGCACAGCTTACACAGCAATTATTGCGTGTCGTGGAGGACAAGGTGTGGCACACTGTGAGGGAACATATCGATTCCTCCACATTGCTATTATTAGCCTTAAAGTGTTGCTACAATGTTCTACCAATCCTGCCCAGCCCGAGGGTGTGATCATCGAAACAATGCAGCTGAGGCCTGAGGGAGTAGTAGAGTAATCTCAGGCGGGCTGCACCAAGCTTGTTTTTAATTTGCTCTGAGGATGGAGGAGTGAAGTGTGCAGGAGTTTGAAAGTAATTAAAAGCTATATAGAAAATCTACTCTTAGTTCCCAGGAATGCGAAACAAATAATGTCCCAGCCTAGAAAACAGTAGAGAGTGCGAGTGCACTGTTTTTCCTGCAACATAAAACTTAAGTGAGCCTGTAAAGATAAGACTTTCTAGGTGACTGAGATTGTTTTGAAAGGTAAATAGTGTTGTATGCTTTTTTTAACGTTGGGTGTTTGTTAACTGCAGCAATATCAATAAAACATAATAACCGTACTGTTTCCTTTATGTGTGCAGCCCTGAAATCATCTCCCCAAAGAGATCTGTGCATAAACGTCAACTGGACATACTCAGCATCCTGAGGTGAATAACAGACAAAGAAAACATCTCTCACAACTTAAAGGTGGAGTCAGTGATTCTGGAGAACGCTTGTTGTCAAAATCACTTTTTGTCAAAATCAGTGAAAATATCCTCACAATCCGCTACCTGTCCGAAATGTGTGTGCGGTGATATTAAAAAAAAACCTGGTGATAATACACAGCCGAGGCTCTGTAAACTAGTATGTAAACAAAGGGTATATCCTGTAAACAAAGGGGGCCGACCATAGCTAGCAACATGCCCCTTGTAATGGCCTAGGTAGGCTGTGTATTGACACTAGATTGTTTTCCTGCACACACAGTACTGAGATACCTACTGATTTTGACAACAAGCCTTCTCCTGAATCTCTGACCCCACCTTTAACTCAAAATGTTGGACCTTATTCCTGATTATCAGACTGACTTTTTCTGTTCCTCAGAGCTGTGGCCAGTAAGTCCAAGAGCGCTGTGGATGCACCTGATTTCAACAAGTCTTCTGAGGCTCAGTGGAAGAACTCTGGCTAGACAACGGCTCAGTTGAGGCAGCAAGAGAAAGAGGGAGAGAGCGAGCGAGCACCTGAACAAATGACACTCCTTTGATAGAGAGAGAGAGAGAGAGAGAGAGATAGAGAGAGAGAGAGAGAGAGAGGGGGAGGGAAGACAAAGGGCTGCTGAGAGATGTGTCCGACGCAGGAAGGCCCAGGCGCCCACAAAGATATCTGTTCATATAGCAGCTAATGGAGGGCGTAAAAACGTGACAGGGTTCTGCAAACACATCATGGAAACAAATATGGATGAAAAGCTCTGAGAGGAGACAGGAGAATGCTGTGCCTGTGATCATGTTTGACTCTGGGCCTGTAGCAGTTGTAGAGGTTGTCTCTGTACAGACAGGCCGACACTGACATAGAGGGATGTAAGAAAGAAAGAAGAAAAAAAAGGGACATTCATACTGCACATACATGTACAGGAATTTTTCACATACATTGCATGTTTTTACTCCTTCTTTTGTAAAAATGCATGTATTTTCTTTCTTGTATGTATCATCGTTTGTGTTATTTTAATTCTTAAAAAGTTACTTTTGTTAAAAGTGACCAAAGGAACTTTAGGGGTAAATGTTGGAAACAGGTTATGTAGAATATACCGAATTATGTTTCCGCATTAACCATTATTGTTTGCAAGTATAATTGTGTTGTTCTTTACTATCTGTATCTAAAAATCTTAAAAAAAAAAATAAAGACTAGACAAAATGAAGAAAATAAATCTACATTGTTTTTGTCTCTTTATTTTCTCATGTATGACCTTCTTTGCTTTCTTTGGGAAAGTGCACCATGTAAATAAAGGGATGACTGCAAAGAAAAAATAAATCCTTTTTTAGGCCGCAGGTGTGATTCAATTGTGTGACAAGCTAACACATATCTGAGTTCAAAAGGAGGCCTGAAATGGATGAATGGGCCAGGAATTCAAGGCCCACATCAATGAGAAGTTTACTCGCTATTCAAAGGCTGCACCGCCGCTGTTATCATAAGGATCTGTGGAAAGAATGCAGCGATTTGTTACTTTGCTAAAGGGGTGAGAGGAGAGGTTATATAGGTGCAAAATGCTCTGTCACCCCGTGTTCCTTTCTGCTTGTACTGTACAAACCGTCCAAACACACCTGAATATGCAAGAAGGCAGACGAGGGCCGCAGTCGAAGAAAAAACAATTGTGAGAGACGATCCACCAGTATTCTAACAACTAAAGACGGTGGAGAACTGACCTGCCTTGGCTGCCTGTTCAAAGTGACACTAATGAATGATAAGACTCAAGCGTTAATGTGGCTCTTACTTCAGCTGTAGGTTTCTCACGCTTTGTTGCATTTCATTTCATTCCAGTCATACTTTTCTTTTTTCTGGAAAGACCCCCTGCAGCCATTTCTTCTAAACAGGCCTGAGCAAAACTGCGGCCCCAGCTACAGACAGGCTGCCTGCATCCACAGTGGAACAGCCAGGGGACCCCCATCGGGCACAGTTATGCAACTCTTCAGCTGTGACATCTCACCTTTACACACGTTTGTCTAAACGGGTAAATGTAAGACTTGCTCCAATGATCAGTGTTCATCAAGGTCTCTTAATTCCTTTCCAACCTTTTTATTTCTCTTTTGTCTCTTTTCAACAGCATTTTTGCCAGTGTGTTTCTTTACGGGAATCTGAGCTAACAGCTTTAGCTTCATATTGAGAAAGTTAAAACAAAAATAGTCTCTTGAAGTCAACTCAATTTCATTAATAGAGCCCAATTTCACAAAATAACAAATTAGCGTCAGGGAGCTTAACAGTCTGTAAAACATGTGACACCCTCTGAACTTAGAAACCTTCATTTGGATCAGGAAAAACTCCCCAATAAAAGCTGTAACAGGAAAGCCTGAGAGAAACCTTGAGAAGAGCAGCAGAGCGGGTACCCCTTTTCCAGGGCGAACTGATATGAAATAGAAAAATCGCAATATGAACAAATTAAGATGACAAAAAGATAGATACATGTTCATTGTAACACTGGAAGAATATGGAACCAGGATGATGTTGAGCAGCTATTGGCGCCTAATAGGGTAAACACACATCTGTTCCAGTCTAATCCCTTACAATCTTCTTTACCTTTCACTGTTGTAACTAAACTATCTGGGTTTAAATGCCTGTGGCCTATATAGAAAAACAGGAAACATTCTCAAAGTTAATGACCGTCCAAAAAAAAGAAAGGGGCGCTATGGAAAAATGACTTTTAATGCCTATTTTAGAATAGTTCACTAGAAGTTCAGAATGAGCTCAGACCATTTATTATTTTTTTATTTTAATGTTTATTTGACCGGGACAATACATACAACATTGCCACAAAAAAATGGGAAAATGTGATGCATATAAGACATCTAGCTTCAGCTAATTTGCAGTCTTTGTCCCTGGGTCAGGCTTTAAAATACAATCAAAGATACTAAATACAATAAATGCAGTGATAGAGATACAGTGAATAATACAATTAATAGGTACCATGAGTCAATACACACAGCTGTAGTTATACATTTCAGATTAAAACACAATTAAATTTAGCATTAAACATTAGTAAAGTGCTCTATTAAAATAACTTGAGAAACGTTAATGTTCACATTTCTGCTGCTGCTTGAGCCACTGTTTAACTTTCACACTAAAACTCTTTAGTTCTGTTTGGGATTTAATCTCTGATGGTAGAGAATTCCATAGGTGTGTACCATGGCTCAGACACCACACCCATGAACTCCCCTTTCCCTTGAAGATTCCGTTCATTGACTCACTTTTTCAGTAAATGTTAGCAATAGAATGTTTTGCCATAACGAGGGGAAATAGCAGGAAGTAAAAAAAATAAACAGGTCAATCAGCTATGAATCAGGGGCTTGATGATATGGTTAATCATTATGACTTGAGGAACTGAGACTGTAACAATTGCATCATAAGGAAATGATAATCATAAAAAGGAAAACCCCATGGACTATATATAAAATAAAACACACTTATGGCTCTCAATGATTCATTTGAGAAAGTAGGACTCACTGTGTCCGCTGGTTTCTATTGAGAAACATCAGGCTGCCTCAGAGGCAGTACTCTGTCCATGGTGCTGGAACAGGACAGACTCCGGTGAACCACTATCACAGTTGTGTTTAGAGTGCGTTCAGAATTCATTTTAATTTCAGTGAACAAAGCAAATCACATTTAGGCACTTTACTTGGCTTGTTGATTTTCAAATCAAATTTGCTGTGCCAGCCGCAGTACATACCAAGTGATTAATGCTACTTTTAATGATTACAATTACATCCAAAGATGCTTCTCCTTCATTCACTTTTGGTGAATGTGGCCTTGGCCAGAAGGTGTTGATGTCGTCAGGCGGTCTCCATCGATCATTGGGTGTTTCGACCCTGAACCGCAACACCCTCCCGATGGTGGGTCGGCAGTGGTGGCCAAATCACTGCCCATCAACTCCTCCTGGCTTCCAGCCAAACTCCTCCCTCCTGCTCCACAACCAGCAAGAGGCTCTTTCTGCTGCCTCCCCCAACCTGCGAGCTGCCGTCTTTCTCTCCCTCCCCGTCACCCCAATTGCTGTGAGCATCCTCCACACTGACTGGGCAGGGAATCCTCTACAGCCGACCTCGACTGGGAAGAGCCATGCCTGCCATCCTTTCTCCCTGCAGTCATGCACAAGATCCTGGTATTTGCTGCTCTTTCTCTCAAACGCCTGATCACAACCCTCTTCCCATGGGACTGTAAGTTCAATGAGGATGATCTTCTTTGCCTCTTCAGACCACAGTACCGCGTCTGGCCTCAGGGTTGTCTGGACAACCGGGGGGAATTGCAGTCTTCCCCCCAGGTCTACCTTCATTTCCCATGATTGGGCCTTTTGCAGCAGATTGCTTCTTGTTGTTGCTGTGGTTGATGGCTTTTGTCCCTCCCTTACAAAGTTGACTGCTGGTATTGCTTTCCCATGTGGTTGGCGTTTCTTGCGTCTCTCCTGCTCCAGGGTGTTAGCGAGTGTCATGTGCACCTTGTCATGGCGCCACCTGTATCTTCCTTGGGCCAGTGCTGTTTTACACCCTGACAGGATGTGTGCCATGGTACCCCTCTCCCCACAAAGCTTGCACAATGGGTCCTCCCTCAGACCCCACTTGTGCAAGTTTGTTGGTGTTGGGAGTGCGTCATACACCGATCTTAGCAGGAAGGAGATGCGGAAAGGCTCCAATCGCCATAGATCTCCCCATGTGATCTTCCTCTTGGGTAAGTCCCATTTGGTCCATGCTCCCTGGGATGCAAGCTCCACTGCTTTTGCCCTCCGTCCTTCCTCCTCCAGGTTCCTTACTTCCTCCTGGATCATGGCCCTTTTGTCCTTGGATCCTGCCTTCCCCCATTTCTGGGCATGGGAAGTTCCCAGACCCTGTCTTCCACTGCATGGCGTTCCAATGATGTCACGTAGCTTCAACATACTCTCGGCTTGTGCAACAGATGAGTCAGCTGCCCACTTGCGTCCTGATCGTGTTTGGATGCCTGCGTGTTTGACTTGTTCATCCTGGGAGTCTCTGTATGTCATTATGACTCTGCACTTTGCTACCTTAAACTCCTCCACCACAGATGACAGAGGAAGTTGGAGCTGACCTGATCTTATGTAGAGGCCTACTGAAGTGAAGCCTGGAGGGATTCCCAACCATCTTCGGAGGTACTTATTGATCTTCCTCTCCACTCCTTCAACGCTTGTCATGGGAACTTCATACACTGTCAACAGCCACATGAGTCTTGGCAGCAATCCATGTTGGTAAAGCCATGCTTTAAACTTCCCCGGGAGCCCTGATTTTTCGATCCTCCTCAGCCTCAGTTTGTAGGGTTGGTGCTTGTGTTTAGGGCATGGTCACCAAAGTTAGAGGTTGTGATGCTTTGGGCCTTGCAACCACTTTTAGTGTTTAAGCATTAGGCAAAAACTGTAACACCTCAAATGGCAGCCCTGCATATATTTAGGGATGGATTTGTGTACATTGTGGCTGAGAGTTCATGCATGTGAAATTGTCTTGGAAGATGCATGTGTGGGATTAGCAACAGCCTGGGATTTTCTTCAAAATTGTATCCCTGCATGACAGTGTATTTTTTTTTTTTTATTGAGGGGAAGTCTCCACAGTTTTGTTGGCATCAATTCCCCAAAAATCCCAGAGGAGTGTGGCAGAGTAATTCTCTTATGTCTTGGTATGCATAATCTCATTCATTCACATTGTGAGCATGATACACTCAACTCCTCTAAATGGCTCCTACACCGTACCAGCGCTGACTCCAGTGGTTTATTGTGCTAACCCCGGTGGTATATTTAGATCCAAACGGTCACATCACATTAGATACAACTCAAACTGATTTAACACACTCAGTAAACATTTCTGAAATGCTTTGTCGTGTTCTACTCTACTCAAAAGGCTCTATTTTTATTTGGGTCGAAGCCAGCTGCACTGTTCATGATTGGTAACAGCATGTTACCACTCTTAAGTGTGTTAAGAGTGTTACTCAACTACGCAACTAAAACAACTGGAGAAACTTGTCTGAACAACGACAGGGATCTTCTCCTGCTGTAGACAATCCAGATGGATGCAGCCAAATACCCAATATTCCACAGCTGTTCCCAAAGAATGTGCAGTGAAGCAACAGCCCCTCTTCCCCCCCACACAAACACTACACTACACACACACACACACACACACACACACACACACACACACACACACACACACACACACACACACACACACACACACACACACACACACACATTGTAAACACATTGCATACAACTGTTGCTAGAGATTCACAATGAAGGGGACTGACTGTACTGTGTCATGCGGAAAAAAAGACAAACGGATCCTACAGTCAAGAACATAAACTAACCCCTTACAGCAGAAGTGAGCTGTGTTATGATTGACCCTCCACTGCGCATTGCAATGATTCTTTACCACCAGGGCACAAGGTCATGTTTCTTTATGTGGGCCCGAGACAGCTGCCTGTACACTTTTCTATCAACATCCGAAAACAACTTAATCCACGCAGGAACAATCCCTACTGCGCAACACGGTGTGGTACTTTGCTGTTTTGCATCCTTGGGCGTGAGAGGAGTGACATGAGTCAAAGTGCAGAGCCTCCCTTTGAGAGAGTGATAATATAATCACTGATAGTGCGGGAAATTACCAGTCACTCCCATGAGGTTGTGTCATGGAAGGGTTTCCACCATGCTCTCGTCATCACTGGCAGTTCCAAGGAAAGACAGTTTCGTTGTAATTACTCAGAATGGAGGGATGTGGTATGTTTAATAGATGGATATTGATATTAGTGAGTGTTATAGTGATGGAGCTGATTTAAATCATTTTGGAAATAGTCATCTGAATAATCTAAATAAGTTGAAAGAAAAATGCGGACTTCCTTTGAAGAATGTATATTCCAAAAAATGTTATCCCATTGACGGTTAAGAGGGAAAACGTGCATTAGCTATTGGTTTGTTTTGTGAAATTATAAAATTATAATTAATTCTCTCCCTCTCTCTTATTGCCCCTCATTTACTAATAAGTGAGTGGAACTTTCTTACTTGCGGAGTTGGTAAAAGTTAAACGTTGTGTCGCATAAGATACAGTGGAGCAATCATATTCTTTAAGCCTTGGTCTGAGGAAGTTCTAAATTTGTTCTCAGAATACAAAGAAATTCAGGGAACAAAAATATTGATGAATAACAGCCAAATTTAAGTTTGATTCATTGTCTATAAATGATCACATTTCAACTTGCTATTTCTCTCTTTCAAATACCTGCTATAGTGGATAGTTTAGTATTTTTTCATGTCTCCCCTAAACTCCTTATAGTGACTACACTGACTGATCATCATCTCCATAAGGTAACACACTAACTAGGCCTAAGTACCCCATACAACCCCACTTCAAAAATACTGAACTATCCTTTTATAGACCTGACCACACAACCAAATACGTAAGTGGTTCCAAAGTTTTATTACGTTATTGACAATTTACTATATTATTGGCTTTTATTACATTAAAATTGGATAAATGATTAGCCTACCTTATAGGCATCGGCTGCTACAAAGTCCCGTCCTAGATCATTAGTCTGACAAGCTTATCTGATACTGTGTTTATTGTCTCACACATTAAGGAAATACTAGATGATAGATATCAGATCAACTTTTGACCCAGAAACATTCCACATACAGTGCTGCTCTGCATTATAAATGGATTGTTGGCATACTCGGTTGGAATTTCAATATCAAAATATGAAACGCTCACACGGATTTCAAATGTTTCACTGCTGGATCAAATAGCTTCTTATTGACAAGAACTTTAAACAATCCAGGTTTCATTTTAATACATTATTGGTGAAGGATCATATCCTAAAGATAAACTTTGCTTATTACTCACAGACACACAGTGGTGCCTAATCAAGGTCATGGTAAACTCATTGTTTTGGGGCTAAATCCTCTCCCTAAAATGAGTGAAGGTGAGGCATGCTGTCACTGTAGCTGGCCAGCAGATGGCCTGTGGCTACCACAAACTCAGACTAATGGCTCACAATCTCTCAAAATCACTTACAGTATGTATGTTGATGCCCTACAATGTTTAAGACATTTAGCTAAAACAAAAACAAAACAAATGTGTTTGACATTAACACTTCAGGAACACTGGCAGGAATTGCATTTTTAGGAAACTGTAATTTATGTTTTTAAATACACGAGATTAATGGAACAGTAAACAAAAGAATACTTTTTCATGCTTTACATTTGAGGTCATAGGTCACTTAAAGTCAATGGCTATCTAAGGGGAAGAACCCTCCCAGAAACCTTTGCCAATCGATCCAGGAAACTAAGAAGAGTTCATCTGTCTGTATAAAATCCTATCTTATCTTGATATTTTATAATCAAAATGTGGGCTATTTGTTTATTATATTACGTATCATTAATCTGAAAGCTTAACTTGTAGTAATCAAATAAATATAGTGAAGTGAAGAGTACAATTATATCTTTGATATGGTATGAGGAGTAGAACTATGTTAATGAAAAAAAATAGGAAATAATCCATTAAAGTGCAAAGAATGCTTAAACTGAAAATAAAAGAAAAAAACACTAGGCCCTATTTCTTGCAACTAGAGTTTTCCTCTAAAAGGTTATACCACTGACACAATGACAGGACAATTACTTTACATGTAGGAGCAATCTTGGACATTTTGATTCCAAAATAAAACTAGGCCTAGATTAAAATTAATTGGTTACCATGGATTTTGAAGTTAATAGTTTAAGCCTTGAGGTATCAGATTAGGC
This sequence comes from Ammodytes marinus, assembly GCF_949987685.1. Lineage (NCBI taxonomy): Eukaryota > Metazoa > Chordata > Actinopteri > Uranoscopiformes > Ammodytidae > Ammodytes > Ammodytes marinus. The sequence continues at coordinate 15,384,727 of NC_137217.1, read as the reverse complement.
CTATAATAAGCCTATACATTGTGTTGCGTGGTCTATTTGAAACCTAACTACTACTACTACTACTACTACTACTACTACTACTACTACTACTACTATATTAGGCTACTATATTTATTTTGTAAATAAAATTATGGATAACCTCGGCAAAAGTGAACCCCTCTGATTTGTAGTCTTATCACGATCTTGAGCTGGACAATATAACGGAATGCTCCTCCAGCCCCCCTCTTCCAACCCCAGATCAATGCAATGCAATGCAGGGTGGGTACTGAAGTCTTCCCAACACAAAGGACACCCGTGTTTGCAACGCCCACAGATGAGCTGCAGCCTCCGCCAAGAACTACCGGTACCGAGATGCCCGGCTCGGGAAGGTTTCCGGTAAATGCGTAAAATGTTTGGACCGGGCACTGGAAGAGGGGGAACGTGTGAGGTGAGGAAATGACCGGGCTGCTATTTTTAAACTAATTTCAGAAGAGGAGGCGGAGAAGGGTGAGTTAGGTCAGAGGTATTGTGGGTGCTGGGGGAGAACATAATCTACAGTGACTGTCTGAGTTTGGAGGGAAGATTTCTACGCAGACAATAACCTAAGTTGCGCTCCAACTCCGACACAGAACAAGCCGGTGTAGCCTACAGGCTACGATCAGGCTCAATTGCACGGTCGCAGCGCCGCGTGCAAATGTGTTCGTTGCCTAAGGATGATGTTTCTGTACTCCCCTGTTTTCGTTGAGAACACTTCTGCTGTTTCGCCACATGGAACTCCATTTTCCACTGTCCATGCACAACAAAGGATGCGTGTGTGATCTCCGGGATGTAGCCTAGACATGGTGTGTGTCGATGATTGTAATCGACACACACATTGTAATCTGTCAGTGGGATGCACCCCACCTTAAAGGTCTGTCAGTAGGCTAGTCTTCTACGGCGCGTCATGTCGTGGGAAGAAAAAGAAAAAAAAAACATTAAGCCACCGAGCCTCGAGAAACGCAGTGTTATCTTGTCTGGACCCTTCAGGAAGGGGGATGCTGATTTAATCGGAAACCGATCAGTTTCCAAATAAAAACGCTTTAAAATTTAAAATGTCCCCTAGCTTTATTAGGCGATCACGTTTTATGAGGAACTGGACTGCACAAAGCTATAAAGATAAGAAACTCAGGAATTTTGCACTAAGCGATAATTAGCTAAATTAAAGGAATGACAATTGGATTTATTCTTCAAGGCTGACCCGCCTGTCGTGGAAAAAGGTGTTTTGACTAAAATGCATGCGACGACAAACAGTTCCCACGTTACGTATCCCAATGTATCTATCCTAATATTAGTATTGTGATGTGTTGTTGATAAAACGTCGCATATTGCGTATATTGGCCTTTTATTTTGAAATGTGTGAACGGAAGTAGCTTGCGTGTCCGCTGTGGGGGGCTTGACCCCGCGCTCGCCCTCACCCCGCTCCTCATCAGCATCTTGATTCCACTGGCGCGAGATCCGCTCGGTGAAGGAAAACCTCTACGCGCGGCTTCACGTCTTTCCTTCTCTTCCTGTTGCCGAGAGTAACGGTGGTCTTCTTTCCTTTGCTTTTCATGCGACAGTCAAGTCCACCTCTCAGGTAATCTCAGTCTTGCGGTTAAGTAATAGTTGCTCTAATCTTAGAGACATAATTAGAAAATCGGCTCTCCATTTAGATCTATTTAGGAGGCGGACTGCGCAGGCAAATCAGGAAGACGTGATAATATGATGCCCGTGCACCATATTGGGCTGTCACGGTTCCGATATTAAAAGTGTAATCAGGTAGATGGTGGCTTGAAGATTTATTTTTTCTCCCCCTCGCATTTTATCCATTCGCCGTAGGCTATTATTGAACAAGAAGGGTGAAAATAAAATGTATTCTCAAGGACATTATAAAATAGTCTATGCAATTAGAGAAACACAGTGATTTATTCAGATTACAGGTGTCAGTTAAAGGAGTAGGTTAATGGCTGCTTTGTGTGTTTACGCACCAGGCATACAAACAATTGAGTGAATGTGTTCGTAACTATTAGTCTATGTGTTCTATGTGATGCACAGGCTGCATGGTTGCACCATTTTAAAGCACTGGCTAATGGTGTTTTCAGGTGCCTCCTCTCTTCCTCTTCTCCTTTACAGTAAGAGTCATTTCCTCCGGCTTCATCTACCCGCAGCATCAGTGTAGGCCTAATGTTTCCTCAAGTTGATGTGCTCTTCCAAGTAAAAAGACAGACGAAAAAAAAATGCTACCTCATTGCTTGTGTTATAGCTCTTTCCTCTTTCAATTGGAAGCCCCTCACACACACCCACTCTCTATCTCTCTCTCTCTCTCTCTCACTCACACACACACACACACACACACACACACACACACACACACACACACACACACACACACACACACACACTTTAATGGGCCATTAAGAGGCAACTGTGATGGTTAAGCTGTCAGCTGGACCTGATTGATTGGGTTTTAGACCACATGATGAGACTGACCTGGGCCTGAGATTCCTCCGGAGCACAAGCCTAAATGTTTCCTCCTCCACTGCCCACCTGGATACCGTATACTCCACGTTTAAACCCGACATGCTTAGTTCAAACATATGTGCCATGTGAATTCTTGGTGTGTGTGATCAGTTACTTTCAAATGTAGTGAGATGTGCGTTAGTGAGTTATGGTCATGTGCTGTCCCCCTAAAGAGCAGTCCTCCTCACACAGGTGGAAGAAAAAGTTTAGCAAAGGCGAGGGGCGTTTTGGGCTCCTTGTAGAAGTGGGCCAGCGGTCCCTGTGGTGTGAGTGATGCTTTTCTGGGGCAAGCACAGCGATGACGCTCTCGCCCGGATTGGGAACAGACGCCCTGCTCCATCCATTTTGGGAGAAAGGGTGCTGAAGCTGAGCCGGCTCTCGGAGGCACAAAGACTGCAGACGGTCGGATCGGAGGGAGACAGTGAGCGGCTGCCACTTTGCCTTTTCCAAACGGCAGCCACTCTTTGTGCCCCACACTTCTGTCACTGATACCTCTCTGGAGCGGGCCCTGTACAGTAAGTATGCGTCAGCTCAGCCCCACCTGACTTAGGACGGACCCAAATCAGTTACTCACCATTATTTTGTGTGTGTTCCTTGTTAGGGGGTGTATTTTGCTTTCTCTGCACCGGCTTGGCGGCTTTTTGTGCCCCAAAAAACCCTGGGTCCAGGAGCAGGACGCCCACTGCTATTTAAAGATGGCATAACTTGGCCAGCTGCTGCCGCTTCTGCTCCCTTCGTAATTGAATCAGCACTAGTAGAGTGCACCAGCCAGTGAGGGTGTGTTCTGCTCCACAGAAGATTACACAGCCGCTGCGTCTTCTACGCGCTCCGCACTACTAGTTTCACATACCCGATTGGTGCCTCCTATTCCTGGTAAGTGGGACAGAAGCATGGGAATGGGATCAAATCTCAGCTGTAAAGCTGTCGCCCATGACAAGGATGTGGGATGGTAAAGCGACTTTTTAAACAAGGTGATTCATCCAGATTGTACAAGATTATAGTGTACTGTAGTGATTGATGCTATGTGTGTGTGGTTCGGGAGGTGGCTTTTTTCCTCACTTATTAATTTACTCGTCTTCTGTCCGAATATTTATGCTCCAGTCGGGTGTTTATGTCATTAAATGGCTTTGTTTGACTTGTGGTGGCTGTCACAAATATGAGAAGTGCTGAACAGTTTGGACAGCTTCATGTTGATTGTCTGCGTACGGCGTAGAGCAGGGAGAGGGTTAACGACTCAAAAGGGAAGTAGGCCATCAACATCCCTTTTTTTAAATGGGCACATTCTGAGACTGGCTGGGCAAGTGAAACAGCAATATTTGATGGTGGAATGTGTCTGCTAAAGCCAGATCCTTTCTCGTTTTCTCTTTTTCTGGTTTGTCAATGTTGTACTTGACATGCAGTGGTGCATGCTAGTGTTACGTATACATAACATACGAGGCTGTGGCTGAAATGAAGGAAAATTGTCCGTAGGTGTGTACCCCACTCCGCCAAGATATTTTCCCTTTCCCTGTGCAGAGTAAAGCGCTCGCCACTCTCCACTTGATTATTTTGAGTCATCTAGCCAAGGCTGTGGCTGTGACCACGGATACATCTGCCTCCTCACAGTGGTGTAAGACGTTCTCCCTCCTCGTGTGTGTGTGTGTGTGTGTGTGTGTGTGTGTGTGTGTGTGTGTGTGTGTGTGTGTGTGTGTGTGTGTGTGTGTGTGTGTGTGTGTGTGTGTGTGTGTGTGTGTGTGTGTGTGTGTGTGTGTGTAAAAACTCCCAATACTTTCAATCCCAACTTATGTGTTTTGACAGGATTTACTAAACTGTTTGGGTCATTACGCTGGCTTCTTCTTTTGATAAGGAAGTTGACCTTTGACCCTGCCAGTAAATTGGCCTGGAAGAGGAACAGAGATTAATGCCAAAATACACAATATAATTCTATTGGCGATAAAACAGTTTCTGATCTGAGCAGATTTGTTTTTGCCTTGGAGTCACGGGACGCTGATCATTGGTTACATTAAAGGTCTTGTCATCGAGGCCTCTTGTGGCCTGGACAACATCAACACAGTCTAAATGGGCTTTTGCTCTTAATCTGGCCATTCATTGAAAAACAATGCTCGCCCGCAAGACAAGGATGCTGCATTTTGGTTAGACCAGTAATTCCCTAAAATGCAACACGATACCGAGCTCCACCAGGCCAGCAGAAGGACTGCCCTCCATGCAGGGATTTGGCAATGTAGAGAGAGGAGCTGGAGGAATTTTGCAGTCTAGTTGAGGGGTTGAAGTTTGGGTCATGTGCACTTTTTTACTGATGGTTACAACTAGCATTTTTTTATTATCTTGTGGAATCCACTCTTTGGTTTCTCTTGCAAATGCAAAGAATGAATAATCTGCAGTCCAGTTCGTAATGATGAAGTCTTGGGCTACAACTAGTGATTATTTTCATTATAGATTAACCTGCCCATTATTTTCCCCCACAGCTCAAGGCGAGGTCTTTAAGTGTATTGATTTGTCCTGCCAAAACACAAAGATATTTAGATTACGGAACCAGCAGATGTTGCTTAAAAAAATAATCATTGTTTGAGTACTACGAGAAACTGCTTTTTATCGTCTTTGTCAGAGGCTAGACTGATATGCAGGAAAGAAACTAATTTGAAGCTTGCTCAAAATCAGGCTGGACTCTTTAGCCTAAATAAATCCTACTGGCAGTGGCAAGCTTACATGAATGAGTTTTATTGTCACATATAAATGGCCCACTTCAGGTACTTTGGAAGGGTTCATTTGTGGTTGGCACTGGCCATAAATCTTTTGGTCGATGAGACCGTTTTGACTTCCAGGTCAAATAGGTGAATAGTTGGAGCGAAAGGTCTGACTAAATGCCAATAAACTGTTCTCCCACAAGATTTTAACAATGCCATCAGTGGGAAGGGACAGTATTTGAGTCAAACCTCAGTCATTCAGTTTAAAGGATCAATGTAGCATCGTTGTAGGTTTTTCTACCCAAACCGTGTGTGTTGAGGTGTTCCGACACCCTGGGATTTTATCTTTGGTCTCATTTTTTAAAGGGCCTCTGTTGTTGTTTTTTGTTTTGCACCTTGTCTTACTTTATGTCCCTTCAAATACGCTGAACTTTTCTCCTGTGCAGCTTCATAAATATCTGTCTTTTTGCTCTGCCCTTTATTGTCCTTATACTCAGGGGGTAAAGTGGTTTTACAGGGATGGAATATTTTAAAACGTTGTTAACCAGAAATGATATCTAGGACCTTTCAAGGATCACAACCCAGGTTGACAACCTGGTCAACTACCTACTGGAAAGCTGCAGGGGGCGGAAATTACAAATCGGAGCCACAGTTTATGGTTTTAGGATAAAATAAAATAAATTTAACTTGTAGATATCATCATGAACTTTACCAGTTTTTTCAGAAAAGGATCCTTTGATGGTCCTAGATATCATTTCTGGTGAACAAACTTTTATAATATTCGATGTCTGTTTTCAAAAAAAGGGGTTTTGCTCCCTCTGTATTAGGGGAAAAGTGCGGCAGATCTGCAAACAAGTTTTTTTCTTATATATTAGCAACAAGCGGTCCATCGTCACACTGTAGGCTCTAACACCCTATTTACACCTTGTGTTTTGCTTCCGCATAAGATATCAAAGTGCATGTCACACTTTATGTGGAGTGTTAGTGGGGTCTTACTGTACCTCTCAGGCTTGCTCTGTTATTAATACTTTGGTGGTCTTCGTAGTTATTATAATACATGTGTCTTCACTGCTTTCTGTTCATGACCAACTATGATCTAATCATCTTTGTCTTTCTTCATCAGAGGGGTTAAGATGGGCGGAGCTGCCATCTTAAGCATGCTGGAGACCTGAAGAAAATACTGCTAGACTGCTGCTGAGGAACCCCCACCCCACCCATGACTTTCTATAGTGTACGTCTTTTTGAAAGATCATATAACTTTGCCATTAAGTATATGAGAATTAAATATAAAGATGTGTTAAAAAATGAAAACATATTATTGTCCATCAAAAAAGCCTTACTTAAAGTGGCATTGACGCTCCAACTGTTTTGCAGGAACCGTTGATTGGTGTGCCTCAAACTCTGTAATGGAAAATCGTGGTGAGTACTAAGTTGCTGGTTGTGGGTTTTTTTAAGTGCAGTGTTAATGCTGTGGAGAGCACTGTACATCCACTGTGTTTATGGCGTCTGTCTAGCCTCGGCGCTTTTTATGAGCTACTCAGGACTCAAGCCATACATCTTCTCAACCTCAGGGCCCGTCTAAGGATCAGTTTCCCCTCCCAAAGCGGGGCCTTTCAGGGTTTCCCCTGGTCCACACAAGTTGTGTGTGTTTGTGTGTGTTTGTGTGTGTACACTGTGTTTCAGAGGAGATGGTTCAGGGAACATCAGTTGAGTCGTTGTTTTGAGTTGCACTTTTTCTTCCCAGAGAATATGAGCTCATTTACTGTTTTCAAACGCTGTCATGGCAACAGTGACCCTTACATCTAAACGCAGCAGCTGTGCATGTCAACTGGTGTTTTTTTGGTTCACCTGTAGCTCCGCTGTGAACCAGTTCCCTTTTGTGAAGCTAACCTGCCAAAAAGCAAAGAAAAACTGAAGTAAAAAATAATATCCAAATGAGCATACGCTAAGCCATCCCTAGTGACTCTCACTTTAGACTTCTGCTTGCTCGACAAGCATTAGATGCTAGATAAATGTCACTTTCTGTCAATAATGTTCCTTCTGCAGCTCAAGATTTGATTTAGCCTCTACATTTTCCTACATCAGATTGATGCACTTTATTTTAAAAAGTAAACATTTTCTTCCGGGGAGGCATGCCCCCGGACTCCCCAAGAAGGACCAGGGTCCCTCCCACAGGATCCCAAAATCCTGTGGGAGGCAATGATCTTCTCATCTAACACTTAATCAGACAGTGAATGGGATAAGTGCATTTTCCTAAATGTCATTGAACCTTGTTTTATGTCTGTAATGCTGGTGTAGTTTATCTTAATTCAACTACGACGTCCATATAGATAAAGGTCAAAACCATGTTTTAAAGATAAAAAAATATTATTAAATATATATTTTCCGTAATGAATGAGCTTCCCAGCTGTGTGTGTGTGTGTGTGTGTGTGTGTGTGTGTGTGTGTGTGTGTGTGTGTGTGTGTGTGTGTGTGTGTGTGTGTGTGTGTGTGTGTGTGTGTGTGTGTGTGTGTGTGTGTGTGTGTGTGTGTGTGTGTGTGTGTGTGTGTGTGTGTGTGTGTGTGTGTGTGTGTGTGTGTGTGTGTGTGTGTGTGTGTGTGTGTGTGTGTGTGTGTGTGTGTGTGTGTGTGTGTGTGTGTGTGTGTGCCTCCGTCTGCCTGCTGAAGTGGCCTGGCCCAGTCTGTTATCCAGGTCAGGCCAACAGGTTGTGGGCTCATGCGGATTGGCTCAGCTCTCTCTCTGGAAGCCGGCCCGGTGTGTATGTGGGGCACGGGGAGAGAAAAGGAACGCTGTCAAACACACCAACACTCCATCTTGAGAAATGAGCCTCGAGACTTAGCTGCTCCGAAAACATCCAGGCACATTGACACAGCTCAATGCTCTGGATTCCTCAGAGGAGCTGTCGGACAAGGTTTTTTTTTCTCCCGAAGACGCACAAACCCCCAAAAGGAATCGAAGCACTAATTCAAGGGGTTCCAGTCTGCACCCCCCCCCCCCCCCCAGCTTTCCTTGGCAAACATGTTTCAAAGTCATGCTAATGACTCTCCAAGACTGTTCAAATTGTGATAAGAGACTCGGAGATGTGCATAAAAATGGTGTCTAAAGGCATTGGGAAAGGTGAGCTGCATGCTAAACACCCTCTTCAGTGAACGGTAGTAGTAGTAGTGGCTTGATATTAGCGTGCACACTGGAGGAAGGAACGGCAGCATGTGTCCTATCAACACCTCTTCCTATTTGTCACATCGCCTTGTGATCCGTAGTCCATTGTCATAGTAGCAGCTATAATTCAACAGGGACTCTGGTCTGTTGTTCATGATTACATTTTGAGAGTGAGCAGCATCTCAGAGACTCGTGACCTTTTTAGACGGCTCCCACAACAAGTCTTGTCTCAGATCTTGTGATACATTTCTCCAGGTTGTAGTCGTTGATTGAATTGATCTAATTATAATCCATGATCTATTTTCTTTGTGTTTCTTCCTTCACATCTGGACTAAATTAAGGTTTCTCTTTGTCAGGTTAGATGTATTAGTAGGAAAGGCTTACACAAATACTGTTTATATCTCTATCTTCTGTTATCCTTGTCATCTCAGCGCTAGGAAAGCAAGAAAATACTGACACCAGTGTGTCAGGCAGATAATTGTTTTCAGGGCATACCATGTGGTCTGAGCTCTGAGGTTTGCTGTCTAGTTTTCCTGTGTTGGTTAAATTTCTCTTGTAGTGTTTTGTCTGTATTAGCATGTTAAGATCATGCCAAGCCCTTGTTCTCTTGAAGCCCCGCATGCCAGCGTACATCACGCCGTACATACATCATCGGACACGCATATTGCACCGCATACCGTAGCGAGCACATCAAATTGAAAACACAACCCGTCCTTCTCCCAGGAATGGTTGGCATCTTTCAGTGAATGCTGACCTGTGCTAGGAGCCAATGAGGGAGGGCCAGTGAGTGGGGGGGAGGGAGGGAAGGTCTTAAGGAGATTGCAAGAGGGAGGGGACGGGGGAAGGACTGTACTGAGAGGCATAGAGGGAAGGGCAGACCAGAGAAACACAGAGAAGGAGAAAAGACCTGAAGTTGAAGAGACCCGGTGGGCTTTGTTGTAGAAGGAGGCAGGCAGGTGCAGCTGCTTATCTTTCCCGTGCACGTTTCTGGGTGCAGGACAGGTAGAGGCCCCTCAGGGGCTGGACCATGGGACAGAGCCTTCGTGTAGAGACCCCAGCTCCAAACCCAAAACAACACAACAATGGCGGTGAGTTTGTTGACTCTCACTAGTGCACCCCGTGTGTGCATTCCTCAACAGCAACTTGGCTCATACATGGCATGAAATGAGTTTTCTATTTCCCATTTTCTTTATGAATTCAGCACAGAGGAGAGGTAAGGGTCGGAGATTGTATAATCAACTTTGCAAAGTCTCCTCTCCCCCCCGCACTTTCACCACCATAAGGAATGTTAAATCGTTGGGATCACAGGATGAATCTCAGCTGTGTTTCTACCACGCATGCACACTTATTTTCCTATGTTACATTGTGCAAGAAAATGATTTGCTAAGTAAAATTGGATTTGGAGAATAAATATTTTAACTAATTAATGGAGAGTGGGGTTTTATATCATTTTGATTCAATTCCTACATATTCGCTCTTTTAATTATTGTACTTCTTCATATTACAGAATGTAAACTCACAGACAAGATGCATCTTTCATAATAAATCTTGACCTTGAGTTTGATAAAGTAGCAAGCAGTGAACTCATACTTGCATATCTTACCCTAAACGGAACCAATGGTTTTTATTTAATTGACTTTTTACTATGCTGTTAGGCTTTAAATGGTTGAATTATTTCAGGACTCACAAGATCGGGGAGACTATAACCTCTTTGTGCGCCCCATTAAGTCGATTCAAATCCATAATCTGGCCTTGCAAGGGTTAGGGTTATAAAAAGGTTGGACATATTTCACAACTATTTCATCCACTTAGGAAGTGGATTTCTTATGTAAGTGATCAGGACGGCTTGGCTATCAGGTTAGCTAAAGTCCGGTCCTTTTTTAAATCTCCTTTGACCACATTCTCACCTGACCAGGCCTGTGCCATGACTCATTGAATCATGAGGTTAGAGGGAAATCTAGCCTTTCTGGCTGGGACTTGTCTGAGGGACTGTAGGTGTGGCTTCAGGATAGGGGGTACGTCAGAGTAAAACACGCACACGCACACGTCCCCCCCCCCCCCCCCCCCCCCCCCCAAGTTTCCTGACTGGTATGCCTTATCTTGGCAGCTCTTCTGAGAGCATGGCTAGTAGACTACTTGTTCTGAATTGAGGTGTGTTGTACAGTATCATGGAGGCGTTTAACCAGTCAGAATATTTGTCAGTTTCATTTGTTCACTATGTTTCTATGAGCAGTACAGTGAACTGTGTTATTGAGTGTGTGAGGGGAAGAGGTTGTCTTTGTTCTCAGTCACAGAATCAGGGTGGAGTGCCGTTTCCTCCCTCTGTTTCCAGCCCCCCCCCCCCACCCCCCTCTTCCATATCTCCTGTACTTTTTCTCTCTAGCTCTTTTTTACCCTTTACTCCCATTCCCAGACACACACTGCTGTAGTGCCACCACACAACAGATGTCTCCCCACTGCCTTTAAAACAACGACATGTCGCAGAGTTTATCTTTGTATCTGTGAGGAATAATTTTGCGTGGATCATAGCTCTTTGTCCCGGATGTGAGCATCGAGTTGGATGTACTGTACTTTCTGGATTTCCTGTCGGTGGATTGACACGTTTTATAATCGAGTGTCGCTGGCCAATTAACAAGTGTCCAGTGGATATTGTCGATAACCTTACTCAAATAGATCCCTGCTGCATGGGCTGAGTCCTGTGCAATCGTCATCTCTCTGCAGTGCTTTGGAGTGTGCGGGCCTGGCACAGGCTGCTCTTATCCTGCTTCACTTGCTTCAGCTGAGCCACCGTGTGAGAGGCTCCTCTGACAGAGAGCAGTCTGCTGTGTGAGAACCTCAGTTCTGGTTCGCAGGGAAACTGCCTTAAGCAATGCTTAATCTGGATGTTATGGCAGCTGGGCTGGATCCTCAGATTTCTACTTTGCCAAGATAAGCTGGATTTCCATGGTGCGGACATGTCCCTTGAACCCGGACCCCCTCTGCTGTAGTCTCCACCAGCTCTCTGCAACTTGTCCTTCTGGAATTTTCCTCAGAACATATATAAAGGGTAGTTGACTTTGGGGTTGCCGAATGCCCTATCCCTCATGGCATGCTGTTTCAAGTCCCGCCACCATGGAAGCTGGACGCTTAACACCCCTCTTCCAGGTAGACTAGTGTCTGTTTTTTGAAATTGTCATTTTCAGGACTTAACAACAAAGGATTTGCCACAATGGAACAGTTCAGATTTGAACTTTTCTGGAGTTTTAACAGACTGTCAGGCCTTTAAACACTATGTAAGCATTTGGTTCAAATTGTACCCTGCCAGCAGCATCGAAGTAGCTGTCTCGAGCATCGGTTAAAGACTTTGTCCTTCAGTTGCAAAAATGGGTTTGAATCCTGTGTCAGCAACCGTCCACCGTGCTAAATTGTCCCTCAGCAGGATACTGTAAGCCTTCCAGTTCTGGGGCGCTGTTCCATAGCTAACTCTGCCCTGCTGTGGGTGTGTCAAAACGAAGAGTCAGTTTCCACCAAGCGATGATATTGTTGTTGATATGTTCCAACGTTATTTTTTGGACTGCTAAGCACGCCCTGTCAGTATTGCAGGTATTGTGTGAGAGTATATTGTTGTGGGAATCGGACTGCAAGGCTTTATTGTCACAGAAACATCCTGTGTGTGTTTATGAGACTGGATGTTTTAAAATCTGACCTCTCTCTCTCTCTCTCTCTCTCTCTCTCTCTCCCCTGGTAAATATTTTTGTCTGCTGACTGCAGCTGCAGCCTCGAAAGAGCCGGTGTTTGAAACTCTCTCTGTGCTCAGCAACCTGTCGGTCGGGCCTGTCAATCACGTAACCCAGAATATGTTTCCATGACTCTAGAATGACATCTCATTACAACCGGTGTTCTTGAAATCAATTTGCCTTTTGATTTTCGCTGTGTGTATACATCATGACGAATCGTTTTCTTTCCTGCTACCGTAAGAATGCATCCATGAGTGAGTCTCTATAGAGAGCCTGGGGGGCTGAAAGGCTGATAAGGCACTAGTCTGCATCCAGCCAAGGAATGCGAACACTTGACACTGAAAAAATCCTGGCCCAATGCCAGCATCAGACCCTCTCCTGTTAACTGTGGATCTGTGGAGGAGTCCATGAGCTCTCACCATCACCCTGCCAAAGCACACGCAGTCCCCGAGAACTAACTGCTAAAGATGATAACATGCAGCAGTAATAGGAACAGCCCTGTTTACAAAGGCAGCATATACGGCAGTTAGAAAAGAAAGAGATTCTCACAGGATATTGTGACTGCTGACGGATTTGTACCTGTGTACCTTTCAAAATCCTGTTAAAACAGTTGGCTTTAAGTGTTTATCCCATCTTTCCTTTTTAGATGATGAAGCTGAGCAGCAACACAGCACAATGGTGGGCGAAGGGGGCAGCACGGGGGGCAGCACCCCTCCCCCGAAGCGCAAGGGCAAGTTCTCTACGCTTGGCAAGATCTTCAAGCCGTGGAAGTGGCGGAAGAAGAAAAGCAGCGATAGGTTCCAGGAAACTTCAGAAGGTTTGTGGTGTGAACTTATTTGTTTTTCGTACAGTGACCTCCCTCCTTCCTCACTCCTCCTATCGGTTACATTCAGCTCTCATCCAAATTCCTCACGGCATATGTTCCTGCCTGAAGGCTACAGGCCCCTTTTGCTCTCCCTGATGTTTTCAGTTCTCTTACGGTAAGACAATAGGCCCCTAACAAAATATCCTGTTGATCAAGGAGCTCTGAACTTGTATCTTTTTGTATTGTGGAGCATGAGGTCACACGCTAAATGTGCCCAGGTTTACTGCAGTATTTTTTCCCTGTGGAGATGTTGCAATGGAAAACCAGTGTGTAACGTAAATTCTGTCTATTGATGGCAGAGCTGGAGAGAAAGATGTCGACAAGGCGTACGCGGCAGGAGCTCATCGAACAGGGAGTGCTGAAGGAGGTCCCTGACAACGGTAAGGGTGCTCCTGCTATTGGTCACATCTCTATACGGGGGTCTGTGTCCGACAGCAACGGCCCTGAGGCTGTCAAACCCACACAGGCGATACCGTGAAGCCCATCAGTACATTATGGCAGTAACACGGTCCTCCTAACCAGCAGGTGTCTGGGACATATTTAAAAGAAAGCACGTTTACTTTCACCTTGCTTGTTTCTCAGAGTATTGCAATGTTTGTTTAAAAATGGCGTGCAACTCTCCAGAGCTGAGGGAAAGTGGAATGAATTGTGCCCTGCAGCAAAATGGCTTTGAGAGGGGTGTGTGCGAACGCAATGCTAGCCCCGCTGTTGTAGAAGCCCAGTTTTTAAACCTTACAGCTGCTCCTTTCCTCACACCCACAAACACAGACTCGGTATGTGGGGCTTTGGATAAGGGCACTTTTCTTTTTTTAAAGGGGAGCAGTACCAAAGTTTTTTAATCTACAGGTATATTAAATTTTTTAAGTCTTATTTGTGGGTCTAAAAATAGTGAAAAATGCCCAGGAAATATCTCAAGCCCAAGGTGTCAACTTTAAGCGACTAGATTTGTTAAAGCAACAGTTATAATGATCCAGGTTAAAGTGACAAATCCTCTGACCTGAGAAGCCAGAACCTGCAGGTATTTGGTGTTTTTGCCTGATTTAATGGATAAGCAAATAATCTGATGTTGTAGATACACTATCTGTTGATCAACTAATGGATTAATCAACAGATTATTCATCACTTTTGTATTTTACCTAGGTCCAAAAGGGAGAGAACAATGAACCACAAAAATATTCTACTATATCAAACAAAGTCAAAAAATTGTATACTCTATTAATATAAACCATGTTAAATGAGTTAGATTGAATACTATTTACTAGTATCTAGTATTATATTGGTTAAACTCCCTTGTTATTGTGTTTTTTATCATGTTGGTTTGTCCCAACTCTTTCCCGTGCAGATCAACAAACCCTGAAGCAGCCCTATGTGAAGAACGGCCACACTCTGCCAGTGAGCTCTGGGGTGGGTGGAGGAGGTGGGGGAGGGGTGGTGGTCAGTAGCGGCGGTGGTGGCGGCAGGAGCCCGTGTAACCATGGCAAGCTGCCCTCAGAGTCTGACTACAGGGTGAACCCGGCCTGGCTCACCCAGCAGGACGACCGCAGGGGCCGCTCTCCCTCTGACGGAGAGCGGCGCGGAGCTCCAGGCTCCAGGGGCACAGGACTGCATGAGGACGGCTGGAGAGGAGGAGGAGGAGGAGGAGGGGGAGGGACGGGGCAGCGGGCCCACGGAGAGGGCGAGTGGAAGCCCAACATGGCGTGGCAGGGTCACGTTCAAGTCCCCCTGGACGAGGGCAGGCGGGGCGGCGGCCGGCTTCACCCAGAGGACGCCGGGCAGAGGAGGCCCGGGCCGCTGCAGAAGGCCCCCTCGGAGGACGGCAGGAGGAGCAGACCCGCCGAATCGGACTGGAAGCCGACGCTGCCTCGACATGCATCTGCCGAGGAGGGAAGGGCCCGCAGAGGTGAGCTCTTCTTCAAATTCAAATACTTTCTTTTTTTCTTTTAGTGTACATTAAAGGTGCTACGGTGAACTTTTAAATATTTCTGAAACAACCTCTGATGATCATAAATGACATGTGTAACAGCAAACATATTTTTTAATGCACCCTTGTTAGCTTTAAAGCTACTTTTCATCAGCAGTCCCTTCACCTGTTTGTTTATTGGCATCCTAAAGTGAAAACATCATAAATATATAAATACTTGTACATCAGTTAATAGCACATTGCATTATAGTCTTATGTTAATCAAATAAAAACACATTAAATTAAAGTCTAAAAAACATACATTTATAAAACAGACGAGTCATATGAAAGGAATATCAGATGGATATTGTTGGCGTCTTTGGGTGTTGACCAGCCTTTTTTGTTGTTGCATTAAATGTAATGAGTGATATGATGCCCCTGGTTTTTCCCCACTGCCATCCGAGATCTTCCCATCTTTTTTGCAAAACTGGAATTAGCCGATCCTTGTTGAGTTTCCCCGAGTGTGAGAAAGGCAAAGATGAGGAGTGTATTTCACAACTTGACCTCCTTCATAAATATACTGGCGATTCTTCTTTAGCTTGAGTCAATGTATTTCTTCTTTTTTTCCCACTCCCTGTTGCTGACACTTTGATGCTTTTGTGCTGTCCTCCCAGATATAGACGGGCTCCTGTGGGCTCCCAGGGGCCCTGCTCCAGCTCCGTTTCTTATTCAGGAACATGAGGGAATAGGTTGTCCTGTCTTCCATTCCTAATTAATGTGGCACCATCACTGTACCCGTGTTATTGCCCTTTAACGCTACCACCATCAGCCAAGTGATAATTGTTGAGGAGCCCCGGCTAATTGATTTTACTGAAACATTACACTTTGAGAAAAATAGCTGTTTTTCAGCTGTATTTAGATCCCAGTTGTCCAGTTAACACTGCCACATGAACCACTTTCAGTATCATACTACGTCTGTGCCTGTGTGCAGTAGAGATGAAAGGAAACTGATTACGTATGTGCGGAAATGTATTGAAAGCACCTATGCAGAACTACTATAGGAAAAGAGAGAAGTCTTTCTATGGATAGATTTGAAGGTGAACAGATGTTTTTTTCTCCCACCTTCCTATGTCCCTGCTCCTGTCTTTTATCAGTCTAACCTTGTGTTTTCCTTTTTTTTCCTCTCTCTCTGATTCTGCTGCTTTTCTCTCCCTCTCCCACTCTCTTTCTATCTTTACACATCTCCTGCTTTCTGTCCTCCTTTTCTCACTCTCGATCTCTCTCTCTCTCTCTTTCTCTCTCGCTGTCTGTCTGTCTGTCTGTCTTTCTCTCTCTCTCTCGCTGTCTGTCCTCTGTTTCCTCATGCTAACTCACTTCGTCCTTTTCCTCTGGATGACTTCACCTTTGATTGTTTGTACAGTATGACGTCACAGTGATAAAGGATTGTTTGTAAATAAATAACCCTGAACTTCAGAGCTGCAGCTTTGAGGAATGGCGTGGGAGCAGTAGCGCTGGTGCGGGGCCCACGCTCGAGGGGAAGGGGAGGGGTGTTTGTGGGCAGAGGGATGTGGGTTTTTTTGGTGGTAATTGCAGCCGCCTACTCTGTTTATCTTCACAGCTGATCCCTAGATAACGCAACTCTCAAACAAGTGCTATAGCAGAAAGCGCTCTCGAGTGGTGAAGCCGCCGAGAATTGCTCACTGCTCACTTGTGCTCTGTCAGTACCCAAACTGAAACATTTATAGCCACTTGGCAAACGATTTTCTAATGAGATGTCACTAATTCAATAATGAAACAGATAAAAGTACACTGCTATGTAGGGAATTCTGTGTGGAAAAAAAAAGAAAGCTTATTCACATTTCTCAATATGGATGAAGTTGTTATTCTGATGGCACTTCTTTTTTTAACATGTCCTCATGATACTGTGTGTTTTCCCACAGAGTCGGAAAGCCATTTTGTCCCTGACCCTGAAGCCTTGCGGGACACCCTGCGCGAGCCTCTGCCACCTAAACATTCAGTCTTGCCTCCAAAGTGGCTGATGAGCTCCACGCCTGAACAGCCCGGCAGCAAGGGATCACCTCGCACCCCGTCAAACCAACACCACCCCACCACCACCACCAACACACTGTACTCCTCTCCCTCGGCCGCGCAGTCCAAACCTGTGCGCTCCATCTCCTCCGCGGGCACGTCCACCCTGCAGGCTCCATCCATAGCCCCAACCTCTCAGGGCACCAAGCAGCCCCCGCAGCCCCCACCCAAGCCTGTCAACAGAGGCAACGCCGCCATGCTGGGTAAGTTCCTCTGCCCAATAGCAGCTGCTCCTGTCAACAAGGGCGCTGGAGGGAGTCGTCATTATTATCACATGCAGCCCACATTATCAACAGCATTATCAACTCTCCGATGTCTGCTCAGTTAGCATGTGGTTTTCCCACTGGCGCATACAGTATGAACATTCATGAGTCGGTGCACAACCGATGGTACAAGAGAATGCCTTTGAACACGGCTTGCACACACACAAACACACTTGCGCACACACATGCCTTGGTAATGATGTTATCTGAACAGCTTGAGCAGCTATTCCCTAGCTAATTACTTATTACGCCTGGACTACTTTAGCTGCAACTTTTCCACAGCATTTTACACTCTGATTATAAAAGGGACTCTTGTGGCTGTGGCATGCGGCTTCAGCTGTCAAGTGGTGGTGGTGGTTGTTTACTGTGGGGTTGTTTCATCTGGGATCTTGCCTTAATTCCCACTCGGACATGGCTGTCTACTTTTGATTCATTTTTTATCTCCTCAACAGATCGGATAATGTTCTTGTACTTTGAGTGCACTTCCTGTCATGCCTTTAGTCGCGTCTTTCTGCTTGAATTATTCAGGTTCTTTTAGTTAAATGTGCTGTGAATATGTCACCTGACAGATATGGCATCTGTTGATGCAATGGTTTACAATAGAAATGGACAGAAATGAAAATGTCATGTCATAATTATCCTGGCCAAAATTCACAACACAGATAATCATCAAATATCCTTAAAACTTTTATCATGGCTCTAAAACATACTGGAATCACTTGAACTTACATATGGTTTAGAACAAATATCTCACAGTAAAGATGCAAATTGCTTTTTTAAGTGAAAAACAATCGCGCAATCATTACGGCCTCCACACACATCCTGCGTCTACCTCTGGAGCGCGTCGCCTTCAGTAACTGCTGCCTCTCTCGCGCTTTTTTCGGCCACACATGGAAGGTCTCAGCAGCTGCTGCAGCGCTGCTTCTAAAAGCCCTATCTTTCTACATAGAGTTTTCATAGATAATTCCAATTAAAAATGAAGTTCTTTCATGTCATTTATGATGCATATGATTTATATTGAGTCTAATATTAAGTCTCGACAGTAATCCGTGCGCCCCATTGCCTTTTTTTATTTTTTTGCCACATTTTCGCTTGTTGGAAGTTTTATTTTGAAAGGGACATACCAGGAAATGGTGAAACTACAGCGAAAGATGCCGGTATGAAGTCAATATGACTCTCAGCAGAGTATTTCTCTATCAGTTAAAGCAGCGAGACCCAAGAGAGACGCGCGTCTCTCAGAAAAAAATAGGCGAGCGTCGCTGCAGACTGGCCTCCGACGGGCATCAGCAGCGCGTCCGAGGTTGGATGTGTGGCCGCTCTAGGTTGATTACACGGTCGGTGAAAAAAGTCAGATGCAGACGCGCAGTAGAGGTAGGATGTGTGTGGAGGCCGTTATAATTGTACTTTTTCTGTGGGTTAACAATGGGGAACTCTAACAGGAAATCAATAAAGACTGTGTACATTTTAGCTAGACAGCTTTTTCAAGTCACTCCTGAAAATATTCAGGAGTATTGCAAATAATGGAAATTCACCACAATCGACATAGTGTGATTGTTATTTACTGGGATTTGTGAAAATACCTTGTATCCTTCCTTATCTAGTTGACAGATTACCAAAGTTTTCCATGGAGTCAAAGTTACAAACATTTTGGGAAACACACAATTGGCTCTCTTGCTGAGGAAAATAAGATAATAGATACATCAGTTCAGTATGAAGATACAAGAGAACACAGCAAGAACCATAAGTTGTCATTTAACCTTAAGTGTTGCTATTCTTTCAACAAGAAAAATGTGGAACAACTTCTCTGACAAGGGGAGAGCGTGGTTGAATTTTTTTTATTGAATGACAGAATGATGAGCTTTTGGGGCAACAGCACCCCTCTCTCATAGCACACTCTGTAGGAAAAAGCTTTACAGTACCACTAGCACCTTCCAGCTGAAGGCCTCCGTCTCCTCCCTGTTAGTCTCCGCCTTACAGGGGGGAGAGAACGCTCAGCTTCCTCTCTACTGGTCCTGCTGGAAGCGAGAGTGCGACTACGATGTGTACCTGTCCCTGCCCGTCTACCTGTGCCGGCGGGCCGGAGGCCTGCGCTCAGGTAACAGGATGCCCCATGGCATCTCTGAGGCCAAGGTGCCCTGTCTTGAATGCCCCTCCCCCATTCTCCTTCAGAGTCTGCGTTCCTCATCATGTCGTGTCCTTACTAGCTGCCAATCTATTTTCCCACAATGCCTTTTAACTTTACTGGCCTTGAGTGCTTTTCTCTGGATGCGGTATATAAGAGCGGCATGCACACAATGAGCTGATAATGCGTGCGCTGGGTGCTTTGTGTGCATGAGAGATGACTTGTGAGTGTGAGTGAGCCGTTGAAAGTTTCCAATGCTGTACTCTCTTACTTGGCATGTGAACTAGGGAGAGCTCTGAGCAGGACCCAGCTGTGGCCTGCAACGCATCAAGTGAACTTTATAGTGCTAATCCTGCTCAGCCGGAATGGATGGGTGGATATGAATGGAGGGGAGAGGGGAGTGGCCAAAGGGTTATAACAAGAGGGTTTGACTTCATTTAGAGAGGAAGATGTAATCCAATTCAGTCTAGTCTACTGCATGTTTCAAGTCTGGCACCACTGATCTCTTTGTTATGCCTCAGTAGCACGGCTTTGGCTTTTAACATTATTGTGGCTTAAAAGCTGAAGATTTATATAGCAAACATACAACTGTGCATGCAAATAGCTTTCAGCTTTTTATTTGGACTCTCTGTTTGGGAGCTATTTGCCCTTTTATGATGCTAATAAGTAAGATTTGACTGCAGGATTAGAGAGTGGCTATGAAGAGCATGTAGGCTGTGTGTATCTTGACCTGGGGCACATGCTGCACACTGGTTTGTTAGTGCAGTGTGTGCATTCATGTTGACTCAGTCATGTGATCAGACGCACTGTATGTACACAATAAAGCTCAGTCAGACATGTAATCCCAGGATCTGTATTTGTTCATGTGTATTCTGTCATATTGGGTACATCATACATCATGAAGAGCTGATGCATGTGTGCACTCATGTCACAGCGGCAAACTAGATACAAAAGCAAATCACTTGCTTGCAACTTGCTCACACGCCTAAGCTGTTGAAATTCTGTTTTATGATTTAGATGTTACGTTAATATGTGGATGGAAGTGTAACTGTTTTGTTGTTGTTTTTCACATTTGCAGGTGACTTCACCCAGGCCCCGGGAGGTGCCAGTCTTGTGCCGGCCAAGCCCTCTCCACCGATGCCTCCCAAGAGGACCACACCCGTCACCAAACGTAACCCAGAGGACTCCAGCGCTTCCAGCCATCCCATGATCCCCTCGCCGCTCTCTCTGGAGGAGCACGGCGGCGGTCCCACTGTGGGCTTCCAGCTGCCCCAAGCACCCCCCTCCCCTCCCCTGCCAACCCACCGGCCGCCCTCTCCTCCCCGCCAGCACATACACACCCACCACCTGCACCACCAACACTCCTACCCGCACCCGCTGCCCCAGCCCATCCCCATGCTGTTCGACCCGCCCAGCCCCACCAGCGAGTCCCCTCAGCGGCCGGCTCCCGTCCCCCTGCACATCATGATCCAGAGAGCTCTGTCCAGCCCTGGACCCGCCCAGCCACATCCAGACGGCGCGCAGCGGGCTCACGCGCTGCTCTTCGAAACCCCGCAGGATTACCAGGGAGATCGGGGGCGCCCCCTTCCTGTCAGCATCCAACCACTAAAACTGTGAGTTACTCGTTACATATTATCAATCGAAAAACCTACATGAGATTCACAGCTTCACAAGTAGACCATAAGCAGCCTCCCTCCACAGTCCATTTTTAACCCATTGATGACTATGGCAATCTAGGATGCATGTCCTTAATGCCTGAGGGTTTTCTGAAAAAATAGTACGAATTGTCAAGTCTACCAAAACCTTAATATCTAAGCCTGTGTAGCACATAGAAACATGAAATAAAATACATTTAAAAGTTAAGGTTCACAGGTTTTATTTAAACATGCTCCCTTAGCGCTTACAAACCAACAAATATTTCTAAAAATCGTCAAAATTAGATGAATTAGAAAATTATTAAATATTGTTAATAAATAGATGCAATGTGTTGTGTGATTTTCGTCAGTAGTCTATAGTAGACCTTGATTCTGCGCACCAAACGCCACTAACTGTTCTGTCGCCGACA
The DNA here is from genome assembly GCF_949987685.1 of Ammodytes marinus. Taxonomy (NCBI): domain Eukaryota; kingdom Metazoa; phylum Chordata; class Actinopteri; order Uranoscopiformes; family Ammodytidae; genus Ammodytes; species Ammodytes marinus. The sequence goes on along the minus strand of NC_137217.1, from coordinate 15,363,348 downwards.
TAGCTGGCGTATTTTTTTTATTATTTTGTTTTATTTTTTATTTTTTATTTTTTTTGATTGACATGATTTTCGGCAAACCACACAACTTTTGGGTGGTCACGTGGTCTTAAAAAAATCAACAAAACCCACCTCATGTGTATTTGAACCAATGACAGTGCATTCTATGCTGGGAATGCCATGAAAATTAGATAAAGTAATAATGCTGCGCGACGCAGCATAGCCAATGTGGCATCGCGCAGCAGCCGTCATCAATGGGTTAAGCCTTTAAAACTTTGTAGTTGAGCACATTTAGAGCTGGAACAAATCTCCCAGCCTGATCATTACAAACAAAGTCAAGGTCGAGATAGAAGAGTGATTATTTTGAGCCCAATTAATTTGGTATAAGTCTTTCAAATTAAAAAAATGGTCAGTGTTGTTATAGTGCAAAATCTACCTCTACGTCATAATTAGTTAGTGTTATTAGTTAAAACCACAAAAACAGGTGCTTTATATGTATGTATTCATTGATCTTTTTATACATATTAGATCTGAAGATGACTACTCGGAGGAGGAAGAAGGAGAGGAAGATGATGAGGAAGACGAGGAGTATGATGGAGAGATCCCCCAGCCGGCGCTGGAGCCGCGGAGTCGCAGGTGTTTGGTGGGAGACGCCGGCGTGTGTGTCATCCCCGGGGGCAACAGCAGCGAGGAAGAGGAGGAGGAAGAGGACCAGGAAGGACGGGATGGGGACGACAGCGACTCAGACGGCCCTGTGCACTACAGAGATGAAGACTCTGATGAAGATGAGGAGGAGGAGCCACTACCTAGTAGGCTTAGCCCTATTTTTTTTTATCAGGATCAAAATATCAGTACATCATTCAGCTCAACATCATTTTCAGATTAGCACAGCTCAACATCATTTTCAGTTTGTTCAAAAAAGAAGAAAGAAAGAATAATAAATAAAAGAAAAATTACAAATTGATTAATTATTATAAGAAAAATGGAGGTCAAATTAATAGAATCTCTTTTTTAATTAAAGGTGCTCCGGGGAACTTTCAGCTCGTGTTAATTCGTGCACCCCCTTTGGACAAAAGCGGTAGTGTTTATACTACTATTTAAACACAAGGTAGACTTTTGTAAAGCACCTGCCTTGTTTTATTGTGCTCCTTCACACCTGACCACACACTGTGCTTGGCTGTTTGTCCAGGCGCTCTGGCCAGCAGGGTCCGGAGGAAGGACACCTTGGCTCTGAAGCTGGGCGGCCGTCACTCTGCCCCAGTGAGAGACCGCTTTGCCCAGGACCGCCTCAACAGAGGGGACCAGCCTCCAGGACAGACCGGCCTCACATGGCAGAGCAGGGAGCAGTGGGAGGCCATTCGCGCACAGATCGGCACCGCACTCACAAGGTAAACACGCACGTCCTCATACTTTTTTAATTATTTTGTATCCTTTTTTTAAAAACTGACTGAATAGTGCATTTCCAGGAGATTCTAAGATCTTTGTCCTACTTATTTCCTGAATGACAAAGTGATGACAGTGTGTAAAAATAGTCCTCCTCTTTTTCTTCTCCCACTTCAGGCGACTTAGCCAGAGGCCCAGTGCAGAGGAGCTGGAGCAGAGAAACATCCTTCAGCGTTAGTATCAAGTCTTTCTTTCCTTTTGCATCTTTGTTATCAATTACCCAAGGATTCAAGTCCTTCAGCTTCTCACTAGTTTGGACCTTTTTTGAGGGTTTTAACAAACATCACAGCTCAGTTCTGACTGGTGATTTCTTTTACAAATTGACTTGTTTATTTGAATAGAGCCACACTATTTACATGTTTTGAGCCAGCTCTTCACAATGTGCAAAATAACACAACCTATACACTCTTGAAAAGTTTTTTTTTTTTAAACATGGATTGCAGTTCTCATGCTTTCAGCTTTGATGCACATCACGCCTGGCTTTCATGCAGCATCTAAGTAAAGATTTGTTTCTTTTGTCTCTTTTTTTTCTAGCCAGAAATCAGGCTGACCGGCAAGCTGAGGTTAGAGAGATCAAGCGGCGGCTGACCAGGAAGGTGAGCAACACGCATCAAAGTATAGAATCACATATTTACCATATATTTAACTGATATACATTTACATCTTATAATTTTTTTTGTAGCTGAGTCAAAGACCCACAGTTGCAGAACTACAGGCGAGAAAAATCCTGACGTTCCACGAGTACGTGGAGGTCACAGACGCCCAGGACTATGATCGGAGAGCAGAGAAGCCATGGACCAAGCTGACTCCTGCTGACAAGGTTCCTATGGAAGAAAACAAATGCACCCAACAAATCTCCCTGAAGTGGCGTGTGTTTCATATCAAATTAGCATCAAAGTGTGATGATTAGCACAGGTTTCCTTTTTAAGGTTCATATTTAACCGACAAACTCTTCTCTCCTGCTTGTCAGGCGGCCATCCGGAAGGAGCTCAACGATTATAAGAGCACTGAAATGGAGGTCCATGAGGAGAGCAGAATCTACACGAGGTATTCCTTCATCAGTTGGATCATGACATAACAATCCTTCAGATTTCAGTCCTGGTCGACAGCTGTGGTTACCGTGGGAACAGCAAGTGCACGCTATAGCAAATAGGGATCTAATGTCATCAGATACTTGTTGTTTAAATAAAGTTAATAATTGACCATTAAGCAACCAACCTGGTTCCATGGTGCACACAAGGTGCTATCCCATGCGTGCTAACCTCAATGACAAAAACATTTTCAGTGTTTCCTGTGACTGCGTCACAATAAATGCCAACTCAGCAGCGTGTGTGTGTGTGTGCGTGTGTGTGTGCGTGTGTGTGTGTGTGTGTGTGTGCACCTCTGATACAACATTAAGAGTGTGGCAGATATGATTGTGATAACATTAAAAAAACAACACTGGATTCCATACATTTATCGTTTTTCTGTGAATCCCTTGTGTGGACTAAGACAAATTGGATACAGCATAGGAATTGCAGCCCGCAGCTATATATACGAAGGCATAATTGCTTAAATAATGTCAGCCATAAATAGTACAAAATGCAGCGTTTGATTTAATAAGAATCTTAAGGAATGTCATTTTAACAGAATATCTCAGTTCATGCTTCATGAGATCTCTTTGTTTCCTTTTAGGTTTCATCGGCCTTAGCGCCCCCCCACTCCCCGTCCCCTCCTCCCTCTTCATGGATTATGATGCACTTAAGAAGATATGTCTGAGAGGAAGCTGCTCCCTATGCAGACGCATCGCCATTTTAGCGTTTTCCGAATGTAATGTACAGATTATCAGGGACAGCCTGGAACTGACTCAAAAACCAGAATGCTTCTCGCTTGCCCCTCCATCGCCTTCTCACTACATTGCTTTCACTAAACTGAGGTGGTGGCGGCTGAGGAGCAGAGATGGAGTATTCCGTCCGGACAACAGGGGGAAACCATGTGCCAATGAAAGTGGAGACGCGGCAGAGGACCTACAGGGCTTAACTCTCAGTCTGCTGTTATGTGGTACCCCTCAGGGACACGGATCTAGTTAGAACCTTTAATGCGGCCTCATTCTGTGTTGCCTTTTTTTCTTCTTTAATGTATATGGAAAAGCTAATTCATCTTGATAATGTAAAAACATACGATAATAATAGTAAAAAATAACGATGATGACTTACAATACTCCATACAGTAATAATAGATCATAGAGACATATGGCTGCAGAGAGGAGCGGGCTGGAGGATGAAGACTGGGATTATAGGACTGGACATCTCTGGGATATTGTGTTTTTTTATAAATTGTGTACAGACTGCTATTGTTATACCTTAGAATGAAACTTGGAAAGATCTAATTACAAAATATTCTGTAATGCACAAAATATTTTCTATTGTGATTTTGATCACATGACTTAGTGACAGATTTTATTTGAGCCTTTTTTATTATTATTATTTGGCTTGCCTGTATTTATGGTTGTAATGTGAGGTGGCCATTTAAGCGTCAATCTAGATTTAAAAAGAAAAAAAAAGTGCAGGCCAGGATTGTTGGTGTTTTTATGTGTGCCAACATACCCAATGAATGCCTAAAGGACTATAGGATACTGGTTTTCATATCACTGATTTCTGCAATCCACTGCATGAGCCAACACAGAATCCAATGGATTCTGGATAATCCCTGTTCATTTATACTTTTTTTATGAGTTTTTGTACTTCCCTTTAAAATATCAAACATGCAATGCATTATGTAGCCATTTTGAATAAGGTTGCGCTAGTAGTGTCTATACTAAGAGTTAAATGTAAGTTGCTGTGAGTGTAGATCAGGGAATTATCCAAAAAGTCAGAAAATGTATAAACGGTCAACAGGGAGTCATTTTGGCAGGAACCTTTTTCAAACCGCAGGAGTGTTTTTATCTAGTATTGTCTGGCCAGTATCTTACAGGGTTCAGTATGTTGTGTACAGGTTGATTATAGGTTTAACTGATGCTTGTGTATATCTTGTCTTCCTTTCATTTGAAAAGAGATTTTAAATATAAAAGTATTATAGGTTGCTATTTTTTTAAGCACAGAATATTAGTTGATTAAATGCAACAAGAATGGGAATAAGAAAGTGTACCTTTTTTCTGTATAAATTAAGTTCATTTTTAATTGAATGTGAAATTGTATGACAGTTTTCTTTCTAATTGTAAATAGTCACATCTTGATCTAATTAAAAATCTTGCAATTCCTTGAACTGTGTGCAGTGGCTGTGCACATGGCTTCTAAACCCATAGACCTGTCTTGTTGATATATTGTGTAAAGGTGGACGCTTGAAGGGTAGCCTGGAAATCCAGACCCATATCTAGAACGATAGCGGGTCTGGCCACTATCAATAAACCTTCCAAACTCAAGGGGCGGCACCTATGCGTGCATTTCAAATACCACTGCACGCAATTGGATAGCACTGCGACCAATCAGAACAATGAACAAGGTGACGTATTAAAGCTGGGGTGGAGGATTTGGGGAGAAAATAGCAGTTAGGATAGAGATTCGAATCCAAATACCTCAACCGCTCCACTTGTTCTCTTTGGTCCCTCCCCTATGGTCCCGCCCTGACACGCTCTACACCAACAAAGTCATGCCAAAGTGAATGGGCAGTCCCAACAACCAAACAGAACTATTTGATTGGTAGCTCAGGATTTCTTGACATATTTAATGAGCTTCAATGGAGAGTGTCCAGACCAACAGGCGCAGCAAATTTACCCTGCGTTCCAAATCACATACTTTTTCTTTTTACTACACTACATACTAAAGTACAGAAGAGTTTTTGGGCCACCGGAAAGAAAAAAAATCCTATAAGGAAGTTTTTTTTCATTAAGTCAAGAAATGTCGAGAATAAAGACAAATGCTGCAAAATGCATTTGGAGTTAGTGGGGCATTTATGTATTTTCAGCATACTACAATTGACGTGCATGAATGTGGACATCCTAAATCTTTTTCTGGCATACTAAATAGTAGGGAAGTATGGGGATTGGAACGCAGGGTTAATTTGACAGCGCCTAGTGGCAGGTCTGGATTTCCAGGCTACTTGAAGGGAGAAATTACTCTCAAATATTCTATGGGTCTGTAGCGACACCTGGTGGTGAAGGAGATTCTATAACGAGCTACACCTGGGGATGGTTGTGGATGCATCATGTATACTGAAAGTCTTAATTAGAACCATATCATTCATCTGATTCATTGCATCTCAAAGGTTTAAAGCAATATACTATGTAAACCTTGACAGCAAAATCTCATCAGTAGTGATCTCATATGATGAGGCGAGGCTGTAAGGTGAGGAAGTTGCATTTTTGCCTAACAGATTAAAGGCCACTATGTACCATGCAAAAGCACCCTAAAAGGTTCTATATAGCACTATTTGTTTTAAGAGTGCAGACTATATTTATAAAAAGTAAGCACTTAAATGTACATTATTTAAATAGATCACTATGCACATACGTGGCATGCACTTTGTGCTCATACAACAACAATAAAATCTAAGCATGTTGTTCCCTGAGTGGCTCAGGAGCCCCCTTGGTGTAATCCAAGTCCCTCAGTGGGACATTTGGATGTGTGTCACCTAATTGAACCTAACTCTCTAAAAAGGGACTTTTTTAGATAGTCTGTGCACCCTGAAAGCATACATCAACAATAATAATCAAATAGGCCATAATTTAATCATCACAGGAGACATTCTTCTAATTGGCCATTACACTTTTGCACATTTATTTTTGATGAAACTTAATTTCACTTTGCTAATGTATACACATTTTGCAAGCTAAACTTTGATTTGTAATGGACAATTTAATTTTACTGATGCAGATTTGAGTGCTGTTGTTTCTTTAAGGGGGTCGGCCGGGGTTTCAAAGAACGTGAAGTCGCGCGTGAGCTGCGTAACTCAAGACCGGGAACAGGCTCTGCGCCTTTCACTTGTAGGTAAACTGCAAACTTCTCCACATCACAGCCAGGTCAGTACATTATCAGCTCCTAACCTGTCCAATTTGAAAGACGAAGAAATATAAATAAACACATGAGTAACTTGAATGCGGTTCATTCAATAAATGGTGTTATAATAGTTCATTCATTCCCGAATGCTAACGTTAGCTATTTCGCGTGGTTGACAAACAGCTCTCTGAACGTAAGCTGGTGACATAGACCAGGAGCATGTCAGTACATTATCAGCTCCTAACCTGTCCAATTTGAAAGAAAAATAAATACAAATAAACACGTGAGTAACTTGAATGCGGTTCATTCAATAAATGGTGTTATAATAGTTCATTCATTCCCGAATGCTAACGTTAGCTAGTTCGCGTGGCTAGCAAACAGCTCTCTGAACGTAAACTGGTGACATAGACCAGGAGCAGTTAAAAAACGTTGTTCTCTTTCAGCGGCCCAGCAGTACTCTAATGCTTTCTATATGCAAACGTGATTTTAGTATCTTGCATTCTAACTGTATGAATAGCCTACTGTCATAAAATAAAAGAAGTTCAGCATGAACAGCTTGCCCTGTAATCTAGCTATCAAAATGTTAGCAAGGACACATGGGTACCTCCGACGTGACATCACGCTGCTTATTTTAAACTACGGTATGCATATAGCTGTTGTGAAATGTTAAAGCCCTGACAGCACTTTCTAGACATGTCCATATATCATGGAGTCCATGGCTTTTGAGTGTAAATTGTTTCAAGCGTGTCCTTATTTTGGACGATCGTTTCTGAATAGCGTGTGGACATTTGCGCAGGAAGCACAGCTGTCTGTGGGGTGAAAGAACCTGACACTGAACCAGCCATTGATGATTTTTTGACAGCTGCTGAACTCCAACTGCCCGTACAAACTAAATACAGGCTGATTGTATTTGTCGATTGCATTTGCCAGTAGGCTTATGACTTTATGGAAATGTCGATTATCATGGATGGACATAGTCTGCACTCAAAGCCTCTCACAAGGCTGCAGTAGAGACCATGTTATGGTGTACCTTTTCCTGTCATCCCATGTGTTCTTAAACCACTCTAAACATTTGTATTGTAGTATTGAGCCATTGTCCTGATAAGTGACAGTGTGCCTCATAGTAACTTTCCCTGGCTTTAGGTTTTAAGTTTTTTGTGACCATTGGCTCTGCATTCAATTCAGTTAATTAAGTTGTTGTTGTTCTTTTTTGACTCAATTATTGTTGTTGTCATTTGGCCTTAAAATCTTTCGAATCAAAGTGCCTATTGTTAGTAAACAAACTTAATTTGAATTAATTTTGCAGTTGCATTTTGTTATTGTGATATAATTACTTTTTACTAATGATGAGCTACCTACTTTACATTGTATCAAAGTGTCATTTCTTCAGTGTTATCCCATGAAAAGATATAATGAAATATTTGAAGAAATGTGAGGGGTGTACTCACTTTTGTGAGATACTGTAGGTTAGGTAGTTTATTAAAAACTCTCTCCCTTTGTTTTTCCCTAGGTTTTGCTATCATGCCTGCTAGAAAGTCCACCATCAAGAGGAAGTCTGATGTTATTGTGGCAGATGATAAAGAAGACTCCAAAAAAATCAAAGGTAAATCCCTGGCCTTTCCAAATAAGTGTTGATAAAGGCAACTAGACTGATAAATACACACAGCCAGTTTATGAAACAGAAGGCATGTGATTCTGCACCAACAGTTTATTTACTTGTTGCCTCATGTCCCATTCCTGTGTGTTGTTTTGATTTTGCACTACAGACACGTTTGGCCCTGCAAGACAAACAAAACATCTTTGATCTAATTCAATCGTGTGTGTGTGTGTGTAACAGTTTCCCATAGGAGTCATGGCAAGGAAGCAGGTCAGGTTCTCGCTCTGGGCCAGGGAGATGTTGGACAGTTGGGTCTAGGAGAGAACATCATTGAGAGGAAGAAGCCGGCGCTTGTGCCCTTGCCAGAGCAAATTGTTCAAGTGATAGCTGGAGGGATGCACACAGTGTGTCTCAGTGAAACTGGTCAAGTAAGCCAGCACATGTCTTATTTATTTTTAATAAAAGTTGTACGTCTGTCTCCTTGTTAATGTTTTAACTAAGAGTCTTGAGTTTTCCAGATGAACTCAGTTGTTGTTGTTTTTTTTTAATATTTTTTAGATCTACACTTTTGGCTGTAACGATGAAGGTGCGCTTGGCCGGGACACATCAGAGGAGGGCTCTGAAACTGTTCCAGGAAAGGTGCCACTGGAGGAGAAGGTGGTCCAGGTGTCGGCAGGTGACAGCCACACAGCTGCACTCACAGAGGAGGGATCAGCGTACATCTGGGGCTCCTTCAGGGTGAGTTACCAGCTGTTTTTAGCCACCTATGCTAGCTAGGATAGGGTGGACCTAGACCTGGATTTAACCAGGCATTTAGGCAAGAGAAATCGTTTTCAAACCTTGTTTATTGTATTGGATTATAACAATTTATTTATAATCTTAACTTGTTCTACTGTGGTAAAAAGTCTTGATTTAGTCAATTTGCTGAACAAGGCGTGTTATACTGTTCCTTTAAGTTCATAAAAGTGACATAACAAGTTCCCCCTCCATATCATCCTGATGCAACACTTCATACCCATAACACAAACAAAACAAGGTTTAGTGTTTTATCACTCCACACAAATAACATCAGATTGATAATTACATTGTAAAAAGTTAACCTTTTTACAAAATAAATACTCAACAATTTATTTACATGACTGAGCTCATACGTCATCAACCACTTCTCATGTCGCTCCAGTTAATCTGAGATGATGCTCTGCTGCTTCAGAAACTAATGAACTTTGTCAGGTTCAGACTCCCCTCCTGCTGTGCTTTAAATAAAATCGCATCAAAAGAAACCAGATTCCTCTTTTTTAATACACATCCTCTCATCAGTGTTCTTTCTAAACCCTGAAAGCCCAGTGGCGCTTCCCTCTCTCCTCAGACCTCCTTAACTCTCTCTGCATGAATGGTTTTTCATTATACTCAATTGCATTCTGTCGATTTATATTTCTATTACCTCTGACTGCATTCTGCGTTCACACTTGTTTTCACAGTACGGAAGTGTGTTTGTGAACACTCTGTAGTCTGTTTTGATAAAAGGTAATAAAAAAAAATGTGTTCTCCGAGATCTGTTTTGATGCTCCTATCTACCCCCCATTCAGAAAAGATAAAATCAAACGGCAAGTCAAATGTCTTTAATTGCATCAGCTGTGTTTCTCTACTCCGTGATGTCTCCATGTCTTCCATATCGCCTGCTTCATGTCAAAGCAGCTGCGTCCTGTCGTCATGTTTATGTTTGTATCAGCCATTTTTCCTCTGGCTTTGATCATCTCCACCACATTTTCCCAAAGACATCTTTTGCACTTTGACTTCTCTTTCCACTCTTTTAAATAATCGCAGAGTAATCAAGTAATATATCAAGTAAAAGTTCAGCAGTCACTACATAAACATTTAATGAAGCTTGCCCAAGAAGAATAAAGTAAAGTAGTTTTTTGGTTTGCCTTCTATTTTAGTTCAGTTTGATGAGTGAGGCTGTCAAGTAGATGGACCAAACAACACATAGATGTGAACACAAACTGCAATCCGTTTATTAAGGTCACACGTTCCCAGTTAATTACAGGGTATAACTATATAGGATATATAAGATTAGTGACAAGAATGGCCCATTTGCAGGCATGTAATACTTTGTATAACCTAAGAGCATTCCATGTCTTTCAGTTTAAGCATTAACATGCTGTACCCTTTTTTTCACCCAGGATAACAGCAGTGTAATAGGTCTTCTGGAGCCCATGAAGTCATCCACTGTTCCAATCAAAGTCCCCATTAACGTACCCGTTGTGAAAATTTCATCAGGTAAGAAACGGTCCCCGTATGTGCAGCATGTGTATTTTTTTTATGCTGCATATTAACTTCCAACACTGCTTCATTTTGTTATTTCATGAACCTTTTAAATAGGCAACGACCACCTGGTGCTAGTAACACTGGATGGAGATCTGTACTCATTCGGCTGTGCAGAACAGGGCCAGCTTGGAAGAGTGCCAGAGCATTTTTCAAACCGAGGAGGAAGGAAAGGTCTCGGTAGGTAACACCAGCCTTTTCAAGCCCAAAGCATCAACACTACAATATATTAAATTTACATTATAGCGCCGATAGATATGGGTTTTTCAATGGCATATATACCGATCTTTAGAGAGCAGGTCGGCAAATGTGTAATGCCCGTATTAGAGATGCACCGATCCACTATTTTCCAGTATGATCAGATAACAATGTCTGGGTTTTGGATATATACCGATACTGTCCGATATCTTAATTATTATAAAAAAATGTGTTGGTGGTAATGTTATGTGTAAGGTTAGAGAGGCTTAAGCAACACAGTAATTCTAATTTAAAAGAGCAACAAACATTTAACAATGCATAAAGATTTATCTTAACTGCTTTTAACAGATTGAATACCAGAACTCAACTTTTGAATTGCTAAAAAAAATTTATGTGTGCTATATCACATAGATTGCAGCCATATCGGACCCAATACAGATATTTGATCGTATCGGTCCCATTTCTAGCCGATATCGCATTATTTATTTTTTTAACAGTTTAATTATAATTACAAATAAGAAGCCAAATTAAAGTTAAATTAACTTTTATTAAATAGATGTGTATATATAGCCCAAATATTTACCTTCTATTTTTTTTATGGCAACATTTTATGCAATAGACAATGCATATATATATATATATTAGTGGTGGGCGGTTATCGGCGTTAACGTGCTGCGTTAACGCAAAACTCTTATCGGCGATAAAAAAAATATCGCCGTTAATCTCTTATTCCACCTCCTGTTCGGCTCAGGGGAGATGGTTCCCTCCAGGGCCGATGGCTGTTCGCCGTCAGGGTGAACCCCCTTCCGTGTGTTCTCTGGTCGGGTAATAATAGCCGGGGGCCGTTGTTGACACTTGAGGAGCCTTTATTGCAGGAGCGAAGCTTCTCTCACACACCCGCCGCTCTCTCTCTCCATCACTTGCCCACGACACACACCACCTGGCTGCAGGATCGCTAATGTAACACTCAGCGCCAAACCCCCTTCACAAATCTGTCTATTCAATGTTTACTTATGAATGTATCCATGTACGTAACTCTGACATGTACATAACTTAATTTATTGTTAATAATATGGTCTGTTTATAAATTCGGCATATGATTAAAGCATCTAAACGCCCGTAATCATGTTAAACGTTTACTGTTTTTAAGTTATTAATGCCACTCGCTCCCGCAGATACACAGCAGAGGGAGGTCTTATATTCAGCCATTGCTAAAGGGAGTGCTGTATTATGGAACGGCCGCTGTGGTACGAAATTCCAGTCTCAACAATGTTTCCTACACGAAATTATAACTCTAGCGTCTACAGCCCGTTGTTTTCATGTAGTGTAACTTGTGTAATGTGTTACATTATTCAGCTGTTGCCGTGATGTCGGCTAACGCTGATGCTAATGATAACTAGCTCTCCGTCGCACAATAGACTGTAGGTTGGTGTTGCAGCCAGCTGTTAGGTGAAGCGCTGTCCCACAGGTAAAAGCCATGGACCTATAAAGCCTGTCCAATATTCACTCTAGTCCAGCTTCTTGAAAAGTTTATAAGGACTTTATTATTTATGTAAAAATTATATTTAATGTTTCACTTGAAGCACAAAAGTAATGGCTTTATTTTCTGTTATAGCCTATAGCCTACCCAACAAATTAGTTTTTTCGTTTTTTTAAGCACAAAAAACAGTGCAATGTTGTGATTTTTAGCCTTATATCTGATTAAATTGTTAGAATATTATTTGTTCGCAATAATTAGACACTCGTTCTGATGACGAAATGAAAGCCACCTGGCTTGAGAAACACGTTCTCAAAGACTTACTTTGAGTCATTATTTAGGAGCACACACATATTATGAATGAATTCAAATGAGCCATTTTAATCTAGATTAATCTAGATTAATTCCAAAATTAATCTAGATTAATCTAGATTAAAAAAATTAATCTATGCCCACCTCTAATATATATATATATATATATATCTCTTTATGAGTCCCTGATAAATATGCATTGTCTATTGCATGTTGCCTATCCTGATGTTGGCTCTCTAAAATGTTGCCATAAAGAAAAAAAATAGAAGGTAAATATTTGGGCTAAAAAAAAAGGAAAAGACGCTGTATTGCTCCACAGCAGTCACACTGACTTGTGATAACTGATTTAATTTTTATTTGAAATTTATCGGCCTCTGCCTAAGCCGATTTTCTCAAAATGCTGATAATCTGGCAACCGATTTATCGGTCTATCTCTAGTACATTCATCTCTAAACTATGATTATAACAATGTTTTATGTGCATAATGCTTTAATGTGTGTCCTGTGATTTCAGAACGATTGCTGACACCACAGATGGTGAAACTCAAAGGGAAAGTTCACTTCATTGATGCTTTTTGTGGGGCGTACTTCACTTTTGCTGTGTCAAAAGAGGGCTATGTTTATGGATTTGGCCTCTCCAACTATCACCAGCTGGGTTAGTATTGAACATCAGTGTATAGTCCTCTGACAATGTGACTTTTTCCAAATATGTTTAAACCGTAGTAGCATCTGACATTTTAGTGATAGTGTGCCACAAAGCTATTTATGCTGAAGCGGTATTGCTGGATTTAGGAGTTATTTAGAGATATGGCAAGCACAAAGTTGACGAGTAGGGAGTTAGTGTTCACTCTTTCTACGGTCACGGTGCGTCCATGGGCAGCTTGGTGCAGCCATATATATATATATATATATACATACACACTCCCCAGATAAACTTTAGGTCATTCTCAATATTTGTCTCATTTACACTTTGTCTCCATCTCAAACCACTTTCAATCCAGAGCCTTCTGAAATTTAAGTGTCAAAATCTAGTATTTTTAAAAATAAAACCCGGCGCCTAAAGGGTTTGCTTTGATGCAAATTATGAAATCTTAACATAACGGTGGCAGTGATGGTGCGTAAAGGACAGCGCAGTCGGCAAGCTCTCCTCTGCACTACAAGTGCTGCAGCAAAAAAGCCACAGTAAGAGTTGATCGCTTTGTCGATTCATGCCTCTGACACACACGTCGACTCCCAACATAATGAGTCGAGGCTTTGAATTCAATGCTGGGGGTGTTGAGCTCTTTGGCGTGCCTTTTTATAGCCTACTAAAGTCTCACCGCGTTCTCTCTCCCAGCGCAAAAACGCACATCCCAGCTGCTTCAGAGCGCACAACCTGTTCCACCCGAAAAAAAAAAGAAAAGAAACAAGGTGGACACAGACCCTTAAGCTGAATGATCGCTCTGGTAACGGGCATTCCCTTACTGGACGCCGAATATTAGACCCCACATATAAGATGACCCAACTTTTTATGACCTATTTGTAGGGGAAACCCCCAGTTTTATATTAAAAACATCACCGCTGCTTGTAACACTTTTACATTGGTGAAGTTTGTATTTATCAATGTAGTGAGTTGCAAGACAAGTGCAGACTGAGCTTTTTTTTCAGCACCCCCTGTTGAGAATATGTTCCCGCGGCTATGTGCGCGTCTGTTTTATGTTGGCGAGCCTGAGTATGTAGCCTATATTTTAAGAGAAGTTTCACATCAGGCCAGCCTACTATGTAGCCTGATGCGCCGAGTCCTTTTATTTATTTATTTATTTATTTTTGCCTCGCACCCGGCCGAGAGTCAAGCAGCTCCGCAGGGCGGAGTCCGCCCGACAGCATGTCATTCAAATAGGCTGCTGCATCCAAATCATCCCGCAATCACCAATTTGATACCAGAAGAGTTGCCAGCGTGTCTGTTTCTACCCAGTGCACAGCAAAGTAGATATATATTTAGGATACTATTGTTATTATAAAATGTCACGCAAGAGAGAAGATAATCAAACATAATGGGCAGTTATCATTAAGATTAGATGGCAAGATGATAAGGCAGATTCTTTGGAACAACTAAAAAAGGCAAAAGTTGATGATGATGTGAACAACTTGTTTGTGCTTTTAAGTCGCCAGAACGCAAGAAACAAGTCTTTGAGGCTCAATTTACTTTTTCAATCTACAGTAGTAGGCTCTAGCTCTATTGATATTAATATAGGCTAAATAAATACCTAAAGATACAATATTTCTATTGTAAAATGTATTGCACCATGAGCCATAACTGTGACCATTATATTATATAGCCTACTTTTGTTAGCCTTAAGCCTAGCTCAGTCATTATGCCATACCATGTCACCTCCTGCTGTGTAATGAGCTGCATTGAAAACAAGAAGATCTATTAAGAACACCAAATCCATATTTCCTGTTATTTTGGTGAAAGTAATGTAAAAGTAGTGTAATGCCTTACAATTCAAAGACAGTAATATTGTAATGTAACTAACTACTTTGAAATGACAGTAACAAGTAATAAATACCGCATTACGCTTTTGAAGTAACTTGCCCAACACTGGTGTTTACTGAGTGTAACAGGAAAACTGTTCCAAATGACTGGGCCTCTATCCCTAATTGAAAATTGGCCAAGATTTTTTTAAAATTGACAGTGAAGGAGATCTACAGATCTGTTCTGATGACTATGGATCTGTGACCTGGTTGTAAAAAACAGTTAAAAGAAGAAGGAAGTAAATTATTTAAAAACTGGAACACAAAAGTGCCAATCTGAAGAGTATTCGCATCATATATGCTTAACAACTTCAGATTTTGAAATAGTGGAGCACTATGAGCGTCCCAACTGGAGTTGGTTACAGTTCTAAAAAAAAAATTCTGTAATACAAAAATCGAATCGAATTTTATATGTGCTTGCCCATACTATATTGCCATAGGATATAAAGGGATAAATAAGGCAGTAATATAAATCCATAAAAAAATTTCCTGACAGCACGGGTCTTACTCGTCGTATAACCCCAATGTTTCTCGATAATTTATTGGACATTACCTTACAGTTGGTCACATTTCGCTCTGAGGTATTTGTAACACCATGTGTCCTTTTTTGATTCATCTTTTTAGGCACAAAACACACAAGGATGTGTTTTGTCCCAGTTAAACTGACATCCTTCAGGAACTCTACCACCTCCTGGGTGGGCTTCTCTGGAGGACAACATCACACAATCTGCCTTGATGCTGAAGGTAAGCTCCAACTATGAAGTATGTTCATCAGACTTTGATCCTATCAAGAAATATGTCTTTACACAGTCTGTTCAAAAGGTTACATATTGACACTGTTTGACCTAATTTGGTTGTTATGAAAACAAGATGTCAGGGAAGAAAAGCAATTATGCTATGGCAAATCAGTAGTTTTGTAATGTAGTTGGGACACATCATTCATCCTAAGGAATTTGACAAACAATAAGTTAATCTCCTTTCTCTCATCTTTTAGGACAGGTCTATAGCCTGGGCCGAGCAGAGTATGGTCGTCTTGGTCTGGGTGAAGAGGCTGAAGAGAAGAGTGAGCCCACGTCTGTGATGGGGATGGAGCCAGCCAGTGGAGTGACATGTGGGGCGTCCGTAAGCTATGCTGTCACCAGAGAAGGTTTGTACCAAACAATAGAAATAAAGCTGAGTGATCAAGACCTGAGTCTAAAAGACCTCTTACCTTAACGAGAGAATTGGTCTTTTTTACATTGCTGTCCAAATCAACCCATAGGACTCACAATTGCTTTCTGATTGATTTGTACACACAACCTTTCACCTTGACTAACTCGCTGACACATTTTATGTCGAAAGGCAGCTTGCTTTTTCTATGTTTACATGGGACCATTGTTATTCACTTTAATTCAAGTTGGCTTTATACAACAAGTAGCAATAGCATTATTTAGTTTTTCCAAACAGTATCTTCTTTTGTCTTGTGTTTGTTGTGAGCTACAAAGATGCTCACTCTTAACTGTTGGTTGTATACTCCAGGATCTGTGTATGCCTGGGGCATGGGCACCAACCTGCAGCTGGGCACAGGAGAGGAGGACGATGAGTGGAGCCCCAAGAAGATGACAGGCAAGCAGCTGGAGAATCGCACAGTACTGATGGCCTCCAGTGGAGGGCAGCACACAGTCCTTTTGGTCAAAGACAAGCAAGAGAGCTGATGTCCCTCTCTGGCAGAATATGCTGGGGGGATTTTTGATCTGTTTGGAGTTGGAGACTTGTTCACGACGACTTAACCTGGGGAGGTGCTCATTCTATATGTTACTTCCTGTGCTGAGGGAGTGTGATACAGGTGCAGGGAAGATTTGAGGTTTAGACCCTTTTTATGAGAACACTTCTTTCCTGCTATAGGGGGAAATGTTCATTGATGTTCGATAGATCATGACAAATGAAAGACTATTTTTTTTAATCTAGTTTTTGATGTTCCACTTGAAATCTTTTCAATAAAGGTGGAGCCAGCTATTTTTGAGAACGCGTGTTGTCAAAATCACTCTTTGTCAAAATCCTTGAATATCACCTCACGATGCGCTGCCTGTCCGCACTGTCTGTGCACACTTTTATTTAAGCACACACAAAGTATGTACAGGTAGCCGATCGTGAGGAGATATTCATTGATTTTGATAACAAGCATTCTCCAGAATTGCTGACTCTGCTTTTAAGTCATTAGTATGATTGTCAGATGATATATGTGATGTTTGTGAATGTGACTGTTTGCATGTATGTTAAGGAAAGGAGAGTGCAAGCCTTTTAATAATTTCCCAATTTTTTTTTTTTTTTTTAAGATTCTTTTTCTTTTATTTTTAAAAGCAGTTTTTTTCTTCTTCATTGACCTTGGTTCTAACAGGACAGTTCTACTCTACTACAGACTACTGTTCAAAAAATTAATTCTTAATACTTGAACATTTGGCAATGCATCATACTGTATCCTGCATTCTGTTGCTTTTCCCGTCAGAAAATAAAGATACAATTTTTCAAAAGCCTTCTTATCCAATGCATCACACATTTTGCAACAATTTTGATAATTGATTAATTTTCAGTTTTAAATTTTTTTTACATTCAAAACAATTAGTTGGCAGCAAGAGTGATAATTAAAATCTCTAGTTGTGGCCCTGATTTGCATTAACCACAAACATGTCGGCAGGGTTCTAAATCTAACTGCTTACAAAAGGGAAAATCCACCCTAAAAAGAAATGTATTCACATTATTCCAATTAGATTTCATACTTCAATCAAAAAGCATGCTTCTGTCAATAAATGAAGGGAATAAAAAACGTGTTCAGTTTAAAGGCACACTATGCAAGTTTTTACTACTGAAAAATAATCCCTCTAAATGATCACTTCTGCCCCACTAGAATGTGTGGTGTTGTGTCAGAAACCAAAACAAAACAAAATACAGCCAGTGGGGGGAAGTGTGCAGATAAACGCACCACCACACATTCTGACATACGTTGAATCTCAATTCAGGGGTTACAGCCCACGAAGGCTAGCCTGGAAATCCTGACCCTGATATCTTGAACGATAGAGGGTCTGGCGACGATCAATAGTAATTTCCAACTCTAGGGGCGGCTCCTACTCGTGCATTTCAAATGCCACTGCACGCAGTTGGATAGCACTACAACCAATCAGAGCGATGCACAAGTGACGTAAGCCCCGTTCGTTTAGCGAACAGCTGTTAAACTGTTCAATTAAACGTTTGCCGTTGTCGGTCGGCAAAACAGAACATTCCACTTACTTGCTAGTGAAAGCTATGAGTCCCGTCTTCCAATTCGTTAAGGGTCGAGGCCAAAGCAGTCTCAAACTCACACAACATATCCGCAGCCATCTTTGATGTTTACTATCACAGCTTCGACGTCGCATGCACGTCACTGTCGTCATCCGGTTACGTCCTCCCCAGAGCACCATATAAAGGGCTCTGGCGCGCCCATATTAGATAGAACCAATTGAAACGTTATACCAGATTTCTGGTAGTCTTGATAAGCTTCAACGGAGCGTCTCCAGACCAACACGCGCAGCAAATTTAATTTGCCAGCGCCTAGTGGCAGGTCTGGGAATGCCAGGCTACACGAAGGCTGCATTTGAAGACCGATTGCGTCATAGCGGCGCGCAAAGGCTTGTTCCATTAGCAAGGCTCCTTCATATGCGGCCGAGAAATGCAGCCTTCGTTTCACTGTTTTGAAGGCTGCAACAGATGGATCCTTCGCGGCCCAACATATCCCAAGATTCATTGCGTTTTTTTCAGAGATGGCAAAATAAAAATAACAAAACAGCAACATGTTGCTCCATCTTCTTAACTTTTATCTTCCTTTTTTTTCTTTTTTCGTCTGGTAGGCAACTTCTTTTTCTTTTTTCCTCCGTTGACAAGCCTGTCTCCGTTGGCAGCAATCAGGGTTGCTAGGCAGCACAGGAGCGGCGAGTCGTCACGCAAGGTAACGGCTTGTTACGCAAACCGGAAATGCTCGTAAACGGAGATCTGCGGAGACCGAATCGTTTAACAACGCTCGTTCGGCCTTCGAATCGGCCTTCACAGGTTATAGCCTTCATAGACCGTATAGGAAGGACGCGGTCTCTGGATTGGGATATAGCTAGCGGCAGCCTTTCAATTAAAATTAAACATTTTGAGCATATATCTTTTTAATTTAGAACTTCCCATTGTTAAGACTGAGAGTTTGCACAACTTCTGTTTTTGACACCTCAAATGCAGAAGAGAAAAAACTTGAAAATGTATCATGTATCGTCTACTGTTGATGCCAGTGAATAAAGATGAATTACTCTGCTTATTTCACAGATGAAGGGTTTGGACACAATCTGGTAACACTCAACAATAAGGGTCACAAAAACTGAGTAGTTACTGAGGAAGGAAATAGTTGATGTGTAGGTACTGAGAGACTGTGATTCAAGCACTATTGATTAGTAACTAAACAGACCAGGTGATACTGTATTAATGAAGCATTAGCTAATGATAGGTAAATGAGTTGGTACTGAGAACCTGATTCGAGCACTGTTTAGTTACTGGTAAACAGACTGGGAGATACTGTATTAATGATCATTAGGTAATGGAAAGTTAATGAGTAGGTACTGATTCATTAACTTTACATTAATGGTCAACTAAGCTTTTGTTAATGAGTGATGCATTACTTTACTTGAAGGTACACAAAACTCCAAAATCTGTATTTGAAGGTGCTTTAAGAGGAATGGTTCTTTTAGCTAACTTCCTGTCAGTTACTGCAGTTAGCAGTCCCCTTGCTCGTCCCTACGTCACCACATTAATGCACTAGTGTCTTCAAGCAGCGAGTTATCTAGCATCATCTCAGATCCATAAGTGTAATAAAACATGATAAAAACCATTAAAACAGACATTGGGAAGGATTTTTACCTGCTCTGCCATTGTAGGCGCATAAACATTCACTCATTTGTCGCTGTGGCGTGCACCGGCAGTGAGACCATGAGTGAGAAGGGTGTCGGTTTGTAGCGTTTTCTCTTGTGATTGGATATTAATTTCGGGATCTACCTAATGCTTCATGCATACATTAACTCCTGTTCTGTTTACAGTAACTAATCAATGGTGCTTGAATACCATTCTCTCAGTACCTACTCATCAACTTACCATTCGTTCCTCTACTAACTTTTTGTGACCCTTGGTTATTGTAAAGTGTTCCCACAATCCTACAAAAAAAGTAAGAAAGCAATAAATAACCGTCCAATAAAATAACACAAACTGTCAAATTGAGGCAAAAAATCCCACTAAAATTCAATATTGCTATAAAGCAGTCATTTTCTTTGATTTGCAACATAATCCACAATGGTGAAATTGACCCAGAGATGTTATTATCATGCACAAAGAGTCATGAATGTAAATCAGAAACACTTAACGATGCAAATGAAGGTACAAGTGCATACATCAAAGCTATACGCCCGGGTTTCATTTGCGTTGAAAAAACACAAGGTCCTTGCTTTCATCTGACCAAGAGAGGCATGATGATGACATGAATTGTTTTATTCTAAAGTATCTTTTATAGCAGTATACTTTTATAGCAGTTGATTTATCCGAGTAAACCTCTTCACTTGTTTGTTTTGCATCGCAATTTGGCCTTCCAACAGTAAGTAGTAAGTGATGGAAGGAATACATTTGAAGGCACTGATCGATCGGTAATGGCTGTGAGATTCTATTAAAGCAAGAGTGATGATTGTCCTTAGCCTTTTCTGGTCACATTTTTCAGTAGTATTTATTTTTTATCTATAAAAAAGTTCTCATTTGACAGTCACACTGTAATGTGGCTGCAAAATTAGCGCTACCTCTGATGTGTCAACCCGCATATAACATTTTCTGCCCTGAAATGTTGCCTCAGCTCAGTAATGAGCTGTTACAATGTCAAACACTAGGCAGTGTACAATATTGAGTCACATAATTATGACACTAATTGAGATCCCCTTGAGAAATATACCAAGCATTTTCTCATCACCCACTGTGCAATTAAAAATGTGTTTTGGACTTGTTTTTTTAATGAAACCTCCATACCACAAACAGCTTGTCGTAGTGTTGTTTTCGCATCTCTCTCCTTTGATTCTACACTTTCAGGTCTTTCAGACGATGAAGCTGAACACACTTTATAAGACATTCACCGTTCAGACGTATGGGAAATGGGACTTTTTCATTCAAAGTCAGATAATGCAAGGAAAAAAGTGAAGCCTTCTCTAAGTTTCCAGCGGAAAGGAAAAGCAATGGCACAAGGATTAGACAATGACATCCTGTGATTAATTCCTCTCACTCGCAGAAAGTGTAACAGGATTCATAATGCATGTGTGCTCTAATCTTCCTCTTGTTAAACTAATCACATGGAGACTGAGGAGTCTGAGGCACTTTAATCACCCCACATTCACTCTAACAATGACTGGAACCAAATTAATCACAGCTACTGGCTGCTCAACTCAGAGCTCTCTGTTTGGGTTCCACTGTCTTGGTGTGGTGGCCCCACACTGCATATCTGTTTCATGTACAGCCGCCATCATGCTATCAAATTAATAACCTTACAAATGAGGTAATACTGCATCTTTTAGCTCTGTCTTGATTGGGTTGTGGATGCCCTTGAGTCTCCCTGCTGCTAATTAACTTGGCGTTTCCATATGTATTGAGTGCAGTTTTTCAAGTACATGCTAATCAAGAGATCCAAGGTTTTGTGATGATTTGAACGCTTCGGGATGGCTTTGCTCTGGGTTCTGACCTACTGATGGTAGCGCAGCAATATGCTGAATTACCTTTGAATACGTGTGCTTATATGGAAGGTTAAGATGAAGAAAAAGATGAAATTATAGAAGGCAGACGTAGCCTCAAACACAACATTGTACCCTCAAAATAATTAACATCCAATTGCCCTTTTTTCAATCATGTGTGCCATTAAATGACAGATTATTTGTGTGTTGGTGTGAGAAAGAATTCACCCTACACTCATTTTCCTCCATAAGTTTTTTGTGCCAATACTCTCACCATACATTTTACACAGAGCAACCAAAACAACATCAACAAAAACAAATTCCCCTGGCGTATGATGTATGAAGTATAGGCCTGCTAAAAAACTGTTGCCATGACACAATAGTTGTTGTTTTGGCATCAGCCTCTTGGAAGATTTAATAGGAGAGTGTTTTTTTACCCTGAGAAAACATGTAATCCTGTGAGCGTGTGCACAGGAAACCAAATAGGGTATTATTGGCAAATGAGTGCTTCTCTCGCTGTTCAATTAGCCGTTTCATCCCTTGCGGACCGTACTTGCAACATCGGGAGATTGCCTTGATGGATTGGTGCCCTCATCCGGTGGGCTGAAGGGCTCTTGTGAGGCCCTCAGTGGGGACCCAACAGCTGTGTAGGGTCTTGTTGATCTGGTGCACGTATGATCAGCAAACAAAGCCCAGACCATTGGAAAATTATTATTGAATGTGAAGGAGCAAGAAAATTAGTGATTGTTTATTTTTGCTGAAAGTAGGGTCATTTGACTTTATTAGCCCATACCTACTCACAATGCAACTGAGCTGCTGGCACATGGTGTGTGTGTGGCTGGTATGCTAGTAGAGGCTAATCTTGCCTCAAGCCCTGACCTTTAAACGAGATGAGGGGCGTGCAGCTAAGGTCTGGTAGGCACACTTCTTTCTAACACCCTCCGATTTTTTTATTTCAAACTTGCAGCCTTTAAGCTCCTTTCTCAAGTGAGGCAATCCAATGAGACACTGTTCAGCTCCCCCTGTTGCCACAACACGCTTTAATAAATTATTTTGATATAGTATGCAGAAGTACTCCACGAGACTGTAAACAGACTTTGATATGTAAAAACTGATTTCCTTTTTGGTGTGTAATTTCCATACAGTCCCTTATGGCTCACAGCTGGCAGATGGCACCCACTTTGAATCCCTAGCTCCACGGCAGGGGAATACCTGAGGATTTGCTGCCTTGTGAAAGTATCCAGAAGACTGCCAAATGATCTGCAAAAATCATCTACTCAATGACGAATTCCTTTCATATGTATTTTGCATCTTCAGTTTGGGGTTATACGGTTTTGTCTCACCGTGCACAGGTTGTGCAATGTCAGCCAGGATACGGTGTTATGTGAAAAGCCTCACTTAAAGTAGGTAAGTGTATTCCATTGAGAAGGTGTGTTGAGAAGCTTAAACGCCTAGTATTTGAAAAGATGTACATACGTGCACTATAATGGAGCTAAGGTCATGCTTTCATCCACGCCGCCTCACTCACACACAGTGGATCTCGTCTCCCTCACACAGCAACCAGCAGGCAAAGTCACACGACATACAGATGAAACGGGCAACAAAATCTCACTTCAAAATAAGTGGGATGCTCTGGGCTTTTGATGGACTAGAAAGGGAATTCTAGCACTGCATAGCAACGCAGTTATGAAACCCTCAGCATGTTCTCATTTCCCTGTTAATTGGTTTGAGTGCACAAGCAACCATTAGTTTAGGTCAGAGGATGAAAGCGCTTAACTATCTGCCACACTGGAACTAGCCTACTGTGTTTGTTTCTGTGTATTTGCACACTTTGAGTAGCAAACGCCTGAAGCATGTGCATTCGAGCTCCAAGAGAAAACAAAAAGGATGCAAAGATGTTTGTGTAGGGGCAAAGATCCCAGTTACACTTGAGTTTTAGACATGACAGTTGTGCTGGCGTCTCTGTTGAATAAAACACTTTGTTATTAACATTTAAAACCTAAGGCCAACATGTAGTCCATTCGAGTTGGGATTCAGCTCATGGTGTTTGACTAAATAATTAATGTGGTTGCTTTTTCATTTGTCGCTGATAGCGACCATGAAGGCCAAGCCATGTATATTTTAAAGGGAACATACTGTAAGCTCTGCTGTGTAGGACAGAGGATATCTTCTCAATGTCACTTTCTGTCTGTTCTCTTGGTGGGAGCGCTCTGATGTCTCATATAGGAACATCACTCACCCCAACCCTTAAAGTGATATTGTTTAACACCTACAAGAGTTTGAAAGATAATTTAGTGTGACTGTGACTCTAATTAAGGGTTATTCTATTCTCCAAGACCCCACCAGTCTTTGAGCAGAGAACCATTTCAGCCCTTTAATGTTATCAAAACAGTAAATGAAAGAGCAGTCGAACACGACATCCATGGACAATTTGTCTTTCTTTTTTCATCACATCTTCTGTGGGCATGTCACATGTACAGTAAGTGTTTCCTGCATCTGTAATAAAGTCTCACGGGTATCAGCCAATGATGAACGTTCTTTGTCCACTTGCACCCCAGTGTTACCCGTGCAGTTGAGTTTACACAATCCCCATTCAATGAAAATCTTACTTTTTAAATAGAAAAGTTTTTTCAACCCACTCCCATCCCCAAAACGAACAAATCACATACTTTTTAAAGGATGTGTTGACATTGAACAAAAACATACAATAGTGATACATTGTTAAATAAAGTAATTCTCCAGGACATCTAGTGGCCTAATATCATACAGGTCAAAGGCCCCTGGGCCCCTGTCAACAGTAATCTATTCATCATTGTACCAACACATTAAACTCCCATGAGGCCTCACTGGCATCAACAAAGAGAACAAAAACAACTGTGGCAAATACCAGATTAAAACTAGTTATTTACAACAACATTTCAAATTGAAAGCAATTACAAGATACAACTTGTCCTGTTTCATTTGACAGTTGTATTAATGTTTTCAAAAGACAAAATCATTTAATACACCTATTCAATAACTTACTATGTATCTGCCGAAACACAAAATGTGAATTCATAAAGAAAGATCAAGCACTTTACTCAACAAAAGAGTTAAACATAATGCTGAATAAGGCATTACGGTATATATTTCATTCAGCTGAACCCATTGTTAGATAGTCCAGACAGGGGACAATAACAATACTTTTTTTAAGATTTAAAATGTACCACCTCAACATTTATAGCACTTAGTGTGAATACATATTTTCTTATTTCGTATTTGATTTTACCAATTGGTTACAAATGAAGCTTAATGTTACAACAGCTTGACCACAAAATGAAACAAAGTCAATCAAATAATCACTTAATATGATGTAACAGAACAATATTATATGTTGCGGTGGCAAGATCGGAGGCCTCTGTTTGACAAAATGTGCAGGAGGCTTCTTTTCACTGCCCTGATCTCCTTCAGGTGTCCAATGATCATCGCTGTCCATTAGCTGTACGATGTATAGAAAGCTTTTTGTTGCCCACTAATCTGTTTAATGTCATTCAGCCTTGCTTTCTTGAGGTCCCAACTATGAGTTGAAACAGCGGTGCCACTTCCCTCTTCAGCGGTTCGGCTTACCGTCAGCTGAATGTTTTGGCTGTGCATAAGAACCGAGCAACCTCACGGCTAGAGGAAGGGAAACAATGATTCAACTGAACACTGATGTCCATGGTGAGTATAGTCACTTCTTAATCCCAAAGGCCATGTTTTCATCAACAATTGTTTCTCCTCTTACCATCACCGGAATCAACATGAAATTGGATAAATCTTTTTTTTTTAACTATCAAGAAAAACAATGAAAATACATTATCAGCTGAACATTCACATGGTTAGAATCTCATTTCCTACACGATGAGGTCGGGCGACAATTTTATAACCAGTCTGTTTCGAGGCAGAGACCCATTTTATGTTTGGGTTGCTCTCTTCTCATTAGATGTGATAATAAACACTGAAGTTAAATTTCAAACTTGAGTAGATTCAGCCTTCAAGCTGCTACAAAACATTTTTTTATCAACAATGGATCAAATAACTGTGTAATGTAAAAGGAGTCACTTGTAGTAACCAAGTCAGAGAGACTTGTTAGGTTAAGTAATTTCCCCATCTTACCTACATCTACATAAAGTAATGTGTATATAAAAGCTAGATGAAATCTGTGACTCAACAGAACTGAGCAGACAGCAGTGCCAGGGCTGTACTGCTGCCAGCATCACTTCTTGCTGCTACAGTGGATTTAAAGATTATGTCTGGTCTTTATCAAGTAAAGAACATGATTTGTCAGGTGATTAAAAAATCTCATTCATACCACTGTCTGGCCATAAAAAGACTCATTGGTGGCCTTAAGTGTGTTTGTGTGTGTATCGGATCATTAGGGGATTGTGTATACACAGGGACTCTCTGTCCTACATTGTTCACCTAATATGGATGTGAAGACCTTGAAACCTAAAGAGTCAGCTGTAAACAATTCACTATCCCAATACTTCTCCGACTACACTGTATGTGTGTTTGTTTATATAATTGCATTATGCATGTGCTTTAAACACTACAAGAATGTACGTACAGTACATTTGTGCCCATTTCTTTACACACAGGCATATTTGTGATCCTCTGGAGAGACAATCCTGAAAGAAATGTGTCTCACAAGCCTGATGGGACAAAGGAGTTCCATTACATGAAACCAAAATCACAATCGATCATCAACATAAATGGTAGGCCAGACGTCTACACCTGCAGACTCAGACTCCAGTGGTGGAGAGATGTGTGACCTCAGTCTGGAGGTCATCCTGAACTCCCCCTCCCCTCCAATGACCCATTTCTAGTCATGCCGGCGCTCTCTGTTTCGGTGGTGGTGCACAAACAGACACTGGCTCCCGAGCAGTGCTGCGCGCTCTGGAGAAGCTGCTCTGCTCCAGCCGCGAGCGAAATGGCAGGCAGAAATCCCTGAAGCACCTCTTGAAGTTCTCATCCAAGAAGGCGTACAGCACAGGGTTGAGACTGCTGTTGGTGTAGCCCAGCGCGATGCACAGATGCCAGCTGGCCAACACCAGTGGATTATTGCGGTCAACATTCACCATGGTCCTGACGATGATGAAGATGTGTATGGGAGTCCAGCAGACGATGAAGGCTGCCACCACCACTAGAACCATGCGGGTGATCCGCCGCATGGTCCTGTCCTTTTCTTTGGAGCCGGAGAGCAGGCGAACGCTCTTCAGCCGTAGGATCATCAGACCGTAGCAGATGGTGATGACCAAGACAGGAACCACAAAGGCAATGATGAACACGCAGATTTTCATCACCGTAGCCCAGTACCACTCAGGTTCGGAGAAACTGATCTTGCAGACAATGGATCCTGAGGAAACAATTAGAAGCTTAGTAGAGGGCCATGTTGAGAGGCTCAATTGAGTTAACAACCCAGCTAACATGCATTCCCTTAAAATCAACTCTTTCCACTGATTAGCTAAAAAGCTTGTCACTGATGAGTGAAGTGTTTACATAACAATGGCAATTTTTGCATTTTTGTCCCTCCTACAATTAAAGTCCCTCACCGTTTGGTGTCACGTTGGTAACCGCCATGACCATCACAGGGACTCCAACGGCAGAGGAGATGATCCAAATACAGACGTTGATGAGCTTGGCTTTGGCCGGTGTGCGGAAGTCCAGCGCCCTCACTGGATGGCAAACAGCGATGTAGCGGTCCACACTCATCATGGTTAGTGTGAAGATGCTGGTGAACATGTTGTAGTAGTCGATGGCGATGACCACTTTACACAACGCCTGCCCAAAGGGCCATGTCATCATCAGATGATTAGCGCTCTGGAATGGAAGTGTGCTGGTGGAGAGAGCGTCGGCAATAGCCAGGTTGAAGATGTAGATGTTGGTGGCGGTTTTCATCTTAGTGTACCTGGTGGGTTGGAAGAAAAGCACTAGGCGCTTTAAATGGATTATCTGGCTCACAGTCGACAGAGATTACATTTATTTTGTCAAGGTCTGTCTACTACTAATGTGTCACAAAGGAGATGCCAAGTTTGTCTGACTCACAATTTCCATTAAAAATGTTTCACGGTTAGAGACCAATTCATTATTCGACCCAATCCATTTCCTCCCTCAAACTGCCATTTCCCACTCGAAAAATATCGAACCATAAAAGAGGCGTTTAAATGCACAATGTCTGGATGGCCCTTCACTTAAAGCCTGAGTGCTTCTTTGCTCAAAGTGACTGTATATCATAAAACAGCACTTCTATGTAATGAGTTGCTGAAATCTTCCAAAATCCTCCCTTGATTTCAGAATTCTGATTTTAGCAGTGACCAGTCTTGTCGTCCTGCAGGAACTGCTGTCATGCTGTTAAATGATTCCACTACATGTGTCCACCATGTGACAGTTGCTCACATTTTAATTAAATTTGCAGTAACAGGTTTGTAAGGGACAAGGGAAGACCAAGTAATATCTTACCTTTTATCTTAATCCCCCACATAAAGAGTACATTACTCACACATACTGATCTCACTCCAGTGCTTTTCCAGGGAGATGGATGGGCCAGTCTCTTGTATATCTTTTGCATTAATTTATTTTTTATTTTTCTGAAACTGACAAACCAGAAGTATGTAAAGTAATATTCCCTCCTCCACACATTTCACCAGGGATTTGGGAAGCAGTTGAGTGAGATGACTGATCAGAGATCACCCTTCATTGTCTTTGTTTTTCATTGAAGCTGCATAAATTCAACCACAAGTCAAAATTACAGGAATTATCACATGTGCATTGCTTAAAAGCAGAACCACAGTCATTGCTTATTATGTACAGGTGATGGGTTGGGCATGCGTCTCATTTCCTAAGCAAATGAATCACCTGACATTATTCCTGACACGAATTATTGGAGCAAAGAAGTCATTTTGATGTTTGGTTCACTTGTAGTTAACACCGCCCTCTCTCTCCCTCTTGTGTGTGGGTGAGTGGCTCTCAGACACACTGAAAATGTCAGTTACAAAGGACCATCATAAATCAACAAAAATGAAGCAGTGAAACATTTTCTCCATGTGTTGGACACATATAACATTCTTTTAAAATGACTAGAACGTAGACCCTAATCAATCCTAAAAACAATGCCTGATTATTTAAAAATATATATTTATCATTTTCGAACTGGATCTTTGTCACTGATCAGCATGCTGTAGCCAGCCAGTATATCAACACAAATAAAACATATTTTTTCTCCCTTTACAATGTTCTTTTTGCTTTTATTAGTAGTTTTGGGTTATGTGTAGCAGGTCTGTCATGTGTATTTCTCACCTGACCACCCCGTACATCACCAGCAGGTTTCCCAGCAGTCCCACCACACAGATGAGAGAATACAGAGCCGTGATACAAACGGCGAGGATGAGACTTGTGGTGTCCCTGGCTCCAGCCTTGTAGGTCTCGTTGCCAGTTGAAGTCCCAGGCAGCAGAACCTCGGAGAGCGTGCCATTGAAAGGAGTTCTGGCCACCGAGAAGTGTTCGGTCAAATCACCGACAGCGTTAGGAGGAAGAGTGGATAACTCCATGTCTGAGGTTCAGGCGAGGGTCTAGGCTAGTGCGCAGAGAAGTCCAAGCAGATTTCTAAAGCCATGTAGGTCTACACGGGAGCGCCCGATGACACTGGACGGCAAATTAGTAATGAAGTGTCCAGAAGAGCACTGCTCTCTCTTTCTCTCTCTCTCTCTCTCTCTCTCTCTCTCTCTCTCTCTCTCTCTCTCTTTCTCTCCCTCTCTCTCTTTCTCTCTCTCTCTCACTCTCACTCTCTGTCTCTTCTCTGTGCGTCTCTGCGCGCTCGCTTTGGCAAAGCACACTGGTGCACAAAGCGAGATGTGCGAAAAACGTATTCCTCTCGAATTGTTACCTTGTCTAAAGGGATACCATGTGTCAAAGGGCTTTAATTGGCTCTAAAAGTATTTGCTTCATCACTTTCTTTCAAATGAAAAACTGTCCTCATTGGCTGTTAATGCTTTATTTCACCTACCGTCCAGCAGCTTATCCAGTAATGTCAGTTAAACCAAATCATCTCATCTCTCATTGGTGTAGCTTTACAGCCAACTCAACAATACATGTCTCTGTTGAGCCATTCATCTTATTGCTGCCCAAGGTATTTCTTCTCCCACTCTCCATGGCCTGTGGCGAAGCTCTATTAGAGGACTTGATGTTCTCATTGGGCAATCAACTCCGTGGAATTACCTTACTAAACCACAGGAGTGATGCAATTATCTGCCTAGAACAAACAAGGCTGATGAAATATTCAATATGGTGTTGATAGCCAAAGTAAAGTGTGTGGATTTTGAGGTGAATGCTCCAAACATTGGTTGCCTGGGTAATTATCTTGGTATCAGGTACATCTGTACAAGCAAATGTGCATGCTCATTCACCGGAAAACGATGTATTTGCTGTGGGTCAATATTTAATCAAGGCTGCTCATGTTTGATCGGATAAAACATGTCAGTTTTTATTTTTATTTATTTGTTCAGTCTGAAACATCTCTCTTTCCTTGATAAAAGAGTTTCACTGTTACCATGTTGGTTTGTTAAAACACGGGAATGTCATGTGTGCATTTAATATAACATTAAAGCATGTGTGTGAGCATTGTTTTTTCCAACAGGGCACACCGCTTTGATCTGTTAAACTGACACTATTTCATGTAAATCGTTAGTTACACAAATGTTTGACTGTTAATGGAAAGCAGATTCATCTTTGACCATTTTCATAAAAGCACTCATTTATCTGTAGCCGCTTTTAGTCTGTGGCTATTACTGTGAACATGAGAAGCCATCAACATGCAGCTGCGTTGCGTGTTCTCTGAAATTGGCACATGCATGTGCATGTGTGCACTCTGTTTGAGAGCTATTATCTGGGGTAATTGTATACTGAAATGACAGATATTAAAATCCCCTCGTAGCTGTGTTTGTGGTGTTCATAACTGCAGCGGTATAGTTATGCACTCTGTAATGTGACTTTTTTTTAAATCTGCCACAGCAGGGGCAATCAGAAGAATAGAATAGCACCTGAACTAAAGCTCTGAAGCCTCCCTCTTTGATGGTCCTTCTAAAGATAGATAATGTGTGACTTCTTGGGATGAAGAGCAGTTATTGAAAATTACCAAGATAATTTGAGGAGCATCACCCTTACTCTTTTTTTGTGTACCTTATTGTAAAGTTACCCTTGTCCGGTAACACTTTACAATAAGGTACACAAAAAGTGATGGTTACTGAAGAACAATGAGGAACGAATGGTAAGTTAATGGGTAACACTTTACAATAAGGTACACAAAAAAGAGTAGTTATTCTTCCAAAAAAGAGTAGTTACCCTTTTAAAAAGAGTAGTTACTCTTCCAAAAAGGGTAACTACTCTTTTTAAAAGGGAAACTACTTTTTTTTTGGAAGAGTAACTACTCTTTTTTGTGTACCTTATTGTAAAGTGTTACCAGTTAATGAGTCGGTACTGAGAGACTTTGATTCAAGCACTATTGATAAGTTACTGTAAACAGACTGGGAGTTACATATATTAATGAAGCATTAGCTAATGCTGGGAAACTGATTAAAGCACTGTTTAGTTACTGGTAAAGAGACAGGGAGATAGTGTTAATGAAGCATTAGGTAAAAGTAAGGTAATGAGAAGGTACTGATTCGCTAACAGTACATCATTGGTCAAGTAAGCATTGGTTAATGAGTATGATGCATTACTTTACTTAAGTAGTAATCATAAGTCAATGAGTAACATCTCATTAACGATCGATCCAGCGTGGGACCTAAGCCATCTTTAAACAGCAACTGAAACCAAGGATGGTAAATTTAAGGTGTGCCCTGCAGCAGCGAATAAACCTTCAGCATTAGTTCTACAGAATATACCTTGGATGTGAATGTACTGTATATGTTGTGAATATCATTAAAAAATGAAGATGATCATCCCTTGTCTGGCCTGACATTGTATCAACTAATTGTGAAATCTAAGGGGGAAAAATGACCTTATTAACTCATAATTACCTAACCATTACCTAATGCTTTATTAATACAGTATCTCTCAGTCTGTTTACCAGTAACTAATCATAAGTGTTTGAATCACAGTCTCTCAGTACCTGAAGAAACGTGTTTCATTGAATACACATTGAATACACACATGTATCTTAAAACACCCTCAGAGTGCTCGGCAGTAAATTCTGTCCTTGACAGTTATGTAGCCTGTTTACCTGCACAACGCTGACATCGAAGCCTTGACCACAGCCTTCAATATTGACAACAATAGTCCAAGTGGGACAGCAAGCCCCAATGGCGCGTATATGGACTTACACAGCAGTTTGGGAGGTTGAATATCCGATGCAGCTGATATGGGGGAACAGTGTTTGACAACTGCTACTGCTGCAGGAGCTATGATGATGGACAGGGTTATAAGGCTGGAGTGCTATCCACGGGAGAGACACAAATGTGGATGTACAGTACAGTCTGCACAAACAAAATGCTGCTGTTGCTGTTGTTGTGTTTATTGTCCACGGGGACAATTACTTATGATTAGTCTGCACAGACAACATGATTACTTGCATCACTCATCAGCCTGATGGAAACCTTGGGAAGCATTTTGTTGCACTCTCCAAAACCCATCACATTCATTGCGGTTTATACAGAGTGCAGACTATTAGAAGTGCTCAGGGTCTGCCACAGCGGTCAGCAGCAGGACATTGCCTTAGGGTTAAGTGTCTTGCTCAAGGACACATGGTAGAGATGGTGGGCACCGTAGATGCAATACCAAGCGCCACTAGTGTTACAAATAACACCCTCCTGTCCGGTGCCAGGAATCGAACCAGCAACCTCACGGTAACTGGTCGGCCCTCTTTCCTAGGCCTTCCTATCAAATAGATGTGTGTTTTTTCCATAGGGATGGAGTTTTTATATAGTCACATTTGATTTTCTAATGATCCCAAAAGATAATTTCAGGATCATATCAGCTTCTGATGATATTTTGAGTCTTTAGCCAATTTCAATCGATTGAATTGTGATACATGATGTTGCACTTGAAGTTGTTCAGTACTCCATGCGTTGCTGCCGTTACTTATGAGTGGATGTTCTTTACATCTGCTATCATCATATCCCATGCACGACAGCCTTTAGTTGGTATACTTCATGACTTCTAAAAAGGAATGCTTATCTTAGTATAACTTGGCATTTTATTTCTCCACCATGCTGGTATGTCTTTGGCTCACGCAGCATTAGATGGGAGAGAAACAACAAGAAAACACATTTGCTTGGGCTTTGGTTAGTGCGGCAGAGGACGGAGCTTCTGCTGGCTATCACATTGCATCGCTATTCTATGATCAAACACACCAAGCCAAGCATAGAGCATATCAGTCTAAGTTGTTTATAGGTACTGAGAGAAAAAAAACTCTTAACCCTTCACCCTATTATTAGAGCAATTTCTAAGTGATGTGGTCAATCTTGCCATCGAACATTCAGGGTTTGTTTCACTGCAGGCATGACACCTTGTAGATCAATAGCTGCGTGACGGCGATCCTTCACTGTTATTGATGCTCTTCTGTAGGACAATGAGCTTACACGCATTGGACAACAGACACCAGGATTGTAACTGTGACAAAGAGACACCCATGAAATGTAATTCGACAACCAGACACCACAGGCCTCCATACTATTCACAGGTCACATTCTTCGTTAATGCACAGGACATGCCCTTGAGTTATCAATATTTTCTGTAGGTACACTTTTGGAAGAGTGAGCAGGAAAAAATAATGAGGCGAAATAGAGAAAGAGAAATAGAGGGGAAAAATGGGATCAGAATAAATCAGCAGGCTCCCTTTTCTTCACAGCAGTCGGCAACCTGATTGATTCTGGGCTCTGTGATTTGGTCAGATTTTTGTTTAACATAATGAGATGTCTCTTTGTAACAAATAACAAATGAGAAGTGTGTATGTGTGTGTGTGTGTGTGTGTGTGTGTGTGTGTGTGTGTGTGTGTGTGTGTGTGTGTGTGTGTGTGTGTGTGTGTGTGTGTGTGTGTGTGTGTGTGTGTGTGTGTGTGTGTGTGTGTGTGTGACAGAGGCACACACCAGAGATCAACAACAACACAGGCTTATGTGTTGTTGGGGTTTTTTCTTCTTTTTTTGGTGCAGCATGAATGTGTAAATGTTAATAAGTTGGGGAGAAGTCACAGAGGCCTTGTTTTGGTATCATGCTGTCAAGGTGCAAAGCAGGACTATCCACACTGAGGTTATTCTCTCCCAGAGAAAAACACATCAAAATGGGATATTTCAAGGCATGTTACAGAGACTGGGGTTTGCATTCTGAGCCCAGTCTGTGGTTAGGTTTAGGCAACAAAAGCTTTTTGTTGAAAGTAAGGTAAGAGGTAGGTTGATTCAATTGAATCAAACCTTACCTGTTTGTCTCAAGTCACTGAATACGTTCTGTGCTCCATCCAGACCAAAATCTTTCACAACCTTAACAAAGGAAAAACAAAACCGTAACACGTTTAATAATGCGGTAGTCATTATGGATAGATATGGTATGGAATGATTATTTATATGGGGGGGGAACAAATAAAACGTTGTCAATGAACATTTTGAATGCACAACATGCTGCTATCAAATTTGTAATTTTTTGAAATAAATAATTTATTTTGCCACCATCCTTGATGTATTTCATACAGTCCATTATTTAAGGATATGTTTTAACATGTTTTTCTGACCCTTTTTCCTTCATGGAACGTATCAAAACCTATATCTTATAAATAGTAGTCCTTTTTGTAGAGTTGGTTCAATTATAGGGAATGAATTAATCACACTGATAATGTATCACTTCAAACAATACTCATACCGTCAGTGTCTCTCATTGCAAAGTTACTGATGCTTGCCAAATCCATCTAGTGTTTGTTTATTAATAAATAATTCCTAATGCAAACTGTGAAGAGTTCTCCCTGATTGCAGCGCTAATCATTTTAAACATGAAACCTTGCCGGCATGATAGTGGAGTTTTACAATTACAGTCCCCCTCTCAGTATTATATCTGTTTTCTTCCCTCACACAGCGGTAGGCTGCTCGGCAAGAACAGGCAGTTTCACCTGACAATTAGTTATGCACCAGGGATTTTGTGTGGGTCTAGGACTTGATTTGTTTTTTAGATAGAGGCAACCAGCACAGTTTACATAGAAATGACACACCAGAGACAGCATGCATTGCAAATATTCGTAAATGTAGCACAGTTTGTGTCAGTCCTTGATTGGGTGCCTTTAGAAGCAATGCTGATGTGTCTTGTTCATTGTCTCTGTTCAAGGGGCAATGATGTCAAGTATGATAACTAAATGAAAGCAACAGAGAAAAACTTTTAATTTAAAAAAAGTTTCCTCTTTAAGTCACAATCTGAGGCAGCTCTGTTTTCAAAGTGTTAGGGTGTATTCACACTGGGAAAGTCCGCTAGTGCACTTGCTTTGGTCCAGACCAAATAGAGTTTTGATTTTTTTTGTTTGGTGTGGTCCACTTTCATATTGCCCCTTTTGCAAGTGAACCAGCATTACGAAGCAAAACCACACGTGATCTGAGGTCATTCATTCATTGGACAGACATTCTGGGGTGGAGAGAAACAGGAAGCACGAAGTTTAAACTGCGAAATATATATCATTGATATAATATGGGGCTAAAAATAATAAAAGGGCCTACATCTAACCTATAAATAAAGAGGAAAAACATCAAATTATTGTTGTTTCATATGGTCATAATGTGTAGCCTTATGTCAATGCCACGTTATGTGGTTTGTAGCCTACGATGTGAAACATCATTTTTACTGTATTTTTGGTGCTGGATGCGCGTCACGCGAGAAGAATAGGCTCAAGCTGACACTCAGCTGATTAAGCTGTGTATCAGCTGGGTCGGCGCAGTTCAGCTCCAAACTGACACGGGGATAGTATTGACGGTCCCGTACATGGGAAGCAAAATAAAAACACACACTTCTTGCGCAGCGTGAACCTGTTGGCACTGTGCGAGAGACGCTCCCCTCTCCTTCATCTGATCGCTGAACACATTCAGCATTTATATTGTTCTGGGCTCCCGGTCAAACCACAACTAATCTTCCTAATAATGGTGACAACAACACTTTCCCATAATGTGAAGCTGACGGCTATTTATTAAAAAAGAAAAGAAAGAAAAGGCACAGTGCCTCCTGCATTCGGGTCGGATCGAGTCCGAACAAATTCACACCACAAATTAACTGCAGCAGAGTGCGTTTGGAAACGCATCGAGACTACCTCTTCAGCTGGGTCTCGGAGCGTTTGTTTGGTCCGCACCCGAGTGCGATTGCTGTATTCACACCTGCCTGAAAGATGCGCACCGAAGGCAGAAGTGCATCTGAGTTCGTTTCAACCGAACTAAACACGGCATGTGTGAATACACCCTTAGTCATCGCCAGTAATCCACTAAGGGTTGTGCGCCATGGCAGAGTTTATGTCCTTGACCCGTGCGAAGTCAACGCGTGTTATGTCACCCCTTATGCTAGCTATAGATTATAACAAAGTTGAAAATAATTGCTGTTCAGAGCAGAGCACAATGGTGATGCTGCAAGGTGATGTTCATTTTCACTTTGCTTGTTATATTGATTGAAATTATTTCTGTTAGGGTATTTAAAAAAAGATAGGGTGTCAGTGAACACACAGTGTCAAGGGAAATATTATGCTTGAAGCACATTGAACTGTGCTATATTGTGTAACAACTTGTATAATTGATCAACTATTTTAAACTTGATTGTAGTACTTATAAACACTTCAAAGTAGGGTTTATTAATCAACTGTTACTTAATGCCTTATTATTGCTTAATCCAAGCGTTAACCAAGCATTAACTTGGTTAATGCTTAACTAAACATTAACTTCCCATTAATAACTAAGCATTTACAGTGAACAGCTTTAAAGACCCTTTTCAGGAATCTGTCAGGAAACAGTTCAACATGACTGCCTGCTGTAGCAGCGAGGCGTGTGTTTGTGTGTGTGACCTTAATTTTATGGATTGTCTGCAGCCTATAGATCAATATGACCACTGCCTGAGCTTAACGAGTGAAATATGAAGTTAAAGGCAGCAAAATGATAATATGGACTGTCCATATTATGATTTTGCTGCCTTCAACTTCATATTTCACTCGTCTCTCAATCTATTAAACTCAGGGAGTGGTTATGGGTAACAGGAAGATTGACCGAACAAGTTATGCCAAAAGCCTGAGAGTAGGAAATTAACAAGGTGTTTTTATTTAAAACATATAGAGGAATGAAATATTGGTTTGAGAGCAGATAAGAGAAACTGGAAACTTGGAAAGAGAGAATAAGGTGAGAGTTAGAAGACCTCAGTGATCAGTGGAACAAAAAATTAAGTTGCTAAAATGTGGTTGTCAAGGAAACAGCGGCCTAATCTCAATATGAATTCTCACTTCTCTCCCCTTGCCATCCTCTGGGATGTCTGACGCCCTCGCTGTGCACTTGGAGGACAGCGACACAAACACTGAGCTGAGATGTTTACATCTGCATTCAGTCTGGGAGGACAGTGCACTTCAGCTAAGCTGAAACACACCTGAGAGCTTTCAAACAACAAAGGTGATGAAGTGAAATAAAAAAAATGTGTCTGCATCCCAGGGGAGCACTTTGCTTTCAAAACAAGGTAATAAAGGGGAAACAGTGAGTGAGGCTGCTACTGGGTGATGATGTCAGACTGTAAGTAGCTCATGTGTCAGCACAGTCTGTAACGCCAATTTGTGTTAATAATCATAGTTTGGGAAAAGACCACCAGGGTAATGCTCTCATAACACTTCAGCTGAGTACAAATGAAAGGATATTTAATCCATGAAGATGATGTTACGATTATCATGCATATTTAATGTAAATTAAAAGTATCACGTGACTTTTGTTTTATGCAGATGCAAGCACCGTCCTCAGACTGGCTGGGTAAGTTTACTGAGAATATAAAGATAGGCTTCAACATACCCGAAAATACCCATACTTTATTGTCAACCCTATTTACAAGTTAGTTGCAGGGTTAGTTAGTTTAAAAAAAAACTGGTTAAACATGTTGAAATTAGCTATATAATTATAGTTTACAGTAATGTCACATTGTACAGATTTTTAAAACAGCACAATAATGTGTCTTAATGACAGGAAAAGGGACAGATGACATACACTACCTGGAGATTCATGAGGTAAAGATGTCAGGATATAGACCTTTGGCTATTGAGCCAGGGAGGCCATGTGCTAAGAGATGTTACCCTCAAACCTAGCAAAGTTAACTGTTTTCCTGTTTACCTTTCAGCCATAGTGCTAAGATAATCATCTGTTTGAAAGAAAAAAGGAAAAGCGTATTTCCTTAAATGTCCAGCTATTCCTTCAATAGTCCCCTTTATGAAGGCTGCCTTTGATTTTAGTTGTGTGATAGCAAATATTACAACTAAAGCACTGAGTTGAAGGAAGGTGTGTGATGTAGGTGTGTTATGATGAGGTATCTGACAAGAATCACTATACTGTATTGATGAGGGTGTGGATAG
This sequence comes from Ammodytes marinus, assembly GCF_949987685.1. NCBI lineage: Eukaryota > Metazoa > Chordata > Actinopteri > Uranoscopiformes > Ammodytidae > Ammodytes > Ammodytes marinus. Next base: position 15,325,221 of record NC_137217.1, on the reverse strand, counting down.
ATGTACTATAAATGGTAAGTAAAGAACACTGTGGTTCCGAGGAATCAATTAAAAAAAGATAATAAAGATGAAAGAGGGCCGCTGCAGCACTGATAAGGACATGAGGATACATATGGAGAGAAATCGCTCATTCCTGTCATTGACTGAAACAGAGCTAATGAGCTGAAGTGGAGAAAGTGACCTTAACCAGTGACCTTAAAGGAGATAGGAAATGTGGATAGTGAAGTTCATGTTATTATTATTTATTATTTTTATTTTTAACTGAGAGTAAATGGGCATTTTATGCTGACTCTGATTAAAATGAACAATAGCAATTGAGTTAGTAGCTGTTTGATGGCCACTGACATTTGTGGCTGTCTGTAGGTCATGGAGCCATCCAGCCTTAACAATGTCTCCCTATTAAAACTGGCTGGACAATAACTTGGAGGTCCAGTACTTGGCTCGCTGCCCATGCACTAACAGGTTCTGCAGCAGTCTCCAGCACTTTCAACTGTGAATAATAAGTTTGGTTTCACGAGTCATATGTTTCACAAGAACGAGATGAATTATGACAGCAGGTCATCAGGTTTGATTGAACCTAAGATGATGTGATGAATCCTTGATGATGAGTGAGAAAGAAACTTTCCTCGTTTCAGAGTGTTGTTGGCCAGAAATCCCACTGGAATGATATTAATTAGCCAACAAAACAGAAGTTAGGATGAACACTTCAGCTGGCTCCCCTCAGTATGACTGTGGTTTCCCTGCTGGTGTTTCCAATAACAGAGGACAGTGAGGATGACTGTTGTTCCAGGAGCCACCAGGCTGCCATCGACCCCAAACAGATCACAGCTCTGTTGGCTCAACGCAGACAGGAAGCATTATATGATCATAGGGATGGAGCTGTAAACAAGGTTGTACCATGGCTGTTTTGCCCATGGGAAGATCTATCGAAATGGAGGCGGCATCAACTAAATGTGTGATGTATCATAGTGCTTGTATCATTAGAAACCACAGTACATTTAGAAATGAGCCTCACCTTACTCCCTCAGGGGGCTGTGAAAAGCAAGAGAGATAAGGACTTCTCAAGGTTCCTGATAACTTTCATTGTACATTTGTGCAATGATGTTCTGCACAGCTACAGAAATCTGTTATTATTATTATTACAATTACAGGCATATGTTACTGATGTTATTAAGGACATTGGAGGTGTACTGCTAAAAGCATATTCCATGGTCTTTAAGTCTGCCACAACATCATTATAAATTCAAAGCAGTTAATTTTCTCCAAGAGCATGGCTAAAAGAGAGAAACACAAAGGAAAAGGAAAATTATTATTTCATATTGTACCCTTTCCGCTATTGTCATGTGCATATTCTGTTACCCTGTGGTCGGTTGTGACAAGGCGTACATGACACAAAGGCGCATCAATGTTTCAAACTTTTAAAAAATAGGCTTTTTAAACGTTGGCTTTTCATTCACCTTGGATTGTTCCTCCTGCTCAAAACTGAGAGGGCAGCTTTGTCCCAGTTGGGCCATCACAAGGCTCATTGAATAATTTCCAGCAGAAGAGGAGACGGGAGCAACATTTCAATGAAAATGGATTCAGCCTCATTACACATGATAATGGTGGGTTGAGGACAAGCTGAAATAGACATGACATTTTGGTCATTCAGAACCCTTTGCATATTCACATAAAGCTTGTTTTTCTGTGTTGGTCTGGTTTAACCCTCCTATTATCCTTGAGGTCAATTTGACCCCATTCAATGTTTATCATTCAAAAAATATTAGTTTACTTTTTTTGCTGCTTCATATTTCATGACTTTTCCTAATTTGATGGGGACAACTGATTAACACTTTCAGGTGAGATATCTCCACTGAGGGATTGGCAAAAGGTAATAAAACTGAGATGCATGCTGTCGAGATGATACCTTTTACTCACCTTGGTGAGAGCATGACTTTTAATTCAGAACTATCAAATTCAAAATCATAATTTCTGAGATAAATGTACTTGCAATCACATTATTGTAGTGTTTTATCTTGTTTTCCTGTGAGTCTGGGGAATGCTTTACTTCCTAATGTCTTCCTCTCAGACTGTGGCTGATTGTCTCTCTGTTTGAAGTCTTCAGATGGCTCTCTGTTTACAGGTGTAAGCTCCGCAGTTTTTTTGTTTTTGTTTTCCACCTCATAACTGCACATAGACTTTAATGTGTGCGTCTCTGTGGGTTCCGGGTTTAAAATAGAAGGCTGGTATAACAGCATGTCTGCTGCTTCACATGGTGATGTCATTATCAATTATTCGGCTGTACTTGGAGCTGACACCCAGCGTAGGCTAAGGCAACCCTGAAATAAAAAGCCAGCTAAGTATATGTCCGGAAACAACCTTGCAGAATCCAAACAGAGCCCCGCAGCGTGTCCTCAAATGCTCTCTAGCAAACCACTGTGTCCCTATCTGGTCTGGGTCATTTCACCCAGCATTATGCAACCATGCATATTATACCAATTTGAACGCCACTCCCCTGGCTCCCTTTCCTGACAGACAGTCACATGACATGTTACGAACATCCGACAAGCTGCAGGCCCTCAAAGCTTGACAGTTTCTATTTTTGTGGATTGCACAGCTTGCCAAAAACGATGTGTGTGCTACTTTGCTGATAACAAACCACATTTAAAATCTCCCGAAAACCAACCTGTGCATAAGAGATTGATGAGATTTGCATGTAATGAAGGCCATAGCTACTGGAACTTTACAGTTGGCCTAGCTTTATACAGATCCATTAGATTTTGCATCCTTGAAATGAATTACTTCTAAAGTACGGTGATGTGTAGCCTATATTCAGACGGGAATATTCCAACAGTTCTCAACATCAAATGCATGTCATGCCTGCACTTGTGAGCAAGGGTGAGGTAGTCAGCTCCACAGGAGTCCAGAGACATAGATCATCCATTCCCGCTCTTCTTCTGTTCATTTTAAATCACAATTTAAAAAATAAATTAAAAAAAAGCTTAAACCGTGACGCTTTCATCTGACACTGACAGCAGCAGTGAAGGTGAACATTTAACATTTTACGCCCACACACAAGGCTATTATCAAAGAGGTCTCAAAGCATTTAGCATGAAATTGATCCGACTTTGTTTCAGTTTTTCTAAAGAGCAAAGCTGAGTATGCAAATGATGCAAGAACTGGTCTGCTATTTGAATGGGCCATTTCATCTGAAAAAGGTTACCCGACCCCAAGCGAAAAGATAAATGAGTTTCTTTCAAAGGTTTTTTTATTAAATGTTCGTAACACAGAAATTGTAGCACAATTAGTACAAATTTTTCCCCCTTTTTTTTTTCCCGAACATACCCCACCCACATCCCACCCTCACACCCAACAACACGAAATATACACTTCGAGAAACAGAAATAAACAATCAATATGAAAAAAAAACAAAAAAAACACATAAAGAAATCAAATTAAATCAAATAAAAAGGGGGGGAGGAGCTACTCTTCTATAGTTATTGTTTTTTTAAAATAATTTAGGAAGGGGCGCCAAATTCGGTCAAATTTATTCTCGGATCCCTGGGTAGTGTAACGTATTTTCTCTAAATTCATACATGCCATAATGTCTCGAATCCAATGTGAGTGGGAAGGAGGAGCAGGATCTTTCCACTTGAGTAGGATAGCCCTGCGAGCAAGTAGTGAGGTGAAGGCCAGTACTCTCAGCTTCACTTTAGGTAAGCCCGGATTTGGTGCAATGCCAAAAATTGCAGTGAAAGGGTTCGGCTTAATTTGATGCTGAAGTACTTCAGAAATTGTTTGAAAAACTGATGTCCAGAACTCAGTCAAGGTGGGACACAACCAGTACATGTGAAAGAGTGATGCCGGTGCGCTCTTACAGCTATCACAGGTCGGGTCTACATCGGGGAACATACGGGCTAATTTAGTTTTAGATATGTGGATACGATGTACTACTTTAAATTGCACAAGAGCATGTCGGGCGCACATGGAGGTAGAGTGTATCCGATCCAGGACTGAATCCCACATGTGATCTGTGAAGGCAGAACCTAGGTCTTGCACCCACAGGGTTCTTATAGCTGCTAATGAGGGGCTATGCAACTTTGAAATAAGGTTGAAAAACACAGAAATTGAGCCTTTTAATGTGGGGTTTACAGAAAGAAACAAATCGACATGATTGGCTGGCGGTTTATAAGGGAATTGGGGAATTAACTTCTGCGTAAAATGCCTGATTTGCAGAAATCGGAAAAAATTTGTCTTTTCGATACCAAAGTTTTTTGTCAATTGAGAAAAACTAGCAAATAGATCATTAATAAATAAATCACCGATGCATTTTAAGCCTTTTTTATGCCAGATCTTGAATGCACCATCCACCGTCGAGGGAGTAAACAAGTGATTAGCTGCAATTGGGCTGAAAAGTGAAAAATTCTGCATTCCAAAATTCTTCCTAAATTGGGTCCAGATTCGAAGGGAGTGCTTAATCACGGGACTACTGTTGGGAATAGCCGAAGAGAGTGGAAGTGCGGCACTTAAGAGGGCAGATAGAGACAATGGGCTAACAGCGCTCGACTCCATTGTTACCCAGACTGGGGCTGAGTCGTCAAGGTGAAAATGCACCCAGTACACTAAAGAACGGATATTAGCAGCCCAGTAATAGTATTGGAAATTAGGGAGGGCCATTCCACCTGTTTGTTTGGGTCTTTGAAGAAAAGCTTTCCGTAACCGAGGGTGTTTACCATTCCAAATATAATTTATCATTAAAGAGTCAAGGGCCTGAAAAAAGGATTTGGGGAGAAAGATGGGGAGACATTGGAATAGATATAGGAACTTTGGGAGTAATGTCATTTTAATTGAGTTTATTCTACCTATGAGAGAGAAGGCCAGAGGAGACCACTTCGATAATATTTGCTTCGCCTGATCCAATAATTTGAGGAAGTTCGATTTAAATAGGTTTTTAAAATTTCTGGTAAAACATACCCCAAGGTAACTCAGATGATCTGTCACCACTTTGAGTGGGAGAGCTGTATAATCAAGTTTAAGAGCTTCTTTATTAATCGGAAAGAGTTCGCTCTTACTCAAGTTAAGTTTATAGCCAGAAAACTGACTAAAGACCTCCAACACAGAAAGTGCCTCCGGTAAAGAGGTGGCTGGCTTGGCGACAAACAAAAGTAAGTCATCGGCGTATAATGATACCTTATGTTCACTTCCTCCTCTCCATATCCCCTGAATCTGTTTGTTACCGCGAATGGCAATCGCAAGTGGTTCGATTGCAATAGCAAAAAGGAGCGGGCTCAAAGGACAACCCTGCCGGGTCCCACGGTGCAGATCAAAACTACTTGAGTAACGGCTGTTTGTTAATACTGAGGCAGAAGGGCATGCATATAATAATTTAACCCAAGAAGTGAAAACAGGACCCAAACCGAATTTTTCAAGGGTGAAAAACAAATAATTCCATTCTACTCTATCAAATGCTTTTTCAGCATCCATAGAAGCGAGGCATTCTGATTCAATATTTCTGGGGGAATATAAAATGTTCATTAGCCGGCGGATATTATAAAATGATTGGCGTCCCTTTATAAACCCAGTTTGGTCGGGGGATATGATAGAGGGGAGAGCATCCTCCAATCTGTGGGCGAGAATTTTAGCAAGTATCTTCACATCCGTATTTAATAGTGAAATTGGTCGGTATGATGCACAATCTAGAGGATCTTTATCCTTTTTTAACAATAGGGAAATACAGGCCTGATAGAACGAAGGCGGGAGTTTACCTGAGTCAAATGAGTCTGAGAATACTGAACATAAAAAAGGCGACAATTCGGCTGAAAATTTCTTAAAAAAGTCAGATGGAAGTCCGTCTGGACCAGGAGATTTGCCTGATTGCATAGATGTTATTGCTGCAATAATTTCCTTCTGAGTAATAGGTGCCTCAAGGCTATGTCTCCGGTCTTGAGAGAGGGAAGGCATGTTTAGGTTACTGAAAAAGGTTTCCATCACCGTTACGTCTACTGTACAATCAGAACTATACAAATTTGAATAGAATGTTTTGAACTTTTCGTTTATCAATTTCTGATCTGATGTTGTACACCCACTGTCTGTCCATATTCCAGGGATGAGTTGCTTCGCTCTAAATCCGCGCAGTTGATTGGCCAGGAGTTTACCAATCTTGTCACCATGCTCGTAAAAAGTACTTCTGCTCCTAAGCAACTGGTCAGCAACTTGACGAGAGGAAAGAAGGTTGAATTCTGTCTGAAGTTTTAAACGTTCTTTGTAAAGTTCAGGTGAAGGTGAATTAGCACATTGTCTGTCTATGTTCAGAATCTGATCAGCTATTTCAGTTTGTTTCTGTTTTGTACACTTATTTTTGTATGCTGCAAAATATATAAGATAAATGAGTTTCTGAAAGTGTTCTAAAAGCTTTTCAGAGGAAGAGACACTCCCAGAGGTTGAAGAATCTATCAGGTTGCTAGATGGCCCTATTATAATAGGTGAAGATTGTATGCTTTAGACTTTCATTGGGAGGTTGAGGGTTCGGCAGATGGTACCACAGCACCCTGTTCTACAGCAGTAGACTCAAGGACAGCTTCATCCCACAGGCCATAAGGCTGTTAAACTTTAAAAGCTCTCAAGCTCAACCCCATCACTTTACTACACTGCACTGGTACACTGTACTTCCAACCGTTTACACCTGTTTTCTAGGATAAATCTGTAGCCTACACTACCTTTGTGTACCTGCACACACATTTGTCTACTATAGTAATGCTTTCAATTCTATAGAATTCCATTTTATTTAATATTTCTACTCTATTTATTTGATTCCATTTTAAATATAATATACCAATATTCTAATTTGCACTATTTGTGTCTGGTTGCATCGTTGATGAGAGCCTGAGAACAAATAATTACATTTCCTGTGCTATTGTAATTGTTGAGTAGGTAACACTTTACAATAAGGTACACAAAATTGTAGTAGCTACTACATACCTACTACATAGATATGTGTTACCTACTACATAGGTTTTTTTTTTGTGCTACCTATGTGTTAGGTAGCACATAGGGTTTTTTTTGTGCTACCTATGTGTTAGGTAGCACATAGGTTTTTTTTTTGTGCTACCTATGTGTTAGGTAGCACATAGGGGTTTTTTTTGTGTTACCTACTACATAGTTTTTTTTTTGTGCTACCTATGTGTTAGGTAGCACAAAAAAAAACCCTATGTGTTAGGTAGCACATAGGGTTTTTTTTTATTGTGTTACCTACTACATAGGTTTTTTTTTGTGCTACCTATGTGTTAGGTAGCACATAGGGTTTTTTTTTGTGCTACCTATGTGTTAGGTAGCACATAGGGTTTTTTTTTTGTGCTACCTATGTGTTAGGTAGCACATAGGGTTTTTTTTTGTGCTACCTATGTGTTAGGTAGCACATAGGGTTTTTTTGTGCTACCTAACACATAGGTAGCACAAAAAAAAACCTATGTAGTAGGTAACATAAAAAAAAACCCTATGTAGTAGGTAGCACGATAAAAAAAACCCTATGTGCTACCTAACACATAGGTTTTTTTTTGTGCTACCTAACACATAGGTTTTTTTTTGTGCTACCTAACACATAGGTAGCACAAAAAAAAAACCTATGTAGTAGGTAACACAAAAAAGAAAAAACCTATGTAGTAGGTAACGCAAAAAAAAAAAACCCTATGTGCTACCTAACACATAGGTAGCACAAAAAAACCCTATGTGCTACCTAACACATAGGTAGCACACAAAAAAAACCTATGTAGTAGGTAACACATATCTATGTAGTAGGTATGTAGTAGCTACCGTTGAGGACACTAAAAATAGCTTTGTTTTCCTGTGTGTCTGGATTCACATGCTCAAACCCTAACCCTGTTCTAACCTCTCCCTGTCCCCTTACCTAACATTAACCACCCAGCTGTGATGCCTGAACCTAATCGCCAATATCAGGAATATCGGGCTGTGGGACCATTGGACTGTGGGAACATAGGGATGACCTGTCCTCACAGCCTCACAGAGCTGAGTGCTATATGACTGTACACTCCTATGAAGAATCACCTGATTGTGTTATGGGGACACAGCATTTATTGAGTGACTACATGCAGAAACAACAGGAGGCTGAGAGTTTACAGACTCATTTCGACAGTGCAGAGGAATATTTCAGACACAGGAAGTCCGAGACAACTTTCAGGAATAACAGCAGTATGAGCTGTGTAAGGCGCATGATCACAAGAGGAATGAATAAACAGTATTCAATCTCTTGTGTGTGTTCGTTCAGTTTAGAAGCTGTTAAAGACAAAGTAGGCTGTGTTATACGTTATACGATATACGTTTAACTTGCCATTAACACACCACAGCAGTGTAGTTTTCCTCTGACAGAGAAGTTATAACACCTAAGTGTTTGCCCTGTAGTGACATAAATTCATCCTGACCAACAGCCACTTCATCTCCTGAAGTCTGGTTGTTTTGTAGCTGATGGAGTTACCCAATTGGTCGATGCCTGTGTGGATGTCAGTGACCTTTTATATGCAGTCCTTTAAATACAGTCCATGTTACTGACTTGCTGATTGGTGCTCATTTTCCCAAGACACAGAGAGATGCTGTAATATATAGGCTTATACTATTAACGTGTGTTGACTTTGATTTATGTTGACATGTTGACATTGGAAAAAAAACTTAACCAAACCTCCATGTCCCAGGGCATGGAAAAAAAACTTTAAATGGGATATCTCACAGTTATTTGCAATAAGTTGAGAGCACAATCATTCTTTAGAAACAAAGTTTGCGGATCGTATGCATACATACATTGTCAATCTTAAGTACATTTTGAAGCAGGTTTAACATATATGCGGTATTTCTGTAAATGCCTGTACATTATAGGTTTAAGCACTTGTGGTCTTTTAAATAAAGTATTGTCATTGCAGTGACCCCATAAATTGTGAACTGTGAACATAAGCTGTGAATAAAAATCAATCAATAGAAGGCTGTAAAAATATGCGGCTAAAAAAGCTATTAATAAAGAAATCATGCTCTAAAAATAATGACAAATGATAGCTTTTGAAATTTGCATGATTCATCTGGGGCACACAGTGCAGTCAGAGAGTGTTACTGTTTTAACAGCTTTTTAAGTTTTTTTTCCACATTCACCCACTGCTAGTGACCGAGGTCACAGACTAGAGCAGCTGCTACTTAGTGAAAATATGGCGAATTATGTTGCAGAATCCATTAACAAATAATAAATACAGATTTACTTGTGTGAGGATTTCCATGGCCAAAGTGCCAGTAAATGGAGTTGCATTGGGCCTTTATTTTTCTATATTCCTTTTGAAGCTTAAGTTGAGCTTGACTTGACAATTTTCCTGCATACTTTTGGATTTTCAGGATGAAAGAGGGATGTTGTTTGAAATACAGATTCACCAGTGTTGATAACACAGCCACTGTTGATGCTGTCTGAGCTCTGCCTGCACATCATCAGAGGACTTTGAGCGGTGGTGGAAATGATGCAGAAGAAAAAACATCCAGATGGTGGATACTCAACCAGAGGGCAAGCCTTTGCTCTCTATCATTCTTTTAAAAAAACAGACCATGTGTCTCATATTATCAGCACTTTATTCAGTATTCAGCACAGTTTCTTTGGAAACATGTTTCTCATTAAGTATATCAAATTCCTTATTTGTTCAGAATGAAGGTTTGTTTTGATGCACAACTTTAATATTTCCCTCTGGCTTTAGCGGCTTGTTGGACTGGCAATAACAAGCAAGCGTTTAATCTGTGCTCCATGACCTCGAGAGAAGAACATCACTTGAGTTATAAGGAATTGTTGCCATCTACTGTATGTTTTCAGTGGTGCAACACAGACAACAGCTCCATACGATCCAATTCCCATCACACCATTTTTTTATATAACCCTTTTCTGAATGGATGACCTGTGAAATAAATTAATGGTTTATTCTGAATTATTTACATTTCAATGTTTAAAGTGTAGTAGTAGATTGTAGATATACTCTGTTTTTATTGCCTTCTTCAGTTCCGTCCCATGTGTTGATTGAAGATATTCATATAACTTTATAATATTTTTAAATGCATATTTTAACCATGCAATAGTGATAAACATTGATGATGATGATGATGATGATGATGATGATGATGATGATGATGATGATGATGATGATGATGATGATGATGATGATGATGATGATGATGATGATGATGATGATGATGATGATGATGATGGTAGGGAAGTGACTGTACATCTGATTTTTTTTTTTAAATGTATTAATCGTGAGTTCAAAAAGCCATTGTACTGACGATGTATGCCGTTTTATTGTAATCAGATATATACAAAGCTGTAATATGCCATAGCATATTAACTGGATATTCCTTCCATCAATGACAGCACCATGATCGTAACTCATTGATTCAACAATCATCAAACTGAAATTCATGCTCAGTTCCATATAAAGCAAACAATTAGCACATGCTTATACATCTCAAAATGTCAAGTAAAAATTGTAATAACACTGTCATCTGTTTGAATCACTAGCTGCAATAATTTATAAACTCCCTCCCATTATAGAAAATATGCAGTACAATATGCGCAGAAAAGAAAAAACAATAACGTGGCTTCGCCTGGAAGGCATCAGCAGAACTGAAATTCAAAAACAAAAATTAAATTAATCCAACAAGTACAGATATATTGCGATATGAGTTTTTGAAACAAAAGCCAGGGACAGACTCACCTTCCAGCGGTTCCCACACTCATTACACAGAACAAATGTGGTCATCGGCTCATCAGCACTGCGTGTCTGCACCTGAAACACAAACACACACAGACAAGGTTTAGTTTTGAAAGATGTGCAGCCCGGACATGCAAAATCATAACAGCTATGGTATCATTGAAGGTGATTTAATTTAACAGTATATTTATTGTTTTCCTTTTGCAGGTCTGTAACATGGTGTGTAAGGGAGTAATCCTGTATTGCACCACATTTAAACATACCAACCTTGCAGCCCTCAGAATATCTACCATGTTTTTTTTGTGATCAACATTTTTATTTCAAAAATACAGATTAACAGACAAACGACATATTTTAAAATAATAATATACAGAAAAATACACTTTATCTATTACCCATACTTGCAAATAGATACATAGAAGTGCATGGATAAAAAAGAAAAGAAAATAAATGATAAAAACAATAGAATAGAAATTTGAATAAAGACAGCTAGGGAAATGTCTCAAAGGTTACAAGCACCAGTCAGTGTAAAAAATAAAACAAAGAGACACCAACCTAAACACATACACACACACATATGCACATGCACACACACACACACACACACACACACACACACACACACACACACACACACACACACACACACACACACACACAGACAGACACACATACACACCAGGGAGATTCTTGAGTTTACTTAAGCAACATTACAGGAAAGGGGTCCCTTTAAAAATTATTTCAGAGAATTAGCGGCAGAGTGCCAGTTGTTTAAATTGGTCTCAGTGGCTTTATTAATCCGAGCAGTTGAAAGTTCAAGATAAATCACATCTAAAAAGGTGAGGACCCAGTGTCTGACGACAAGGGAGTGGGGAGGCTTTCATTGCACCGCAACCATCTTTTTGGCAGCTGTCAGGCCTACCAGTGCTATGCGTATTTTAAGATTGGTGATATTGAGCTTTGCAAAATCATTTAACAAAAGGACAGACACAGTCACTGGTTATTGATAGTAAGTCAGACATTATAGATGCCACTTTAGCCCAAAATTGTGACACTGGTGGACAATCCCACATCATGTGAAGGAAAGTGCCAGGAGTTTTCATAGTACATAAACTGCAGCAGGGATCACTTATGGCCTTCATACAGTAGAGTTTGCGTGGTGTTAAATATGTTCTATGAGCATAATTAAAGTGAATTTGTTGATGGTCGGGATTACGAGAAGCCTCCTTTATGTTTGACCACACCTCTCTCCAATCAAAATCTGGGTCCAAATCTGGGCAGTCACTTCTCCATACTCTGTCTAGGGATAAATCAACATATGAGGCCTCCAAAAAAAACGTATACAGAATATCTACCATGTTAAAGCATGAATTAAAACCTTCCTTTATGACCAAAAATGTCCAAAACGGAACAACGTAAAACTTGTGTCTGTATGTGTATGTGCAGCGTCCTCATGTGCGTCTGTTTACCTGGTTGTAGCTGCAGTTCTTCTTCCTGCACTTGCTGCACTGCAGCAGGTCGGTGGTGGTGCCACTAGTTTTGGCCAATTGGTGTTCCCTAATGGCGTCCTGGGTGAGAACGTTCCTCAGCTGCTTCAGCTCGTCGCTGGCCATCTCCTACATAAAAACAAAGATGTGAAAAGTCCAAGCAGGTTTAGTGTAAGCGGGGACTTGGTGAAAGCACTATGGTTCGGTATGCAGCCTCGGCGTTCTGTACCTCAGCAGACATGGTGGCAAAACGGTTTAATTCAATGCCGCCTGCGAGGACGTTTCTGCGAAGCCCGGGGTTCTTTGGGTCCTTCAAGTTGCTGATGCGACTGCGCACCCGGTTTTTATACTTCATATCAGTGGCCTTGATATCCTGGTAGATATGTGAGACCGTGCAATCAAGGAAGATCATAGCAATATAATGTCACATGTGATCTGTTTTCCATTGGGAACACCACTGAATGAACTACAGATTATTAAAATACAAAAAATTATTATTCAATTGAAGGATATGATCTTCAAGCTCTGCAGCCATGCTGTCGCAGTTAGTCCCAAAATCTTTGAAGTCATCTGAGAAGAACAGAAAAAAATATTTGTATTTATGTGAACACTACAGTGATATTTATGTGGGTTCCTTGTGTAGGTCCACTATGGACTCTCAGTGATAACAAAGGGTAATTTTAGCCTCACTATCTGTGCGCAAGGCTGCAGCCAGCATCTCGATGCACTTGTCTCTCACAGAGTCTCCAGTGGCAAAGTGTGGAGATAGAGGCCCCCCAGGAGAACTGAAGCTTGGTGACATGGGGCTTGTCGGGGTGGCGGGAGATTTGGGGGAGAAGGGTTTTCCCTTTCTGCGGAGAAAAAAGGACAGATCAAAACAATCAAAGCTCGTTTTTGGTCTACACCAACTCCTGAGGGAAATATCTGACTTGTTAGTGGCTACATGCCCCACTATGTTTAACAGCTATAGCAGCAACCCTTTTTGGTTATTTGCCGTTGGACATGTAGTACTGTGGGTTTGGTGTTTTTTAATTTAATGTACTTTTTTTTTCTGCATGAACTACAAACGCGGTGATGAGAGCTGTGAGACTCAACCAAGCCGTACAGTCGTGGGTTACAAAGACAAAACAAATGAAGTGAAAGATTCCTAAAATGCTCCCTAGAGCCGTGATGATTCTCTACTTCATTACCATCGATCTTATATTTCAGAAAAATAAAATCACCTTCCTTACGTAAAAGGAGCTACGTTAAATTTAAAATACAAAATAATCAAGAGGATCATCAGCAGAAATGATATTGAAATACCTTTCAATGCTGTCAGTAGAGGGCTTCCTCAGTGGAGGTCCAGGCTGAGAGGACTTGGAGCTGTGAGACTCTCTCCTTTAACACAAAGTCAAACATCATCTTCAGGCTTTCCATTGGAACAAACCTGTGAAGTAAAAGTATATTCCTTTTGATCTCCACTCATTTCTGGTTCACCTACCTTTCAGCTGTAAGCTTCTTTGCTGGTGGTGAGCTGCATGTCTTTGAGTCAGTGGATTCCCGCCTTCAGTAAGTAATAAGACACTTTCAGTAAATTATTTTAGTTTGTAATGACAATGGCAACGTTTATATCTATTTCTTTTCCAAGTATGAAAGTGTTTCCTACTGTACCTGTCAGGTTTGGAGTCAGTTGAATGACGTTTCACAGGTTGGACAGGCTTGGAATCGCAGGACTCCTTCCTGCAGTGAAAGAGAAACAGGGTGATATCAGCTAATTGGGTAAGATGATAAGTATTCATGAACAACAGTTTCAACTCATTTTATTTTTTATTATTTTTTATCCTTTATTTTACCAGGAATATTCTCATTGAGATTCAAAATCTCTTTTTCAAGAGAGTCCTGGCCAAGAAGGCAGCATAAAAACATAAAAGTTTCACATTAAAAAACTAAATTTCACACTCAAAACAAGACACAAACACAAAAAAATATGTAAAAGTCACAAAGCATGAATTTCACTGGCAGTAAGTCAGTGTTCAGTAATCGGGCATTTGTGGTTAAATATTCCTTAATCCTGTGTAGGAGTTTAGAGCCAGTTTTGAGATGTGAAAGTGAGAGCAGGAAGAATGTTTGGGTTCTGGGCCGGGAGCCAAACTCGGTCACAACGACCTGACAGCCTTGAGATAAGGACAGCTGCACGGGGGGTGGGGGGGTGGGGGGGGGGGGGGGAAGTGAGAAGGGTTGATATTAAAAAGCTATATTAAAGTGTGGCTCTCAGGAGAGAGGGCTTTTCCCTGCACACCCTTGCTCCTGTCTGTCTGACTGAATGAAGAATCGTGTCTGATTCCCAGCATGCTATAATCTGCTACGCACTGAGTGAGTAATGATTGTATTTGTTCAACGATAAAATAAAGCAACCCCCGTTCACACTCGTATCGACTAGTATCAGCTTATTCCACCACACCTGCTTTTGTAATTGTTCATGGTAATTAGGCATTCCAGTTTAAGGTGTTGCTGTTGCTTACACCATGATGAGGGGGCAAAAGATTTAAAGGCACTTTCACCAAACACAGTGCGAGTCCGAGGAACATTATACATAATAAAACTGCTAGACCGAGTAATACGAGCACTGTATGTTCTAAGAGCCATTAGAGAACACAAATAAGGAGGCAGATTGTGCAAAATTGCCTTATGAAGAAACATATACCAGTATTCCATTCTACAGGTGTGTAAGGAAGACCGACCAACTTTCTCATACAGCTTGCAATGGTGCGTTTGGAAGCCAGAGTTTGAGACAAATCGTAATGCTGCATGGTACACAGAATCTAGCATTTTCAGAGATGACGAATTTGCATGCATATATAAAATATCACCATAGTCAATAACAGATAAAAGAACGGCTTGGACAATTTTCTTCCTGGCACCAAAAGTTCATCCCAAGTGGGCCACTTATGGGAAATAACTGTAAGAACAGCGTCAACTAATTTAGGATCATTGTCTGTCTGTCTGTCTGTCTGTCTGTCTGTCTGTCTGTCTGTCTGTCTGTCTGTCTGTCTGTCTGTCTGTCTGTCTGTCTGTCTGTCTGTCTGTCTGTCTGTCTGTGTGTGTGTGTGTGTGTGTGTGTGTGACGATTATGAATGAGATTTAAAGGCATACTAGGTGATTCTGGAGAATGTTTGTTGACAAAAATTAATTTCAACTCAGTGACTATCTCCTTAGAATCTGCTACCTGTCAGTATGTGTGCACTGAAAAACATAATGTGCAAATACACAGGCTAGGCTCTGTTATCTGCTATGTAAACAAAGGGAACGGGCCGACTTTGTTTACATACCAGTTTACAGAGTATAGGCGCTGTATTAACACTAGTTAATATAGTATAGTATAATATATAACACTATTTTTTTAAAGCACACACACAGTACAGACAGGTAGCAGACTGTTAGGAGATATTCCCTGATTTTGACAAAAAGTTATTTGTCCGGGGTGCCCTTAGCTCAGTTGGTAGGGCGTCCCCCCATGGGCCTCGGCCACCAGCGGACCCGGGTTCGATTCCAGCCCGCGGTCGTTCTCTGCATGTCACTCCCCTCTTTGCCCCATTTCAACTCTGTCTCTACACTATCAATAAAGCATAAAAATGCAAAAAAAAATCTTAAAAAAAAAGAAAAAAGTTATTCGTCTATAAACATTCTCTATAATTACATAGTATGCCTTTAAAGTAGTGCATGTCAGTCCTACTGTACCTGTCAGGTTTGGAGTCAGTTGAATGACGTTTCACAGGTTGGACAGGGTTGGAATCGCAGGACTCCTTCCTGCAGCAAAAGAGAAATAGGTTGATATATGCTAAATTGGGACACTTTTTTTGTTAAATCGCCTGGGAAATTAGAATATAACAATGTATGACATTGAATTGTGTTTCTATGGTTAATAAGGACTGTTTTAAAAAACAAACATCAACTGTAACATATTTTTTAGATGAGCCATGTTCAGGTAAAATAGGCCATCTGATCATCCCAAGTGGGCCACTTAAACATAAAAAAAATTAAATTAAATCTGAATAATTTGTCATTAAAAGATCTTAATATCTTTAATGTCAAAACACATGACACAAAATGACATTAAGATAATTCATGGGAAATAACACTTACTGTAAGTATTCATGAAGAACAGCGTCAACTCATTTAGAATCATTGTCTGTCTGTCTGTCTGTCTGTCTGTCTGTCTGTGTCTGTCTGTGTCTGTGTGTGTGTGTGTGTGTGTGTGTGTGTGTGTGTGTGTGTGTGTGTGTGTGTGTGTGTGTGTGTGTCTGTGTGTGTGTGTGTCTGTGTGTGTGTGTGTGTGTCTGTGTGTGTCTGTCAAGTATGAATGAGATTTAAAGGCATACTAGGTAATTCTGGAGAATGTTTGTTGCCAAATTACTTTTTGTCAAACTTAATTAATATCTCCTTTGAATCTGCTACCTGTCCGTACTGTGTGTGTGCACTGAAAAAAAGTATGTGCAAATACACAGGCTAGGCTCTGTAACAGGTATGTAAACAAAGGGACCGGGCCCACTTTGTTTATATTCCCTTTGTTTACATACCAGTTTACAGAGCCTAGGCTCTGTATTAACACTAGATCAGGGGTCCCCAAACTTTTTTCACTGAGGGCCACATACAGAAAAATCTACGAAGGGCCGGGCCACTTTGCAAAAATAACACATTTATCAGGACATGTAGCGCTCTGATGTTTAGTTTCATAGTGTCTTCGTAAATTGTAATCCTTCTTCACGGCAACACTTTCCTTGCACATTAAACAGACACATTTCCCCTCTTGTTTATATGGCAATGATACACCCAGTGTTTTCTGCCTTTGCGTCCAATGTCCAGCAGGGTGAAAATAGTATCCAGCCGAGGTCCCGACCCTCCTAGGGGGGTCCGGGGGTATGCCCCCCCGGAAGATTTTTTAAAGTTTTTAAAGCGAAATGCATGAATCTGGTGCACTTTGAGAGGGAAATTAAGAGGCTAAATCTGAAGAATTTTGTATGAAAAAAAATGGAGACACTGTGTCAGATGAATTAGAAGCTATTGGAGAAGGACGCATGGATTTTCCATAATAATATTAATTTAAAATAAAATATTACGCAGGGTCCTCTGGGATGGGCTTGTTGCTCATTTTCTTTTATGGGACATATTTCTCTGTAATATAATGAGTGCATTTAAATTATTTAAAAATTAAAAGCGCCATATTACATTATATTTTTAAAATGTGCCACGGGCCAATCAATCAGTGTTTGACACCCCTGCACTAGTGGGTTAACTAAGAAATGCAAAAAAAAAAAAAAAAAAAAAATTCAAAGGGCCATATTACATTATCTTTTTAAAATCGGCCGCGGGCCAATAAAGAGCGGGCCGCGGGCCGTAGTTTGGGGACCCCTGCACTAGATCTTTTAAGCACACTCACAGTACAGATAGGAAGCAGATTGTTAGGAGATATTCCCTGATTTTGACAAAAAGTGATTTGTCAAAAAACATTCTCTA
The DNA here is from genome assembly GCF_949987685.1 of Ammodytes marinus. NCBI lineage: Eukaryota > Metazoa > Chordata > Actinopteri > Uranoscopiformes > Ammodytidae > Ammodytes > Ammodytes marinus. Next base: position 15,307,520 of record NC_137217.1, on the reverse strand, counting down.
TAATTACATAGTATGCCTTTAAAGTAGTGCATGTCAGTCCTACTGTACCTGTCAGGTTTGGAGTCAGTTGAATGACGTTTCACAGGTTGGACAGGCTTGGAATCGCAGGACTCCTTCCTGCAGCAAAAGAGAAATAGGTTGATATCTGCAAAATTGGAACACTTTTTGTTAAATTGCCTGGGAAACTAGAATATAACAATGTATGACATTGAATTGTGTTTCTATGATTAATAAGGACTGTTTTAAAAAACAAACATCAACTGTAACATATTTTTTAGATGAGCCATGTTCAGGTAAAATGGGCCATCTGATCATCCCAAGTGGGCCACTTAAACTGCAAATTAAATCTGAATAATTTGTCATTAAAAGATCTTAATATCTTTAATGTCAAAACACATGACACAAAATGACATTAAGATAATTCATGGGAAATAACACTTACTGTAAGTATTCATGAAGAACAGCGTCAACTCATTTAGAATCATTGTCTGTCTGTCTGTCTGTCTGTCTGTCTGTCTGTCTGTCTGTCTGTCTGTCTGTCTGTGTCTGTGTGTGTGTGTGTGTGTGTGTGTGTGTCAAGTATGAATGAGTTTTAAAGGCATACTAGGTAATTCTGGAGAATGTTTGTTGCCAAATTACTTTTTGTCAAACTTAGTTAATATCTCCTTTGAATCTGCTACCTGTCCGTACTGTGTATGTGCACTGAAAAAAAGTATGTGCAAATACACAGGCTAGGCTCTGTAACAGGTATGTAAACAAAGGGGCCGGGCCCACTTTGTTTATATTCCCTTTGTTTACATACCAGTTTACAGAGTATAGGCTCTGTATTAACACTAGATTTATTTTATGTTTAAGCACACTCACAGTACAGACAGGAAGCAGATTGTTAGGAGATATTCCCTGATTTTGACAAAAAGTGATTTGTCAAAAAACATTCTCTATAATTACATAGTATGCCTTTAAAGTAGTGCATGTCAGTCCTACTGTACCTGTCAGGTTTGGAGTCAGTTGAATGACGTTTCACAGGTTGGACAGGCTTGGAATCGCAGGACTCCTTCCTGCAGCAAAAGAGAAATAGGTTGATATCTGCAAAATTGGGACACTTTTTGGTAAATTGCCTGGGAAACTAGAATATAACAATGTATGACATTGAATTGTGTTTCTATGATTAATAAGGACTGTTTTAAAAAACAAACATCAACTGTAACATATTTTTTAGATGAGCCATGTTCAGGTAAAATGGGCCATCTGATCATCCCAAGTGGGCCACTTAAACTGCAAATTAAATCTGAATAATTTGTCATTAAAAGATCTTAATATCTTTAATGTCAAAACACATGACACAAAATGACATTAAGATAATTCATGGGAAATAACACTTACTGTAAGTATTCATGAAGAACAGCGTCAACTCATTTAGAATCATTGTCTGTCTGTCTGTCTGTCTGTCTGTCTGTCTGTCTGTCTGTCTGTCTGTCTGTCTGTCTGTCTGTCTGTCTGTCTGTGTCTGTGTGTGTGTGTGTGTGTGTGTGTGTGTCAAGTATGAATGAGTTTTAAAGGCATACTAGGTAATTCTGGAGAATGTTTGTTGCCAAATTACTTTTTGTCAAACTTAGTTAATATCTCCTTTGAATCTGCTACCTGTCCGTACTGTGTATGTGCACTGAAAAAAAGTATGTGCAAATACACAGGCTAGGCTCTGTAACAGGTATGTAAACAAAGGGGCCGGGCCCACTTTGTTTATATTCCCTTTGTTTACATACCAGTTTACAGAGTATAGGCTCTGTATTAACACTAGATTTATTTTATGTTTAAGCACACTCACAGTACAGACAGGAAGCAGATTGTTAGGAGATATTCCCTGATTTTGACAAAAAGTGATTTGTCAAAAAACATTCTCTATAATTACATAGTATGCCTTTAAAGTAGTGCATGTCAGTCCTACTGTACCTGTCAGGTTTGGAGTCAGTTGAATGACGTTTCACAGGTTGGACAGGCTTGGAATCGCAGGACTCCTTCCTGCAGCAAAAGAGAAATAGGTTGATATCTGCAAAATTGGGACACTTTTTGGTAAATCGCCTGGGAAATCAAGTTCATCCCAAGTGGGCCACTTATGGGAAATAACACTTACTGTAAGAACAGCGTCAACCAGGCCCGGTTCTAGAAAGTCAGACTTGGGGGGGCCCGTAGAAATTTTGGGGGGGCACACTGGGCAGGGAGACCGAAGATGCGAGCGCGCGCATAGCGCGCGAGCCGAAATTTTTTGCCCTTGTAAGATCTCTGCGTCTGCTTTTTGGCACATTTACTGTGAATTGTGTAGAACACAATATGCAAATAAACGTTGAGTGTTGCTGTGTGGGAAATTTGATTATTGCATGTTTTTTTTCTCCAAAATGTTTATGAATAACATATAATATACATTATATACAACATAATGTGTATATATATAAAATAAATGATTGTGATGTAAGTGTTTTATTGGCTAATTTTATTTGATGCCTCAAATGGTGAATTAAATAGGCCTACTTCCTATTAGTCAATGCATTGTGTGTCTGAATGTGTTCTCAACAGGATAATGCAGAACTGATTTTAAAAAAAAAATACACTTGGTTAACAGCAGCCAACAGTAGCCAGCTAATCTATATTTTACAGTAGGCAATTTAAATCATGTGTGTGTTTGTGTGTCCAACAGGACAAATGCAGAACAGATTTTTTGGGGGTTTTTTGATTTAGTTAACAGCATTCAACAGCAGCCAGCTGATCAATATTAATTTAACAGTAGGCTATTTCAATCATATATATGTGTGTGTGGACCCAATTAATTTTATTTGACATTTTCTTGGACAGCGAACGAAATTTTCCGTCCGATAGTGGGTCGGGAAAAAACCCAGACCCACTATCGGGAAAAAAAAAAAAAAATAAAAAAAAAAAATTCTCAAATTTTGGTTGGGGGGGCACAGCTCACATCTGGGGGGGCACGGCCCCCCCTGGCCCCTGGCTACCGCCGGCCCTGGCGTCAACTAATTTAGGATCATTGTCTGTCTGTCTGTCTGTCTGTCTGTCTGTCTGTGTGTGTGTGTGTGTGTGTGTGTGTGTGTGTCAAGTATGAATGAGTTTTAAAGGCATACTAGGTAATTCTGTAGAATGTTTGTTGCCAAATTACTTTTTGTCAAACTCAGTGAATATCTAGAATCTGCTACCTGTCCGTACTGTGCGTGTGCACTGAAAAAAAGTATGTGCAAATCCACAGTCTAGGCTCTGTTAACAGGTATGTAAACAAAGGGGCCCGGCCCACTTTGTTTATATTCCCTTTGTTTACATACCAGTTTACAGAGCCTAGGCTCTGTATTAACACTAAATTTATTTTTTCAGCACACACAAAGTACAGACAGTTAGCAGATTCTAAGGAGATATTCACTGATTTTGACAAAAAAAAGGTATTAGTCAATAAACATTCTCCAGAATTACCTCAACTCCAGAGTATGCATTTAAAGTGGTGCATGTGATTGTCAGTCCTACTGTACCTGTCAGGTTTGGAGTCAGTTGAATGACGTTTCACAGGTTGGACAGGCTTGGAATCGCAGGAGTCCTTCCTGCAGTAAATAAGAGAAATAAAGCTATGATACGGACATCATGTTGAAAGTACACACTTTATAGCATTTATTTTCCGTGCTCCTGCACACCTGTTTTTTTCTTTTTTGATATCCAGACTGGGCTTTTTGGGAAGTGGGGGTTTAGGTTCAGTAGAATCTTTCCTGACAAAAGGAAACATGTGTTTGATTCTCAAACCATTCCACTCACAGCTCAGTAAAAGTGTAAAAAGGAAACACTCCTCAAATCGAACCACTCATCCACAGTGTATCACACCCTTTAGCTTAGCAAGAATCTCCACACTCATGACTCGCCAACCTTTCTCTCTTGGCTTCATCTGACTTTTTTTTAGACACTTTGCCCTCAGACGTGTCTTTCCTGTGAAAAGAAAACAGGTCACTGATTTTCTCCAGAGACAACGGCAAAGTAATCTTTTCAAAAGGATGAGATACGGGACACAATTATTCCCACACTCCGGACCTGTCTTTCTTCACGAGTTCTGACGTCTTCTTCTGTGAAGGAGGTTTGCACTCCGACGACTCCTTCCTGCTGTGGCAAACAACACAAGGATTCAATGCAGTGAGATGACCACTCCAAATTAAATTACAAGTTGTTGCTGTTGTTTTCCCAAAATAACTGCATGCATCCCATTAGGAGAACTTATCCGATCCAGACCTTTCCTTTTCCTTTTTCCCATCCAGCGAGGGACGCTTGGGAGGGGGCGGCGGGTGGAGGTGAAAGGGGAGAGGAGGGAGAGGAGCGTCCGGGTCTGGTGGCTCTTTCCTAAATTATAAAAAGCACTTTAAGCTGGCACTGATTGGCTTCAAGACGCCAGTGAGTGTTAATGCGAGGCCGTGCAGTGCAGTGGGCATGATGCAGACCCTGACCTTTGTGGTGGAGGAGGAGGATGAAGGTGAAAAGGAAGAGGAGCAAATGGCGCGTTTGGGTCCGGTGGGACTTTCCTGATGTGTGGAAAAAATTATGCGTTTGAGTATCCAGCACCCCTATTTAAACTGGTTTACTTGTCTGCACTAAAAAAAAAATCATTCCACAAACATGCACCACAGCATGCCTGTCTGACCTCTCTTTCTTCCAATCCAATGAGAGTCGCTTCACTGGTGGAGGAGAGACGGGTGTTGGAGCATGAGGACGGGGAGGATGACGGGAGGAGGCATCTTTAACGTCCGTCCTGAACAAGTGTCACAACAGAACAGATCAGAATCGATGCTGTTTTGAGCTAAATACACAATCCTTTGAATAAAAAAAGACAAACCTCTCTCATGCACCATGCAGATTATGCATATGGATCCACATGTATCCTGTTAGGCTATGTGAGTTCATACAAGGACAAATGTCAGTGACTGTCTCAGAAAAGGGTTATATCATGCAGTGTCGGCGGGAACACTTCCAGTCTGTTGTTCCAGTTCAGCTCAGGCGCCACACAACACAAGACTCCTGACCTGTCCTGTTTCTTCAGGTCCACAGAGGGGCGTCTGATTGGCTGAGGAGGCCGAGGAGGGCGGGCAGGTCGAGGAGGAGAGGGGAACCGACTGGGATACAGAATGTTGCTGTCCAACACTGACCTCCTGAAATAACATAGATCAATCTGAAGCTCTGCCGGGGTGTTTAAAAATGTGTAATGTTGAGCTTTTTTTTAGCCATCTCCCTCATCTCTTTCTCTCTCACCTTTCAAATATTGACCTGTAAGCGTCAGCCGGCTTCTCACTTGACTGTCTCTCTCGCTGCGGCGATGCGTTCATGGGCCTCTCGCGCCTGCTGTCTCTGTGTCTGTCCCTCCGCGACTCATCCACGTCTCTGTCCCTTTTGACTTCTTCCAGGTGTCTCGTCCTTGTTGGTTTTTCATCAAAGTGCCTTTCCTTTCTGGCTCCTGGCTTGTGTTTCTCATTCTGCAGGTCTGGCCTGTGCTTCTCTGGTCTCTTGTCATCCCGTTCCGTGTGGAGATCCTCCTCCACCAGCCTCGCAGCTTGTTTTCTGGATTCTTCTAAATGCTTCTCTCTTCTGATCTCTTGGGGAGGTTTCTCGTGTTTCTCATTGTGTGGCTCCTCCCAATGCTTTCCATCGCCGGGTTCTTCAGTCTTACTCTTTTTGTTTTTGTGTTCCTCAGTGTGGTTTCCATTTCGTTTTTTATCTGAGTGCTTTTTGTCAAGATCTGAGTCATGTTTCCTGTCACCAATAGAAACAACAGGGAGTCAACAGGGAGGGATCACTTTAACCCCTGTCCCCAGGGCTGCAAACATTCACCAGTTTCCATTTTGTCAAAGTTTTTTGTTGTAATGTGACTTAGGCCTCATTCAAACAGGATTCAAATTGAAGGACCCCCTGACGCCAACAGCACATATGATGAGCTTTTTATCTTTACCTTTTCATACATTTTAGGAGTTCACTGATGTTAACCAGTGATTTATATTACTATTTCTCATTCAGTCGAAGTTAACACTGCGTGTAAAAACTGAGTTCCTTTTTTTAAATGCAAATCGTGCTGCAAACTCCATTTAAATGAACTCCCCATCCCCAGCATTCACAAACACACTTCCCCTACAGGAATACATCTGAAATAGAGGATTTTGATTTGATGCTTCTATTACAGTTGTTATTTTGATTCCAAACATAAAGGGTTGTCCTTGGAGCCCAATATTGTCTGGAAAGATTAGACTACCCTTGACATTCACTGCTCACTCCCAGTGGCTGATACATTTTCTCCTTGCAGAGCCATTCTGCATGTAGGAATGAGGCTCACAGCTTTTTAGTGGGAAGAAAATTGCACTCATTCAGAAGTATGATGCAATGCTCACTTAAACAACAAAGAGAAATGGAAATAGAGTGATTTAAAGGCTGTCATGGCAAAGAAACAAAACACATTTCTTTACATCACTTTACATCATCCAGGAACAATCCTGAACTTGCTTCTGGACAGCCTTCTGTCAGTCGTTGCTCCTGACACTTTTCTTTCATCTCTTAACATTCTTGCAGGCTTTTTAACATTGAAGTTGTTGTTACATGTGGGGTTGAGCTATACATTATTCCAAGCAGGTATTTGTATACAAACATCAGTGAGGAAACCGCCATAATACGTAAACATCTATCTGAACAGATAGGTCTTCTTAGTGTTTCACTGTATTTTTAGACTTATAAGAATCAGTTAGGTCCCACTCACAACTCTTGGTCTGAACATCAGGCAGCCATTGTCAGTGTGCTCATATTGACCGGTAACTATTTCATAATGTCTCTTCGACAATGTATCAGGTAGCCTAAAATTCTACCATCGCTGAATGCACTGACCTGCTCTGCATCTCAGAGGGTGAGCCGTTTGGAGAATCTGCTGCTTTGCTGGATTCCACCACACCGTTCTTCATTTCAGATGGTTTGTCAGAGGGGCCAGAGTCTGTGTGTGAGTTTGGAAAAGTTTCATATCAGCAAATCATCCACTTCATTGATGTATTCATTGCACAAATACTATTTAACTGCGGAGTAACTTATTTCACAATGTTATTACCCAGAAGTCTTTTCCATTCTTTAATGAGGACTTTGGCCAAGGCATTGACTTCCTCATTCGTGCAATGCTTCCTGAGAGCGTTCACAGACATGCCAACCCTTGTTTCCTAAAACAAAATACACATGTACATGAACACTGTTAGCTTTAATACAAGTGATATTTTAATTATTCTAGCACCCTTAATAATCAGTGAACTACTTAAGAAGCCATTTACTGTACTCCAATATAAATCTAAGCTATAAATACATCTGATATAATATTACTGGAGCATACCTGGAGAAGTTTCAGTGTCATATTGAAACTTTTCAGTTCCATCAGCAGGTCCATGGCGCCCTCCTGCACACACAGAGCAGTCACAGCCACCTCCACTTCATTTTATGTTGAAATGTGTAATGACTATGTACAGATGAAAGCGTGCAAATAAACATTTTTCAAAAATAAGAGACCACAAAGTAATGCCATTACAATTTCACTTATGTATTTACAAGTTTTAATCAGCCTTGCAAGATAAATACCGATTCCAAAAATTCAAAGAATATAAACACAACAGGCGTTCAATCAGCATTTCTGCGACTGTTCGATTTATCACAAGCAAGAGATCGACAGATTTGATTGACCACAACAGCGTTTGCAGTACTCCAACTGTGCAGGAGCGCCATAAAACAACCTCCTGTTTGCAGACGGTCGCAAAACACACACACACACACACACACACACACACACACACACACACACACACACACACACACACACACACACGACCTTGGCCACAGGCCGCGTTGTTTACTTTCTGTTGCACGAGTTAATGTTCATATAGGGTATTGCAGACCAGCAAAAGATTTTCAAAACTTGTCGACAACTTGACCCATATAGCGCTGCACACGCACGGACCGAGAAGTCCTGCGAGGGAAAAGTCTGCAGCGCGATGAACACCTGTTGACCATTCGTTACAGCGCAGTCAGGTCCGCTTTACACATGTGGAGACTTTCCAAATACACCGATCTACTCAGATGGAGTTAAACTTCTTCTTTATTCTAAAAACCAGAGGAATCCATTTTATTTCGCTCTGGTAAGACATTCACGGGCCTTCTGCGCAGCACGAGGTGTCAGCACAACACGCCAACTGTGGGTGTCAAAATACGGTCTCACCCATGGCCTCACCGTGTTATTTCTAGACACCATCTTGTCCAGTTTTTTCGCAATCCTGATGAGATCCTCCTCGCGCGTCATTGCTGCATTTACTCGAATTGGAACGAAGCGATGAAGTTGTTTCGTTTAGGCTACTTGTTGAAAACCGTGAAATAAAGCAAAAACAAGTTGGATCCGTTGCAGTTCGGACTTTACGCACGGCGCTCTCCATTCAGCCAGAGGCGTGTCCTGCTGCAGGACCACAGCTGACCAACGCCACACATGACAACAACTAAATATAGACGTGAAAAAGAAACATTGGAAAGCACAAATGTGTACTTCTCAAAAATGATTCGTTTAAAATTATTTCAAAGTGTCAAACTGTGTAAATACTTCCTCGTTTGCAAAATTCAAGTAGCCAATCAGCATTTCCGTATTAAATCCTATAGGCCGAGTATTCTAGTTTCTAGGGCGCTGTTTCTAGCTTGTGTGGACGGTTTACAAACATGGAGGGAACACCAGAGAATATTGTCACTTTCGTTTGCAAAATGAGCTTACTGTGGCACAACATAAATATCTGTCTCTGGATTTGTTTGTAAGTGTTTGCCAGCAGAGGGTGCTGTGATGTAGGTTTGCCCACTAATCAGATCCTCTCAAGAGAATTCACCCTATACATTTCCTTACAGCACTGTAAACACTGGATCTTGCAGCAACCACTTCCATTTTCAACCATTTAGTCTTGCAAATTTCAAGATACATTTTTATTTTAATTTTGTTTATGCTGTTTGAGCTCACAATGATATTTTATAAAGATTTATTTTTGTGGTTTGCCTTCATAAATTATGTGAATAATTAGATTGTAGGGGATGTTTTTCTTACACATGTGGAAACACCCAGTGTTTGAAACTGAATTATTGTAAATTGAACTGGAGTGATATTCTTTCAAATGACTTCAGCCTGTAATTGCATGCGTCTGTACTACTCATGGTCCCTTCTCCGAGTCTTATACAGTGAGTAAGCTGGGGTCAGTTAAACAAACAAAAGGGGAAGAAACTGCTTGCAATTGCAATCACTTGAGTGAGGGCCTTCTACATCACCCTTTGGTATCCTTGTAAAAAGAAAATGTGTTTGTTTATGGTCCCTCACAATTTCTTGGAAGCAATAATTTACAGACTGTTTTCTTAGAATATTTCTTCCAGGGGAGACACGCTCCCAGAAATGAAACGCACAAAGGAAAGATGGAAAGCGAGGCCCGGCTTTCAGCTCTGTGAGACGTCCCTGCTGCTGAGTGTCTCGGTGTTCCTGGGAAGCGAGGACAAGAGCCATACAAGTTGCAACACTTTGTTTTTGAAGCAAGATGAAATTGGTTTGGGTTCTTCTGTCTAGAAATTTACTCATACCAAACAATTTATGTGGACACCGTTTATGTCGACAGCAATGCTCTCTTACATAATTGTATATCATTACACAACAGTATTGGCTAGAAATCTTCAATGTCTAGCCTAGAAGTAGCCTCAAGTGTGAGTGTGTGGATTTATTTGATATAACAGTGGGTTCAGATTCCAAATCCTAAAATATGACAGTGTCCCGTTAATCTTAGAGCAACCGGTGACTCGCTTTTTTTGTGCTGGAGGGATTAAAGATAACTGTGTTAATGACGGCAGGTGAAAGTACAGTCTGAACGCTTGTCTGCTTGTCTTGAGCAAAGACTATTATCTCTTTACGCTGCTCTTACACAACCGGCTGAGTGTGTAACCCGTCCCTACCTCCGCCTCAAGACAGCAGTGTGTCTGGCAGGTAGAGACAGCACAGGCCAACTGGAGAAATGGGTCAGCAGCTCGCCGTGAACTAAGAAGAGAAGCAGGCCAATAGGAGAACCCAGTGATCAAGATCAACCGGAAACATCCTTTAACTCAGGAGCAATACACCGTGGGCCTGTTGAAAGGAAAAGCAGAGGATGAAGAAGAAAAGTTTGATCCCTCTTCTGAAACCCCCATCTCCTTTTCCATACGCTCGACTAAACAAACTATATGTTGACGCCTTGGACCACCGGCATCATTCTCAAACCTCAAATTAGGCTATAGTGCACAGCATAGCAAGAACGATTACATTTAGGCTACCACTCTGAACAACAGCAACATGCTACCTGTACCTGTATTAATCATATTAATATCTACTTACTTCAACCTGGGGGAAAGAATGAATTCTGAAATCATTCACATAGGTTATGTGTTCAATTACTAAGCAACATGGTGTTGTTATTGTGAACAAAGTAAGCAAGTTTCTCTCTGACTCAACCATCAGAGACGGAGCAAATATTAGCATTCATTCAGAGTTTTGTTTATGTCCAACTAATACATTTAAGACTAGTGTTTCACTCTTTTATCTCTGATTTTGGTCTCCACCAACTCCCAAGAGAGAATATCTGAATTCCTAGCTAAATGCTAAATGATCCACAATGTCCCATGTGTCAACAGTCCTATCTTGGCTTTGCTCGCTTTCCGAAAAGAAAAAGTGGTCCTGTACCCCTTACCAGGGCTGTACGCTTATTTTTTTAGGTGGTAGCACTGGTGCTAGCAAGCAAAAAAATTCAGTAGCACAAAAATAAATTTGGTAGCACACAAAGTATGATCAAAAACTTGCATAACAGACCAGAGACGCCAGGCATGGGTAATTATGGTAATTTTTGGATGACATCAGGCAAGAAAATGAATGATTTAATTTGGCTGTCAATTTTTTTTCTGGATCTGGTGTGGGATGCAGAACCTGTAATAGATCATGTCAAAACAGTGTGGTAGAATTGTTTGGACGTCCACATTTGCAGTTGGCTTGAAGGGTAATCCCAGCCTGGTTGGGTTGGTGTCTTCTAATGATGACCACTGTTGGGTGTTGGCACTCGAAAAAAGAATCTCCCCGAGGGGTTGGACCACCCAAAGACTATCAGATCATCCTTGTATCTTCAGTTGTCTCTTAAGTCACTATTTGCTGCCACACACACACACACCAATTCTCCCATATCCAAAACAGTTTGGGTGGTGCCACTTTTTTAGGCTACTTGTGACCAAAATAACTGGTGGTGCCACCGTTACTCCAACCAAAATAACTAAATGACTAACCAAACTAAATCTGAATAATGCACTAAGATGTTTCACCTCATTGCTGACTACAATTTTTTTGAACTGCGTGTCACCCAAACTGCAGATGAGAAAGAAATGAGACAAATAAATGATTCACCTTAAAGCTCCTGAGATGCCCTGAAATGCAGCAAAGAAGCTGAAACCGAATATTTGAAATATGTACTATAACTTATCCACAACCGTCAATTACACGCTGGCACAAACCGGACAGACACTGAGTCATTTGTGTAGCATGTCTGCAAAAAGATCCTGTGGTTCTTCCCAAGGCTGCCATTTTGATCTCTGAGCTCTCTTCGTTTATATGCTTGAGCTTGGGCTTTGTGCTGACAAACAAGAGCATAACCCCTTTTGGCTCGAGGCTAAAAGGGCAAATAAATCCGTCAGAATAAAGAACCAAATCAGTCTGTCGTGAAAGGAAGAGCGGCAAGAATGCTGCAATTTCATGCTTTGATGCCATGGAGCCAGACAACTGCTCAGTGTTTATCTCCTCAGTCAAAGGCCGTAAATCGGATTCAATAATTGCACTCATTTGCTATGTGATCCAACATTACTTTGCCCCAACCCTTCAAGATCAAGCTGTGCTAATTGACAAAGCAGAGTTCCTACACTAACAGGCCAAAATATGTTAGTGTGCAAATCCCCTCTTACTCCAATTGCATTTCGACTGCTCACTAATCCAATTACAGCGCCATAGCTCAAAACCTGCAACATCAACCTTTCCTCCATGTGTTAGCAGCTTTTGCAGTGCTTTCTGTCGGATTTGGATTCTGCACAGGTTGGATATTTATACACAGGGACCGCAGTGGTTTAAGAGAAGCAGGAATTGGACTCAATGCTGAATGATCCCGTTAGTTGTAAATCCACACGTCACACATTTGTAATCTTAGTTTTAGCTTAAATGAACACCTCGCTCCATTGGAAATGTGTTTCACTGGATGCCATAGAGTTCTTGTTATGTAAAGGCAACGACACAATCCAAATAACTAAAGAGCATAAAACCAAATGGAAACCCCGACCGCAGAGTAACAAGACTGAACATATTTAGAGTGCCTCTTTCTGCCATGCACAGAGGCACACAGGTTTGAACATCCCTAAAGCAACATGTTTGCTTATGTTCTTGTGAAAGGATACTGCTTTACTGAAGGACTCCTCGGCAGTTACCCGATTGACTTCACTGCTGTCACAACATACCATGTTCTCTGAATTATCATTTTAGACTGAGAGTCAGCTGACAGACCTGTGAGAGGTCGTCATGAGGTCTCATCTTGTGTTCATCAGCTTTATAAAAAAAAATGTGTGTATTGTATTACCACCCATATGGCTTTAGAACTGTCTGTCAATTAATACATGTCTGCCTTTTTTCGAAGGGAACTTCAGCATTTGTATTTGCTCAGATCTGTTTACCGATCATGACAACTAATACTCAGCATGTGAAAACAGCTGTATGATGTCTTCTGTTGCTCTGGGGAGCTTTGCCAAGTCTGAAGAAATACTGTAGCTTTAGTGATGGCAGATGGGGTTTGTCTCACCATACACATTTAAACAGCTGCCTGCAGTATAAACTAGAGCTAGTATGAAAGACATGAGCCTTTACTTAGCAAATAGTATTCGACAAATAGCCACATTGCATTATGGGAATTATGAGATCAGGTGTGAAACTCTTTGTATCTCCTTGGCCTCTGGGTTAGGGTTAAAACTCCTGTATTGTTGCACAATCTTTGAGAGGAAAGCAGCACACATATACAATATATTGTATTCAGCTGATCAAACATAGTAAACCATGCTGCGATCTAAGAATATTTTCAAGAGTTTAGAAAAATGCACTCGGGTGGATCCTTCATAGGAAGCTTTGTGACTCAGATGGAGCTCTGAGCAATAGCTGTGATATGTACAATTTGCAGAAGACTAGACAGCGTATATGTAGCTCCGGGCATTACATATTTTTCTCTCTTTGAGGTTTGTCTGTCTGACATATTGGCTTGTGTTCCAGTTACTGTCACATGTCACTGATGATCACTTAGTTCGCTCGCTTCATGCATGGCTTCCTTGAGCTTGGGCTTTTACTGTATGTCTGGTCACCAACATTATTTTGAAATATAATATGATATATACATATACATAATGTTATTGTTTTGCAACACTGAAAATTATTTAAAGTGGGAACACATCGCTGTGCTTGAGTCTTTGCCTTTGTAGCTCCGGGTTTTGGACAACAAAAGATAGATCAGTAAATCTTTAATGAACATTTCTTCCCCCAACTGGATTCACGTGGGAGGAACTGAAAACAGCAAAATCAGGCAGAAAACATAAACAAACATCCGAACGAAAAGAAATCTGCTTGCGGGGAGAGAAAAAAAAACGTGAGGAGCTATCCAAACATCTCTCGCCGGTGTTTGTTTCAAGTTTGTACTGGATTTATTGCCACCACATGAGACTGCAACAGCCCAAAGGAAGCGAGGAATTCTGTCCAATGGCTCCAGTGATGAAAACCCTCCTGATGTCCTTAAAGGTCACTCCAAGGTCAAGATGAGAAGCCTTGTGTATGCGTGGGTTATGTCATGACCAGGATGTCTTTAAAGGGATGATGTCAGGATATACACTAATGCCTGTGTGTGTGTGAGTGAGTGTTAGAGGGAGTAAATGCATGCTGCGGGTGTTTTTTGTGTATCTTGGGAGAGTTTAAAGAAGAATAAAGTGTGTGTTTTGTTTGTGTTTCAGTTCACTGACAGCACACAGACCCACTCTGTCTATGAGGGGTCCAGGAAGTCAAAACGCCTCGGAGCAGAGGCGGTGTCTCCGCTGAGGGCAGGATGCCTTCATTCATCTGCTCGGACATCCTGTGAGCAGATCACGTGAAACAATGTATGTTTAACATTCTCCATTTGTGCTGTTATAACACTAAAGTAATGTTGTTCTATCATCTCAGGTATTTTTCAATATTTCTAAACTGCAAATTTGTTGCATATTCAACCTGGAGTATGAAAGGTAAAGGTCGGAGTTGGACAAGCAGAAGGAAAGCAGAAAGTTTATGAAAATGAGGAAAAAACAATGTTATCCAAACAAGTTGCATCTGCAATCAGATGAAAGAACTGTGTGAATCAGGTTATTGTGTTACATCACTTTGGGTGAATGCTAAAGGCTTACAGTTTCATTTATAGCACACATTTTAAAAAACAAACCAAAGTTTTTTACAGAGAGATTTTCAGTTGTTTTAAAACTAAAAAATAAGTGGAAATACAGGAATTGAAAAGAAACACAGATTTTGGAGTGGGGATGGGTATTGGTGTGGCTTAACTGATTAGAAGATCTGGGGGGTCTGGGTGCAGATAGTGGACTAAGGAAATCAGAGCTGGTGCCAACTCGTGCCTAGCTTTTTGTGACCAGTGAAGGGATGCCAGCGCCGGATAGATGATATATGGTTTCTTCCTGGTATATGTTTTTGAGCCACTGCATTTTGTAACTAATAGCTGCAAGAGACAGGTTTGACTGACTGACTCCAACACAAAGACAGCTTCAGAAATCAAGACCCCAAGTAACAAAAGCAGGTAAAACCGTGTCCAGATATCCAAAAGAATTAAAGGGTTTTATTTTCACTCTCGGACTAATGTGGTTTAAACTTCTGTTAATGACATGTGATCGCACATTTTAAAACATTAAACGATTTGCCACACCATTTCAACATAAAACAGACTGGAGATCAAGTGTAGCTGTGTATTGTCAGCTGTGTTAAGAAATGTTGAAGGCAAAATATGTATAATGCAAATAAAACCGGGTCTAATATGGAGCCTTGGGGGACACCACAGGAGACAGGATCAGGTAAGATAGGCCATTTTTCTTTACAACAGGTAGACAAAAATCCCCATTTTCACACTAATCCACTATTTTTCACATAAAATCAAGTCAGCTATTAGAGGACGTTTTGCAGGACGAAAACTAGTGAGCTCAGTATGAACAGGCTGACATGGCTGGAGCATATTGAGGGCTTACTGTAAGACATCCAAATTTGATCATTTTATCCTCTGGAAAAGTAGAGACACAAGTGATTTGAGCGGGTTGTTCCAAATCCGCACAATCTGGTGCTACACTTCCAACCGATCAGGAATAAAAACCAGGGACTGGAAATTATAGCGGCCAAAGCATACGACAGACTGACCAAAGTCAACACAACTATTCTGAGGAAGGGAAATATATGATTGTTTTATTAATAAGAAAGGCTGTCTCAGCTGGGTATTTGTAATAACAGTTAATGATAAGTTACTGGGGCCTATCACATACAGGAAAATAGCTTATTTTATTACTATTCCTGGGGATCGTCCTGTCTGCGTTACGTCTTTAAAAAATAAACTTTAAACCTTTTGGAAGACAGACAAAATGGTTTCATGAGAAAAGGAACTGCTTCATTTTTTATCTCACTAAAAATAACTGTTATTATCAACATTGAAATTATCAACAAAACAGCTGGAACACACCTTGATAATTTCACACTCATAATTCCCTTCCTCTGACTGTTTAACAAGCTTTGTTTAATGCTTGGAAATGCACTTGAGTTATTAATTGGAACCTCCACTGTGTGTATGCTATGCAAAAGAGAGGTTTTTTATCTTGGAAATGATTGTTGGATGCCTAACCTAACATTAAAGAGTTTGGTTGGGATCAATCATCTTCTTATTTGTTTCTAAATTGGATGAAAGTCTTTGAGTTTTTAAATGCATGTGGAATACATTTTTCTCTGAAAGGTCCCAACCAATTGCATTCATATATTTCAATAAAACAAATATGCTGCTAGCTTCGCACAACAAAAGACTGATAGCTTTTAAATCTGTTAGCACTGAAAGCCATGTAACTTTGAATGATATCAAAGCGCTTTGGCATTTTGTTTACAGTTTAGAAACTTGAAGAGCTGTGTTGAGGCTGCCGTGATCTTTCTGACAGTGCCCCGACAAATGATGTTGACATATATTGCACACGATTTGGAGCAAAAAAGCATATGTAGAAGTGAAATGTAGACTTCCAAAACAAATGAATGATTTATGTGTTTTGATGAGGCTAAATTTTCCATCTGATCTCAGTTGCAGACAGAGAAGAAATGAAATTTGCCAGAAATGTTGGTCTTGAGTATAGGGAAATGGCAATCCGCAAAAGTTCTCCAATGACCTTGGGGCAACATCAGAATATGGAGCGTTTCATTATTTGGCTCAGATTCCTATCAACATAAAGCCATGGAGTTATTATAACCAGATTGAGATGGTGTGTGCAGTGAGCTGGTAGCCAATTGCGGGGGGGAGAGGGGTGGGAGGGGAGGGGGAGGGGTTGAGAAGCAGGTCGATGGTGGAGTGTGCAGCATAAGGGGGGGGGGGGGGGCGGGAACAGCTCTGGGACATGGACATGTGGGAAAACTCAAAATGTGGAACAATGATTTTTACTGGGCCCTAAGTAAACAAACACACATCAGCTTGGCCCCTAGTCCTCGAGCATGACTCACCACTCCATCACTCTTCTCTTAAAAACAAAACCCCACATGAAGATCACCAACCATCCGTTCTACAGCAGTGTTGATGAAGAGCACAAGCAAGCCCTTCTCTCAACATCACACTTCCTGTCTTTCTCCAGGAATGCAGGAAGGGGGACATCAGTGAAAGGGGCCTTGGTGATGGGCTCCACATGATGCCCAACCTGTGGGGAGAAATGATCCAAAGGAGGACTTCACATGGCAACCCAACTTGCAACTATATATCCTTATAGTAAATACTATGTTGCTCATGACATGTCACTGAAAGCTTCATCAAGTGGATGTTCTGGAGCTCAACATGTGTCAATTCAAGAAAAGTCAAGTGCATTTTATTTTGTTATAGCCCAATATCACAAAGCAGAATTTGCCCGAGGATTGTCAGCTCTGGAACAACTTCTGACCGAGTTTGTGGTGTGATTGGTTTTGCCAGCTCTTCAGTCAAAAATGTGCTTTTACACTCCACCTTATTCAATGTGTCCTGACATGACACAACAAAATGCATTATGTGGCAGGGTTCTAGTGTGGAGTTGTAAACGTGTGTCTGTGTGTGGGTGTGTGGTGCTAAAATACAGGCAATATCTTGACAGTTTTCACAGAGTGAAGGGTGTTGAGCCGTTGAGTTCCTATAAAATCTCTTTCATTGTTAGCTAACTGAACTTTTTTTCATTTATGGAAGCAGACTTGTGTGCTCATGTATCAGGCAGAATGAATGACTACGTTTTGGTGCATACATCCTCAAGTAAAAAAGAGAACATCTGGTACCGCTATAAAACAATCGAATAAAAATTAAAACAAATCAAACAGAATTAGTAGTTTACCTACAAAAACTAAGGATTACAAGATGTAGGAAATGGGTTTTGACAGATCCACCTCCGACATCAGTGTTTGGATGGGGACAGAGTGGAGGATGGGGCTGAGCACTGGGTAAACTCTGCACACTGCTGCCATTCAGTTGGCCCGTCTCACTGGATAAAGTTAGGATTGTTTGTCAGCGGGCTGTAATGCCTGGAATGCTCAGTGTTTGCTCCCTCTGTGTGTGTGTGTGTGTGTGTGTGTGTGTGTGTGTGTGTGTGTGTGTGTGTGTGTGTGTGTGTGTGTGTGTGTGTGTGTGTGTGTGTGTGTGTGTGTGTGTGTGTGTGTGTGTGTGTGTCACACTTTATTTTGCCTCTTCGAGCAGTTCGGATCGGCGGGAACACCCCCATGCTCCCTGAACTCTAAAGTGAAATAACAAATTCTATTTCTCTCCTGCAAGCTATTTTGGTACCCGGACAGAGGGGGAGGGAGAGCGAGAGAGAGAGAGACCACCCTCTGCCCCAGCAGACTGTCCTGTCTCTGCTATGCACTTTCCAGCATTCCGTCCGGCCATCATGACATCACTTTCTAAATGAGCATATACATGAACACTAACACATTGGTCTGGTGATTCACAGCTAAAGTCAAACAAGTGTCCAGCTGCATCTTAGCAGCATGTCTCATCTGCTCTTAGAAGAGGAAAAAAGAAAGCAATGTGGATTGCCAGTTGAATACAAATGTAGAAAAACAGTTCAACATTTTGGAAAATGTGCTTTTCATGTTTTTTCAAGTGTTAAATGAAAACATTGATACCATTTGTGAGGGGTCATTTGCCTCAGATCTTAATATGAAGCGAGAGCCAGTAGTTAATTGTCATCGCTTATTTTATCTTAGCTTAGCTTAGCGTATTACACACACACACACACACACACACACACACACACACACACACACACACACACACACACTAACCCTAACCCTAACCCTATCCCTATCACACATGTTGCATGTAATATCCTAAAGCCAACAGCACAATTGTGCTTGACTAACTTTTCCCTAACTCTTCTGCACGGTTGTTGTATCTGTGAGGGCAGAAGAACTCACCTCCTTGCAAACTCAGGGTTCTCAACTTTTGGAAATTGTTTAGAGTGAGACAGAAGCGGATTTCCCATGCGAGCGCGCGAAGCGCGCGAGCGACATTTTATTGTGTGTTTATTTATTAATTTAAAGCATAATAATGGTTTTTAACACAAGTTCAGTTCAATATAATTTCTTTGTTTTAGTTAAAATATAGCCTATTGTAGTAATTTTATGATGAAAGTATAACTGGATTAATACCAAATGCCAGACTAGTGAGATGGGTGTAGGCCTAGGGTAGTTCTTCGGGGTAGTTATTTCAGTAAAACTCTTAGTTCAGTTCAGCAAATATGGATACTGGATATTACTGATGCTCGCTGTTGTAGCTTCGAGTGGCAGATTTTGAGGCCTTCAGGATAGGGGTTTTCTGGCTCCCACTTGAAGCACTGTGGCTCCACACCAGCCATTTAGACCATCATAATGGAGGACAATGTTCCTTCTAGGGCTAGTCTGTTTCTGGTGCTGGTGAAGACCAACCATGGAGAAGACTCTTTTGGCATCCGCATTTGAATGTGGGAGCACTAAAACCAACTTAGCCCCTCAACTAGCAGGTGAAAAATCGAAAAGCAAGTGCAAAACAAAAGCATTATTAGCTATGTCTTATGGGCTTCATGAGGGGCCTCTAAGGCCCCCACACACATACAGGAATAAACTTTATACATGTAAATTATATACTGTTCATAAAAAGTAGCTTTCCACCCTGTATCTGTTGCAATGGGCCCCTCCATCATATAACATGGGTCTGCAGACCAATCTTCTGAAATGTTTTTACAGTTGCAGAGTAAAGAGTGCTGCCTGTTTAAGAAAAATAATGTTCCTTCTGCAGCTCAAGATTTGATTTAAATCTAAATTTTCCAGATTGATTTTTCAGATTGATGCATTTTACTTTAAAACTGTACCAATTTTCTTCCAGGGGGGCATGCCCCCGGACCCCCCAACAAGGTACAGGATATCTCCCACAGTATCCCAAAATCCTGTGGGAAACACTGACTCCCTTAATATGTTTATGCCAGTAAACGTATGTATCTTTGCGGAAAAGTCAATGTAAGGGCGCACTCACACTAGTGCCGTTTGCCTGTTCCGTGCTCAGCACGATTCAGCACGATTCCCCCCCCTCCCCACTCCCCCCGCAGGCCCGTGCTCACACTGCTCATGGCCTGGGCATACTTGCACCGTGCGCGTTTAGGATTTGGAGCGTAGTCTACTTGTAGGCTATACGACTGTTTGTGAATATTTTCATCCGGCCAAATTTGCATCAAATATTCCACTTCCACATTAGAGCAACGAGAATCCTTACGCTATTGTTTTTTTTAATGTAGCCTTGACGTAATAGGTCGCGGTGGACAGTCTCATATTTGTGCAGCACGCTGTTTATTATTAATATAACGGCCCGTCATCAGACCATAGGCTATGTATCCGGATGGTTTTGTACACATCGATCGCTCCATCAAATCCAAGTCAGAACTTTTTGTATGGGCAGAGATCGTTTTTTTAAGTGTCTTTATAAAGTTTCTTGTTAAACCTTAGCGTAGGCTACTGTTTCCTTATCACCGGGCCGCGGTGTGTTGTTTTGGGTGCGTCTCCACCGCCATGCGTAAATGCAGTTATGACAGCTGACGGGAGGAAAAAGAAAAAAAATCATCTGACGAACGTGAGTAAACACGAAAACATTTTTGCTTTGCTTTCTGAGCCGACCTAATTAGCTCTCTCCCTCTTTTATTAGCCCACACCTAGGCCTACACACACGTTAATTCTCACACATTATAGCTACAAGTCCAAGTGGTGGGCAATTCTGGTGCCGACTAGTAAGGCAGCGGACGTTAACGGACAATGCATCCTTAATAAATTCACGTCAGGAACGCCGCCTGTGCGCTTGCTTGTGCGCGTGTCATCTCATTAGCATCTGTACTTTGGCCACGGCACACCTCTCCCAGGTGTGCCGTGGCCAAGGGGCTGTTCCGTGCTGGAATACAGTTGGCGTGGTCACACTAGCCAAACGTTCTAGACTTTAGTATGCTAATGAGCTTTGGCACGGGGCCGTGGCACTAGTGTGAGTGGGCCCTAACTGACTGGATAGGGAGGGGGGCGGGGGGGCTTTAAGAGTCTGGGCCTATTATCTCATAATCCGTCTATGAACCAACTAGTTTCCACAATCTTTTTTATTTTTGCGGGGAGCATGCACAAGCATTATTCATAGAAAAAAATAAATGTGGGGGGCCCCACACAGGGTCTTGAAACGGGCCCCGAGATCGTTAGGACCGCCCCTGCACGCTTGTCGTGTAGCCTGACGAAACGCCGCGCCTTCTCTCTGCCCGCTCGGCTCTCGCAGAATGCATTAGTGGGCGCAACAAACGCCACGGCCCGGGTGAAACGGCCTTAACTACTGAACGAAGGAAATCAAATTAGTTTTTCCCCCAAAAAACGAATGAGTTTTTCCCCAAAAAACGGGACAAATTGTGTCCCGGGAGAGATTTTTCTTTCCTCGGGACAGCTGGTGAAAAAAGAGAACAATTTCGGGAAAAACGGGACGGGTGGCAACCATAGATAGTAGGCTATAAATAAGATGGCAACACTAGGTGATGGTGGTGAAGGCCAGGATTTATCGAAGCTATAGGCTATATAAAAAAATTTGTTTGGCAGAGTTATAATTTGCGTGAGAAATGCAAGGTGTGGCGTGGAGCGTGTGAATTGCCTGAAATGCGTGTGTCTCACTCTCATTGCGTGAGGGTTGAGAACCCTGCAAACTCAAAAGCATATAGAGTTTGGTAGTCTGGCATGACCACTTCCGCCAGCGTCTATTCGCCTGCGTCGAAAAGCTACGCAGCCCTGACGCAGCCCCCTCCTTTTCCGGTTGCTGGCTTTCCCCTATTGCGATCCCCCTCAAATTCGGAAACAATTCACTCACAGTCAACCCGTGTGCTTATGAGCAGCGCTCTCTCTCTCTCACACACACACACACACACACACACACACAGGGTGTGAGAAGTCACATTACTGTAGACAGAAATAAAGTGTGGCGATACTTCGGGATAATAATATTGGCGGCGGCGGTCCGGGATGCATCCTAGCTTAGCCTAGCCTAGCTGTCCAACTTCATTGTACAACTACCCCCGGGCAGAAATACCCTCATAAACTCTGGAAAATGAAGCGTGGGGGTTTGAATTGAGCACCGGACCTTATAACCGGCTAGATTAAGATCCGCCGTTCCCTTTCTTTGGTGAATTAGGGACTATGCAGCGGTGTTTTAGCGACGGGGAAAGATTCCAACGGCTTCCACTATCACCTAGCAACTACGGCTACTTGCTGCAGTTGGTGTAGCGCTCACAACGTCAAAACCCTGTTCTGCCCAATAGTATCCAGCTGCAGCCCCGGAGACAAGCACCCAGGCGTGACGGAAGTAACTGTGGTGTGACGGACGTTACCTGCTTCTAAGTTGTAAACAACGTCAAACAATAACAAGACAGCAGACCGATACTAAGTTTGTGTTATTTATATTGTTTTGGCGATTAGGTTCAGGCATCACAGTTGGGTGGTTAGGGTTAGGGCAAGGGGACAGGGAGAGGTTAGAATATAGATAGAACATTGACGGAATACGGCGACGGCCATCTTGAGTACGTCACGTCAAACAATAAAAAAGACCGCAGACCGATAGGCTACAAAATTTCGGTTATTTAGGCCTATATTGTTTTGAGGATTAGGTTCAGGCATCATAGCTGGGTGGTTAGGCTTAGGGCAAATGAGTGACATAGCAGACATGTCATGGAAGCTAAATAGTCAAATATCACGTCCGTCACACCACAGTTACTTCCGTCACGCCTGGGTGTTGTTGTCACGCCAGGGTAATTGTCTCCGGGGCTGCAGCTGGACCCTACTCGTTCTGCCTGTAAACAGACGGACTACGGCTCTGACTACAGCGATAGGAGGTGGTGACATAAGTTCTCGAATGCTAAAAATTCTACTCGACCGCCGTAGCCGTCCTCTCAACCGCCGATGATAATGTTACCAGAGATAACACTACGTGGGTGGCTAGTTAACTCCGGTTAAGTTATCCCGTGAGCTCCTCGGGGGCTAAAGTGTATGGTGTCTTGTCATGCTGGTTAGAAAGCAACACACTATGTATATTCCTTTTGTCTTTAATAGTTTTTGTGTGGCGTTTGCGGGTTTAGCCATTTCTCTGACAGTCTCTGGACGTGAAGACGTTCCATCAAAATAAGTCTCCCCCCGGCACTATTTTGCAGAACACCGCTGCTGCTTCCCGGGGTTAGCCCCGCCCTAGATGATTGTGATTGGTTTAAACAAATACAAACAGGCTAGCCCAGTTTCCCCCGGTTTCCCCACCCGAATAGACGGCTCTAAACAGAGTGCTTCCAGACCCTACTACTTGCTGTAGTTTGGTCTGGCTTTGCGAGACTAAGAGTTTGGTGACCTCTTGTAACACCCAGCAAAGCTCCACCCAACTTACACCTGAAAACAAGTCTAAAAGCACTTTGTAGATGTGCGAAGCATTTCAATGCAAAGTAACAATTGTAGGAACCTTAGCTGTAAAATAACAAGTATTTCAAAATTGCACTTAAGTACAGTACTTGAGTAAATGTTTATAACGTTGCGCCATTGATTGATTTAATTTACATAAGGTCTTACAGTAAGATCTGTTACTCAATGGAAGAAAACTTTGACAGATCCAGGCCATCAAATATTTATCACTTTGCTGTAGTCCAGATCTTCATGTTTTCATAACTAACCAAGGAAAACCCTGTATCTCCAAGTTATAATGTTTTCACACAAGTGGTCATGTTCCATATTTTGAAATGATTTGATAGAATGACAAGCATTTCTGTGAAATGTTGAATTGTCAACCGCTAATGCTCATCATTACACTTTCAAATTCCTTTGAATGATGTCAAAAATGCAAGAAGGTTTACATTTTGGGAATGCAAGTTTTTCACCCGGCAAACGACAGCTTATGACTCATAGTACCATTATTTTTTTAACGGCAGGCTTTGTGGCCTATTGTAAAATGTTTTTTTTTCTCCTTTTCTCTTAGGAGACAGCTGTGCAACAATTGTTTGGAGCCTATCCCCCCACGAAGAACTTGTGATGAACTTGTGAACCCTTCTCAGTGCAACACACAGACAGCGTCCCACACATCTCCTCCAGCTGAGGCTGACTGCGCTGTCAGCTTGCTCCCATCATGCAGTTCAGCTACAACATGTGTTTCTCCTTTGCACCCTCAGTGTGATGATGTCACATCCACAGAGTCGTTTGCTCCTAAAGTACAGCTTAATTTAAAACATCTCCATTTCCCTCACTCATGACAGTGGTTTCTGGATTAAGTCTTAAAGTTTTTGTCTTGCATCAAGTGGGAGACAACACTGAGAGGAAGTGGGCTCTGACCAGATGCAGGAAAGAGAAGAGAGAAACTGCACTAGGGTAATGGGTAAGGGGGACATTTATAATCGCTCCCATGGGTGGATGGTTTTTCTGTTCGAACGATCAGCAATGTTACATATCTTTATTCTTAAACATGATAAGTAGGTCAGGGCTGCAGCTGGACAGCCAGTGACAGTGAAGCCAACTTACACATCTTACATGCACCAGGTGTAATATTGACTTGATGACAACAAATATATTACGTTTCAGCTTTTGTGCAAACATTCTAAGGCAGCCGTGAGAACACATCCTGGCGTGGTTTCTTTATCTTCTTCTAAACTGTTCATGGCTGCTTTGAAAAGAACACGCAGCACAAATGGAACAACTTACCGACACTTGAACATGGTGCCAAAACAAGCAGAGCCAGTGACTGTGAAAGATTACCAGGATGTTAGATCCAAAACTCCTCTGTTGGAGGAGGCAGCAAATTAGCGAAAGCCCTTTCCAGTATGTTTACGGCTAGATTGAGTTACGGCTAAAAACTCATCAGTTCTCCAAACATGTTTATCCTTTGGTGAAACAACGTGCTGTTATTGTATAGAGTGGAAAAGAGGACTATCACTTTCATGGATAACTTCCTGAGAAGACAAAGTATAACATGTTAAAGATAATAATTAAGGAAAGTTTCAATAAACTATATGTCTCAGTGGAGGAGAGTAAGTAGGAAAAGCCCACAAGGAAATATACTGTATATGTCATAGAAAATGTATCAAAGATTTGCACCAATAAAGCACAACATGAACAAAGAAAGGTCCTGCGTTATTAGCTCATGTTATACCCCTGTCTCGTAGAAGGTCCCTATGACAAAATGTTATTTATGTTGAGCTTATCAATACAGCAAATTGTGCATATTCCCAATAAATGTGTGTTACGACAAACTTACACAAAATAAGTATTATCCCAGCAAAGGAGTATTGGCTGCACTGGACTTAGTAACTTGGAGGCGACCCATGGTACATTCACATACATTACAAATAAAGCATTGGACGTGGAGTCAGTCTTGGTACAACATGTCTTCGTCCTGGGCCACACGTGCAACAGAATACAGTTCAAGTGAAAGAATTTCATATAAGAATTTCGTATTAGAAACATTAATAGCCCAAAATGACTTTATATTGGCTCCAGGAAACTGACACTGTGACCACCTATAACCCTGTATTTAACAGATTCATTCAAAGATAAAGTGGGGTTTATGTAGTCGCCAATAATACCACATTTCTAAAGCTGTCTTTCGACGCCTGACTCAAAAAAGGTGTGTTTAGAGTTCAATGTGGATTAGGAATGAATGTGTGTGTGACGCACAGAGAGAAAAATAAACTTCTTTTTTGTTCTCAGTTCGGACAGTGGATGTAAACATTGGCCCAAACGGAACTAGGAGGGCTTGTGCATATCGAAGGGCTGCTAATAATTTATATGAGCTGTCTGTGTCACTTCCAACAACTGTCACACTATGAAGATTTTTGATTTTGACTCAGACAAAATGTCATGGATATGGTGTCAGTCAAGTAAACATGGATGGATTTCCATTGGTAACAGGGGTGGGAGAACAGGCCAGCCTTTGTTAAACAGCTTTAGTATCACTGAGGAGAGAGAAGCCATTGTGCTTTAGAAAAGCCTCCTTATGGTTCATGTCCTCAGATTGTAATGGATCCTCGGCCCCTAGTTTAAACGAATGCAACTCACTCAAGACGACAGTATATGCATTTCAATGAGCCCAGTTACTGGAAATGAACCGCCTTGTTGTCATCAGCTCTTTGAGTATAGGACAGACCACACCCCTCCCCCCTCAACCAATACATATCCAGCAAGTTTGAGAGTTTCGATAAAATCCATCTGTTTTTTTTTATGGCCATGTGAGAGAATATACAACCCAAACTGTGTCAGGGGAAGCAGTCGTCCACTGTAAACTACCTCCAGTCCTTAACAGATTAAAATGTCAACGCTAAATAGAATAAAGACATCATACAAAAAACACTTTAGTTTATCCTTTTTTTAATCTCACAAAAATGAATTCTTAATGTTTCTGTAAAGAGAGATGATGTAATCTAGAAAACACTGAAAACACAGCATTGACAGATGTTTCTTTTGAACATGTCACAGTTCATTTTAGGCACTTGGAATCATAACAACATTCCCTTTCTGAAAAACAAATACATCTTTGGTCCGGTATGTCATTTAAAAAAATACAAATGCCAGAGTACGAAAATAACACCAGCTTCAAAATTTGTTTCCTCAAAAAAAATGTATTTCTGACATATACAAAGCTTCATGAGAGACTTTTTTTCTTAATACTTAAACAAGATTTTAATCGCTACATCTCAGAAATGACCAGCAATCTTACAGATGTTTTGCAAGACAAAACAAAGTGAGAAAAAAATATATAACAATTTGTCGGCTCAATCAGATGTACAGCAGTACAGGATTGTTTAAGTCACATTTGGCAAACATGAGTTTTATTTTATTTTAATTTTTTTGGGGTGGAAGGTGTTCAGTCCACTTCCTTTGACATATGAAGAACAACGGAGACGAGTCTACCTGTGCCCTTCTTCCTGCCAGTTCAGTTACAGGGCAGCCACGTCTGATACGAGTTACTGCACGGTGAAAGCTGTGGCGGCTGCACATGTGCAATATAGTAATTACTGAAGTTGATGTCCTGCACGTACGGCGCCGGCTGGTAGTAACACGTGACATTTGTTACCGTGGGGATGGCGTTCTGCTCAGCCAGCACCCTCAGTGCCAGCATGGAGATGAGGCTGAGCGTCTGGCGGCGCTCGTGGCCCATCAGACACACTGTGCTCTCGTTCACCACCTGGTGCAGAGTCAGCAGGCACTCGTAGCGTTTGTGCTCCATCCCGGCAAAGTGGTTCTGCAGGTAGGCCTCCAGCTTCCTCTGCTGTTCGCCTATGTCCGAGAAGTCAATGAAGAAGCGCGAGCACATGTAGCGCTGCATGTGCTTCATGTCCAACTCTGAAATGGGCCTGAACCCCCGCACTAGCAGGTGGCAGTACTTCAACAAGCCGCCCCCTCTGATCTCCTCCGGGTTGCGTGTGGCTATGGTCCTCTGACACAGGTGGTCCATGGCCTCGTTGAAGTCCCCGTACACGCTCTCCCCGACCACGGTGGGGTGAAAGCTCTCGGACATGGGCGTCTCGGAGCAGCGGTCGAACAGGAGCAGAGAGTCCAGGCAAATCTGGAAGGAGTCCACGCTGAATTCGAACTGCCGCCGCAAAGAGTCCACAAATTTTAGCTCCACATTCTTGCCCGTGTTGTTGGACAGCGAGATGAGGCTCCAGCGGTCTGTGTCATTGTTACACACCTTCACCAGTTTCTGTACGTAGGCCTCCTTGAGGGTCAGTGCCGAGATGCGCTCCTTAGAGACCCCGGCTGGCAAGAAGTCATACAGGCAGTCCAGCACCACATCCTTCACCAGACGGAAGGCCTGGTCGTCCTTCAGGGACACGCCGAAGATCAGGTCCAGGTCCTTGTAGCCCAGTCCAGTGTCCTGATAGAGCACGTGGCTGGCGGCGGAACCGTTCAACCTAACGTCCCTCACACATACACCCCTCTCCTCCAGCCTCGCCCGCACCACCTGGACAGGGATGAAACAGAGCATGTTGTTAATCGTATACCGGTTTTATTTTTTATTATGAAGAGACCAAAATAGAAAAAGTTGCCACACACACACACACACACACACACGCACGCACACTCGAAATATGTCAGCTAAGCTCCACATGGACCTAGTGGAAATCAATAGTTTGTACCGCTGCTCACTAAAGTCCATTTCATCACCATCAGACCTCAGTCTGATTGAAACCTAAAGAGCCCAAACACAGAGCAGATCAGAGCTGGTCACACTCAGCCACAGGTCCATCTCCACCTGGGTCACATTGTCTTATCACAGACGCATTGAGAACATTTTATAATCCTGAATCCTGCAGAGAGAGAGTGAACTCTAGTGTGCAAAACCCATTGCCTAACGTCACAACCGTTAAGGGCCAACAAGGGTCAGCAGCATTCCCCTTCCTCTGTCCCAGTGACCTGTGAGATGTTTAAACAAAGGGGTCTTGCCTCAGAGCTGCCACTGACTTTGGAATGAGATATTCTACAGCTGGACGGGGTGTGCCAGCAATCACAGAACAAAGACGGAAACATGTCCGAGTTCTTTAAAAAAAAATCCCAGATTCATCTTGTTCGCCTGAAGGGAAATTCCCTTTTTAACATAAAAACCAACTGTTCTCAAAATATCTTGAAAGTGATCAAAGTAACGGAGCGGAAAACGACAAAAGCAGCAACTGCAGCTTCATTGTTGTATCTGGCAAGCCATTTGAGAAGTGTGTCATGTTAATTCAGTGTATACACGGCACGCCGGCTTGATGCTATACAGCAGACACCTGCAGCAGACTTAACAACAAATGAATGTCTGATAGACTTCACACATAAGCTACAATCGAAACTCCCTTCCACTGAGCAAACAGTATTTGTGTAGGATTCACACAGCAAAACCTGGGGCACAAATGAGTTGCTACACACAGGCCGAAACCTCCCGGCTGGCGCTGACCTCTCAGATTAGTGTCCGTTAACTCTCTCTCCTATGGTGATCAGATAACGAGCTGGCTCTATTTATACCCACTGGGTCAGGCTACAGGCAAACACACATTTGAAGGCAAGTCAACCTTTCACACAGGGTTGGTGAAGGGACAAAATCATAATAGTATAACTATGACTTTGTAGCCGTTCATCTGTAAAGGGGCCCCAATTGGGTTCAAATTCCAATCAAAAGCAATAATATTGCATTTTTTGTGGATGCTTCTGTACTCAGCGCAGTCAGACCCCACACTCAACACTTCTCCCTATGCCCACTGACTGCAGGTGGTCATACACACACACACTTGAAAACAGGTGAGTGGATAAGCCCCCTGGACGCACAGTTAATCATGAGGTAAGCTAGAAAAAAAGTGAAAGAAGTTGTGAAGCATATATGAGCTGTGAGTCACAGGTCTGCGCTGTGTAGCAGTTCAGAACAGTGGTTGCTGATCTCTGATCTGCAGAGACAGCTCTGCTACTCCTTGGACTCACGAGCGTCATGATGCAGCAGGTTAAAGGTTCACACTCTCAGTCATGCTGCCTGTCATGCTGCATAACGCAAGATCATCGAAACCAATTCAATATATTTAAGGATTAAGAGTGGCTGTTAGGACAGGATTTTGACTGCTGACCAACGTTCAGCAAATATACAAGGTAAATGTCACAGTCTAGCAAAAATGTCATTATTCAAGGTTTCGACAAGTACAGGGGAGGGGAAAAAAGGAGCCCCCAAAACTTGGGGACTCAAACCTGCATTTAAGCCTCCTGCATGCTCAATGGAGCATTCGTCTTTCCGCGACCACAAGCCTGAAGCTCTGGGCTTTACATGCAAGTTGAGATCATCTTGAATGTGTCAATGTGTAAATGAAACAGATGGGGGAACATTTGAAAACTCTATCATGGCATTAACTATCCAGACACGCCACAGGAGAAGTGCAACATGATCCAGCCACAATGTATAAAAGACTGGAAATGTGGCACGTGTCTGTTCAAGTCAAACCAGAGGAGAAGTAAAAGCATTATTTTCCCCTCAGTCTGTGGTTTGAATGTGACAAGTGATGGCCACCTAGACAAATCAGAATGAAGACAACCTTCTTTAACTTCGATTAAACATTATGCTGTAATAAAATCCATAAATATATTTATTGAGTGTCACCAAGAAGAAATATGCAGAAGAGATATATCCAGGAAAGCTCTGACTCTTTTTGAAGGAATACTTTCTTCCCATGAAGAAAACATTAGTGAAAAAAGAGGGAAGCTTACCATGGCATTTACAATTATGGTGACAATATTTTACCGACATAAAATTAAACAAGGAAGGATCAAAGGAACCTATAGGTTACATCCTGGGTTTGTTGTTTGCTTTCAGATGAGCTTTCAAAAGCGAGATCCAGACCCATTCATTTGAATGTTTAATTCCCCAGGTGTTACCACAGTTACAGTGATTTGATCCACAGACAGCTCTAACTGTATTCCCCACCTCAGGCATCAGCAGTTTGCTCAGCTGTAATATTCAGTTTCATACTTATAAATAGGCCACATGGGCTATAATTATCAACTCGTAAAATAAAGTGAGTAAGTTAAGGTGTTTGGGTAAGTAGGCTATACCTGGACGATCTGGCGGGGTTGAACGGACAGAGTTGGGAAGTTTCCTCGGCCGTGGATGGGCACAGCCTCCCCGAGGATCGAGTCCAAGCGCTGCACCTGATCCCAAGACAACACACAGAACCGCCGACTCTGATCCGACGCATCACCGCAAGACATGGCGATGCTAACTTTCCGCGAGAGAGAGGAAAAATAAGAAATTAATCAGTGCTTCTTTGAGCGGGTCCGGTTTGCAATGACAACTAGCGTACTGCGGCAGTCTGGAGAAAGTTTAGTCAGAGTCAAATGAGCGGAGGTGAGTGTGGAATCAGCCGTTTCCTCCGGTGTGCACCGCTAAAATCCTGAAAGGTCTGTTCTGAAGCGATTCATCAGAGCGTTTAAAGCCTGCTCATTAGCATGCGGACTGTGATTGGCTGCTGTGTTTGATTATGGACGCCCTGTCTGCACCCTTCAGTGTGACGTATTTGACAGCCTGACACCCCCCCCCCCCTCCCGTCTCTCTTTCTGCCTGCATGCTGAAAGGGTTTTCCCTCACACAGCAGGCCTTATCGTGACATGCTGAACTGCAAAATTAGGAACCAATTATTAATCAAATATTTGCTCATTTGTGTCGCAGTGAAAACAGATAGCGCCTGGATATTTAAATGATTGCAGAGATCTGTTTACAGCTGCACACACACAACATCGTCTACTTTACAGTTGTTTGATATGTTTCTTTATTAG
This sequence comes from Ammodytes marinus, assembly GCF_949987685.1. Taxonomy (NCBI): domain Eukaryota; kingdom Metazoa; phylum Chordata; class Actinopteri; order Uranoscopiformes; family Ammodytidae; genus Ammodytes; species Ammodytes marinus. The sequence continues at coordinate 15,276,367 of NC_137217.1, read as the reverse complement.
TCCAGGAAATGTCTGACGAGCAGTCAGGATGTTATCTCCAGCAACGCCCTATAGTTGACCTTATAGCTACACTTCGCGATGACACAGATAGAAACCTAGAGAAGGCCATGTGCACTCCACAGTAAGAGAAATGAAAGTTAAATTCCTAGCTGGATTGAATGGCACCTCAGTAGCAGGCAGCTACAAGTTACTTTTTCCAACCAAATTATCCACTATAGTCAACCTGGTAACTTTTCCAGTTACAAGCCCAGTGCATTGAACCCTAGGCCAGCGTTTCCTTGGCTTGTAACCCCTTGGGGCCGTAAGCAGAATTTGGTTAGGGGGCCCCTCTCCTTTTTTTTTTACCTTTTAAAAGTGAAATGCATGAATCTGGTAGCCTGGAAATCCAGACCCTGATATCTTGAACGATAGAGGGTCTGGCCACGATCAATAGTAATTTCCAACTCAAGGTGCGGCTCCTACGCATTTCAAATGCCACTGCACGCAGTTGGATAGCACTACAACCAATCAGAGCGATGCACAAGGTGACGTAAGCCCCTTTCGTTTAGCGAACAGCTGTTAAACTGTTAAATTAAACGTTTGCCGTTGTCGGTCGGCAAAACAGAACATTCCACTTACTTGCTAATGAAAGATTTGAGTGCCGTCTTCCAAATCGTTAAGGGTCGAGGCCAAAGCAGTCTCAAACTCACACAACATATCCGCAGCCATCTTTGATGTTTACTATCACGGCTTCGACGTCGCATGCACGTCACTGTCGTCATCCGGTTACGTCCTCCCCAGAGTACCATATAAAGGGCTCTGGCGCGCCCATATTAGATAGAACCAATTGAAACCATAGCCAGATTTCTGGTCTTCTTGATAAAGCTTCAACGGAGCGTGTCCAGACCAACACGCGCAGCAAATTTAATTTGCCAGCGTCTAGTGGCAGGTCTGGGAATGCCAGGCTATGAATCTGGTGCACTTTGAGAGAAATAATTAAGAGGCTAAATCTGAGGAATTTTGTGTGAACAAATACATCGAAGACACTGCGTTGGATGAATTAGAAGCTATTGAAGAAAGACACATGGATTTTCCATAAAAATATTAATTTAAAATAAAATATTATGCAGGGTCCTCTGGGATGGGCCCGCTTTTTATTGGCCCGAGGCCGATTTTAAAAATATAATGTAATATGGCCCTTAAAAAAAGAAAAAAAAAAAGGTTCTCTCAAAGTGCACCAGATTCATGCATTTCACTTTAAAAACTTAAAAAAATCTCCCGGGGGGGGCATACCCCCGGACCCCCCTTGGAGGGGCGGGATCTCAGCTGGCTACTATTTTCACCCAGCTGGACATTGGACGCAAAAGCAGAAAACACTGGGTGTATCAATGGCATTTAACAAGAGGGGAAATGTGTCTGTTTAATATGCAAGTATGCAAGGAAAGTGTTGCTGTGAAGAAGGATTACAATTTACAAAGACAATATTAAACTAAACATCAGAGCGCTACATGTCCTGATAAATGTGTTATTTTTGCAAAGTGGCCCGGCCCTTTGTAGATTTTTCTGTATGTGGCCCTCAGTGAAAAAAGTTTGGACACCCCTGATATAGACTATACACAGTGCATGGGCAACTGAGGGCAGCCCCATTTCCAAATGTTTTTAAATAAACCCAATACACACTGTGCATGGACGTGAACGTGACGTGATCAGTTAACCTCTGATTACCTCCCCGATGAACTGATTCAATTATTAGGCTTATTAACTATCTAGACCAAAACATTGTATTCCTTTTTTGTTTGATAACTTATATTTGCATAATATGATGTTAATATCACAAACTCAAAAAAAGGAGGGGGCCCTGGCGGTCGGGGGGCCCAAAGCAACCGCTTAGTTCGCTCATGCCTCAGGTTGGTCTTGCCAACGTCTATACCAGTTGTGTGGTAATTGTTCTTTTTTGTTTTGTTTGCTTTTCTTATTGCAGCAACTTACTTTCATTCTTTTAATTTATTTACCCCCTTCATACAAATAGCCCACACCATCATAAACATCAGATTTAAATGCATGGTAGTGCCTGTCTATACAGCCTTACAAAGACAGGGAGCACTGCAGGAACAGTGGAACAGTGAAGTTGAAGAAAAGTTTCAAGTTTGTTTAAACATATAGACTTATTTAGTGTAAACATAATTTTTCTTTTGAGCTGATTTTTAATCACTTTCACAGACTTCACACAAAAAGGCGCAGAGATGCTAAGCATCTAAAGATGTCTAAAAAACAAAACAAAAAATTTGTTTCTTCTTCAGCCCACTTTTCCATTTGAACTAATGAGCTACTTCAAAGAATTAATCTATTGTCAAATTCATTTGAATACAGGATTTGAAGGCAGTTTAACCGAATGAAATCTGGTTTTTTGAGGTTTTAGTTACCCACATGGGGGTCATCCCTATGTTACCACAAAGTAACACACACACACACACACAAACTATTCTTTATTATAAAGTTAGATTACTAGCCAGTTTATCTAACTTTTCCTCTCCATTGAGATTGGATTTAGCAAGTGCCATATTCATTTGTTATAAAACACTCAATAGCTAGATGTTCGAGATGTTTCGAGTGAACTCACTGCAGTTTGGTTTTTGTCCATTTTTAATAGTTTTTGCACACTCAACATTTTACATCCATTTATTTTTCTTATGACACCTATGCCTATCTACATATATCATTATTATCATCATCAACTTTATTTTTAGACTCAAGGTCAATTTAAAAGACAATACAAACAATAGAAAAAACACACATAGATTAGAATCAAAACATTTCCACCACTTATAAAAGGCCCTTATATACCAATGTCTCCAAAGGCATGACTGGTAGCGTCCTGCGCTATAACCTGGGTTCGACAGCAGCATTATAATGACATTCTTTGAGTCATTCAAGCGGCCGATGAATCTATACAATGGATTCCTCAATAAAGCCTGTAAGGTGATAACTCGTGTATTGACAAATAGCTCAATTGCACAAGAAAATAAATGTAAAACAGGCCTATACATAATTATACAAATGCACATGATTTTTGCTGAAATCCACAAACTCCTTGTCACTTGCCACTTAGTATTTGTACCATGATAGCAGGCTATTAAATGTGTGTTTTGTATTCATTCAGCAAATGGAAAGTTAAAGGCAACAATCACCAAACAATCATTCATTGAATTTGCTCATGATTGTGCACTGGTTGCCTTATGAAAAGGCTTTCATAACCCGCGATGCCCTTTCAGCTTTCCATTTAGGTTTTCATTCAGTATACAGTAGGCTTCCAGATCTTTCCAGTCTGCCTCCTTATCTGCATTGCAGTGTGTTTTTCTTTACTAGACATTCCCCTGATCTAAAAAAAATGTTTTTTTTTCAAATGCAAACACTGAGCTCCAGATTATTTGACCCCTCTGAATATCCTATGTCTGTCAGTCTTCTGTGATCACATGGTCACTGTCTTTGTATCTCATCCTGTCTTGCATGAAGTCTATCATGTGTTTAAATGTACTAGGATATCCCTCACACAATAGCAGACATGACTCTTACACTGGTGTGAAAGCCTAAAGATTCTACCATGTCATTTCCCAGTGAACAATGCAGGTGGAAAGCGTCTGTAATTTCCTCCTTTATAATGACTCAAGTATGTCATCATGTATAAAGTCCCTAACCACCAAAACAGCATGTTACAGTGTACCAGTAAAATGTTTACAAGAGAGTAAAGTTCATTTTGTGATTGACCTGTGTTGTTTTTTTAGTGACACTGCAATAAATCGCAGGCAGAAAAAGTGCACTCTTACGCACTAAGTCACGCACATCATGTCTTCCCCAAACAGATGCATGTGTTCACAGTTCACACTTCTCCACTGTTGTCCACGACACACGGCAGTAAGGTGACATGGTCTCACCAGCCCCCAAGAGATTGTGTTGTGGGAGTTCTGTGTTTTTTTCTCTCTCTATGGAATATCACTTCACATCCCATGATGTCAACTTAACCCTGTTTCCCTGGTAACAGCATCCACCGTTGTCGGGCAGCTGGACAGGAGGCGTCTCAAGCCAAGGGTCCTGCAAGGTGCCGAATGTGAGACATCTGCGTCATTCCACTATAAATAACCCGCCGTGTGGCAGCTGTGCATCCTGGGAGCACGGCCAGCCTTTACCTGAATGTGAAACCGTTCAGGGGGGAGAGGGAACAATGACGGCGGGTAAATGTCAAGCCAGGTGACATTCTCAGGTACCCTCATCGCCCCGCGTCAGAGGGAATCAGTCACATGAGAATTCAATACATTTGTGCAGTGGAACAAAACAATTATCCCAATTTAGCAAAAATAATAATAAAACTCTTTGAGCTGTGTTCACTGCTTTGTGTATAACTCCTTTTAACCTTTTGTTAATTCATCAGCACTGGATCCTCTGTTTATCCATGAGTTGACATCCTGCTGGAGCCATAACAACTAAGTCTGTGAGTCTAGTAGGTGCGGTGAGAAAGCCAGTATTTAAACACACCTTTAACAAATGAAGCATTTGAACAAGCGTGTGGTTCAGCCCTCACGCTGGTCCAACATTATTAAACTGTCTGGTAGTCTTAAGACAGTCAGATGAAGACCCTAGACTTTTTTCTTTCTTTTTTTGCCGACGTAAACTATCTCTATCTGTCTTTGCTTCATGGGCAGCAAAGAAGAGGAACAACGTGGGCCTTCTATCAGGGCCAGGGACAGGATTGGACGTCAAAGCATGTTGTAAAAAGTGTGGCTGAGAATCAATCTTGTCCAACAACAAGCAGTAAAGTGTCACTGTGATCAATTGTCCAAAATCAGATAAGAGCACCCCGTCCGTCACGCAGGATGAGTTGTGAAGCTCTTTCTCTAAGTGTGTCAGGGCTCCTACAATCTGAGCAAGGTGTATTTCCCCCAGAAGACTTCTCTGATCTGTCGCCCAGCACATTACAGTAGCACTCTACTATAACTCACGTTATAGTAGAGGAGCAAGTGTTTTCTATTATTAGTGTGTGTGTCACATGTAGCTGTGTGGACAGTACATTGCCCTTGCTATAACAGTGAAGCAGCTGTGCCTGTTACACTGCAAGTTTAATTTTGAAATTCTACTCTGGGAAATATTGAGTTTGGGGCTCAGTGTGTTGGGTCAGCAGACAACGGTCTATTCAACCAGGTTGAAGTGACTTACTAGACACCGGGAGTCTACCTGAGATAGAGAGAATGCACGATAAGAGAGGTATATTTACTTTTCCAGATTGCTCCAGATGACATTTCTATGGGATGGTGGAACAGGTGGTTACGCAAGCAGCCGATCCTCTGACGTCAGGCTGCCTCCTTGGCCTGCCTGATTGATTACAGTAGTGCTGGGCAGAGCAGAAAAAACACACCAAAACACACTAAAGATTCAAGTGGCATTGTAGGTACGCCAGCTCTCCTGGCTCTGTCCACAAATGAGAACCAATAGTACTGTTAAAAAGCAAGCACACACTATTTAATATTGATCTGTTGTAAGCCTTGTTACTATTGTTAGACTAAAATCCAATCATGACTTGTTGTTGCCCAAACCTGATTCCAGGTGAGTAATTAGCCATCATACAGTATTTCTAAGAGGTCACAAACCTGGCTTGTAATAAACTTGATCCCATCAATCATTACAAAAATGGTTTTATGATATGAGACGAGTTATTTTTTGCTCGTCTTTTTATCGATTCTACAAAACTCTGAGAGCCGTGGCATTGCTTTCTACAGGGTCTCCGTGGTTATGACACACTGTTGGCGGCAGTATCTTCGGATAAGAAAGGTTGTCGCATATGTTGAAGTGCTTTTGGAGCGGTCAGATATATTGTTAGGCTGTGTGTTACGTAAGGCTCAGCTCAATTTGCACTGGTGCAAAGAGAAAAACAGAAAACTGAACATGCTGAAGTTGTTTTTCAGGTTAAATACATTGTGGAAAGAGAACAAGTGTAAATCAAATAGTAGTGTGTTTCGAAAAATAGACCCATACAAAGGTATGCAACAAGGAAAGATAAGAAATCCACTTTGAGGGTGCGATTAAATCTGCATTTTCACAGGCATTTCCCATGTTATGTGATATAGAACTGAAAACTGAAGGAGTTCCTATTGTATCTCTCATGATTTTTTCTTTCTCTTCCTCCTAGCTAACTTATACCTGCTCAGAGGAGCCCATGAAAAGAGGAATGTATCGCCGCGGTAATAAAACACCGTCTCCTCCCTCTGTACGTCCTAACTGGGATAGATTACTTAACCGGAGTTTAAATCATGTAACAAAACCACACCCATTGCAGTAGGACATTTAGGGTCTCTGCTGCCAATCGCTTCGAAAGATAAACCTGATAGATGAATGGTCCTCACTCCACCAAATACAATCAAGTTAAATTACAGGTCAGCAGATGCCTACATAGTGCAGATGCCACTTAATCCAACCCTAGAATCCTATAAAATAAACATGCTTATGTAAATTTGACTTCACGTGTCCCTGGTGTGGACATTTAGTACCCAACCAGAGGAGAAAAACTGTCTCTTTCTGCTCTCAAGAGCGTTAACAAGAGTTGAGGGGAACCCCTATTTAGCAGCGAGCTCTGATTTCATTCCCAGAAAAATTCTGCTCCTCTCCCCCAACCAGTAGCCGAGGAGAAAAAACTCTGAGGACCCTGAGGGGCGATTGAAGAGCAACAAGTTGAAGAGCATTTGTGTCAGTTAGCCAGAAAACACTGGGCTCAAGCACTCAGAGACAAGATCTGAGAAGGCCATGATCTTACCCACGATCATGTAACTGATACTGCTCGACGTCTGAAAAACCAAGAGACAGTTTCATCCAGCCTCTCAGAAGGGGCTGAAACCTCAGTCCAGAGGATTCACTCATAAAAATATGTTAGCGGCACGTTTCTCAGATCCTCATCCAGCCTTCTTAAATCGTCCTTGTGGAAGGATTACGAGATCGGTCAAAAGTGCATCCTATCATGCCAGGGGTCCGAGAGAGCCAGCTGGATGTTCCGAAAGCTTAGAAACCCTCTGTGATATCAAAAGAACAAAGAAAGCACACTTATTGGATTAATACAAATACGATTAGTGAGTTGTGGGCAGGTCTTGTGAGATTTATGTAGGTGCGTAAGTGAGAGCAGACAGAAAGACAGGCATGTTGCACACATGGCTAGAAGCTGCTCCGAGTAACAGACTGAGGCCTAACATACCCCTTCACATTGTTCTCAGATCCATGCATTTTGCTGTACAATTAAAACGCTTGTGGTCTGTGTTTTACTATAGAACCCTCTTTCTGCACATCTTGGCTACCTTTCTCCCCTTCACATAACTTCCCTTTAAGTTAGGTAAACTTGATAAGAGGTATAGAGAGTGTCTTTTCCTAGTAATATATACTATGGCCTATGCTGTAAGTCAAACATGCTGGGAATATGTCTGGTCATGCCTCTTTAGTGACTCAGCATCCACTATCTATCTGCCCATTACCTTGCTCCACATTTTTTCCTCCGCTCAATGTATTGCCAAAGTGCATGAAGTTCAGTGGCTCTCAATGATGGTTGGATAACCATCTGTACATAACCGCATTCTAACAATGTACAGCTGCCTATACAGTAGAGAGCCATTCACTGACATAACATCTACAGCCATGGTAGAAGATGCATTCAGGTTGTTTGCATGTAACAATACAACTCTGTACAGGTACGCCATTAACAGTTGCAGAAGTGTTATCAACAAAATATTGTTAAAGAATAAAAAAAATTGGTTGTTGAAGAACATATCTGCAAAGTATCCATAGCTGTCAGATGAATGTAGCTGAATAAAAGTACAAGTTTCAATTTACCACTGAAAGGGTCACTGCTAAATGTTGACGAGATGGTTGACATTACGGAGAAATGTGTTCACTGAGGGATTTCTCTCTGGTGCAGAATGTGTGGACATGAAAAGTGAACGTCGTAATATTTATTTTCCAAATCCGCCTGGCCTCAAAAACTCGAGAAAAAAAACAAATAAACAGTGATGAATTAACTTCCAGCAGTTGAACCTTAATGTATTGTTTAAAAATAAAAAGTATCTTTCAGCAAACACAGCATTCTTGATTGATTGAGGCCTTATCAAACAGTCTGCATGCTAATGGTTTGCGTGATAAGGTCTGACCCTGTGGTACACTAATCCAGCTGAATGGCACATATTCAGGTTTCCATGGGGAGCGCTTTCCACTTCACCACACACAGCCGGCGTTTTTCCATTGCAGAAACCGGGGATATGTCACGTCTTTTTATATATTCACTTATCTAATCTAGCTAGTTCACTTAAAAATATACTCAAATAGCCCTACCAAATGTTATAGTTTAGCAGATATGGTATCTTTGGAAAAGTGGAAACAGTTTTTTGTAAATATTTGGTAGATATGAGTACAGTGGGTCAAGACTTACATATCAAGATCAAGACTGTGTATAACAACAGGTTGGCAGCCCATTGCTGAAATAAAAGCGATATAAATGATCTTTTAACCTAAGGTAACCTGTGCACTGTAAAATCTGTAATCCTGCACTTGTGTGTAATCTTTCATCAAATTTGATCAGTCAAACAACTTAACCCTCACACACCCCTGCCACGGCCTGTTTCCTCCTCCTCCCTTCTGGCATACGCTACAGAGCCTTTTAATGCATGCACCTCCAGACTAAGGAACTAACTTGCACTACATATCTATTGCTCGACCTGAGCCAATACAATTGCAATGAGAATCATTTGCACTACATGAACATGTATATATTTGTCTGTTTAATATTGCTATCACTGTCTTAAGTGCCTTTTTAATCATTGTTATTTACCTTATGTTTGTTTGTACTACTATTGATGAAGAGAAGTTGCACAGTGAATGGCATTGTACCATGACAATAAGGGATATTCTATTCTATTCTAACCCACAAAAAAATCCAATGAACATCACTCAAATGATCTATCTTGAGCTGTATGTACTGAAAGGCTTTCAGGGCTTTTGGAGGTGTTAACAAAATCACCAACCTTGCCCAGAAAACACACGGATGATCAAATCAACACATGTTACACCCAGGGCCGCCTTAATGCACGGGCTTACCTGGGCTGAAGCCCCAGGGCCTACAAGGTTCAGGGGCCTCTAAAAAAAAAAATAATAATATTTTTTTTTTTTTTTTTTTTTTTTTTTTTACTGTCTCAATATAGGCCCCTGATCTAAGAAGGCCCCGCACATTGTCATTTAAATAAATTATTGACTGGCTCATGATAGGCCCCTGATCTTAGGGGGGCGTAGAGAGATCAGGGGCCCATCATGAACCAGTAAAGAAAAAGGAAAAGAAATCACATTATTTTTGGCCTACGAAGGGGCCTATCATTCACCAGTACATTTTTGTTATTTTTGTTTAAATAACATTGTTCGGGGCAACGCAGATCAAGGGCCTATATTGAGATGAGCCATTAAAAACAAAATGAAGAATTCAAAGACAGAAGTAGCTTTGGGATAAGGGATTATAAAAAAAAAATTGGAATGCTGACTAACTGGATTTTTTAAACCTGTATATTTTTGTTTCTGCTTTTTGGTATTTCTGTGTCTCCAAATGATTTCAGAAAATAGCTCACATAGGACACAGCTGATTTAGCCTTAGTTTTCTTCTCAAAGTGCACCAGATTGATGCATTTTACTTTAAAAGGTTCAAATTTTTCTTCCGGGGGGGCATGCCCCCGGACCCCCCCAGAAAGTCTTGGGTCCCCACCGCTGTCTCTTCAATAACTTGGAAAAACACAGTAACCAACCATGTGTGTTTGGTTATTAAAAGTCACTAGACCAGGAGGGGGTTTAAGTACTTAAGTGATTTTGTAATTCATCAATAGAGATATTGTGGTGTAGACAAACATGGCTTTAACGCATCTGTATTGTAAGACCGCCGCCCGGGGGGGCCTACAAAACCTCTCAGCCCCAGGGCCTAGTGGCAGGTAAAAGCAGCCCTGGTTACACCCAGAGACATCCCTGGAGATGCAGTAAACAAACAGACGATTCAGTGCTGACCAAACTCCAAAGAAACTCACATACACAAACACGCATGCTGCACGCATGCTGCACACAGGCACACACACACACAGACACACATGCACACACACACAGGGGCACTCATGTTGCCATGGATATACCATGAAGAAATAGTTTTTGTTGCAAATGTTTGATCTCTTTTCCACCCTTGTTAGGAGCAGCCGGTTGGTTCTGCTCAATACAGGGTTAATTATATGCAGCTTCACTGACCAGTACAGAGATGCACTTTTAGCTCTCAAGAATCACGGCAGCAAGCGATGTTGACAGCAGCCCCTGACTGTGAGTCACCTGTTACGTTCACAGAGGTGGCACTTCACTACATGCTCCGGTCAGATCAGTGAGCGATGAGGAGACGACTTGTGAGAGTGTGACACACGGCTGCACACATGACAGCAGGGCCAAACATGGCCCCGCTGAAGAGGAACAAGCTCCATGAATCACAGGGTGACGGAGCTCAATTGGGTAGTGGATTTCTTCTTTTGGGAGCTGGAATTTATACATTTTAAGTGAACTTAGTGGCTGTCTCTGTAACTGTATATGTTGCTTATGCGTTCCAATAAAAATATAAAGGAATCAACCAAGTGAAAGTGTCACATTGGGCACATGCAGTTTTGTCTATGTAATGACCACTTGTGTGCTGAAAAGAGATAAGTTGATGCAGCAAAAGCTCAGCCATTATCCACCCAGTCCACTGATGATAGAGTTTTTTTAAAGAGTCTGATCCAACCACTTCTATCAAAGCCACATTCTATGATTATATAATACATCTTCTTCTTCTGAAATCCAGCAGTGAAGCAGCAGGCCATTCACCCCCGCTGACTGGGTGGCCTTCTCTGTCTCTGTGCCACATCAGTTGGGGTTAAAGAGCATGACACTCTCCAACAAGCGAATAACCACCTGCAGACAGCGAGGACACTGCTGCTTACACACACACACACACACACGCCACACACTGATATAATATGATGGGATATGATAGGACCTGGCGCCTTTATTGACGTTTTAAAAGTAAACTTATCTTCAGCTTTCTCTTCTGTAAATACATTTTTATTTTTTTGGCGATGGAGGTTTTCTAGTTAAAATGCAAGACAGCTGTTGAGGTGGTGATGCTTTGGCTTTCTGCAAGACACCAAGCCAAAAGCCTGGCCATCTGTTTTACGTTAGCTTTAGATATATAGGTGGCTTTACAGAGCGAGGAGTCTTTTAAAGTCAAATGAGGTGACGGACAAATAAAGATCTTAAGGAATCCATCAAGGTTATCATATTTCACGACAAATAAGCTGTTTTGTTGTGAAAGGTCTTGGCCTCCAACCAGAGCTTTATATTATGATTTCACCCTGCTTTTTCTTCCACCAAACCCCACCAGACGTGTGCCAAAAGTTGTTCGTCAAACCAAATCCTTTTTTTGAATTGGTTACTTCTCTTACATTGAGAGAAAGTTTGAAATGTGAATAACATCAGCGTAAAGGAGACACCAGCTGCCTTAAAAAATAGGTTCTCACTTTCCTGCACACAGTAGTGACAGCTGAGTGCAGTCAGACCCCAACCTCAGCTGCCACAGTCCATCCAATGTGTTCACTGGCCTTCAAGCTGTTTTTCTCCAGTTTTCAGTTTCAATAATTACAGGCAAAGGCGGCTTCTTAAAAAGTATAACTCAGCGCACAGAATAAGCATCATGTCATCAGCGATGCCAAGGAAACAATTTACCACACAGATGATATTCTATCTTGTATGGCTATTTACAAGGGGGAAAAATATCTTTAAGCCACAGTACAAAATACTTAATCGTCTTAAGTGGGAGTGCATCTCTGGGCAGATACAGAGGACACAGCGGTTTTTTTTTGTTAAGAAAATCACTTCCTTTTACTCTTTAACTTTTATTTTGACCTCTGATGAAAATTATATATACTGTACTATTAGCTAACACAATTTCTATTCTCCTGACTGAAACCGTCACCTCATTGTAAATCCATCATGGACAAACCTCCCCTCCAGGTTTGTGTTGTCTAGCCTGTGTGTATCTGACCAACACACACCACACACACACACTCTCATCTTACATTGGATCTGTGGCTGCTGAACACATGCTCTCAACATGCATCTTTTCTTTGTTTCCGTGAGGCAGCTGCCAGCATGGATGAACCCTACTATCACCAATTTACTATTACAGTCTTATGAAAAAGTTTGGGAACCCCTCTCAGCCGGCATTATAATTGACTCTGCTTTCACAAAAAAAAGATAAAAGTGGTATGTCTTTAATTTACCAGGAACAGCTAAGTACTGGGATGTTTTCCAAACAAAGATTTTTTGAAAAGCAGTATTTGGTTGTATGAAATAAAATAAAATGTGAAAAACTGGCTGTGCAAAAATATGGGTACCCTTGTGGTTTTGTTGATTTTAATGCCTGTAACAGCATGTAAAACTGATGACTTTAAACACACAGTTGGTTGGATTATGTTGTTAAGCCTTGAACCTCATAGAATTGTCTGTTTAATCATGAGAAAATTTAATTTAGGTGCCTAAATGCAAGTTGCACTTCTCTTTGACTCTCTGCTGAAGTGAAACAGAATGGGATCATCAAAACAGCTACCAAAAGATCTGAAAAACAAAGATTGTTCATTGTCATGGTTTAGGGGAAGGCTACAAGAAGCTTTCCCAAAGGTTTCAATTGTCAATTTCGACTGTAGGGAACGTTGTCAGGAAATGGAAGGACACAGGCACAGTGGCAGTTAAACCCAGGCATGGCAGACCAAGAAAAAAACAGGAGCGGCATATGCGGCGGATTGTGAGAATGGTTGCACACAACCCACAGATCACCTCCAAAGACCTGCAAGAACATCTGGCTGCAGATTGTGTATCTGTACATCGTTCAACAATTCAGTGCAATTTGCACCAAAACATCTGCTTTTTATAAAGACCAAATAACTTATTTTTTGTCTCATCAGTCCAAAGCATTTTCTTCCAATATGAAGCTGGCTTGTCTAAATGAGCTTTTGCATACTCCATGCAACTGTATCTGTGGCGTGGGCGCAGAAAGGGCTTCCTTCTCATCACCCGGCCATACAGATGTTTTGGTGCAAATTGCACTGAATTGTAAAACCATGTACAGATACACAATCTGCAGCCAGATGTTCTTGCAGGTCTTTGGAGGTGATCTTTGGGTTGTGTGCAACCATTCTCACAATCCGCCGCATATGCCGCTCTTGTACTTTTCTTGGTCTGCTAGACCTGGGTTTAACTGCAACTGTGCCTGTGTCCTTCCATTCCCTGACAACGTTCCTTACAGTAGAAATTGACAATTGAAACCTTTGGGAAAGCTTCTTGTAGCCTTCCCCTAAACCATGACAATGAATAATCTTTGTTTTTAAGATCTTTTGGGTGCTGTTTTGATGATCCCATTCTGTCTCACTTCAGCAGAGAGTCAAAGAGAAGTGCAACTTGCATTTAGGCACCTAAAATAAATTTTCTCATGATTAAACAGACAATTCTATGAGGTTCAAGGCTTAACAACATAATCCAACCAACTTTGCGTTTAAAGTCATCAGTTTTACATGCTGTTACAGGCATTAAAATCAACAAAACCACAAGGGTACCCATATTTTTGCACAGCCAGTTTTTCACATTTTATTTTATTTCATACAACCAAATACTTCTTTTCAAAAAATCTTTGTTTGGAAAACATCCCAGTACTTAGCTGTTCCTGGTAAATTAAAGACATACCACTTTTATCTTTTTTTTGTGAAAGCAGAGTCAATTATAATGCCGGCTGAGAGGGGTTCCCAAACTTTTTCATATGATTGTATGTAGTATACTCGTTTTACATACGTAGGTCTGTTTGAAGTCATTATACTTTAAATGAAGTAAGTCAGTCAGCCTTTGTTTGGTAAGTATAAATATTGTTAAAAAATTTGTTAAAATAAACCTTGATGAAATAAGAGACCAAATCAACCAAACTGATAATTTTTATTGTCCAAATGTTACAGTTCCTCTGTTACATCCTACAAAACCGACTATGGCAAAGTGGTTCTTTACAGACTCACAACCTATGTACAGCTTCAACGCTTAAAAATGAAAAACACAAAACAAAAACAAAAAAAACATCAAAAGGCCTTGTAATGTTTCACATTGGACTGAATTGTCTAGGCTGCAAACCATTCATATTCTGCCCCCTAGTGGCACAGACTATGCCCTGCCATTTACTCTCATGTGAAATTGTACCCCTTGGAGGGTAAGGTTTCATGCTGTAAGAAGAGGAAAAGGTCACATCCTCCAAAATAACAGCTTGTCCTGCTTATAAACAGGCCTCATCATGAACCACTCGAAAACATTACTGTCCTAGACACGACCCTGTAACCACAGAGACGCTCATGACGAGCAACAGTCCGAAAAGCATGAAGTCGCTCGGACTTTAAACATCCCAGTTGATCACGTTAATTGGAAAACGGTGATAAATACCAAAAGCCTTAAAAGGCAGCAGCAAATGTGATTGTGATTTAAATACTTAAATCAACAAATCAGACAAAGCAAAAAAATGGACAATGTAAAATAGACCTACAGTATATCGGGGAGCTATTTTCCAGTTCCAGTCATAGGCTACATGAAAAATATCCTACAGTGATTCACCCCACAAAAAGATATTTACTGAACTGATCACAAACTACAGTAACAACCCTGATATGCTGACATTAAAAAAATAAAATAACGAATCCGTCACCACTTTTCAAACTCGCATTGCTCATTCATTTAAATCTATCTTCTGAATCCACCTGGTGAAACTGGGATGGTGTAGATTAGAAATAGATCACAGGACATAACATAAGGCTAACTCATGAGTTGATAATCCTGGGGACGGCAAGCTATCCAGAGCACGCCAGTTCAGAAAATCTCAACTCCATTGCTTACGTACTTCTAGCATCCAGTGTCACATTGTCAACATTCCCAGATTTAAAGACCTGTTTGCATAGGATATTAGCAAAAACATAAAATGGTTGTTGATGTGTATGTAGGCCTATGGCTTGAGGTTCTGTGGAAGGTGTGGAGGCATGTTCTGGGCGTCTTCGTAAAAGCGTGTTAAAAAAATATTTCTCTATTTGTGCTTCCACGCATTACTAAGGTTTCCCTCCATCCTGAAGGACACGTTCAGTATGGTCAGATATTGTTGCTTAACACAGAACATAAAGAGTGACGCTTAATCAACAATATGTATCAGAATGACATCTTGACAAACCAAATGTCAACACGGACACAGCATGAACACCATTGGTAGGCCTATGGGGGGAAAAAGCTGTTCTTTTGAGTGCAGAAGGTCTCTTATGGTTACCATGACTACACCAATCATGGTAACGGGAGGAAGCTGACATCTGGTGCATCTGTCAGCATCAAGGTGGCCCGGCTGAGCGACGGGGAGGGAGAAGCCAGACGGAATGCCGGGTTGATGGAGTGCAGCGAGTCCCTCTTACTGCTTGTGAAGAACGTGGGGCATGGAGCAGCCCCAGGCAGGCGGGCGTGCTGTCGTGAGCAGCCGGCAGTGTCTGACTCTTCTGTGGAAGTCGCTGTCGTACTAGAAACCTCCAGGCCCAGAGGGGTGGTCTTTGGGGAGCCGGGGGGGCACAGCACATGGGAGTCCAAGGAGTGGACCATCCTCTCTAGCACGTCCTTGGTGCTCCGTGTGCACTGTGTCAGCAAAGGGGGGAAAATATAAAAGTCAAGCTAAAGGGCAAAATCGGCAACCGACACCAGTTTGTTATGAAAAGCAGTACAGCAGAAAGGAGGACGAACATGTATAGAAACTTCTGCAATGTGATTCAAATGATCTCAGTTCACAAGCACAGTGAAAGTAATGACAGCACAGGTTCAAATGGAGAAGCATGGAAGAAGAAGTGAGTTAAGAAGCAGACAAGTGAAAGAAGCGGCTTCTTCTTCTCCAGGTGTTTCTTCTGGCTCTGATAAAAGCAGAAAGGAGAGATAGAGGTTATGCAGACTTGTGTTTGCTGAGCGTCAACATGCACGCACAACAATGCCCCAGAAACACTAGAAAAACAGAGAGGACCAGATTAAGCTCAGCAGCCTCCAGCTGTGAGCTATATCCCATACTGAATGAGCGAGTGTTAATGAGAGGAGAATAAATGGCAGTGAATCATGCACTCACAGATAAGGCGGTGCACACATGATACATCCACACCACCAATCACAAGATCTGCCCCCAACTGCTTTTGGGTTCATGTACGGGGGAAAAATCAAATAACTCAGAAAGTTAAATGAGCGTGAGGATGAGACGACACAGTGGATGGCAGTTGAAGAGATGTTGTGATTGGTTTAAGGTTGAACCCTACTCTTACCATCAACCGTCTACATGCAGCAGTGCCCTTCAGGCTGTGCAGGACAAAGCAAAATCCTGACAGTTCTCCTCCTAGCAGGGTGGAATGGATACAGTACAACACTCAGTGTCAGATCTTTCATCTAGCAATTGAGTTACGAAAGGCATACGAGGCAAATGATCATGATGAATACAACCATGGTTATACTAACTTTTATATAATATAACTTCAGAAGAAAAGGGAAGAAAATTCCAAAAATGTTTTATTTTCTCTGGTAAGGCTTATGATGAAATGAAAAAATAAAGAGCCAATGTAATATAAAAAACAGACACCAGAATACAAAAATAAATTATGTTTATTTAACACATAAAAGAGCACTTATTCTAGGTATATAAAATATGTACGTAAAAATAGAAAATAATATATGTAGATTTAAGAAAATAAGATAAATGCTTGTGACAAATGATCTGTGATAAAGTGCTGACATTTTTATGTCCTACTTACAAGAAGTAATTAAGTCCTTTGTGTGCATACACCTTCCACCAACATATAGGCAACCCCAGTAGTACAGTAACAATGCGGTAGATACAGCAGCCCATTGAACTCAAAATACGAAAAACATAAATACAAATAAAATAGTAAAAGTTTGCAACAATTCCATCAAATGACTGTGACATATCACCTGCTGAGTTAATAACCAAGTAACTGGATTAATAACTGGCTGTAAATATTGATGTCAAACAGTTACAGATGTGTGTTTCCAATGCTAATAATGCAGAATGTGTGACAGCAGTATTATTCAGAATTGTGATAAACTGCTTCTTCGATTGAAGTTTCTGTGGAATGCCAGCTCTAATAAGCTGGTTCAAAATCATCTCTACTGTGGATATTTGGCTTGAAATAATGTGTCAGATCAAAGCCTGGTCTGGTAAAGTTGTTCCAGTCCAGTTAGAGGCTACCCAATAAGCCATTCATGATTAAAAATCTATGATCTGCCTTTTTTCGACATAAACAATATGTATGAAATGTATAACTTTAATTTCACTGAGTACAGATTCAAACTACTGCATGTGGGCGACTCTACTTGAGGGATTGACGCTTGAAGTCAGCAGGACAACGAAGGAGGGGAACACACAGAGTGGAGAAGGCACTAGGGGTGGGAGCGTGTTAACCACCACAACAACAACAACAAAACAGGGGTTTTGGGGGCAGTCAGGACTTGGGAGGGACCACACAAGCTGGTTCATCCTACCATGTGCGCGTCATTCTTGGCCACAAAAGCAGGCAGCTCTATGTCCGAGGCTGAAGCTGCAGGGATAGCCTCATCAGGAGACAGGAAACCTCTTCCGTCAAGCAGACTACAGAACAGAACAGATGATCGTGTTATGATGAAGCACTTTAACATGTATTGCAAGTGATCCTATCACTGAGGAAATATCCATGAAGCAACATCAAGTCACCTTGGGGGCATGGGGCCACATAACGTTGCACAGCAGTTGGTTATTATACTGTTGTAACTGTATGGGTTCC
This sequence comes from Ammodytes marinus, assembly GCF_949987685.1. Classification (NCBI taxonomy): domain Eukaryota; kingdom Metazoa; phylum Chordata; class Actinopteri; order Uranoscopiformes; family Ammodytidae; genus Ammodytes; species Ammodytes marinus. The sequence continues at coordinate 15,258,458 of NC_137217.1, read as the reverse complement.
CAGACTCCTCAGCACACCTTTTACTTGACCAGGAGCCCTTTATCTGCACAGTGGATACATAAAGCAAGCGGTTTTAGTTGGGTCTATTCCAACAATCACAAACTCAACTGGATCATATGTAGCTGTGCGAGTACTTACGTCTTCATTTGTTGTGAGGTTGGAGGCTATTAAGTAAGTATGGAAGCCTGAGAGGCCCAGAACAGACCAGATGGAGAAGAAACAAATCACCAACTCCACCACAGTGCACAAGGAAGAGTCAAGGCATGATAATATGTCCATTAATGATCATTACACTATGACGAGACTCAATGTGTGTGGGTGTGTGTGTGTGTGTGTGTGTGTGTGTGTGTGTGTGTGTGTGTGTGCCAAATTTCCTCCCACTGTTTAACTAATTCTGCTTGTTCCCTGCACAAAGATCAACATCTGACAGAGGTACTTTGCTATCTATTGTCTCCGTCATGAATTGTAAAGTAAAACTTGTCATGTGATTATGTCATAGAATCGGCGATAGGCATAGAATCAATGTTTTACATATAACACATGGGTGATGTGAATATGAACTACCACCTTATTGTCGCTAAGTCAAATTATTTCAATATTTTAGTTTCGGTTTGTGTCGAGATATGTTATCCATCACAGCCAACAAATTCCAAATTAAAGCCTAACAGTCACAGAAGATTCATGAATGTATTGGTTTCTGATTTCAATTAAAAAAAATTACACAATAAGTCGGAAACAATCTAGTTAAATCCTCTGCTCTATGTGATAACTAGTAGGGGAACAAAAGTGTATGAATTCTTTCTAGAGTTAAAAAGATATGCACAGATTTCAGCAAGACGACATACGGTCATCATGCACATCATGCGTACCACAAGGAAATGATTAACCCGCACCCTTTCTGTGAGTAATGAATGAATCCACTCTGTAGTCATGCAGTCTATATTTGTCCAGCCCCTGACATCATCTCACAAGGACATGAGGCAGCAAACCTTTCCCTGGACAGCCATGTGCCTAACTGCACTGCTCTGGTGGATGCTAACTCTCTGATCCTATTAACTGTAGGCTTAGACTGAGGAGCAGAGGGAAATGCCTTGTCAACAGTAAATAGATCTGATAAACAGGCTGGTTGTGTGAAAATGTGGCATGTGTAAAGGATATCTGGCAGGGCTCTCTTGGATGGCTTGAACAAGGCTTTTACCGGCTTGAGAACCTGGAGAGAAAAGAGAAAATGCATATCTTAAAAACAAAGATAACTTAAAACAAAATTGTCTCAAGTTGAATTTTTCCTACAACATTACAACAAGGCAACTGCTGAGTGCATTTGTGTCCTTTATACTCAGTGAGAATACTTACGCAGGGTAATGTGTGTGATGACGCAGCCAAATATGAATGACGTCAGAAAAGACAGAGAGATGAGGAAGCTGTAAAAAAAGCGGTAATTGCGTTTGCCCACGCAGTTCCCAACCCATGGGCAGTGGTGATCAAATCGTTCTGAGGGTGAAAAAAACAATACATAGCAGAGATTACAGGCACCATTATAAGAGTTGTAAAGTATGATACTAATAGTAAGGCTTGACACCTAACATCTTTAACATCTATTCATGCACCGTTCCTACAACGGAGCATGAATTTTTTTTATTTAGAAATGTGCAAAGGTCGCTTATCCAGGTTAGCTTTTGCCCACTGCCGGCAAGGGCTTTCAGTATGTAATTTGTTTTTAAATTAGATAATAAATATAGAACACAATATAACATGGTAAATAAACAAGTCCCAACAAGCAGAAAGTAGTGTTTACTGTTTAGTGAGAGAAAAGTGTATCTTTTGAACTGCTCCCCTTAACTACCGGTGTTTGAGCTAAGTTAACCTGGATGAGCGACCTTTGCCCATTTCTATATCAAAAATGCACGCACAGTTACAGGAACGGTTTCTGTCACCTTTTCTAGAAGAGTGAGTCAAAAAGCTCAAAATAAAAAAAATTTAACTATTCCTTTAAGAGATCCCTTCCTAATGTGAGTCCTCGTTCTGTGCAAAAGCAAATTGAAGTAGTTAATTAGCTGGTTAATTAATTAGTTAGAAGCTGTAGTTAATGTGAGGCTCCAGGAGGCTGAGTTAGACTAAGTAATCAAGTGGTCATCTTCCAAGTTTACAGACGATTAAGTACAAAATTCCCCTCTGTTGGTGTTTCCGTACCACAGGCCAGCAAGTAAACAGTGTCAGGGGAAACACAAAGAGAGAACTGTGTTTTAAAAATAGAGTAACTTTGTGAGAGACACACTTGATTTGATTATCTGCAGAATGCTGAAGCCTCATACAGCGCCAGTTGCACTGAGCGATGTCTCTGGATTTTGTCTCCCATCTCTTCCATTGGAAGTAGGTTAGGGAGGGATCTTTTAACAGCCAGTATAGGGAGTATGAATAATTACAGCAAGCACATACAGTACATAACTATGGATACCTCAGTTTTGTTTTAAAACGGACTTGAAATAATCTCCTTTAACGGGACAGACCTTTCAGGCCTCTGAAAGAGTCACTCTGCAGCTTGTATCCACCCACTTTATGGCAAACTACCTTGATCACGCACATACAAAACTGCACACTTAAAAAAACTGACATTCATATATTCTATGTGAATTTATTTTTTGATAAAGGTTGTTGGTTAAGTATAAATTCTAATCCTCAAAAAGTAAGAGTATAAATGTATGTAATATTTGCATCTAGAGGTCGACTGATGAAAAGGTCAGCTGATTAATGGCATCTTGAAATAATCCTGGGCACACGAGGCCGATTAAAAAATAAACAAATAATGTCTGCAGACACTGCAGTGTAATCCGTGTTCATTTTTAACCCAATGTATTTTTTCTATTTTATTAATAACAGATGGCAACAGACAATGCACATTTTATATTTTCCAATATTTTTCTCTCTACGTTTAAATGTTAATTTCAGTTTATTTTTGTTTCTCATTATTAAAGTTTTTGTATTTTATCAAATGCAAAATAAAACAATGTGATATTGGCATTATATATCGGCCTTTGGTAGACCTGATCCCTTAAAATCGGTATCGTCATTGGCCATTGAAACCCCATATCTGTCGACCACTAGTTTTATTTATCTTTTTGATATTGTTACATTTCAGAATCGAACATTAGAGACGTAGATCAGTAGGAAGCTGGAAGCATGAAGCAAACTTTATGTAAACAACCCAACCAAGCAGCATGATATTACTCTGGGCAATGACATTAGGTTGTTTAATTACTTAAGTTGGGATGAGTGGTAACTTCCCGCTAAATCCTTACCCACACAGTTGTCACACAGGCTGCAGTGGGAGGTCCGAGGAGGGCGAAACATTTTACAAGTGAAGCAGTATTTGAGCTTTACCACCTGCTGGTTGATGAGGATCTCCTTGGTCCGCGGAGGGGGCCGATACGTAGAGGATCCTGAGGTATCTAAAAATAGAGTAAAGGGGAGAGACTCAATACACCAACGTGCACATTTGATCAAAGCAGTTCACCCAAAAAGCCGTCCAATGATATAACCAGGAATAAATGAACACAAATAAAGCTACACTTGAAGCATGACTGGGAGTAAGCTGCTTAGGTCTGCAGACAAACACAGAGATGCCCCATATGGCAAAGCGCCCCCCCCCCTCCATCTGCCCCACAGCAGGTATGAAATTCCAGGGTGTGCCTTACCGATCTGCCTCTCTATGTCTGCTGCCTCGTCTGGGGTTGCTCTGGGTAAAATGCCTGGATCCGTAAAGCTGGTCCTCAACAGGGACAAGAACACAAACAAAAAAAGCACCCCTCCAATCACAGGTATGAAGACGGTGAGATGCTCCACCAAGAACGGGCAACTGTCAAAGAAAAACACGAGTTATATTAGTTTCAGTCAGCCCTAGTCAAAACCACATTTAATTCTCCAATTATATCCAAACGAAAATCCGTTTAAAAACAATGAAGGATAAGGAATGTATTACTTCCACATGAGTGTTTGCAAAGACCTTTCATGTTGCATTCAGGGATCACTGGAAGAAAAAGAAGGAAAAAAAGACACCCAAAAAGATAATGTCTAGTTACTCACTCGAATGCAAAGAAAAGGCCACAGGTGACAACAATAAGGCCCATAGTCAGAGGAAAGACGCCGCTCTGTCTGGCCAGTATGATCCGTCCATCGCAGTAGAACCTGTTCTTCCCCGGGAACACTTCCCATTTCCTCCGCTGCCGCTGCACCTTCTTCTCGGTGTGGTTCTGTGCGGACGCCGGCGACACCGAGAGTGCGCGCGGGTCGATCTGCTGGTACTCGCAGTTCTTCATCACGGAGTAGACGGTGTCGACACGGTCCCGGAGGTAGCTAAGACACACACGAAAGTCTTCCTCTATTTTTTGTCGCCGCGTTTGGGAGAGACAGCAGTCTCAGGATAATGTAATTGTACATAACATGTATTGTTTGTCCGTTCAGCGTTCAGATGCCCATCCTGAAAGCTAACGCTGGCTAAGCTAGCGGACCCGGCAAAGGCATTCTTCCCCGAGTTTCACGATCTGAATCAGTTGCCGAGTTGACTCAAGGTTAACTACCATCTTCGAACGCTGGATTTAAGTCATTCATACATTAGGTCACATTAACCAGGCTCCTTAGAAAAAGAAAAAAAGACAGACTTCGACTCGAGCTTCTTGTGGTAATCAATTCACGTTTCTTTTCTTCTTTTTCTTTTGCCGTCAGCCAATGTACGTCACGGTGTCTGTTGACGTCTCAGCCAGGACTCACCGCTGACTTGTAACGGCTTGAGGGCTCCCGGTTATAATAGGTACACGCCGGTAATGGAAGGAGATGATTTGTAGATCAGTGGCGACCATCAGCGCATGCGCACTGGTTATCCGTTTAGCTTGGCAGAGGCTACTGCAGGTGCTGTTGTTTACCTCTATGTGTTTACCCCATATCGATTAATTAAAGCACATAAAAAAAGCGAAATAAGTTAAACCAATAGATAATCATTATGTCACTCTGTAGGTTTCATTGTGAACTCTTGGCTCAGTCCTTTTGAGGGGGGTTCCAGTATTTTGAGTTTTTCTTTTTCAAGCTTTACAGACAGGGTGGATTTGCATAGGCATTGTGGGTATTTTCTAGGCTATGTAAGGTAGCCTCATTTATAGTCACCAGGGACCCAAAAATGGACAGGAATCATTTGAATTCATGGTAAAATGAGTATATCGGTTTATTTTGTGTTTCTAGTGGAATATTTTATTAGACTAGGGATGTGAAATTATAGCCACCGCTCAGTTTTTTAAGCCTTTGGCCCATGGAAAGTATTTCATAATCAAAATATTTATTTCATACCGGTCAAAGAATGTAACGCTATCAAATATTAAACTAATTGCATGTAGTGGTTCATTTTTGTTTGTCAGAGCTCTTGCGTTGATTATGTTTATTTGGAACTAAATATGTAGAAATGACCCAGGAAACAACTTAAATTGTCGATTTTCGTGTTTCATTTATGCTTTTCTTTATTAAACATCCCGTAAGATACAAATCTGAAGCTTTGTGATGGTGCACCAAATATTTTTTTGACTAAACAGCAGCCTCCGCTGGATTTAAAGAGATGTTTTCAGGTTAAATTATAGACGTGACATGTATGTGCTAATTACAGTGCATTAAAGGATCTGTTTTGTAAGTAAATTATGAAAGAAGACAAAAAAACTAACTGTGTAAACAGTGTGCACAAAGAAGGAGAGAAAATATTTTGTGTGTGGAAAAAATGAACTCAACTCGTGTTTGAATTCATTGTGGTTAAGGTGTTACATTTAATTTCAAGGCTACTTTAGCTGCAACTTCAGCAGCTAATGTTCTTAACAACAAAACCGTTTTTACACAAATGCCTCAAGAGAAAGGATAACATTTAACATGAAAATAAAACTAAATTGAGGATCCTTTTACGGAAGCAAAAACTTAACATTTTTCCCATTCACATTTAAAAATCCCAAATAATCAATTGGAAAAAGTCTTCCAAACATGCAGTGCAATATCCAACTGAGTAAATAAAATGTATTGCTCGAACAATAAAATAAAAAAATATCCTTTTTTTCAAGTACAACCATAGTCTTCCCAATATTTACAGCCAAATCGTTTCGAGTAATATTACACATTTGTGTTTGTTCTCAAACCGTTGCAAACACATTTAATGGAGATGTATAAATCCTGTGTGTTGGGAAAAATAGTAATCATGTCAGCAGGTTCTGTGCTGGACTGGGCGACATAATAATAATAATATGAGGCAACACATTTCTATTTGTCTATAGTTTCAATTAGTTCACTCAAATAGAAGTAAGTAAACGAGACATTGATAAAATGTTGCATTCACGTATGCAGTTATTTTCACAAATAAATCTTTTTAACTCTGTTGCAATGAACGATTCCACAATAACAAGAAGAAAAAAATTGCCTTTTGATGATGTTCTGTAAAAGCCCATATGTGTGGATTTATACTATCCAAAATATGTTATATAGCCCAGTCCTGCATAGAAAAATGCATTTAAAGCTCAGGGTAACATCCTAGTTCATGTCCATGGCAAAAAGTTACAATGTAAGGCGAGGCCCAGCACCCAGTAGGAGAGGAAGTATCCCAGGATGCTTTGCGTGGTTGGAGAACAGGTTGTAAAGTGTGGCAGCAGAGCAATGATGGGGTTCTGAGATATGTGGCTGCATCCATATCTGGAATGCGCATGCAGCTGCACATTGGGGCTTGACGATTTCCTTCTATGGAGGAGCGGTTCATTGAGGAGGAGCAGATGGGCACTTATCCAGAAGGGCACGGGAGACGAGGAGGCCATGAATCTGGTTAGAACCTGGAGATTATAGATTAAGATAAGAGAAAGGTAAATGAGTGGATAGGTTAAAGGTTGTTCCTCACATCCAGACAGATTTAGGTGTTCCCATACTTCCCTGCCATTTAGTATGACGAAAAATATTTACGATGTCCCAATGCACAAGGTCAAATGCAGCATGCTGAAAAATACCCGGATGCCATACTACATTCGGTCGCAATTTTTAGAGTTCAAACCAGCATGCATTTTGGCAATTTTGACCCACAATCCACTGTAACGTCATATCGGCTGAGTGAAAGCGACCAGGGATGCAACGTATAGACAAGTTCAAGACGCAGTTTTATGATGGAATATATAAGTAAAAGTACGTCCCAATTGTGTTCCTACTGCATACAAACTACGCAATGCTATGGTCAGCTGCAGTATGTAGTATAGGAAAAAAAAATAAGTTAATATTCCACAAGAATAGGGTATATTGTTTGATATTCTCACCTGCACATGCATGCACAATGTTCCAAACACCAGCAGCACTGTTGAATGTACAACATACACGAACACTCTGGGGTTGAACAGTCCCATTGTGGGTTTGTCCAACCCTTTATCTGCAGAGTACCAAAGCCCGAGTCTCAGACACAGTTCTGGATTAGTTTGACAGTATGCATAAGCCGCCATTATGCCAAGGGTTGCCATAGGTAGAGCCAGAATGAAGTTGGGTATCTGCTTCAGCTCGAAGTAGCGGAGGAAGCCCACATCCCAGTACACATCCTGGATATGAGAATATAGCAGGGGCATTGGTCTCATGCACCACAGGGGCGGTGGGCCATTTTCATCGGGGACCCGGTAGCCCTTCCGCTCGGCCAGTGACAGCAGAGCAGGGGGGATCCGCTCCAAGGAGACAGACGGAGTGCAAAACGTCCTGTAACCGTAGTACTGGAAAGCACAGAACGGAAGCACGATGATTGCAGTTCCCAAGAAGGAGGTGAGCAGGAGACGGACGACGACCCAGACATAGTGGAAGACTTTCGTGTGGCCTTTGGTGGTCGCTCGGTATACACGAATCTGGGAAATGGCGTGCAGCGATGGAAGATACAGCAGGAATCCTACGTTGACCAGTCCGTTGGAGCGCGCCGCCGTGGCTATGCTGAGGGCCAGGCAGGCCCGGAACGTGAAGCCTTTCTCCAGGAGGAAGAGGCCGCCGAACGTGAGCGCGGCAAACAGGCTCTCCGAGTATCCGGCGGTCATGAACACGTTGGCTGGTGTGCAGCAGTAGAGCATGCTGGAGAGGAGAGCCAAACGTCTGTCCTGGAGCACTGACCTGCTGAGCGCGTGCAGGGCCACCGCGCTCAGCAGAAAGAGGGCGCTGTTCCCCAGGGCCACAGCTACCAGCAGGCGGCCCCGCACGCTCAGCCAGCCGCTCAGGGGCCACAGCAGCGTCTCGGCCAGGCCCCGGAGCACCACGGGGAAGAGGGGGAAGAAAGCAAAGTTGTGCTCGTAGAGGTATCCCTGCTCGGCGATGAAGAGGAAATGCTCTGCGTCCCAATTAGAGAGGCCGCCCAGCAACCACTCCACAGCAGGGTCCAAGTATAGAGGCTCCTCTGTCCGTGGGGGCCTGAACGCATCGGCATCGTGGTCAGGGATGGCAGCGTTAAAGACAGCCTGAGGAGGAAATATGTTATAGCATTAAAAAGGTCACTTTAACCAAAATTGACTTTTTCTAGACTAGAAAATAAATCATTATAAATTAATCCGATTTAAAACAACCTTTCTTTCTCCTTTCTTTCTTTTCAGAAAACCTGTTTTCCAAAACCCCAGTTAGATTTGTCTGACAACCTCCCCCTACCAACCTAAATCAGCACTATCTCTACCAGTGATAAGCACACCCAAGATAACCCTGAATATAACTGGCAGTTAGATTCAAACAAGCAATTAGATTCAAAGCCAATCAGAGCAGACTGGGCTTTTTGGAAGGCGAGCCCAAAGGGCTAAAGAGACAGGCTCTGAAACAATGCGCTTTAGACAAATGATGAAAAGAGGAGATTCAGACATTGTCAAAGATAAAATTATTTTTGGACACTACACGATGAAAGTAGTAGAAACCGAAATTGCGTTTTTGAACCTTTAAAATGTGCTTAATATGTGACCTCTAAAATAAATCAGGATCTTGCATAGGGGTACAAGCCACTTTGTCTTTGACCTACTCGCCACGTACAGTGTGTATTCTTTTTCCTGATAACTACTCATTAGCTACCACACATAAACCTAATTGGCAAAAGAGAGACATAAATATCCGGGGAGCTGAATGTTGATAAATATAGCCAACAAGCTAGATCAGCAAATTCAGACACTCACAACATCCTCTTTGGCCAAAACTTACCTGCAAAATAAGTGACAGACCCCTGGTGACTGTTGCAAACTCCACAACTGCTTTGACATCCATAGTCATTGATGCGACGGACAAAATCTCAACAAGCCAGTTTTGACAGACGTGAGCATTGTCGCGGTTACGACACGGTCACCGATTCGTCATATTTACAATAAATCATACTTAGCAAGGAAATAAATAAAGATTCTATGAGATGGGCGTTTTTGTTGGGTTGAAAGATTTAGGAAAGGGTAAACCGCGATTTCTACCCGACAGTCACCCGTCCTCAAGCATCGTTTGTTTTCGCTCAGGTGCAATCTTTGTCCTCACATCCTCATCCTGCAGCAGTCCTTTCGAACAGAACTCTTCACTTCCGGGGCAACCGCAGGATACGTTTAAAAATAAAAGCTCACGAGTCAATATTGAGACAAGCCCTTGTGTAGTTTATCGCTTTTTTTATAGAACAAAAACATGTATAAATCGCTAAGCATGTATTAGTTTATACATAATGTCCTTTGGATCTGTTTTGGTATGTATTTTCAAATCATGTGAGAAATAAATAAAAATTACCTCCAGCAGGGGGAGCTCCAGATTGTTTTATGGATTAGTTTTTCAAATGGCGCAAGTAGCTTCTATTGATTTTTTTCCTATATTTATCGATTGGCTTATATCTCCACACGTCATTGTGATTAATCTTCCCTAAAATTGTGTAGGCCTATTTATTTATTTTTTGCCCATCTGCTAGATGTGCTTAAAGTCGTTTCTTACCCATTCTTTGTTTGACCCCTGTTGAAGGTAGCCATATGCAGTCCTCTTTCAATCTTTTATTAAAGGTGAAGTAAGCGGTTTATTTATGTTATTATAAGTGTGAAATCGCTCTTTATTCATACATTGATCACTTAGCCTACATAATGTGCGCGTTTCATAAAGCTGATCTCTCTTATTCAGCTGCTCTGCATTTGGATCTGAGATGATGCTAGATAACTCGCTGCTTGAAGACCACAGTGCATTAATGTGGTGACGTAGGGACGAGCGAGGGGACTGCTAACGGCAGTAACTGACAGGAAGTTAGCTAAAAGAACCATTCCGCTTACAGCACCTTTAATATAGCCTAAGTGTGAAATCGCTCTTTATTCATGCAGTGATCACTTGCATAATGTGTGCGTTTCAGAAAGCCGATCTCTCAGTCAGCTGCTCTACATGTAATTGGCAAATAAACTTATTGGAGGATCCCGAAATCTTTATCCAATTACAGGAGAAAACGCTACGAACCGACACCCGTCTCACTCATGGTCTCACTGCCGGTGCACGCCAGAGCAACAGATGGGTGAATGTTTATGCGAGCAGGTAAAAATCCTTCCCAATGTCTGTTTTGATGGTTTTTATCATGTTTTATCACACTTATGGATCTGAGATAATGCTAGATAACTCGCTGCTTGAAGACCACAGTGCATTAATGTGGTGACGTAGGGACGAGCGAAGGGACTGCTAACTGCAGTAACTGACAGGAAGTTAGCTAAAAGAACCATTCCGCTTACAGCACCTTTAAGTAGCCTGTTCAAGCCAGTTCAAGGTGCACTATGCAGTTCGTCAGGGGGAATTTGCTCACGTTTGCAGTCTGCTGCAGTTAGTTTACAAAACATAGTTATTCTACATTATATTATTAGTATTGAAAAATTCTATCATAAAACAAGACACTTCTTTTCACAATTATTTTGAGCGCCTGGAACCAAAGTAAGATTAGAATGTTTGTAAACAAAAATGTAGGCCCTGCTGCTGTTAACAGTGAAACTGAACATTTTCAGGTAGCTTTCTAACTTCAGTGTTTTAGGGTTCCAATTTTCCCAGGAGGGACGTTTGTTTATTTAGTTATGAGAATAATATCCTAGAAATGTTTCACTTCTCAGACAACCCCAAAATTACATAGTACACCTTTAATAAAACATGTCACTGACGGCACTTCCTATTTTCTATAGTTCTTTCACTGAAACAGTAACCAAGATAATGCAAACAGTGAGCTTCATGTCAACATTTTAGTTCACTACTATGGACCATGCACTAGCATTTGAGCACCGGTGTGAAGGCGCATGCATTACAGAAATCTTTTTTAACAAAAGTTTTCTGCTAATTCACACATTTGTTTGAAATGTCCATTATTCCAAAAGAACAAAACGATCAAACAGCTTACCAAGATTTAATGTACATTTATTCTTACCACGTGGAACATATAGTATAAAGATTTCATACTGAATAAATGATATTCATTGAGCCAAAAAAGGGAAAGGGAGGAATTTACATGTTGTCTTAGCTACATAGTCTGAAATACAAATATGCAGAATTCATGACTGAAGAAAAATTGTCAAATGTGTACTTCATCTAGTTTATTTTTCGTTGTACCAGGAGATAACAGGTTTGAGCCGTGTCTTCCGTACTATGGAGCTGTGAAGAGACCAGAGGAGTGGGTCTAATCAGCAGGGGACCGGAGGTCACAGACCAAACTCCCATGTCAAGCCTCAATCCCTCACCAGTAACAAGTGTGAGAATAGTGACACAGACAGAGACAGACACAGAGAAAGGAAGTGTAATGTACAACATTATATATACACACCACAGCAAAGCTGTATTTTAAGTTGAAAACCAGTCCTAAGTCTTGATTTCTTTTCATAAGGGTATTCATACAATCAAGGGATAAGAGGAGGTAAGGGTGTTGTAGGTTCATGATACTTTGGGGAAGAAAGCCATTTGTTGTTTAACACCAAACTAAAATGACCTCAAAACTCTAGAGGAGCTGCATCTTCTGCTTCTCTGTGAAACGTGTGTTACAGAATGCTTACACTCAAGAGCAGTACGGTACAGAAAATGTCCTACAATCTACTGCACAGGCCTCCCCGGTGAAGGTGTCTATTGACAGCACTAAGTCTACTGTCGGGCTGACTGCTGAGTGTCCAACTACAACCAGTAGGCCACTTGTCAGTCTGCTTCACCTGTGAACGTCAACCAGTTACAGACTCATTGTGCCCTCGAGGGGAGAGCTAGGGCATGCTGTGTCTCCCAAACTCACTGTAAACGAGACAGCAACTTTGGTTACAGTTTTTGTTTTTCAGCTATTTATTTATTTATTTATTTATCTTTATTAAAAAAGTACTTTTCCCCCCAAGTGCAGAACAGTCTTCAAACCGTGGTGCTCTGCTGTGTCATCCAGTTGGCGTTCATGTTGCAAGTAGTGTCACTTTGTGGGCATCTCTCTGGTTTATAATCCACCACAGCTCTGTGATTGCCCCTCCCCTCCTCCAGCAAGGACGGCTTGGGGGACGCTCAGAGAATGGAATCTGAAGGATTTTCATAAATTAAAGACAGTCACTTGAACTTTCCTTGCCCCTGTTACACAATACAAGCCAGGTTTCCAGGGAAGAGGGGATTGGGGATAAATACCCCCCAAAAAAGTGGAGCCACGGCTCCCTACAGCTGTCATGACTGGCCAATCAAAAAGAGTACGTCACAGATCACATGCGAAACCAGCGAGTTCATTAGGGGAGACACAGAAAGGTCGAGGAGCCGGGACTCGTGTAGTGTGAACTCAGAGTGGTTCTCGGCCACCTTGGCTAAGGCGTGCAGAGCCCTGGCAGCTCGCCGCATCATGTCCGGGCTTGTGGGCTCGAAGTGCATCCCCTGTAGGTGCAGTAGAGAGCTCTGGCTCTGCTGAAGCTGTGTGGCAGCCAGACTATCCTCCAGGAAGCCCAGCAAGTTGCCCACGCTGCCCTTCTGAACAGCGATGGCCCGGGCTGACATAGTATCACCCTGGGCCAGGTTGGCCAGCAGGACCACGGCCATCTCCCTGCACACCGCTACCTTCCGGTCTCCGATCATCCGCACCAGGTTCCCGTACAGCTTCTCCAACCGACGGAACGGAGGAGTGGCCAAGATGAGGTCCACGTTGTTGTCTTGGATGCTGAGTTTGCTTAGCGTCTCCAGAACCAGTCTCTGAGGTGACAAAGCGCTGTGGGGGCCCAGGGTGGGGAAGGGGTCCTGGGCCTCTGCTGAGGGGCAGACGGCCCAGTGGAGAAGACCGTCCAACAGAGGAAAGCAGATGCTCTCTGGGTAGATGGAGAGGTCCAGTTGGCCCGAGATGTTGGCCAAAGTGACCAGCGTGTTCTCCCTCAGGAGTCCCAAGCAGTCCCACCACCACTCGTCCCTCTGGCCCATTCCCTCCTCGGAGTCCTCATCCTTCTCGTAGGTGAGCGGGGCCTGTTTGCGCTCGGGGTGCCTGTGGTGGAGCAGGATCAGGCGTCCCAGTAGCAGCAGCAGCCCTGGATGTTTGGACATCTCGTGGTCGTTGCCTGGCACGAACGAGAGGCTGCGGACAATATTGGAGACGCAAACGCAGCGGCGGGCTAAAGAATCTTGCCAGCTAGCCAGTGCAATGAGCGGCCCCTCGTCTTTACTGTGAGGCTCGTCCTCCAGTATGGTGCCCTTCTGCTGAGCCTTCTGGGTTAAAACGCCACCAGAGGAAGGAATGGGTCTGTTGTTCTCCTGGGGACTTTGAGCCGATTTCTCAACTGTCTTCGTCTCATTTGAATCATTCTTCCCCTCCTCCTCACTGCTGACTGAGGGGCTTGCCTTCTCTGCGACTGCTGCTTTCTCTGAGGAAGATATCTCTTTTGGCCTTTCCTCGTCATCCGGTTGCTTACTTTTCTCTTCTTCGGTTGGCAAATCAATGTCCTGCATCTCTTCCTCTGGGATCCGTCGCCTCAGGAGGGTCGGGGGCACAGGTATTCGTTCTCGATGTTCCAAGAAGTCTTTGCGTGGTTCAAAGTGGGTCTGGATGTGTTCTGTCGAGTCTCCCCCTCCAGCACTCCAATGAAGCAGCCCACTGTCAAACTCTTGTAGTTTGCCGTGACTATTGGACTGGGCAGCTGCAAATGGGTCCCTCTTTCGTACCACCTTCAGGGGATACTTGTCAAACTTGCTGGACTGTTTGGGTCTCTCGTGGGCAGCCAAGGCTTGCGATGTGTCTGTCTGTTCAGATGAAGAACCCTTGCTCTTCTTGTCCTCATCCTCTGTCTTCTCATCTCGACCCTGAGACACGGAGCACTGCTCGTGCCCTTTCTCCTCTTTAACAGGAGCTGGCCCCTCAGTTTCCTGTTCCTCCTCATCCTCCTCATCTTCCTCCTCTGCTTCCATGTACTCAGCCTGCATTGACTCTTGTTCTGTGCTGCTGTCCCAGTCTCGTTTCAAGGCATCAGGATCGAGTAATGTCCTTTGGCCAAGGTCTCCCACCTCATACTCCCGCAGAATGCCAAAGATTTCAATGAGGCAGCGTCTGAAATACTCAACCACCAACTCTAGTAGGCCAGGTAACTGAAGAAAGAGCAGAAATACACAACATTTTAGACATGATCACCACACATAATTGTTATAAACCATTGACAAGGGCTGAATGTGAAGTCTCACCGTGCTGAGATCAAAGGTGGAAATACTGTTGTCATCATACAGGAGAATGTTGATGGTGTCTAAGGCCCACGTACTTTCAGCCAATAAACCTGACTTTAATGACATCATGACTCTCCATGCCTCCGGAGTTCCTGAGAAGACAGGACAAAAAAACACAATTAGTACCAAATATTGTCTAAGCAAAAACTTGGAACAATAATAATGGACTAAGTCACATGAAGTAATTCTGTCGATGATAATGAAAGCCAAAATCACAGGATGATTTTTGTAATGTACACATACCGATCTCTTTCACCGTGAGTCTCCGACGTGGTTTCAGGATAGGGTGGCTAGCTTCTATAGAGCCGGGGGGAAAAGGCATGTCTCGCCTTATAAGAGGCGACTGCATCGGAGGGGGCACTATGTGAGATGCAGGCACTGGAGGGCCGGCCTTCTGCATCTTCATTACTCCGTGCATATAGGGAGATTTACTGGGGGATGTCCTGCTATCCATGGTGCGGGGCATGGAGGCCGGGCTGGACACCTGTGGAATGTGGTTCTGCACTCCCTGAGGGGTCTGGTAGTTGGGCTGTACAGAACGAGGCATGGGCTGGCCTGGCCCTACTGGGCCATAAGGAGGCTGCCGTGGGCCCATCTGACCCCCCCACTGGCCATCATGATTCATCCGCTGCTCTGATGACATCATCTCCTCGGGGCGGTTCATGCCAGGGTAACCAGGTCCCTGGGGTGGGCCCGCAGGACCACCCTGCCGGCCGGGGTAGTTCTGATAGTTCATTTCTCGCGGCCCCTGCCACATAGCTCCCTGAGGACCCTCGGGGCCTGACTGCATCATCTGAGGGGGCATGTTGGGCTGAGCATTCGGCCCTGTCGCTCCCTGCATCCGATCGCGACCAAAGGGAAAAGGGAACTGATTGCCTGGGCCAGGTGGGCGGCGATCAGAGCCGGGGAAGGGCCCACTGCCGCTGTACTGATTGTATGACTCCTGCTGTCCTGCAGAGGGTACAGAGGCTCCTCCTTGCTGTTGTTGCTGCTGTGGTGATGGTTGTTGTCCACCATGGAAGGGCCCACTGTACTCCGCCTCATGACGTTTTGATGGAGGGTAACCCCCTTCCACAGGACGCTTGTAACTCTACACATGAAATAAGCAAAAGAAACACCATTAATTCACACCATTTTAGTAGAAATGAATACATCGGTTTCATAACATGCTAAAAAATGAAAGCAGCTCTGCCAACAAAAATATACTAAAAAAATTAAAAAACGTTGACCTACCCTGCATTCCGAATCACACACTCTTTCTTTTTTCTATTCTACATACTACATCCGACGATAAAAATAATCTAGTTAGGATGCAGTAGGCATACAATTGGGACATACTTTTACTTTATAATTTCATCATAACATTGCGCCTTGATCTTGCCTCTTGCTTTTATAGTCGTCGCATCCCCGTTTGTTTTCATTTGGAGGCTCCGTCGATGTTCAGGTGCGCACTGGATTATGGGTCGGGATCAGCCAAATAGCATGCCGTTTTCAACACTAAAAATCTTGGCCAGATGTAGTAGACATCTGGGTATTTCTAACCATTCTAAAGCTGGCCACAAGAATTAGCACATTCTAAATCTTTTTTCTACCATACTTAATAGTAGATAGTATGGGGATTGTAACGCAGTGATTATTTGATCCCAGTGTATGGAGAATAGTTAAGAGTGCAGATGGATCATTGACCTGTTGTTGTTGAGGGTACATTCCAGGCTGCTGATTTGGGTAGGAGCCAGTAGGGGGCGTTCCTTGTCCAGGATACTGATTACCATAGGAATCAAGCCTGTAAACATAATTCCTTGTCAGTTTGACTATGAAAATATTATGTATCCGGAGTTCACTGGATTAAGTCTGGCCCACAGTTACACATGTACTGTCATACAAAAACAACACAAATTATAGCACACAGTGATGGATTTTCATCCATCAGTGTTATTTACAGCTTCACATTCAATTATATTGTACATGTCCATTATACCGGTTCAGTTGGATCTATATAATTCTTCACTTTTGCCCAAGCAATAAAACCTTTAATATACATAAAGGGCCAATATAAATGCGAGTGTAAATGTACATTATATGATACAGGGTATTTTGTAACGACACTGAAGAAATCCTGTACATGTACATACATTTCTGAAACCCTCTTGGACATTATTATAAACCACATTCATTTATTATTACTCATAAAAGCAATATATTTATTTCATATGAAGCATGATCAGTCTCCACTTACAAGTTGCTCTAAACCTAAGATGCTCGGCAAATAAGTGCTGTGTGAACTGACCGTGGCTGCTGCGGTGGGAAGCGATTTGGCGAATACATCCCCGTGTCGGCGTTGGCCGGCATCATAGGGTTTGGCTGAGGAGCACCGGATCCCATATTGCCCTCCGGAGCCATTCCTTGCTCCGATCTGGGGAAATCAGAATATGTATGATGAATATGTCATGAAAAATGTACGAACATAACGTTTACCCATATTCTGCTACACACAGACATAGAAATGATGAGAAATGAGAACACTATAAAAAGGCCCTTGATGTTTAAATTAAACCCTATGATTGTATCCAAAATAAAGTAACTTTCTAAATTGTTTCCCCACTCATTAACTGCTGTTTAAAGAATGAATTGCTCACATGCACAATAGGAGGTCAACTATGGGTTGTACTTGTTGCTGTTGTTCCTACCATCTGTGGGAACGAAGCTTAAAACTTCCCAAAATTACTCAAATATTTTATTTCCAAACTGTTATTTCTGCAGATTTATTTTTTAGTGGAGAACAGATCAAGTGCACCCCCTCTATCATATTGACAAATTATCAGGACCCTATTAGGAAATTAAACAAATAATAGTGTGAAAGATGGACCAATTCATGGCAGAAACATGGACAACAATCCAACTACATCTTTCTCTTCAGTAACTGCAACCTTTTTCAGTTGTGTTTATTGAATTTTAATATAGTTTCCAAAACAAATACATGTCAACATTTGGCAGTGTACCATCCACTCGGAGCATATTTAAATGTGTAAGAAGCCAGCCAACCACATTGCCAATTCCTGTATATTCCTTGAAATGCAATGAAAACTGACACAAATTCAGTGCTGTTAATTGGACACCTTTTCTGACCTTCATTAGGAACTTTAAGGTTTAACTGGTCATGAAAATAGCTGCTTGGTCTAATCAGCAGTATTCAATGACCTTGAGAATGCCATCTTCCATTGAATGATCCCTACCTCCTGTCATAGCCTGGTCCATAAGGATACTGTTGTCTGGGCCCCATTGGCATCGTGCCCATGGCCCCGGGCGGTCCCCTGTTGAATGGAGGCTGCTGCTGCTGCTGCTGCTGCTGCTGCTGCTGCTGCTGCTGCTGCTGCTGTGGCGGTTGCTGCTGCGGTTGGTCACCCACCCCACTGTTAGGGCCCTGGCTGGCAGGTAGAAACTGCTCCCCTATTGGAAAGGCATTCAAAATTAAAGCCCATTTAGAACCGATTAACCAAATGGGTAATTAAGGAACTACTTTAGTTTCTAGGATAACACGATAAATTCAAGTGAGCTCACCTTTCCGTATGTTACCAAAGGGGTCTTTGTTGGGTTCGTATGTGCCCATTCGCCCTGGCATGTCTGGTGTGTTCATGCCAGACTGATAGGCAGAGTTGGGCGTCATGTTCTTCCTGGGGAAAGCAGGGTCACTTCCTTCAGAGAAGGGGTCCGTCAGGTTAACACTGCTCCTACAGTGAAGCAGAGGTGAAGGGGAGGGGGAGGGGAGTGGGGAGAGACAGAGGAGAAAGCAGAAAGAAATTAGCTACTCTGATTCAAATGACTTTAAGAAGCTTAAGTTAAATGGTAAAGTTAGATGTGTTTAGCAAGTGTCACCTCGACCCAGGTGGGATGGGGGGCATCTGGGTATGAGGAGTGGAGGCTGGGGTGGGAGGTTTCAGGTCTCCCCCCTCAGCCATGGAGCTGCTAGTGGACTGGGGTGTCTGAGGACCCTGAAAAGAGCCTGACCCAGCTGTGGAGCAGAGGGACGCTTCAGTTTGGAATAAGAGAGGAGCAGACAGACATCGCACATGACATTAATGACACTCAAAAACAGCAAGTTCTGTATTTCGGTTTGTTTTCAAATGCATAGATGTGGGTTACTCAGTTGGAACGGCGCTGAAACAAGTTCATTTGAAAAGATGAGTACGGCTCTAACCTGGAGAGGGGGGCTGGACCTTAGCAGCTTGGTTCTTTTTGTTGTCGGTGAAGATCTCAGGCGGAGGGTCCTCACCGCGCTCAATTTTGCACTCAAAGGCGTACAGACACTGGATGTACTGTTTCTTCAAAGAACTGGCAGCACTGCTGGACGTACCCACATTCAGGGAAGTGGCCAGATCACGCCACTTCTTATTCTTACTCACCTGGCAAGAGATGCACAAGGAGACATATGTAGAATAGTGATTACAATAGGAGGCAAGCAATAAATGTGCTTTTGTATTAATTCTTGTTTTTTAGTGCCATACTAACCTGTGCCATGCCTCCGATATCTTTAACGGCGATATACAGCCGGAAGAGGTCGAGGGGTTTGCGTCCCACAGCGGGCAGGTTGGTAATGCCCAGTGCTTTTTCTTCGTTGAAGGACAAAAAACGGTCAGTCCACATCTTCCTGTCTGGCTCTGGTCCTAACTCATACAGGCGTGTGATCTTTTCATTGGTTGTGGTGGAAGAGTTGGACTTCTGTTTTGCCAGAGGAAAGAGTGGGGACTATTACAAATGCAGCAACAGAAGAGTTGCGAGTTGTTCAGACTTTCAAGGATTTTGGAAAATATTGCTTGAAGAACACATAGTAGTCAGCTTACCTTAGGTTTGGGCTCTGGCTTGGGCGTTACACTCCCATCTACTTTGTTGTTCATCTTATTGTTCACCTCTGGGCTGGGGGCCATACCTACACACAGTGGAAGGGGTTGGAATTAGCTGTGCATTCCAACATTACAAAGAGAATAAGGCTAGGTACAGTCGTTTCTGTACAACTTACCACTTGAGTTATTGGCCATGTTTGGCCCCATTGGATAAGGGGATCCACCTTGAGTGTTTATCATTCCAGGCATGTTGTTCATAGGAGGCCCATAGGGTGGGCCGGACCCCATCATGCCTGGAGACATGTTGGGGTAACCAGGCATCCTGGGATGAAGTAGAAAACATATGACCAACTAGTATTTATAAAAGTGACAATGTATGGGTATAGGCCGAGCCTATACCCATACATTGTCACTTTTTTTACCTTGTGTGTTTGATATTGACATTCACATCCATGCACAGCATGTATTGACTTAATTTAAAAACATTTGTAAATGGGGCTGCCCTCAGTTGCCCATGTATAGTCTATAGCCTATTTCAGCCTTGTTTGTGAAAAAAAGATAGCTGGACACTGCACCTCTCACTGAATTTAAATGCATTCATTATATTACAGAGTCCCGTAAAAGAAAAAGAGCTCAAAGCCCACCCCAGAGGACCCCCCATAATATTTTATTTTAAATTAATATTTTTATGCAAAATCCATGTGTCTTTCTTCAATAGCTTCTAATTCATCCGACCGATTGTCTCAATTATTTGTTCACAAAAACATTCTCAGATTTAACCTCTTCATTTTTCTGTCAAAGTGCACCAGATTCATGCATTTCACTTTAAAAACGTAAAAAAACTCTACCGGGGGGCATACCCCCGGACCCCCTTTGGAGGGTTGGGATATCGCCTGTCATATATTTCCACCCAGCTGGACATTGGATGCACTAGCGGAAGGGTGTGTGGATAACATCTAACAAGGGGCAATAATTTGGCCAGCGCAACGAATGAAGAGGGGCTCCCCTAATCATATTCCGCTTAGGGCCCCATGAAGGCATGGGTCGGCTCTGGGTATAGGTATCACATATTTAAGCATGACTGAGAAGTCTTGTGAGAGGTAAGGGAAACAAGGCACTTGAGGATCCTTACTAAACTAACCTGTTGTGCATGGAGTTGGTGGCAGAGTGCTGCATGGCCGCAGGGTCCTGGGCCTTTCTGTTCATGCCTGGGGGAGGACACATTCCAGAGCCTACCTGAGGTGGCATGTTGCCCATGTTAGGAGGCATGTTTGGACCCATGTTGGGTCCTATGTTTGGACCCATATTGGGTCCTATGTTTGGACCCATATTAGGGCCATAGGGACGTGGCCCCATTTGATTAGGAGGCATCCTTCCTGGAGGCATGCCAGAATATGGCGGTCCGCCACCCTGTCCTGCCATGGGGTTCATTGGGCCGATGCCCGGCCCGGGGTAGTTTGCGTTTGGCATGTTGCCATAACCAGGTTGCCGGGGATAACCTTTAAGGATGACATTGTGACAAGAAAAAAATCAGGTGAAAATAATAATTTGACTGTAATTGTATATGGGTCTGAACTAAATCCCTGCAACACCCACAAGTTAATTTGGGTTAAACATTACAACTGTGATTGTTGAAGCTATGACAGAGTATTTTCCTTTAGAGCTGTGTGAGGAAGACCTTGTCCCCACAGTGTGCTACCACAAAGAGCTATGCAGCCTGAGCAACAAACCTTCCTCACAGTCTCAGCTCTACTGACAGCGTCTCTGCTACGTCAGCTGACTCTCTACTTCACCGCTATAAATAGCTGCAGCAGAATCAGAGGGAGGGAGCGACAGTAGCATGGTATTCCTATCCGGCAGGGAGATATATTCCATATGTTTGCCTAATCTTAAATCTAAAATGAGAAAACTTCAAACAGGATAGTAACTTAAGAGGAAACCATAAACCTCAAATTAAATGTCATTGTTTTCTTATCACAACCAAAATTTCAACAACAGACAAAACTCTCTCTCACATCAAGTCAAACACAGACAGAGAACCTTTTTAAGTACACACCTTGAGGGCCATATTGTCCTCCCTGCTGTCCATAGCCACCCATGGAGTTGTTCTGTTGATATGGGCCCATTGCGGGATGCATCTGTCCCCCTGAGGACTGGCGTGGTGACAGTGCAGAGGCAGACTGCGGGGAACCATAAGGAGGCATCTGAGGGTTTCTCTGCATAAACCCTAAAGAGGACGGAAAGCAGAGAGAGCGCTCAGAGACTATGGCAAATTCTCTTGACACAGTTATCTCTATGAGGGCATTTAGACTGCAGCATACCTCTGTCTTGGGCCATAGGAGACTGGCTCATTGCAGGGTGGAGACTCCCGTCTGAGTGCACACTTGATGGTCTGGGAGGCATCTGGGTCCCTAAACAATAATATTTACGTTAAGTTGTTAGTGTGTGCTGTGTGTACTGAGTAGTTTCACTGTGGTTATAACGTAGCAAACAAGAAAACCAGGCCAAATAACACTTGTATGGTTTTGGTTAGTAATTTATTTTCCTCTATTTTATGATCAGGCGTTTAATAATTTACATCTTCAACTCTGCAGGACCCATTGGCTCAATCATGCATGTTCTGTGAATGGGCATGGGCCAACTGACAGAACTTCATTTCTAAACAGCAGCCAAGACCCAGAGATGATCAAAAGAAAAAGTGATTACAGGACCTCTTACTAGAACTTTACATATAGAGCATTTGAGGTACAATTATTTTAAAAAAAGGGCAAAGAATGGTATTGTGTTGTTGATCTATTTCATTCCTAACTTTTAAGCCACTTGAGGTGTACTTTTAAAATCATGAAAATCTGGGTTTAAGAATGTGTAACTATCGATGAAGCACAATATTATAATTGTGTTCTTCCTTGTGTGCTCCATTAAAAATGAAGACAAAATCCATTTACTTCACGATGAATTTAAGTTGCTATAGTGTGTTTTATTTCCTCCCTTGAAATGCAAAATCTACACAGTAAGCGTTTAAACACGACACAAAGTAATTTGGTGTCTGGATCACCAATGTCAGGATTCTGTTATCATATTTCTCATTTTTGTGAGGGATCAGCCCACCTGGCATGTTGGCGGGTGACAGCGGTCCTGTGCGAGGTGTGCTGGCGCCTGCGGGGGAGCCAGCCGGGGAGGGTGAGGGCCCTCGGATGCCTGGCAGGTGTGGGGATGTGTGGGGAGAGAAGGGCGACTGAGCCTGGTTACTCTGCTCGCCCTGGCTGCTTGACACGCCCGACGTGCTCACCCCGGGACTCAGGGCGCTCTCTCCACCTGTAGGCAGGTCGTCAATGGATCCAGAGAGGTCCTGAGAAAACACAAACAGAAGGAGCTGATGTCAACAAATGTGGTGTATTCAATTAAAAGGACAATTTATGATTACACAATATTTGGCATGAGCAATTGGACATGTTGTGCATTTACTGTGCAAGTTGCAACTCCGAGTGGCACAAATACCACACACACACACACACAAAGACCCAGAGGCCTTTGTCCTTATATCAAAGAAGAACAAGTGTGCGCTACTGCTGGGGGTTGTCATGGTTACCAAGGTTTGTAGGATGCGAGCTGAGTCAGCATGTAGCAGCAGCTTTTGCCATGTGACTTGAATACACAAACAAACTCCCCGTCTCAGATTTAGCCACTTACACAGCAGCTCTAACAAAGTATCGCACTAACAGCCTTGTCTCCTTAACCATCAACGTCCAGCCACACACAGCAGCCGCAATACAGGCACGCAGCTAAGTTAAAGCTTTTTAAGCATTAACACCTGACATACCAAGTGATACATAGGGACATCTAAATGTCATGAACGACATGTTGCCATACATTTGATTAGAAGTTAATTTTGTGTGTTATGTGTTATAATCACTAAAACACCCAAACAGATATTGGCCAATTTACATGGGAGTGAAAAGCAAAAAAATAAATTAAATTGCCTTTCCTATTCTTACATATTGAGTGACATAACGAGCATAACTGACCGGAAGGCTAGAGGGGCGGCCTTGACTGTCCTCTGGGCCTGATTTAGGCTGAGTGGATGGAGGGGTGTTGGATTGAAATGAGTCCTGGGATACCTCCTAAAAGACACCAGAACACAACTTAAGTACACTGGCCGAGTTACGGGGAAAGCATGCATGTGAACACACACGGGGGAAAGATAATTAAATATAAGTATAGTCCCGGACTGAGGGTAGTACCTGCTGTTGTGGAGGAGGAAAGCGCTGATAAGGTGACTGTTGTGCTTGCTGCTGCTGCTGCTGAGTGTTTTGCGTATATGCTGCAGGCGGACCCTGTGGGTGTTGGCTGTGTCCCGGTGGCTGCTGTGGAGGCTGGGACGGCGGCTGCTGTTGCTGTGAAGAAGGGGGCTGCTGAGGCCCCTGTGTGGGCCCCGGGTAGCTGGACTGACCCTGTGGTCCAGGGGGATCCTGGGGGCTGGGATGCTGCGGGGCCTGGCTGGGTGGACCCTGCTGCTGGCCGTACATAGATTGGCCGGACTGTGGAGCCGAGGGCTGGGAATAAGGTGGCTGGGACAGTGGGGGCCCTTGGGACGGGCCTGGCAGTGGCCCCTGGGACTGTGGAGGCATGTGGGGCTGCTGCTGATATGGTGGTCCTCCCTGGGTGTGTGGTGCAGAAGTGGGCGGAGGGTGGGGTTGCCCTGGGTAAGGTGTCTGGCTAATCGGTTGTCCTGGTTGGGGCTGGGTGTAGGGGGTTTGCTGCTGCGGGCCTGGATGAGGAGCCTGGCCAGGTTGCCCGTAATATGGTGCTTGGCCCTGAGATCCATAGCCTCCTGGTCCCTGCTGTCCATAAGATCCCATCTAAACAGAACAAACAAACACATGAGAGTTCAAATACAACTGGAGAAAAGAGCAATACTGATAAAAAAACAAATACAAAAATTAAGGACACTTATTTTTGAATCAGATAAATTGTGTGAAATACCTGTGGACCATACGGCATGCCACCCATGCCTCCAGGGGTTCGTCCTTGGATTCCCACTGGGTATCTCTGGGGTCCTGTGGGGCCATAACCCTGGCCGGGGTATCCGGGTCCCTGTTGTGGACCTGTGGGAGGCACCTGCTGCGACTGCTGACCGTATGGACTGCCTGGCCCGTAAGGTTGACTTCTCATTTTTACCATTGGGTCAATGGGACCAGGTGGCTGGACACAACAAGAACATGAGAAAATACATAAATTCGACAACCAAGTAGCATAGGATTCATCTCAATAGCAAGGGATACAGGGCTTACAAGCACCCTTCCTATTTCTTGTGCAACTTAATTATGCCTTTACAGTGCTTTATTCAGTTCATAAAATCCTTGGCTGAAGTGGGGAACTTTCGCAGATCATAAATTGAAAAAACAAACTTCAATGAATGAGGAAAGTGTGCCTTTTTTGACCTTATTTCCCACGGTCATTACCCAGTTTTTTTTTTCACCTCACTTTGCAATAGTTTCGGAAGTCCAGAGAGCTATATATATCTACTTTCGAATGGAGGGCAGTCTGCCCAATCTTAAACATATCCCAGCTGTGCTCCTGTTTTGAGCCTGGTCCAAGTAGTTATTTTCCCCAGAGACGACCGTTTGGCTCTGGATGAATGACACCAGAAATGAAGGAAGTACTTTCACAACAGCCGGAGAGAGTGAAAAATGCTCCGGCGCATACTATGACTATAGTCCAGCAGTTAGTACAACAATTCATTCTCAGGTAACCACTTGTTGCTAGCTTTATCTAAATCATCAAAGCCGCTTACTGTTGCACTGTGCCAGTGCCTCACGTTTAGGATCCAAATGTTTAATCACATCCACCAAACATAATTGGCACTAAAATTATGGGTATTTCATGATTATAAATCAACTAAAGAAGATGTATCCCCTTGCATTGCATTCAGTGAATTCCCACATGTGCACTCTCCTGAGTGGGCGTCCTCGGCTTAACAACGGCCCTTTACAAATGGTATGCAAAATACCCAACGTGACATTTCGCAGATCCAAGATAATAAAGTGAAATAAATAAGAGCAGCACATGGCTAATCTGCATAAGACATAGAGGAAACTCCCTTGGCTGCTGAGAGATGTTGGACTGCCTTCTGATTGGCCTGGGGGGAGGATTGAGGGGGAATTATTTGCAGTCAAACAGTCAAACTTGTGTGTGGCATGCCAGGCGCAGCAGACAGAGGTCAAATACTACTGCAGAGCAGGTTACAATAGGAAGAAACAAAAGGTTTCTATAATTAGTTTATCTAGGGGGGACATCAAGGATAAAAAATAAGGTTGTATGTGAATTAATAAGGAGAAGACTAATAGAACAGCTGATGTGACCCTAAGCCATTATGTGGTAAACAGTTTATGACTGTAGCAATGCTGTTTGCTACAAACAACACTCAGCCTGACATATACAATGATGCAAACGGCAGATGTTCAGTTCGTGCATCAGCCAATAAGCAACAATGTGTGCAATTGTATGGTTTGGGACCGTTTCTGATGGTGACATCAAAGGCATGTTGCATGAAAGCAACATACAAATCGCTAATAAATAGTTGTTTTTCTCATTAAGGGAAATATTCACCGAAAGACTAAGTGAAACATATAAGAAACACATATTATCATTGTCTTTCTTGCTCCATCACAGCAGGTTTGGTTTAATGTGGAAAGTGGGGCAGAGGAGTGAAGTAGGCAAGTAATACCACTGTTAACCTAGTGATGACTTAATGCTGCGTGTTCTTATCAGCAACTGTTTCCTTGCATCACATGTAATTATAAATGGCCATGAGCAGCAGATGAGGAGCCAATCAGATCTCAGCTAGCAAGTCAACCAAAGACCAACTATCTCCTGGCTTTGACAGCAGGATTTTACCTCCACAATTCAAATCCCTGTGCAATCGGCAATCTGCAGGCTGCACTCACTCATCCCTCCCTTAAATATGGCTGGGCTGACTGTTTACAGGCAGCATGCGTGGCTTTTCAGCACGACGAAACTAGTTTAATCAACATGTGATCAAAATGTTTAAATCATCTTCATAGTTTATGACTTCTTCAAAGGGGGCATTTAAGCGATTTAAACTGAATCTACACGAGCCATTAACCGTGAGAGACTGATTCGGCATGCAACACATTCCTCCCGTCGTATGGCCACAAGATTACAGCTTTACGCGCAAGAAAACAGTAGCCTAAAAACACAAGAGCATAGGCCTACACAACTATCACAAACTAATATGTATGCAAACACGTAGCCTACGTTACCTTCTATACACCAGTATAGCTTAACAACATTTAAAACGGAATAAGCAGTCATTTAAAACGTGTTAAGCGAGCATAAAAGCTATCGGAGAAGAGAAAAAACGAGCCGTGTCTCTTCGGTGAGTGTATTTTCGCCCCCTTTTCAAAGTCGGGCCTTCGTGGCTCCCTGAACGTTCTAACATTGTTTCAACGACGTTTATCTCCCTCAAGATGCACTCTTGCTTTGCTACACGCCTGTGAATAAATTTAAAACAAAAAGTATTTAATTATATGGTGTAAAAGAAGAAAAAAAACACACACGAGAGGCAGCCATTTTAGAGTCTTTGCGAACTAGTATCAGACAATGGCTGGCCTGCTACGTTGTGAACTAGCTAGGAGGAGGGAAGGAGACGTTCAAAAGCCCACACCGTGTTTTTGTAAAATTGTGCTTTTACCTGGCTTCTAACTAGCGGCTGCCCTGTGCTTCCCGGGCTCATGGGCGACGGGTGCTGGCTTCTTTGTTGCCAACCCGGATTGCTCCCTCCATACAGCCCGCTACTGCCCATGTCTGCTGGTCCCTTACTAGCTCCTTCTTGGCTACTGTAGTCGCTGGACGGGTAGTTCGGGTATGCCCGCGTAGAGCTGGGGGAGGTTAGGAGCTTGTTGAGTGTCGGCGTGGACGTAGGTTGCGGGTTCCCAATGTTATATCTCTGGTTATTGTAAGATCCAGCCATCGCCGTGGGTCCTCCCGCTGGTGGCTGCTGCTTAACGTTAGCTGGCTGCCCCCCAGCTGTCGGCGCCTGGGTACTGCGAGGGGAGTTCATGGCGTACGCTTGGCCGGGATAAGGAGTCCTGTTCGGGAATGGGTTGTAATTGTTAAACTGGTGGTTCGAAAAGCCATGGTCATGTGAATTAGGTTGATACGGGTCCATCATGTTGCTCGACTGCACGACCGGACCCGCAGCAGCTGCCATGCCAGGGCTTTGTTGTCCGCCATGTTGATGAAAAGGGGCCCGACTGTAGTGCTGACTGTATCCGTAAGAAGGCGGAGAAAAAGCGGGGCCGTGGTGATGCACCAAACCGGGGTGGTTATTTCCCTCTGGTCCGACAGAGTCATTCTGGTTATTATTGTTAGCCCTGGGCGGGTTCCCATTCCCGTTCTTCATCTCAGGTTCCCCTCCTCCCCCTGCATTTCCACCGTCGGCCCCGTCCTGCAGTTCCCCGCGGCCCGGTGACCCGCTGTCCAAGCCCGGCTGCTTTTTGTCTGACTGCTTCTCACCCGGTACCAACTCCTCCTTGGGTTCTCGATCCGGCTTTTTGAGTTCGGAAGGCGGGTTAGTGTTAAGAGTGGTGGCGCTGGCGACCTGAGCGGCCATGATATACCCCCCACCACCACCACCTCCTCTCTCTCCCTCTCTCGGCGAGTCAGTCACAATCAAAAGCTAGCATTGAATGTAAATAATTGTTTATAACCATTTATCCTTGTGCCGATTCATTCCCAACCCCTTACACCGGACCGAATCCGGCTGCCATCCCTCCGGTTCCGCAAATGGGTTAGAGATATGATGGAGGCTCCATACAATGCGTAAAGAAAAAAAAGCGACAGAAATTGTTGTGGGAGTTGTGTTACTGAGCCCGGGTAGAGGCAGGGAGCGAACCCAACCAACACGAGGCGCTACATCCAGCCATTTTACTGAGCCGCACAGATGGCGGTAAAACATGGACTGGATCCACTCAAAGGCGGGGTGGACTTTTTGTCTTACAACCTAATTTTGTTTCTCCCCCCCTCCTCCCCCCCACTCGTAATAAGTGAAATATTTTCTCCACATGAAGAAAGTCTGTTGTGATATAGAAAACATTACACTTTTAATGCAACGCCCAAGAAGCTGCGCATTAAAAAAAGAGTAGCCTATGCATGGTGAATATCATGAGTGATTAGTGCAGGGAGAAATTAATAAATAGCCTACATTAAATATTTGTTTTTCAAGTGTTTGTGTAGATGTGAATGCCACAGCTGCAAGTGTAAAGAGCTGAACTGCGCACTGCAAGGTGGAACTTCAATGAAACCAAGTCATACCCTGCCTTGCCATACATAGTTGTGATTCTTACTTGGAAAAAACAACATATAAATAATAATGATTTTCATGTCTATAAATATATAGGCCTATCCAACAACAAAAATATTGCCTTTTCACACTGGTGCTTTGAATACATTCCCACCCGTGTTTCTGAGTGGCGTATAGTCAAGTAAAGGCAACACACACTGGTTTTTCCAGAGCAGCAGGAGTAAGCCTTGCAGCAAACGAGACTAGCAATGCACATTCCCTCCCCTGCTCTGCCTCGCTCTGCTCTCCTCTACCACCCCCTCTCTGTCTGTCTCTCACTCCAGCAGAAGCACTCCTCTGCTGAGTGTGGGGGGATGGGTGCACACACACACAGGCTCCAGCCCTCCCTCCCGCTCTCACTCTACTAACATTGAACTACGCCGCACAGGGAGGGGAAGGGAAGAAAAAAAAACACCAGACCTTATCTACCAGACAGAGGATGCATGAACAGTTTCAAAGTCTCCCAACAATTAGAAAAATGGAGCATTTGCCCCCCTTTCCCTCCTCTGTCTCTCATCAGTCAAATGAAGCAGACATCTTTGGCATCCGCGCAGGGTGTGTGCACAGCATTGAGCAAGGGTGGGATTTTAATGAGAACTGTGTGTGTGTGTGTGTGTGTGTGTGTGTGTGTGTGTGTGTGTGTGTGTGTGTGTGTGTGTGTGTGTGTGTGTGTGTGTGTGTGTTAAAAAAAAGAATGAATGACATTGTAATAGCCTAGCCTACATGAAGGTTAGTGAGGCGTTTCATAGTTGGATTGGGTAGGCTATTGATTCAAATTTAAATATTTTCGGAGGGGTGAAGGCCTACAGTAGGCTACATGGAGATTGCTTTCGGCTCCTTCTCTCACTATCGACACACACACAGAACGACAGAAACTGTCTCGCGCTCTTTCTCGCTCACATGCACGAGCACGTACACGCACTCACACACCAACCTCTATGGGGCTTATAGAGAGAGGGGGAAAGCGGCAGGAAGTTCCAGTGAGAGAAGGCATACTTGATCACATGTACAAACATCGCTACACAATTTAACATCGAGCCTGACACACCCCCCTTACCAACGCGCTGAGAGCTTTGGAGCTTTGCAGGCAAGAAACTGTCCACATATCGTTTTACGGCAACGTCGCACCGCTCAGGGTTAATGTAATTTCCCACGTCAGTGCGGGGTTCGTGAAGTAGACCTAGCCCTAGCGGACATCACGCTTGATTATAGTCAAGTCTGCAACGATGCAGGAAAAGTGCACGTACGCATCATTCGATGTGAGGTTTGTCTAGACTTCGTGTTTGAATGTTGGGGAGGGATAGGGACATTCTAAAATGTTGCAATTCAAAACTGGTTTTCACAGTAGGCTTAACGAGGAGTTCAATAACAGCACAACAGTAGAGGGAAAAGCCATCTCCTGTAAAAGTTCAACACAGAGTTTTAGTTTCCTATTAGAAAGACAAGAAGAGAAGAGGCTCTTCCATCCCAGAGACCAGACACAGGGCCAGTTGTGCAGAAACAGATTTAATGTAGCTTCCTCTCCCCGCCTGACTTAATTTTTCTGCTCTGGCTGATGGGAAAAGTTGTAGCAGACTTTCGCGGATCCAGGAGGAGGATTTGCAAACACATGTGCCATCTGCTGGACGAACACATAAGGACTCGCTCTTGGCCTAAGTCATTGCTACTTTTGTTATGATGGGGATGTTCTTGAAAAAATATATATGCAATTACATGGCCTATGACTGCATTATATTTATGGGATTCAACACCTTTTTCCATTTTACCTAGTTTGGTTCACCATACCCATCTATCAATCAAAAGTAAGCTCTGCAGAAGTTAAGTGAAATAAAATAAAAATATTTAAGTGTTGTATCTACACTAGGCTATAGCCTACATTGCATTATAGTATTTGCTCACACACCCAAACTCATATTTGACCCATTACACAAGATGTTCAATAAAAATAAAATATGTAATGTTCTTGTTTATATTTATCCATTCACTGCGTAAGCACACACACACAGACATTCAAATTACACTGGCATCTCTGAGGTGCTGTCGATTGTCAAGTACCATTACGTTCCTCTGCGTATCTAGGGAAAACACAATGTCTGTTCTCTGTATCTTTCCGTTAGACACACTGCTCACTGATACATGAACATGGCAGAAGTGGAGCCAGGAGGAAAGTCCTCTACGTAATATTTGCCATACTGTTCTTCACCAAATAATAATTTGAAAAAAAAAACAGCATGGGACACTTCTTAATGATTTTATATACAAATCAAAATTAAACCCAAAGGCGAATCAACATAATGCTTATATTTCATTCCTGTAGACTACTGAAAACGTCTGCGTAAACTTGCACCAAGCAAGACCAATACCATACCAGAGCTCTCTCAAAAATATAGTAGGTAAGAAAATGTATTTATTGAACACATCCTTGTTGTCGTCTATACATAAAGCTGTAAAGAAATACTTGCAATTGGCGCTCTCACTGAAAACTTTATTCACATCAGTCATCCTCAATGTGATTTCTATGACGTGTGGTGCAACCTTGAAGCTTTTAAAGGACCCAAATTTAGTTCCCCTCTCTCCGATGCTTTTGTAGAGAGGCTCAGAATTCAGGCCAAGTGATATGGATGTTGCCAAGACTCGGCTGATATACTGCTGCTAAAAAGGCACCCAGTTTTGTCCTTTTATTTGGGCTTCCCAATTCACAGGTCCATCATTTCATCCTCCACGGTCTTTCCACCGGCTTCAACGTACCGCTCTTGTACTCCAAGAGTACTGAAGTATGGTTAAGGAAACTTACAAAAACCAGAACAAAACCCATTTTGTGCACATGTATGTTGTAAATGTTACTTTTCACACACAATTCTTCCAGAGTATTTTCAGCCACCTCCCAGAAAACTTACAGTTTGATATTTAAACCAGATGAGTCACAGTGAGTCACCGTAGTGCTAAGGAAAGGATACGAGTCGAACTGGAAATCTGCCCCCACAGCAGCTGACATCATGGCTTGCAGATTCCTCTCCTCCAGGTCTCCAAAGCAGTAGCCGTTGGCTTTGTCCACTGCTCGTAAGACCTGAATCATGCTCTCTTTGTCCTGCAGAGCCAAACAGAGAAGCATTTGATCAGAGGGAGTGATTTTTCCCCACAGAAATTTCCCTGAAACTATCCAGTGACAAAACATTTCAAGATAAAACTCTCACAGAAACTCTAATAATGTGCACTTAAGATCCAATAGTATATCTGATTTCAGAATAGCTAAACAATTTGTCTCTGTTGCATGAACAGCCTACAAGCAGCCTTCTCCAACTGAAAGGATTTGGAAACCTTCTTGGAAATGTGTTAATGCAGCCAGCTCAGCTTTTGGTGTAGTCCTCAAGGTTTGGTCTTTTCAGATAAGCTACACATGCATACAAAGCCATAAATCCCCAAACTTCCTTCATTCAGGTTAAAAGTGTTTTTTACCTTTTAAATTAGCTGTCTTAGTAACATTTGTAACTAAAGAAACCAGCTAATGAATAACCTATATGGGGTAGAAAAACAGAAATGCTGCGTTTTTGTTGTTGTTTTTTACCATTATGGAAACAAGAGAAGCGCCAACCTGCCATTTGTATACATTTCTATTCCAGTATGCAGTGATGGCACAGCAGTCTATACTCCTGTCTCTGGATACACACACATGATCCTATCAGTCTCCATAAAGGCATAATGTCAGGGAACGAATATAGTGTGCTGACAGCCGCACTCCATTTTAACAGTCCAATCCATCTGCACAAAATTGATCCACTGTTCAATCTCCAATGCTAAAAATTATTCATGGTTTTACCTGTTGAGATGAAATGTGGAGGTGGGTGATTTTAAGGAATTCTGGCCATTTCGGCATAGAAAAACTAATGTTGGGGTTTAACATGTTCGGGGCTTCGGGCCACTTTTACTCGGTAAGAATGTTCTGTGGGAGCTTAACTCTGTCACGGCCTAGCTACAAAAATATAATTAAGGACCCAACATATATCACTCTACAGAAAATAAATACATCATGATACAAAACCTAGATACAGCAATTACTTAAGAATTAATTAATAATTGAAGTTTCATTAGGTAAATGCCTTAAACTTTCAGCCAGTCATTCGATGCCCAGTAGTCACTGAACCTATTAAAAAATGGGAACTTATAAGTGTTCATAATTCCTGTGGCAAGAAAGCAAATACGTAGAGATGGATAGACTATCCGATAGCGAGGAATGCATTTTCTTGTCTGCCACAAAATGGCAACAGAGCACAAATACAAACTGAGCTGTTTGCGAAGATATGCGTTACATTACACATACCTGGAATAACCACTACCTGGTATACCATATAACCTATGTGAATTACAGTTAAGTTAGTTCCATTGATTTAAAGTCCCGAAGGTTGATGACAGCCATGCTTGAATCAGAAAAATCCCCAGTGATTAACTTTTAATTTACTGAAACATACTACTATAATAGTGTCCTATTGGCTGAAATGTAGCGGCAATATAACATATTGAGTTACTGAGAAAATCATTTATTGCCACATGCAACAAGAGTTTTTACCAAAATAAAATAAACATCTAACTGTGCATACCTGTACATTAAGGGGCACAAAGGACACAAGACTGTAGTCTTGAATGACCTCGACCAACTTCTCATTTAGACGGAGGAATTTTTTAAAGAAGGGGTCTGCGGCCAGGTGATCCAGAAGATAGGTCAGATCCATGACCTCCGTGTAGAAGTCAAGGTTGAAGGCTGCGAAAGAATACAGACAGGAAAGATGTTATCTCTCTATATTTTTCCTGAAAAAATTAATTATGTAAGAAGAAAGTCCTCATTGGTAATGATTTGGTGATATTTGTTTTTTCCTTCCGCATGAATAAAACAGCCCCTTTAACTCACCCAGTTTGCCATACTGCTCAATCAAGTCCATCTTGGACAGGACATTGACGTGGGGGAGCTCCACATGCAGCATGGTGGACAGGGAGGTACAGAGCACAGAGATGAACTTGGCCGGGTCGGCGCAGTAGTGAGAGTCCACGAGGTGCACTGACGCCAGCTTAAAGAAGTGTGAGAAAACAACAGTGATAAGAGCTTATTCTATGTTAATAGTGTACACATACTTGAAGACAAAGTATCAGGGGAGAAAAACCTAATTGAGAACCTCACCCTGAAGTTCCACTTTGCCAGCTGTGCAAAGATATTCTTGACTGAACTCTGGTGGGTGTAGAGCTCCACCTGTCCGGGACAGTCAAACAGGAAGTAACAGTCGCTGTGCTGCTTCAGCTTGCTCTCCAACCAGTCCAGATTTGCTTCTACGTAGTCCATACAGTAGAGGAGCCCACCGTTGGGCCCCAGCTTCATGCTCTCCATCACATCGTCCAGAGTGACCAGCTCTGAGATATCTACCGCACAGGGATATGGCAGTCCTTCGTTGGCAGGGTCCATGTTCACCACCACCACCTTGCGTCCCAGGTGAGTGAGGAACTCCTGCATTCCTCTACAGTACGTGGTTTTCCCTGAACCTGGGGGTCCGATGACCACCTGGCCAAAGCGTAGAGGGGATGTTGCTCCAGGCTGGCTGGACATGGTGTCTTTGAAAAAAGGGTTTAGGAGCTGTAGAGGTTCACATGAGGTGGGACCGGGGTGTCAAAGGGCCCACATGTGTTGACCTTATTTACAGTCTATGGAGTTGACCTATGCAAGGCGTCAGCATCCAGGGTGTCACAGGTGTCACCTGGCAGGGTCACATCACACACACACACACACACACCATAGATAGTATATAAAAACACACAGAGTGAGATATTTGCATGAAGGTGGCAATAGGAAAGATGGTCCTTATAAATGTTTTCTACTCAAGCAAAAACTCACCACGTCAATTAAGAGAGGTAAATACATATGAGAAGGACCAATATGAACAAGTGAATTAAATTAACTTTCTAACTGTATCTAATTAACAATTGTGTTTGACAAAAGAGAAGTCCAACAATAGCTACAATTTGTGTTACAACGTTGTGGTTTTTAATTGGGAAATACAATAACTAACTAGCAATGGATAATTACCGTCTCCCGCCGTTGTTTGTTTGCATGCGTACGTCTGCTTGCTAAGCGGCTGGGCTAATATCAAGTACATCCGGGTTACGTAACTAAGGTATCAAAATAAAAGCCGTGTTTACCATTTCACATGGTGCAATGTTACGCACAGCCAAGTGAACACGGCACTGCACTACACCAACCTCAATAGTGAAACCCCTTTGTGGTAATACTTTATATATTTAATTACAGTTTCAGCTTTACCTTACCTTACCATGACATAAAAGCATGAACATTATCATTGGAAGAGAGAAGTTTTTGTATGATAGTGAGTCAGCAATTTGACATTGCAAGTTAAAATATGAAATCAGCACACATAGAATAAAGGGTTTGAAAATGTTTTAATAGCACAGTCAGTCAGACATAGAAAACTACAAAATGTAAAAAATAAAATAAAAATAAAAATCTCATCTTTTTGGTCCAATGATGCCACCTGGCTGCCAGCCTCTGTACTTCATACTAGTGTTTGGTTGACGTCTCAGCAAGGTGTCACCTCCATCAATGTCTTTGGGTTTATCATACACTGTGGTTATATGGACATCTGTTCTGGCCTTTTTTACAGGATGTAACAGCAATCTCTCTCCATGATACCTGCCGAAAAGAAAGTACAATAGGATCAGGAGAGCATGACATAATCCTCTGATTGTTGACAAAAACATGCAAGCTACTATGTTTAGTTGATTCTGTTTTTCTGTTCATACACACCCAAAGCCTCTTTTGCAGTTAGGGTGTTGGCCTTCACTCTCAAGGGCATCAGGAATCCCAACCTGACTCTGTCCCAGCCCTTCACCATCCTTCCAGCCCTGTTTTTCCATCACACGACGACCAAAGCCCTAAAAAGAAAAATGCATTAAAACATTTCTCTAATAAGTTATGGCAGAGGAGATGGGAGACAAAAAAAATAATAATACAGTCCACTTCCTCACCTTAGTGAATCTCTCAAAGCTGCCAATGGATTGATTGTGCCCGGTTCCATCCTCAAGACCATCCCTCAGTCTTTTTTCATATCGCATTCGGACATAGTCACGCGAATCCATGTCACCTCCATCTGTGAACGGAAAAAATGGGTTAAAGAAAATCAGACGCTCAAGAAATATCTCATAGTTTTCTCCCTTCGTGAATCAAGGGAGTAATCGTAGGTATAAAACCAACTTCACATACCTTTATCATAGTACACACTCATGTCAACATCCCAGTCGTCTGTCGTCTGTTCATCAAAATCTAAAAAAGGACAGGAGGAGACACAAATGGAATTAATGTTTCATCGTGCATATACAGTTTATTTAAAGTTGCAGTTGAATGCTGGATGCTCCGGCATTCACACCAATGATTTCTGAAATGCTAAACGACCATTTCAATTTGAATCCCATAACCAACGTGGTTAACATCAATTATAGAACTGGATGTGTGATTCTTTATGTCTAAACTTATATCACAATACACCAGCTTCTTCTGGTAGGTGTGAAAAACTGTACGAGTCATGTTTCGGTCTTCCATACCTCCTTCCTCCTCCTGCCAGTACTGTGCGTCTGTGTAGAACACCAGGCCTGAGCCGCCCTTCTCCCACTTGAGCTCAATCTCCTCTTCAAACAGCCGCTCTTTGCATCGCTCCTGGCTCGTCACGTCCTCGTGCAAAGCTTCGTGGCGCTCCCACTCCTCACAGCCGTCATCATCCTATGAATTAATAATGAACAAACGACAAAGTGAAGGGGACGATTGGTGACAATTCAGCTGGCCCATGCAACTTATTCTAACAACAACAATATAACATAACTTTAATGCATTTATATTTGAAATAATAACAATAAAACTAATAAATACGACTATATTCAAACCCACATCATCTGCATTTGACTGGGTGTCCTCCTCTTCTTTATTCTGTTTCTCATCAGTCTCTGTCGTTTCTGTGTCTTCATATAGCCGCCTCCATCTTGAATGTGGAGCAGCCAAAGTGCCTGGTCCTGATATTTCATGTCCAGAAGCCGTAAATACTGTCTCCTCTGTGGCTGGAAGTGTCCAACTGTCCTGATACTGGAAAGGTACGTTGCCATAGCGGCGATTGGAGCTGGTCTTTGGAAAAACAAGGCCCAGTTTCCGGATGAGGCGCGGAGGCATTCGGCAGGACTGGATGAGCTGTAGGAAGACTTTCACCGATGTGCCCACGTTTCCATTTGGCATCAGAGCAGGTGGATTCAGCTCTGATAAGCTTTTAAGGTCAGCTTCTGTGAAACATTCCGTTAAGGACACCCGGTGCCGCCTCTCGTGTTTTGTTTTAAAGGGAAATGAGCCATCATCTAAAAAAAAAAAAAAACAGTTAGATGTACGTGTCAGTATTCAACAATACCAGCTACATGGAGAAGCCATGATGTGGGTTAAATAATTCCTACACTGCAACTGAAATTCAACTCGAATCAGTCAATCAACTGACAATTACACAAATGCAGTTATGATTAATTGGCTAACTTCATAAACACATTAGCAGTTCTTACAATTACAAACGATCTGTAATAACAGGAAACTAAATAAGTGAGCAGATTAGTTGAAACCTGTGACGTGCATGTTGTTTTTTACTTTATTTACTGACAAGAGTCAGATTTTGAAGAAGTGTAAATTGACCTCTGTGTAAAATAGGCGGCCTGTCCCTTTAATATAGCAAAACAAAAAGATGTGAACATGCAAACAGACGAAGAAGGATGCTGTAGGCTATTTGTGACCCGATACACGTTAGGTGGACTTAACAGTTTAGCAGGCACATTTAGATTGTCTCACTAACCTTTGTCATTTGAAACCTTAACTCTTTTGATAATACAGCGTTTAGCCAGCCAGTTCCCCTTCGGATTGATCCAGTGATTCCCCGCGTACATCCTGACGAACCTGTCCGCGTCTTTACCGGTAACAGAGACGACACAGCAGCAGGTCTTCGCAGTCGGCCTCTTCGCAGAGTTGTTTGTTGTTTCTTGGACAGTTTCGGGAGACTTGGAGCTGCCCTCTTCGCCGTCCCCACTTCTTATTATAGGTCCATGGTCACCACACGCTTTGTTTTCGGTCCCCTCGGACTCTCTGAGGGTCTCCGGTCGATGACGGTAGTGAAAATAGTGGAAGCCGCCGCTTTCTATGAACTGGCTGAAGTAATTTCTCAGGTCCGCCGAGTGCAGGGCCACCGGGATGTTGCTAATGGCAAAATACACTGGAGCAACAGCTTCGGGGTCCGCCATGATTGTTTTTTTTCCTGGACGGCGAGCCAGCGTCATCAGCACGACATTCGTAAATGACGTCACATCCGTTTAAAAATATGAGAGAAAAAAAAGAAAATTATAATTATATATAATTATTAATACCTCTATTATATTGCATTGCGATGTATTGTTTTGGCAAAATTGATGTCTAATTTGTCATGCTAATAAAAATAGATGTATATATCTTTTTTTAATAGATACATAGGCCTACTTAATTCATCCCTGAAGGAAAATTGAGTCATAATTGTTTGTCTAAATTCCCACTGATTGGAGGAGTTTATCATACATCATTTTCTCTCTATACGATATCATTATTCATCAAATGTATACGTACTGTGTATGCATACATATGTGTTATATTATTTTCATTATTTAATTTGAGAAAAGATTGCAAGCTCATGAATGAATTCAGGTGCTCAAATGAGTCAAGGACACTCAAACATGCTAAAAGCTAAAACAATTTTGGATTTAAGCAAAAAGGCAACACGTCTGGTATAAGACAAATTGAAAAAGACCAAGGACAAAATGTTAGGTATTTTAATAAATGATTTAAACTTTCACATTACCATGTCTTTTTAACCTCTTTCAGAAAGTCAACCAAGATATGTGTTCAGTCAGAGTTCATTAACCCAGAGGCTAACTCTTCTCTTGGCCTTCAACTCAGCTTTTATCCTTGTGTTTTGATTGTAATAGGCTGTAAACCAGACCTGGGTGTCTGGACCCTGACATCACTCTACACATAATGCTACACACTACTGTGCATTAGTCATAGCCACTCTGGCTTGCGGGAGCCCATGATGATCCTCGACAGAATCAAATATGTTTGGAAGAATAAGAAATTAATGTTGATAGAAATTGACTGACATGATTATTCAGGAAATCAGTCAAACAATTATTATTCCAGGTTAAAAATCCTATAACATTAGTCTTTGTAACATCCTGAAAGAATCAAACTTTTTTACATGTCTCATAAATTGGCACACCAAAAATTACTGCTGTCAATAATAAAACGTTTTTTATACCCTACATTGGGGAATATAAAGATAACATTTGAAAGCCATATATTAAGTGCTGAATAAAATATGGTGTACATTTAGCAAAAAAATATAACTCAAATCAGGAAATATGTTA
Organism: Ammodytes marinus; assembly: GCF_949987685.1. Lineage (NCBI taxonomy): Eukaryota > Metazoa > Chordata > Actinopteri > Uranoscopiformes > Ammodytidae > Ammodytes > Ammodytes marinus. Next base: position 15,219,122 of record NC_137217.1, on the reverse strand, counting down.
CCAAATGAAACAGTGCCAGCTTTCCTTACTCAGTTTTACTTTTAATACTCTCTGCTACAGAAACCTTTTGGTCAGTGCCCAAAAAGTATTGACGTTACTCAATATGTTAGTTTAGTATGTATGCTTTCAAAGAACTGGGTAGGTCAACATCAGAGCACGGTTCAGTAGTACAGTATCTAATTTAAAAAAAAATTAAAGATATGATTTGCACCACACATCCCTGAAATGTACAGGAGATGATCAAAACTTGGTCATTTTGAAGACTGGGAAAGGAGGCACCATTTAATTGTTCACACTTTAATTTCCAAAGTAATATATTGTACAAGTTTGGGGGGGGGGGGGGTTAAGTTTTTTAATTTTATTGTAGGAATGAAAATGTAATTGAGAAACATTATTGAAATTGTATTGTTTAAAAACTGCATTCTGAATCTGGCTTAAGAGCAGACACTGCAGGCAAAAACAGGGATTTTCTTCAGCACTATTCTGATGGTTATTACATAAGGATGTGTTCCTAAATTGTTAATTGTCTGATATATACATTACATTTTCTTCTTAAAAACATGCCCATAATACATTTCAATTCTATCCAAAAATCTGTTCTGTAAAGAATGTGGACGCTAATGTTGTAAAAATTAAATAAATGCATTTTAAATGTAGCTTAATCCAACATCTAGTTTTTGGATTTTTAAAAAGATGCAAATGTATCTCAAATTTAGTTAGATATTGCCAAATTTCCATAAGTATTCAAACATTTCTGAAACATTTAAAAAAAAAATGTATTTAAGTAATTAACTGGCAAAGTGTCATGATGATATCCATAAGTCAAAAATGTTACACTATTCACCTGCAGTGTGTCACCTTATATGAATTTGTGGTGCTGTGTACATTTATAATATGTTATTGTTATAGTGAACCTGAAACAAACTATTTTTATAAAAATCTTAAAAGAATTCCAGAAATTTGAATTACGAGAGAATCAAGTGATTTTTCCAAAGGGTTAAAATGACCCAACAGCACTAGAATGACCATCACCTTTGGGTTGATGACCTTGTGGAACACGGTCAGGCAAATGAACCGCTGCTGTATTAGCAGTAGGTCGAGGTCAAGTGTCATGTACCAGACATGGTGTCCACCACACACTGTGAGTTCAATGACAGTCAATATTTTGGGGAAACCTAAAAAGTAAAGCAAACTGGGTTACTGTGGATGAGGTATATGTTCACACAGTTCTCTAAAAGAAATTCTAATGATTGTCCATTTATTGCAGTTTAACTTTATATTGCTATCACCTAAAACAATTTTAGAGTTTGCATGCATTTTATTAATAGTAAAAAGGAAAACAAATGTCTTGGACATTCTGCAGGATCATTAATTCATGCTGCTTCAGACCTAGTCTGCTCCACTAGCTTGATCTTAAAATGCAGAAACTGTTCCATTTATAGAATGAAGGACATTTGATTTTTACTGTCTTGGTCTGAGATAAGCGTTTGTCCTCCGTGTCCGTCTCTGCCTGCTCCTAACATCTATAAACACAAGCCTTATCACAAGCATTTACAACTGTCAGCATGCTTCATGAAGCCCGAACTGCAGAGTGCATTACAGGTCACTTTGCTGAAAGGATCTATATCTCGGAGATGATGCATTTATTTTTGTATTTGAAGCTGCAACCCGTTGATTGATTTTCCTTGGAGCACAGACATGTCAAATCTCACATAAATCATCACAGTGTTTTGTCATATTCAGATTCCTTACACCCCACCCCAAGAAATAAATGTAGCTATGAAGCTACTCTGGAGTATTCTTTGAAGAAATGAGCTCATAGACGGATGGAGTAAAACAAACATTCGGTGACTGGTGCTGCCACTAGTGTCTGGCCTGTAATCTCTTTATTGCCGTTGCTCACTTTATAGGCTGACCTTGACTCTACGGCTCTGTGGTTCACATCTGCCTCTGGACACTTCCATCCAGTGATGTATTAGGCTTCTTGTTTATTTGTGACAATAATAAAGCAATTTGCTTATCAGTTGGAAGCCTCTGTGCCAGGCACCGGGAAGATAACAAAGCTTATTTAAATGACAAGCAGAAGTACATTGCACTACCTGTTACAGACACCATAAACTGGAACTCCTTACATTTTCAAAGCCGACTTTATATTTACAGTACTGTGCAAAATGTTTAGACAGGTGTGAAAAATGCTGTAAACTAAGAATACTTTAAAAAATATAAATAATAATGGTTTATTTTTATCAATTTAAAAAAATGCTAAGTGAGCGAACAAGGTAGTTACTCTGGATAAGCAAGGTCCCTCCAAGACAAATATTTCAAAGCAGACTGGGGTTTGAAGATACGCTGCTCTTTTGAAGAAGCACAAAGAAACGGGCAACGGAGGTTTCTTGCAAGTTTCTGCAAATGGAGTTGGAAATGTGGTCAATATTAATGGTGTTCTAAATGCTGAGAACATGTACCTGGGTCCCACTGGTTTATGCCAGTTCTGAGCTGATGGCACTGCTGGATACAGATTTATCTTTTGTTCATTTACTGCATTTTGTTAATTTATTAAAACAAACCATTGAAACTTCCGTTTTAGAAAGCATTCTTAGTTTACAGCATTTTTTCACACCTTCCTAAAACTTTTGCATAGTACTGTATATTTCTTTTAAAGCTATCTAACAGTGCAACTAAAATCCACCTAATGACCCAGTGGTAAATGTAACTAACATTATGTGTACTGTATCTTGTTTTTTATTATTATACCATCAAGCAAACACACACACACAAAATGTACATCTGTTCGAAATTATGCATAAAAGAAACCGACAGGAACAAGACCCTACACTTTTTTCTTTCTTTGCATACATCAGTTTTGAATTTGTCAGTTCTTCAGATGGTTGGGCCACCACGTTGGTCCTGATGAAATATCTACACAACTATTGGATACATTGTCGTTGGCTTCAGATTTGTTGATATAAAGTAAGGAGGTTTGACTGTGTTGTTTTATACCAGTTGTCGAATATCCAGTGCTTTTCTTGGACTACAATATGATACATGTATTAAAAAATAAATAAAAAGAACTTGCAAAACTTAACGAAGACTTAACTTACAGGTCAATGCCCTCTCTGCTTTGGCCTCTTGCCAGCTCTGCAGGTGTGAGCTGGCAGGGGCAGGGACACTCCACAGTCCTTGGTAGCTTGGTACTGCCTGGGTTAATGACACCGGCTAAGAGATAAGGCCCAACCCTCTTGATATCCAGGTTACTCCACCAGCTCCTTTTTCATTGAGAAAAGCTTATCGCTTTCCCAGGGTTATTCCATCAGTCACCTGGCAGAGTGCATGGTTGTTTTTCACAGAGAGTGTATTGACAAGTCAAGGTCCACTCAGCGGGGTGGGTTGGCCTTATAAATACAGGGGCACTGGAGCAAGCAGCAGCAGTACTCACAAGCTCATGAAGAGCCCATCCTCGGGAGAGGTCTCATTTAACAACATAGATCTCTACAAGCTTTAACATGGATAACAGCTGTCATTGTTCAACCACCAGTGAGAGGCTTTCCAATCCTATACTCTACAACATCCTGAGCCAAATGGAAAACTGCAAACCGAGCCTAAACAGCACAAACTACAATTCAAATCCTCACAGATGCAACTGTGAGCTGCGAAGGACAGTGTGCCTGAAATGGCCATCGGAGGTTTGCAAAGAAGCTTCTGCAGTTTTGGTGAAAACCATCCACTTCATGAAGAACCTACCGGCTTTTAACCAGATGCCACCAAATGACCAGTTCGCACTTCTAAAAAGCTGCTGGGCACCGCTTTTCGTTTTGGGTTTGGCCCAGGAGCATGTGGACTTTGAGGTGAAGGACACGCCTGCTGACAGCATGCTGAAAAAGATCCTCCTGAACCGTCAGGAGAACCCTGAGACGGAGAGGGAGCAGCCCACCATGGCCGGTGTCAGCAAACTCAAGTCCTGTCTGGAAAAGTTTTGGAGCTTGGATCTCAGTCCAAAGGAGTATGCATACCTCAAAGGGACCACAATATTTAATCCAGGTATGTTCTCAACGTAAAGAAATCTTCTAAACGGGTCCATTTTTCTATCACTGCAGAACAAAATACCATGGAGAAATATCAATAACACGTGTGTAACTCTATTTTCTTAATTTATTTCAACAGATGTCCCAGATTTACAGGCAGCTGATTTTGTTGAAGGCTTACAACGTGAGGCCCAGAACGCCCTCAGCAGGGTGGTCCAGCTCCTTCACCCAGGGGACCGGGAGCGCTTTGCCAGAGTCCTCCTCACAGCCTCCATGCTGCAGAGCATCACGCCCAGCCTGATCTGTGAACTCTTCTTTAGGCCTGTGATAGGCCAGGCTGATCTGCTGGAGCTGCTAGTCGACATGCTGTTCTGCAATTAGCAAAGGGCAGGTGGACTTCACGCCAACGTTTTGGACAATGATGAATTCGATGTGTTTGACAGTGGTGATGCAGAACTCTCCCTAGAAATGCTTCCTCAATGCATGACAGGGAAATAAACTATGTGATTTTGTGAACATGGGACTGAATTACCACCATGTACAATGAAGCTTAGGTCATTTAGCCTGAGAAGATTTTATCCCCTCAAGTGGAAGGATTTTTTTCTGCACGAAGACAGACCTAACCCGCTGTTGAATGACTGCATTTTGTGCTGATGATCTTTCAAGTGTGCTACAGAGTTGTAAATAAGTGTGTTTGTCTGTATTTACAGAACATGTCAAATATATTTTTGTAAACAAACTTATACGTGAAGTTCTGTCTCAATCATTTCTAAAGACCCACAGTGAGCTAAACCTGCCACAATATATGCTTTATGAGCCAGGTAGTGCACCTGATGATGATGCTCTGTTTTGAACATCTTTATCCCTACATCTGATTTGGCAGGTCGGTCATTATTGACATGTTTTGCAGCCAAGTATTGCTCAAGCCTATTTAGCTCAAATTCTTGTCAGGACGCCAGAATTTCCAAAGATAGCAAATGTGCTCCATAATATACAGTATGTGTTATGGCTTCAGTGAAGTATTAGAACAAGCATACATATGCAGAAAATATATTGGCATAAAGTTTGAGAGGTTACAACCCAGTAGACGACCAGTCAGTCTTGTTCAGTAAACTTGTAAAATATTGAGAAACCAAATATGATTCATGCAGGCTATGTTCTCCTTCTTGTTTAACCAGATTGTGTTAAAACCACAGTCAACCGTCAGTGGTATGATGAATGTGTCAGACTGTAGACTTGATAAGTCATCTGAGGTTAAACCACTTAACATCAAAGTAGAGACATTTTATGGTTAGTTCAGCTCTCTATCATGACCACAAATGTTAAAGCACTGCAGTGTTTTATGTTTTTGTTTGCTAGGTGATACTGTCTCCCCCTTATGGATAATAGGGGAATACACATACACATGCAGACACCATGAAAGTAGACTTAAACTGGGCCCTGCCACTTTTCTTTCTCTCACACACAAGCATATAACTGAATAAAAGCGCAACAAAAGCAATGATCACATCTTCCAAGCGCAGAAGTAAGTGGGAGACGTGTTTCAATTCTAAATGAAGTGTACTCCGTTCTGCAAACAATTTTCCAGCTACATGCAGGCCCTCTTGATTCACGCTTGCCTCTGGCATGTTAGTTGTGAAACAGTGGAGCCTTTGCATGACACCTCATACAGGTAAAACAGGAATGTGCTGGTGGGGGCAGAGAGCCAGAGGTCGGGGTTACACAGGGCTACTGCGACACACCACAAACAGAAAAAGCAAGTCTAAGCTCAACATTTGGCACTGAAGACTTCAGGTAAAAAAAAGTTTTGTTCACAAATATGTGAACAATCTATTCACCTATTTTCAGTCCAAATAACATAGTTGGATACTATACCTGCCTTATTCATTGCTGTTTCAAGGCCCTGATAAAAGCATTTCTGAAGAATTTAGAATAAGCCGTCAACTGTTAATAAAAACACACCCAAGCAAAACAGAACTGCCATCTGAACGCCAGACTTCTTGATTCAAGATTGGTGCAGATTTTAAAATGACACATAATTGTTAAATATAGCTTAATTCAGCAAGTAGGACCAAAGCAGGACTTCGAAATAAATTCCTGAAATCCAGCAGATTTTCTGCAATGCTTCTTTCCCTTTGCATTAAATGACAAAGACAAACCCCAGGATTTTATTTCCCCTTTGTGATAACCAGCCAAACGAGTTCCTTCTTTTGCTGAGGGCGGAATAAGCTTGCCTGGTACGACACGGTGACCTCGGGGAGATGAGCTTGACAACAATAATCCGATAGATAAAGAGGAAAAGTAGGCTAAAGAGACAGAGAATTATGCAGTGGAAAAACGTGTTGATGTACAAGAGTGATAACTAATAAAAACAAATGGAACTACAAATATTTAAAATACATACACATTATTATGGCTTGTGTTGAAACAGAAAGCAGAAAAACGTTTTCTGTGCAAGCTAAAATGAAGAATAGATGACTTAAACATCATTAATATTCATGTAAAATACAAATTCTTCTCAAATACAGATTAACAAAATTTCATTTCATTTTTCATTTAACTTTTATTTATCCTCGAGAGACCAATTGAGGGGTGACCCTCATTTACAATGACGTCGAGTAAAAAAAAAAGCATGGAGATTTTTTTTTTTTTATTTAGTTCAAAACAGGACTTTGTTGTGAATATAAAAAAATGGTTTTAACAACCTGGAAAAGTAACATCAACTCAATCATATATTTACATCAAAATATGGCTTGACCATGCAGGTTTCAGGTAAAAACATGCTTTTGAAGGAGTCTAAATGGCAGGAAGCACACGCATATGCGCACACACACACACACACACACACACACACACACACACACACACACACACACACACACACACACACACACACACACACACACACACACACACACACACACACACACACACACACACACACACACACACACACACACACACACACACACACACACACACACACAGAGAGAGAGAGAAGTATGAGGACGGTCATGGTCCACCATCAATCTCTATCCTCTGGCGTGATTGCTAAGATAACATGGAGTGTATTCATGTTTCTTTCAACACTGCATACAAATGTACATGGTCTTTCCCTGTGTAAACAAAAAATAAACATTTGTGTCCTCATTGGGACATTGGCTGGAAGAAAAAAAGTCTGTGAATCTCAATGACACTCCGATGGCAAAATCAGCTGTACCGCTCAAAGTACAACCGCCCAGGGGGAAAAGGTGCTCCGGTCAGTAACCGCAGTAACAGCTAAATCAATGACAGCAGAAAAATAACATTGTCCATGTAGTTGGCTACATCACTTGTCAGTGTATGTGCTTTTGTTTGCCATGGTGCCCTTCAGAGAAGCAGAGGTGCTCCCGAGGAATCTGTTTCGGTGTCATGATGGTAGGCCGAGTAGGCTGTGACGTTGCTGGAAGAGTACGCTGCGGGACAAAGACCTTTATTTAATGCACTGAAAACCAAAACACAGAGCATTACTGAAGAGGGAGAAAATAACAAGAAATGCAGTAAATGCTATATATATTTTAACGCACATCACCGGGGAACGTAAAAGTTTAATCCCGGGGACTCGGGACACTTTCCCAGGGCCGAAAAGTGAGCGATGTGGAAACACAATGTGGTGTACACTCATTCAAAGACATGTAACAGGACACCCCTCCTTTTCACAGCCTCTGAGCCGAACAACAAGGAAAAGAAGAAGAAAGAAAAAGTCCATGCGTAACCCAAGTTGTTTGCCCGAATGACATAATCTACCACGGGACATTATGAGGCATGTATTTAATGTGACTAGATCTGCTGCTGGAGCAGGTGGTGTGGCATGAGCGCTGAGCTGGAGGCGGATTGATAGGTGGGTGTAAGGTGGTGAATGAGGGGAGGAGGAGGCAGCTAATAATGAGCTTAATATGCAGAGAAAAGGACAGGAATGCAGGCCTTTCACTGTTTTAGCACTGGTATGTTACTGGCAAGCAGAGCACTAGGTGAGAAAATGCCTGCAGCTGCTGCAGGTACAATGGATTGCAAAGACTGAGCCTCACATGTTCACTGATTCGCCAGGGGTAGTAATTACACCTCAATGACCAGGCGGACTGGAGCTTTATCAGAGCAAATTAAAAATTATTAAATTGTGCAATTCTTTTTAACCGCTAATCATGTGCTAGCACGCTTTGGCCCTGATTGATCCCCGGTCTAATTGAACTCCTAATTCCTTGTATGTACGTGCATATACACGGACCCAAAACGAAGGCCCAAACCATAATCCTGGTATGTACTCACATTTTCCGCTGTAGTGTCTCATTTTCCTCGCCAGCTCGTCTGACTGCGTCTGCTCCGACACCTTCACCTCGGGATCTGTGGCGGGGAACAGAGAGACGGGAAAAGTTTAAACAAGCAAGCACACTTTAACACACACACTGTCACTTTCAAAGTTAATCCGGTCATCACTACTGCTATTGTGCAATATGTTTTAGACGACGGCGTGCGCCTGTATCAACTTGTCAAAGATTAACCGGTGATTATTAGGTCACTGCCGCCTGTAGAATGCCTGGTGTATTAGGGCCTAAAACTGTGAGCCAAACAAAAGAGCTTCAGAAGCCTATGAGTCATTTAAGGGAAGACACATCAGATGATTGCTATATTTTGGATGTTGTGTGGCGGTGAAAGCAGTCTTCAACTTGGTGTCTTATTAATATTTATAACTGCTGAAATTATAAATGTGAATTGTTATTTAAAGAAATGTTGCATGATATTCTTACAGTCACTGCTCATGAAAGTGTTGGTCATGGTCTCGTTGCCGCTGTCAGGGAGAGTGCCATCGTTTTTCCCATTGGGCCGATGTTGTCCCGCCGGCTGGTGGCTCTTGTTCCTCTTGCCCTTGCGCGTGCTAATGCGGATGACGCCGTGCACCAGCTTGCACTCGGCCTCCTGCTCCTCCAGGTTGTAGTCCTGGGCGATGCTGTAGATGAGCTCGCTGATCTCGTTGGTCTTGCGGGAGAAGGAGGAGTCGGAGGTGCACTTGGCCAGCTGGTCAATCTGGTGCAGGGCATAGAGCTCCAGCAGCTTCTTAGTGATGAGCGAGTCAATGTCTGTGCTGGTGTCGCTCAGGTCGTCCAGGTCGTAGTCGTCTCGGGACAGCAGGCTGGTGTTGCTGACGGGACGCTGGCTCTCCCCTTTGCCCGGCACACGGGTCCTCTTAGGGGCTGGAGCCGGGTACTTCACTGTCTGACCTGCGATGCGCACGTCCGGATAGCGGAAGCTGTCGCTCGCCGGCAACTTGGTGACTTTGGGAGACTTACTGGACTCCAAAGGGACGCCGGAGGTGGGGTTGTTCAAGGCCATGCCGTTAGGAGGGTGAGGCTCACTGCTAGTTTTGGGGGGATGGTCTGTGGAGCTCTCGTTAACGGGCAGGCAGGGCTCTCGACTGCCATAAAATCCACAGGTCAGTACGCAGCAAATAAGAGCCTTGCAGCCGCTCCAGCCCACGGAGGCACAGGAGCCACAAGCATGTCTGCCGGCAGACGGGACGTCCGCCGAGCCAGGGATAAATCCTATTGTCTCCGAGCCCCGGGTCCCTGTGCCATTCCGTGGGTGGCCCTTGCTGCGTCCGTACTTGTTCTCAGAATAGCGGGGGTGTTCAGCGTGGGGCTCGTGGAGCTGTTTGCCATGGGGGTCCTTGTAGGAGTCTTGGCTGGCCGTGCTCTCCCTGGATATAGTCCGAGCGGGTCGGTACCTCTCTGCTCTGGAGCTGTGGTGTTTGTGGTGGCGGGACGTCTGAGGAGCCCCTGTGCTGTGGCCAGGCATGGCTCTAAAACCCCTGGGACCTGGTGTGTGTGGGAGAGGCATGTTTACAAGACAACCAGGTGGAAGACTACACTTGCATGTTGTCACACAGGCTTTGCAGCAGTAGACGCACACACACACACACACGCGCGCACACACACGCGCACGCACGCGCACACACGCGCACACACGCGCACACACACACACACACACACACACCTTAAGTAGGCTATGAAGAAAGCACTTAACTTCCAGTGCCCCCACCCCACACTGAAACTTAGAATGTAAATAGAAATAAGTGCATTGATTGCTTTGCCTGATAGTCATTTGGCACATTTCGTCTCGCCCTTGTTTGGTCTACAGTAGGCAAAATTTGCATGAAGACAGTTCAGACCAAAACTCATTCAACATTACACCGTTTTTGATATTAACAAACAAAACGTCCACTTACCGCATAAGAGAAAACACTTGTGGTTGTGTTCTATCCCAGGTGACTCGTTCAGGGAGCGGACCGCGGAAGTCTCGGACAGAAAAACAGCCTGTTAGCGCTTCGAACCGAGGAAGAAAGACTTCGAGTACGAACGCCCACAGACTTTTAAAAGTTGACTTACTTCCACGAAACAACAAACTTTGCAGAGCTAAAGTCCCGGGGCTCGACCGAAGAACACAACTCGACTCACTCGTATATCGTCTCCTCCTTTTTTTCTTGTTAAACTCAGCCCGCTGTAGCCGAGAAGTCTCCCAATGTTTGGCTATTACCTGCGGCTACAGCTAATCCCAGATCCTACTTCACCCACCCACAGGTGAGTCGTGACGTCACGCGAGGCGGATATAAGCACAGAAAGAGAGCCCATGCGGAAACTATTGCCCATCTTTTCTGGGAATTGTAGGCCTACACACCTGTAAATTATGGAAAGATATTTGTCGATTTATCTTGGAACAAAGTAGGCCTATGTCTTATTCTGAACTATAAGGCCTACTGCAAAACTTGTCTTTGGCTGTGTAGGCATAATAGAAAATATTTATACTGGTAGCAATTGGGTGTATATCTACAAATGTAAATTTGCCAATTTTGTTACAGGCCTACCTAATTTCCTTGCATTTAAGAAATAAATTGAACTTTGTGTTAAGATAACATCCTCAGCAAATAGCAAAAAAGCTAAGAAGTGAGGCTCCATTTGAATGTCTTCACTTAAACCTCTTTCTATTTATTTGTTGACCCCTGGCATATTTTGTTCTAGTCTATTTTAGTTTATTTTTAGTTTACTTTGGCTGTAATTGTCTTACTTACGGTTAATAATTTTATTTACTTGTCAACATATGTGTGTGTGTGTGTGTGTGTGTGTGTGTGTGTGTGTGTGTGTGTGTGTGTGGCTAATGATTCTTCAGTGTCCTCTTTTTGTTTCCTCTACATAATTGTTAAGGTGCTCTCTATATTCTCTAACCCAGAGGCAAGGTTTATTACACTGTATATTACTCAATATATTGTAGGCTACGGTTATGTACATTGTTATTGTCTGCATAAGTCATTGTATTGTTAAGAGTAATATCAATAAAGAAAAATTAAGGAAAGAGAAAGGTAGGGAATGAAGAGGGGAATAAAAACAACACAGGATTACATGTAATAGAAGAGGAAGGAAAGAGAGAAAATGGATGTTAATCCGATCAGGAAAAACAAACTTTCATTTCTCAATAGTCAAAGTGTAACTTGGTACTGTGTGATGCAACACGGCAACTGCAGGTGAAATTCTTGTAATACACACACACTCTCATAAGGGGACTTTTCCCCTTTATTCATACACATGCTGTAAGCACGCGCAAATTAGGTAGGTCTGGCAGGCACCCAGTTGTGCAGAGCAGCAGAGCAAGCAGGTGTTGTTATCTTTCATTCTGCCCTATATTCCTTCTCTGGAAACACTTAATCAGCTACTCTTTAAATTGAAATAGTAGCGGCACTTCACCTACAGAAAAAAATATTCAACATAAATTCTGTTTAGCATGGCTTAACTTGGTTTCAATGATGCTGTGACAATAAAAGAGGAGCACAAGTGATTTAAATACAAGAACATTTCATTTTATTTAGAATTGATATAAATACAAGTTTCATATCATACAGTAGCTCTAACATTTATACTTTTGAATATTATAATACAGATCACATTGTGTATTTTAGTTGTGGTTAATTAAATGTAAGGATTTACATACAGTATAAACCTATTATATAAAGACTGTCTAGGGGTGTCTATATATTCATTGGTCATCATACATTTTCCATGCTATTGGACTACCATCTATGTTGTGTCTTTCTGCAATATAAGATAGAATATAAGATTTAAATAATGACACCAATACCAAAAAGCAACAAAACTGACAGCTGACAAAAATGTATTTTGTTTGTTTGTTTTTTTAAGTTTATTATGGACCTATTATTTTTATTTTTAAATGTATGATACACACGCAATATTAAGGTGAATTTAAAGATACAATGATCCAGTGCCTTGAAAACACAAAGGCACTTTTAAAGTGAGATTAACCGCATGAGGCTATGTACAGGAATCTCATAACTGTAAATCTACAAGCTTAAACTATTCACATCTACTGTATATATTCCTCACATTTTGACAAATGTTTCTAACTTCATAAAATTAAAAATAAATCATAGGTTTGCAGGTGGTGAGGTTGTCACCTGTTTGAGCGGTGTATTTGTAGGAACCTGGACGATGTAGGTGTCGTTTGGCAGCTGCTGGGACAGAGCCAATCCTAAATGGCCTTGTGCCCTTCTGCCACCCCCGCCACCATTCTCTGCCGAGATGTGTCCCAGCCGAGGGTCCGAGTCGATCTCGTATCGGTAGTGGTATCCCTCCAGGACGTCATGGCATGCGTCTCTCATGTCCAAGATCCACTTCTTCATATCTTTGCGATTCAGGTAGAGCACAAAGAGGAAAACCATACCCACAAACCCCAGCACCAGGCCCAGAAAGACATAGGACGTCTGCAGGGTGAGGTCAACCACCACCTCCGCTTGGACTGGAACCACACACCCTATGGCCTGGATGCCCAGCCCACGCAGCCGGGTGTCACTCAACCCTCTTGGCTGGGCGCAACTCACAGCCTCCACGTCCACCTGAGCTCTCGATTGGTTCAGCCAGGCCACAAAATGACCAATCTCACAAGAGCAGGTGTAAGGGTTGTCGCCGAGAAGGATCCGGATGCTCCCGAGCTTCTCCAGCTCTCGCAGAGCGTCGGCGCTGAATGACCTGAAGGCATTGTAGGTCAGGTCCAGCACCTCCAGGCGGTTCATGCCAGAGAAGGTCTCACTGTAGAGGGACTGCAGGGAGTTGTTAGTGAGGAAGAGCTGCTGCAGGTTTGGAAGCTGTGAGAACATGCCAGGGGGCAGCAGGGCCAGGCGGTTCCCGGAGAGGTCGAGGCAGACTAACCCACCCAGGCCTCCCCAGCGCAGGGCCGTGCTGAGGTCTGTCAGGGCGCTGAGGTTGTAGAGCGAGTGGCTCAGGTTGAGCTCCTGAAGGGGACTGCCGGGGATGCTGAGAGCTTCTGGGTGGATGAGTGCCAGCTGGTTCCCGCTGAGGTCTAGGAAGCGCAGGTTGACCAGGCTGAAGAAGGTGTGGGACGCCAGCTCTGTAACCCTTAGGGGAAGATGACTCACATTGTAACACACCTGTCCTTGCACATTTTATGTTATTTTCAAGCTCATAATACAAAACGTGTTTCACTTACTGTGAAAGGAAACAAGGAAAAAACACTCAAGAAAATTTGACTTTAAAAAAAAAATGTATTCGATACACATCCAGAAAGTTTGTCATATTGTCCAAATGTTGCTGTAAGTACATGAATGTAAAAATAATTAAAAACTGACAATGACATTCTCACCTATTGTTGCTTAAAATGATTTTGGTGATGTTCTCCAGCTCTGTGAACGAATCGGGTCCAATCTGGTGGATGTTATTCCCTGTGATGATGGCAGTCCGTGCGTATCCTGGAACAGTTTGTGGGACTGTGAGCAGATCCTTGGAAACACACTTCACTGTGCGAGTGACGACAAAACACTCGCAACTAAAAGGACACTCCAAGCACAAGTGTGGTGCACAGAGGAGGACTCCCAAAAACACTCGTACTGCAAAAGCACACATCTCTTAAGTACAGCCAGTAAAGAAAAAAAAAAGTAAAATTTGGTAATCTCAGCAACACAGATAATAATAATTTAAAGTGGATAAGTAAGTCAAATTGTAAATAGAGCTTTTGTTCTCAAAAACGTATCAAACTCTGCAGAGGAGGCAAACCGCAGCTCCGACATTGGCTCTCCCGAATCTGCTCCACTCTGGGAATAAAGGTTCCCTTAAATTGATGGGAGTTCATATCACGCAGAATCTGCCCGGATGAAAAAGTGTATGCAGTTCCCTTAAAGGTACAGAGGACTATAGGGGCATCCACCGCTTGTGACCTACACCACAGGATGCCAGGGGGGACTTAAAAGGCTTTGTATACATCCTACATTAACTTACACAAAAACACATAGTAAACTGATGGAGGTAAAAAAAATAAAAATAAAAAGTATTTTGTCTTTTGGGTACATTGTATCAAACAAATCCAAAAATAAACAATACATAAAATAATTTACTGTGGTACTGCTTCATTTCATTTGTATTACTGAGTTATAGTCACATAAAACACAATCAAATAATACACTATAGAATGAAAGAAAAAAGCTTCACACATTTGTCTTTATACACCAGAGGAAAGAGGATTCAAGAGCTATACCTCTATCTATCACATGTGGGTCCTACGTCATTCTATCTTTGGTAGCGGCTCACATCTCTTAAACGAATAATTGATGAATACTTTCAGCATTAAGATTTTTGCGATCCATTCTGTAGCGATTTATCACCCAAATGTACATTAGCCGGTACGAAAAAACACATTTGTCACTGACATTCCTTGAAAAAATACATGGCTGGATTTCAACATTTATCAATCTGGGTGATCTTCTCTCTTCAAAATACTCTTTCAAAGCAAAAACACAAACACAGAACCCGCAGTGTGAAAAACATTAATGGTCAATTTTTAAATTTTTTTTTTATCGAATATACATAAAGAGAAGAAAAAAACATTCAAAACATAAATTATTTGTTTTAAAAATTACCCTCAAACAGCTCTTGGTTGCTTTTAAATACTATACACATTTGAAATAATAAATAACATAATAATTTTTTGTGATGAATATGAATGAATATCCTGTCAAATCACGTCAACCACATCGAGTTAAACCAAAGTCTATGAAGTCATCTGACTGCTCCTCTAATGTAGGTAGAAGGTTAGCATGAATGTGGTGAGGACTCCGCACAGCATGAAGGAGGGAAGCCAGGTCTTGAGGAACGCTGCCCAGCTGAAGGATACAGAGAGGGTAAGGTGTGTTAGGGAAGTTGTGTGTGTGTGTGTGTGTGTGTGTATGTGTGTGTGTGTGTGTGTGTGTGTGTGTGTGTGTGTGTGTGTGTGTTTATGAACAGACAAGGACATGCCAAGTGTGCTGTAGTATCACAAAGTTCAACCTCTTAACTCCCAGAGGCCCACAGCTCCCCCACCCCTGCCCACACTCTCTCTCTCTCTCCTCCCACTCCCCCTGAACACACCCCAGCCTGCACTGCGTCCTACTGTCCTCTCCACCCAGCAGGTTGCAGGGAGCCCCACAGGAGAGTTGACCTTCAGCTGCGACACAGAAGCGAAGCGGCTGGCAGTGATGAATTACACGACTACCCCGTTTTAAAAGACTCCGGTGCCGTGGGAGTGTGAATGTGCGGAGGCAGCACAAACTGTGACGCCAGCGTTCTCTATGTGGGTCAGCGGAGAATAATGCGAGGGCTTCTCTGTGCCATATGTCTCTTAATGCTCCCAAGCAATCCGACAGCGGGGCAATTTAAAAAGGCTGTGAACGTGTTTGTGAGACGAGTGCTTCAGGTGTGTTTGGCCCAGTATTGCTAACATCCATATTTCCCCTCTAGTAACTTATGATCCTTCTGCTGCTTCTTTTGTTTTGCCTGCATCTGTTGTAGAGAGTATATGATGGAAATGTTTACGAAGTATAAGCGGTTGAAATATTACTTCACACTATACAGCAGTGGTGGATTTTTATTTAACTTTTGAGAGCGAAAGAAGACCCCACGCTTGAGCAAGTGCAAACTTGGAACTATGGTTTTATATGTAAACTCTTCCTAATAATGGTAATACAAATTGCGGCTGCAATGAATCTAAAATACTTACCTTACATGTTTTCCATGAATAAGAGACAGCGCACACAGGTTCACCATGTTCCAAGCGGAGCTGTTGTTGTAGCGCATAAGGTTTAGGGCCATGGCCACGTGTGAATGACAGTTATCCATGCACAGGTTGTGCTGGAAAAAAAACAGGACATAAAAAAGCAGTTATTGCTTTGGAAATAACGTATCTGGAAATGTGTGTATTATTAACGAGTCGTAACTATCGTCTCACCGGTCTACATTTGTATTCCTCAGATGCATCATGAACTGCTTTGTCCCATATGGCAGCACTGCTGCCACACACCTTGTCCACATCGAGCTTCCAATACCTGTCAATTTAGTAAACAATCAAAGTGTTGATTTAAAAGTGGGGTTTGTCTTATTGAGATACTATTTAAATATATTATTTTGATAAATAAGCTTACTTAGTTGGTCTACCAAAGCCCATGTTGTCCTCCTGGTGGGGACATAGTTTAAAACATGTAATGAATCATACAGGTTCATTTTGGATTCCACCTCTGGTTGAGTGGGTTTATAATTTTATCCATGAGAATAAAGCAGATGAGAAAAAATTAAAGAGAGGAACGACTAATCCAGAAGGCAACAACTACCAGTTCAGCAGCTTTGCTGTGCACTCCATCTCAGTTAAAAGTTGTGCATTTTCCTTTTATATCACTAGAGATTACACTGAAGTGAGGGTTTACATAGGCTAGATAGATTGAGTTGTTTTGTTTTTAAAGCGATACTCACAGAGACAAAGTATGATCCTGCAAAATCTCGTATGATTCCGGAAGAAGTGCATATGCCCATGTGACCAATGAAGGGGAGCACCCACCTGCAGGATGCGCCCAGCAGAAAACAACACATTCAAGTCAAGTCATGAACGTGTGATTGATTGTGCAATAGAATGCATACTGTGCAGTATAGTAGAAGTTAAATACATAACATGGCATTCAATAGAAGGCTAAAATACATCTGCTTCGTCTTATAGGGCGTTATCAACAAGACGTCACATCACACGATCAACTCGGAAGGAGCAGGATAACTAACAACATTGGTAAGCCTCTTACGATAAAATAGGAATAGGCGTCCACACAATGCAGTAGGGGTAGCGGCTGCTTTTCCTGTCGCTTTTTAAGAAATCCGCCTGGTAGCTCATCATCACGTCAGTCTCGTCCACCTCCGCCATCACTACCCGGAATGACGCACAGACGGCGCGGGAGCGCGCGCGCCGCGCGGTCGTCGCCTACAACGGTCGGTCAGTGAACGCAACACTGGTCCATGTGTAGGCTACAGTGTTAGCTGTTTTTAAATGAGTTTAAAGAGAACGCTACTGCAGGTTTCCAAAAACCTTTTTCCCCCATTATTTTTTTATTCCAAGCCTTTGTGTATTTTATGAGGATTCTTTGAGTTACAGACAATGCTGCTCAACTGCTCCAAGGACAAGATCAATCATGTATTACTCAGAGGAATGGATGTAGCTTGTCTTATTTTACAATGTAAGCCTATTAGTGTTAAACGTGCTCGTGTTTTTTTTAATGGAGGCCATTCAGCCATGGTGGGCTATATCACTGACAGCCACAACTATTCAAGCTGGGTCACCTCATTACAGTAGCTACAGCATGTGGGGCATGAGATGCCCCCTGACTACTCATGCTTGTGATGTAGTGTGCTCATATTTGTTGCCTAATAGTCAGCAAAACACTGGGAGTAGAGCAGACACTGATAAATGAGCAGGATATTTTCAGAGTTCATGCCGCAGCAACAGTACATCTTCCCAACCTAGTTAGTAATGTGTCAGTGCTGCTGTATCCGGGACTCCAATAGGAAAACAACTTAACAAAAATTCAACATTAATGTTGCCATTTAAAGCGCACAAGCAGAAGTACACAGCCTAGGAGGGGATCAATAATTTTATTCTTCACTTTTTTTTTGCAACAAAAGGTAATTATAGGATTCCTCCAAGGAAAAAAAGAGTATCTCAAATTAATGAACAAAGTCCAACGCATAGGAGCCTAGTGTTGCAAGTTGTTGAGAACCCACTCCTTTACGAGCTTTTCACTGAGCATCAGATGGGATGGCTCTGTGTCCTTTATTCACCCGCAACTATGGCCAGAGAAGCCTCATGCAAGCAGAACTGAACAACTGACTGCAGCAATAGGAAGCCTATCGCCACCCAATACTTGGTGCCCAGTTTCCATATATAACAATTAAGCATCTGTGTCTCACTTACCATAACATACCAAACAGACTTTTCACACTGACATTTCATGCCAACCATTTGAAATTAACGGATTTGTTTTAAAACAACAAAATACATATTAGAAACTCTTTTCTTTTTTTACAAACATTTTTTCATTGATATCTTGTTGATCTTGTACATCTATTGTAGTAAAAACCCATAACTAAAAAGGAGCCCAGTAAGCCAAAATTATGTTTCAGTGAAACAAAGTAAAGCAAACATTAATCCGTGGCCATTGGGATGGTAAATGAGTCTGACAACCTTTGGCAGGAGGAATGGCCTGTTTTCTTTCTGTTATAAACTAAACAAAGCTTATAAATACTTTTCATTGGAGCAACACTTGCAAAACATTTCATATCCCCACATAATGACAAACTAAATCTTGGCTTCCTGTGAGCCAAATTCCAACTGAAAATACGATCAAGTCTAACTCAGAAACGATGACTTGGGTGTGTAGCCTTTCTGAGATGAGCGGGGACCAAGATTCTTGGCTCAGACTGTGAAACAGTCAGGAGGAGATGCAACAAAGCACCGTCTTCTGTCCTGTGATCCAATCCTCCGAGGAGGACGCTGCGACTGTGTGGCCACACGGACCTGAAAATAGGTCGCCCGACTGCAGGCTTCTCCTGCTACGTGTCTAGTGTATCTCCAACATAAACCTGAAGAGCCATTAGTGCTCAACTCCTCCTTCCTTGTGAGAAACGGGGGAGTGCTGTGGAAGGTGCTCTCCTCAAAACATGTCACCCCCCCTGCCACCACTGGGTGGAGGGAGAGGGTGAGGTGTCGTCGGTGCTCTGAAGGGGGCGAGATTGGGCGTTTTTCTCCACCCTCTGTGAATCGCTCTTTCCCCAAAGTGGTCTTCACCAGTCCTTCTTTTTGGACAGGGGAGGGCGATGCATAGTGCAGAGATGTGACATGACATTCACTCAATGTTTCTGTCAGACAGGAGGGAGGAAATTAAGATTCAAACAGGAGCTAGGGAGGGGGTTTTTCCCTTCCTAACGTCCATTCAATAGAATGGCTGACCAGTTTTTTAGCTGGGCCGACACTGCACTTGTCCCTCTGAGCTGTCTTCTTCGTCTGAGCCGTCTGGCCCGACGCCGCGCAGGCCTGTGATGCGATAGCCCATGTTGAGCAGCATGACCTCCAGCGGATCAGCGTTCATACGCCGCTGGTTGGCCTGAGCAGCACTGTCCATGTCCTCCACTACTCGCCCGTTCTCAGTTTCTGTCTGTGTCATGAGAAAGTAGAGGGGAGGAGAAATGGGTTTGTTAAAAATGCTGTGCAATAAGTATAAAACAGATTAAGTTAAAAATTCACTTGATCAGGTCATCTGTAATCTATTGCTTTGGCCTTTCGGGTAAAAGGTTTATAGTTATATTTTTTTCATGTTTATTTAAAATACATATAATGTACTTTTTTTTTTTTTGGAAAATGTATTTAAAATCACATATACTTCAAATAACGTTATGCAGTGTTGCCTTATTTTCCTCATTTTAAGTTTAAATTTACCTCTGGTCTTGGGTTCCATAACCGAACCACTGGGTCTATACCACTGGTAGCCAGGAAGCAGTAGCTTGGGTGGGGCTGTAGGCAGTTGACTATGGACTCATCCCCCTGCAGGATCCTCACCAGGTTAGTGGTCTCCTTTTCCCAGACAAAGAAAGAGCCGTCGTCTGAGCCGCTGACAATGTACTGGCCTTTGCTGCAGAGAAAAAGGGGAATCATTCAGACATGTCTAATGAGCCATGTTCTTGGGACTTATCGTATTTATTAGGAATCACAAAATTCACAGCTGTTCACCTCAGCATATGGGTGTGTAACCAGGCCTTTCAGTTCTGCTGTGAAAAGGGAACTTAGCAGGGCCTTCTGGTATACAAGGTCCAAAGGTACCTGAGCTTTGTTTTACATTATGTGTTTTACATTCCAATGCTTCAAGTTATTAAGACTGGATATTGTGACAGGAACAACCAGGCGAGGGTTAAGTACAGTACAAAAGGCTGAAGATTCCTGCTTGGAAGGGATTAGACCCTTTAATTATTGTTTCACATATGTTGCAGTGGCTTGTGTGTGTTGTTCAACATTTTGAGTTATCAAACTATTTGTAAATTCCGCACCAAACCGACAAAGTATTTTTTATATAACATCTAAATTACACAAAGTCTCATGAGATAAATAAGCACACATTTTGACTGACATGTTTCAGTGTGAAACCGACTTTTGCATTCTAAAGTTTAAAAACTGTGAGAAACCACTTTTTGAATTGGTATACACAATGCACATATTATGAAATATGTGCCTGTATTGAAATGTTAAGTCTTTACAAGGAATGTTTTTGCCCCATCACAAAATCTGGTTGAGAGCTAGTGTTCATCGCATTTTGTTGATTCAAAGTACATTCATCGTTCTCTGTCTCAATCTACAGAGCTTGTGACTGCCCCCTAGTGAACCCTCAGCAGACTGACAGTGTGATCTCCTGACCTTCCAAAGAAGTTGGCCTCTTTGATATCAGTGGTGGTGTTGCAGTGACCACAGTATCTGTGCTTGTAGTCAAAGCTGCGGTCTCTCAGCACCAGCTCATCTTCAGGTATGGACTCTTTTCGACTGAATGAGTTGAATCGAATGGAGCTGTTGGACTTCTTATCCTCTGCTGGTGAAGAAAAAGATATCCCACTTAATAAAGCAAACTGATTCAGATTTCAGATACATTTACAAACAAACAGAGGCTGTCTGTCACTCTTGAAACACACAAAGACATCAGTTTACTTTGTATAAAACTCTCTATTTCACTCTCCTAAAGGAAAATATATACATGGGTAGTACCAATGAACTATTTTTACCTGATTCAGTCTTGGTGAAGAGAGCAGCCTTGATGTCTTTATCCAAGGCGTCACATGCACTACTGTGCGCCTGCTCTGGAAACTTTCCTTTGAAATCTTCCAGACACTCCAGAGCTTCAGCTACATACTTCAGCTCAAACAGACACCGTGCCAGCCTGAAGTGAGCCTTCAAATGACCAGGGTTTAGAGTGAGAGCCTTCAGACAGTCCTTGAGGGCATCGTAATGGTCTCCATCCCTGTGAATTACAGATGGGAGCAAAACACTTGATAACTGCTTCCTGATCTTCAGCAGAAGATGATGAATTATTTGCCTGAAGTGACACAATGACACATACCACTTGCGTTTCATGTAGGCTGCAGCCCGGTTCCCATACAGCATGGCGTTGCAGCTGGCCTGATGGATACCTAAACTGTACAGCTGGATGGCCTGCGTCCACTGTTGCCGGGCAAACGCATCATTAGCCTCTTGCTTTATCTTCTCCAAGTGAGAAGGGAGCTCACTAGAATAAAAAAAAAAGATAGCAGAAGATACATAATGGAAATATGTGTCTAAAAGAACAATCACTGACAAGGTGAAAAGAGTATTACCTAGAGTGCATCTTGCTTTCAGCAATATGAACATGGCTGGTTGGCAAGTGGATTCCATTGGCGACGCCATTGGTTGTCTTCCCGTTCTGTACATCTCCTGTGAAGCCAAAAGTTCCAGAAACCACCAATATTACTTTATGATCTCAACACGGCACCATTCAGGATCTTTTGTCAAAGTGGATGGGACAGGCCTACCTGGTGATGACTGGCACCTTTTTGGGAGCAAGAAAGTGTATGGCTTCTGTTTGAATGTCAAGTCGAACAGATACACCTAGAAGAACCGTTAAAAGAAAATGTTGAAACACTAAAACTGAAAATGAATTACTTCCCTCACCATTCTTTGTTGTTTGTTCTGAGAACCATTACCTGTTCCCCACCCATGTTGACTAGTAGCTCAGTGCCATCTGGACTGAAGGTGACATATGTAGCCACCAGGACCCTCAGGCGGTTATTGTAGTCCGGGAGTTTCACTGGCAGGTGGCCTGGAGCATTCAAGCAGAAAGCGGTTGTTATTCAACCACATCCTCCACATTAACTTTCCCACAGCCATTACAGTATAACTAGAAAATAAATGTATCCATTAAATACATTTGATACCACACAATTCACATATGCACCTGCAACATAATACTGGCCGGCTCCGTCGGGGATGGGCTTCTGCCTGTCACAGAACGTGTGCACAGCTGCTGATGTGCTCTGGTTCATTGATTTCCTGCGTAAGGACAAGAAAACGTGGTTGAAACCCCAATTGTGTTCACATATACATCAAAAGCCTTAATGGGGGGATGTCAAACAATTGAGTGGTTTTCAAATAAGTATTGCAAAATGGAACAACATCTTAGCATTTAACCAACCTGTGATCGTGAATCATTCTGATGTCATAGAGACGAACGAATGGACCGTTGGCTCCCACTGCCATGTAGTTGTTGTCCCGCGGGTTGATGGCCAGACACTTGGCCTCGACCAGCTGACCACAGAACTCTGTTAGGTCTATCAGCACTTCCGAGCGTTTACTGCTCTCCCTCAAGTCATATTGTCTGTAAGGGAACAGGACAATAGTCAACATATCACCTGTAAGGGGATATCTCTTGAGTCAAAAAAACAAGGTGCGATCTCTGGGGGCTCTAACCTGATGATGCCATCCTCTGCAGCACTCCAGAAAGTGTTGGGCCACATGGGTGCTACGGCGATGCGTTTGACTCTGTTGGTGTGATCAGAAAACATATGGATGGTTTCCTTCACTGTCAGGTCGTGCACGTGGACCTTTGTATCGGCCGCGCCTGTTATCAAGATTCTGTCCCCGGAGTGTGGGAGGAACTGTGGAGACAGACAGGAACGTCAGAGTGAACTAATGACAACAGACACATCCCAACTGTTCCCAGTAACTTAAGTCTTTGGCACTAATAAATGTATTTACACACAGTTGATATCCCCATTTCTATGCTGTGGATCATAGTCTGATGACGTCTTTTGTTATCGCCACCACCACATTGAAACTGAATAATTTTCCCTTCAGTATGGACTTCTTCCTAAGCTTTCTGTCATGCAGCCATAGTGTTAGGCCCTTACAGCGATCCATGTTTACACACTGCAAACAAGCCGTGCCTTGAAAAGCATCAATGTATTCAAACATGTACAAAGATGGTATCCGCAAAACAATATGCCACTAAATAGTGCCACCTACTATACAGGATGTGAATTTGTATCAAAGAAAGCCTTTTTATTAAAAAGGAATGAGGACAGGCAGAGCGATGGGTCGTATGTACCAGCCTTTTTATACATGACATCCTGACATTAAATAGCACTTTGTCGGAAACTGTGATGGAAATTGTTAAAGCAAGTTGAAGTTGCATACATGTGTTCAGTTCCCATGGTTAAAATGTCCTTCAATGAGACTAGAATGGTAGCACGGCACTTGCAGTAATACAAACTTAGTAAGTTTGCTGCCTTATTCACAGTATGACTTGATAATCAATGTGTATGTAAACGCAGCCATTGTAAATTATTTCAGCCCAGCGTTCCAACTTCCTTTAAAATGCATCCATCTTTCACCCAGTCTGCCCTTACCTTTACAGAGAATATATTGGCTGCATGACCTGTGTGCATAGTTGTAAGCTTCTTGTGTCTGAATGGATCCCAAATGATGGCATGTTGATCATCTGAGCCCGAGGCCAGTAAACTGAACACAAAAAAGTACCACCAGGACAAGTCAAGCAACATTTTGTCTAGGCTATTTAACATATACCTTCTAGTGCCATTTAAAAAATCTGTGTACTTTGAAAAATGTTAAGATGAGCAATCGCTGACTCAAGGGAAGCATTATTTGTGGATTCCTCTTGCTAACTGACAACTTTTTTATTTTGGGGTGATTTAAGTCAATCTTTTAGCACTGAAAATGTCAAGTGTGAGGAGAGGGAACTAACTGCTTAAAAATACACTCAGGCATACAGATGCCATAACAAAATAGTAAAATTGTCTAACTATTTGGACATGTAACCCAGCCATAGTAGGCCTTCACTGGAAATACTGTACGTATAACGTGCCCCGTGATGTAACCCAGGCAGTGATCCCCAGTCAGAGCCTATGATTGAACAGAAGATAAAACTTTCTGAAGACTTACTCTCCTTTTTCGTTCCATTCCAAACAGTTCACACAGCCAGTATGGCCCTGCGGAGACAGACAGTTTAGAAGATATGATAATACACAGACATATCTTCATTCTCACTTTCTGTCTATACACATACACACACACACGCGCACACACACACACACGCACACACAGTCACTGACCTGCAGCTCAGACTCCAGTCCGAGTCTTTTGATGAAGGGGTCCGTCACATGATAGGACCTTTGGAAGCCTGATGCTCTTTTGTCCTGAAGACATGAATCAATGTGTCCATCATTTTTATGCATTCAGAAATAGTTACAAAAAATATATAGAAATCCTTTTGCATGGGGAGGGTCTTCTTAGGTTAGTCCCAAAAAGATTGATTCTACAGAATAGAATAGTACAGTGATATGGTATTATCACAGATAGATAATGCCCATAAAGGTGCTCTGGCATTTGTCTACTCACTCTTATCTGCCTGTGCAAGATGTCTTTGGTGATGTTGGCTGCAGTCATTGTCTGACTGCAAAACATAGATTAGGGTCTGGGTTGAAGGGTCCGGTGGTCAGAGCTCTGATGACATTTACTCTGTTTTTCCAGAATAGGCGTAAAGACGTAGGACACTTAAGATAAGGGTAGATGGTACATGAATACAACTTTTTACAAGCAAGTGGTTTTACTTTGGTTTAATGTCAGTTTTAGAGTAAATGTCAACAAAGGCCTATTTAATTGTTCACTATAGCCTATGAATACTATGCAAAAACCTGAAACATAAGCATGACATAAAGTTAGCTGCTTGCTGGGTTATGGTTGCCAAAGACAGCCCCGTCAACGAAAACAACAATGCGACTTCTTTAGCTACCTAGCTAATGTTAACTACGCAGCTCAGTCAGTGTTGTATTCCGTTGACTGTAAACGCAAAACACTGACACTACGTCAAACGGCAAGTTTTTTTTAGCCTGTTAGAGTCGATAGTCACCTATGCATCGGGCCTTTAAGAGACCTGTCGTAGCTGGCGTTAGCGTATTGGCGTTACCTTGCTAGCTAAAAACAACGTCCCACTTCAGTCAACGTTAACATTTGCAACGCTTTCATTGCTATTTACGGCTGCTGAAGATATCTCGCCACTTTCCCCGGACTGAAATGGCTTCTGTCAAGAAATATCCATTTGATAGACGTGATAAATCATACACTCTATGTGAGTTTGTTGTTCACGCTAATACCTTTGGCTTGAACACAAACCTCCTCCCACCGAGCACTTCCGAAACATGTCTATTTCAGAATAAAAGCACTCTACCCACAGCCGAAGTAGCGAAAGAGACGTCGGACATGTTCTTTTAAAACATAGTTGGTCTATGACCAAAAATAAGTATTAAATTAAGAATGAAAAAGATCATTGTGATCAGAGTGGACAACTTGTGTGGTCTCTTGCTGCAAAAGTAGGTAAGAGGTTATGCTTCATAACACAAAACTGGAGGATGAACAGCATGTTCATATTTTCCAATTTTAATATCAGGTAGCCTAATTATCTTTTTGTGAATAACACCATGACAGTTTCTGAACAATTGTTCAAATGTGTAGCAGCCTATAGACCTATTGTGGTTGGCCTAATTTCAAATGAGCCTCTAGGCTATTTAGTTGGCCTATGTGTGTTGCTTTCCTATTTAGAATGGCCTAATTAAAAAAACAACAGCTTTTGTTGTTACTGGAAAGTGCCACCTCTTTGAAGCTGATTTGAGGGATAGCCTATAGGGCTACATGTTATCAAGAGATCTTATAAATAGGCTATCTGATATTGTGAGTGCTGAAAAAACTCATAAATCACAGCATCTCTCTTCAACTGTTATTTTCACCAAAGGAAAAGGTCCAAACAAACGTTCTCTACGGATCTATCTATCTATCTATCTATCTATCTATCTATCTGTCTGTCTGTCTGTCTGTCTGTCTGTCTGTCTATCTACAGACAGACAGATAGATGGGTAGGCCTAACTATAGCCTACCCATTTGGGAAATTGTGTTGTTTTAGAAGTAGGCGGCAGGCATAGCCTATGACACATAGCCTAATTGTGCATAGGCCTATACGCTTAGAGTAGGCTATTTACCTGAATTCCAATTAATATTTTTGAGGGTGATTATAGGCTAAGATATATTTAAATAGTTAGTTTTTGACACGTTTTTTTTCTTCATTTCAACGTATCTTGGTTTGATGCCTTCGTTTTGGGTGACTGTAATGGCTTCAGTCACATGGCAGGTCTTCTTTTTTTTTCTTTATAAGCAGCAACATTTCAATAAGAGGCTTGGGAATAATGCTGAGTCCGTTTTTTTGGCGGCAATGTGCATATTTAACCGCAGTCGGCTCATACTGGCTACTTTGCAGTTAAGAAATAGAGAGACAATACAAGGTCTGGGGCAACGAAGCGCCACTAAAGGGCGGCGCTGTGAAGCAAAACAAGCGTCCTCTGTGTCTTTGATGGGTCTTCTGCATAATCAGAGGGGATCTGTTCTGCTCAGTCGACAAGCGGAACAACAGCGGATGTTACAGATTCGGCTCCGGTTGCCAGCATCAAACCGAGATTTTCCCTCTGCGTTCTGTCTTTATGTGAAACAAAAGGTAAAGTCTTTAACTAAGCGACGACAGCCAGTTTTAGCTACAGCAACGTCAGCAGGACAGCAAACTGAGGTTTTTAACGTGAATGTAAACTCAAGTCGCCAAGCCAACGCTGAGTTAGCCGTTAGCTAGCTCGTTAGACGGAAACGGATTGTCGTGGATTAGCTAAAATGGTTAACGGGGGGGTTCATCCAGTACAAAACAAAAATGTACATAACGGGAGGTAATAGCCTAACATATAAATATTTTTTTAAACAGCCTAGACCACCATGGGTAGATATGATAGTTGTGTTTGGCCTGCATTATAACATTTGAAATTTAGCTATTAGTCGTTTATTTTCGTCTAGCTTGGTTACGGGTTAGCGAGTAATTTCCTTTATGCATTAGCTAATGAAAATGATTATTTCGTTGCAACCAGGCTGCACCTCAGGCTGCTCATATTCACTATTAATCTCCTTGCCTGTCTCATATTATGTTGTGCTTCTTAAAGCCTCTTAGGGTTCGATGTTTGTGTAACAGATTATGTAACGCTAAATAAGACATGTGCTTGTGTTGTTATTTTGGATGCTGCTTAGAAAAGTCACCCGAGGTTGTTGAGGGGCAGATAGTTTGATAGGTGACGAAATCAGTCAATGGACAACAGCTGTTGAGTCCTACGTTTAATTAGTTCATCATGAAAAGTATGCAAGGAAAGAACTTATCACAAAAATCAAGTTATAAGCCTCTTTCACTGTTTCCATATTGAATTGTTGGTCAGATATTTATAAAAAAGAAACTGTTAGGCAAATTGAACAAGTTCACATTCAGATACAATCATTGCCATTGACTTAGGTTGAGAATTTGATTTTAAACCTTAACAACCCTATAATATATTTTCAGTGTGTCTGTATTTAAAATAATAATGTTGTTTTCTTCCTTGTCTCAATCAGGTGACATTGTCTTGTATGGAATGACAACCTCACAGAGATATATAGAATCCAAACCAGCGGGTAAGTTGACACTGCACAGTCAAAATGCATACACTGTGTATGGGTTCGGTGTCATGTGCTGATGTACTCCTCTGTTGCTGTTGTCCTGTCTCACAAACACACATTAGCTCGGTTTGCGGACATGGAGTGGCAGACACCAGCTGTGTCGGAGAAGTTCCAAAGCCGCTTTGGCCGGCGGCCGGGAACATCGGACAGTGGGGACACTGGTCTTGGCACCTCGGCATCTGACAGCACAGAAGGTGATGACATTTGCTCCCTCTTCCCTTCCTGTATTGTGTAACATTGCTTTGAAGCCTGCATGGCGTTTATGGAGCTCCAGTCCAGTTTGCACCCTATATGCACTTTGCAGGATGACTTTTCATGGTGGTTTAGCAAGTAAATACTTCTAAACTGGTGTTTAAGCTGACTTGAAAGTTGAGAATGCGTTGTGAGAATGGCCCTCAGACTGTGTCGTTGTTGTTTCTTAAGCTATTTATAGAGGGAGAACATGTTCATGATCCACTGTGGTTGCTCGGGAGATTTGCAGAGGTGGATTAAGGTCCCAGCCAAAAATGCTCCAAGGCTCTGCTGCACTACTCTGGTGTTAATGTTCATTTTGAGGATGAGGTGCTAGGATGCCAGGGCTGGATTGATAAATGGAAACTGAAGACCTGTAGAGCGATTTAACACAAATATTTATATTATTACAGTTTTTAAAGGGTAATAGCCCACTGGAGAAAATGTCAAATCCCTCTAGAGATGGTGCATATGTGTATGCGCTATTTTTATTCAGTGAGTGGAATAAATAACAGAAAGGTTCCATGTAATGGCCAGCCTGTTGGGGTGGAGGGTCCCACGTGCCACAGGAAACACTGCAATCTGGAAAAATATCAGAACGGTAACATTACTGTGGGGTTTGAACTTCACAAAGCTGGTATTCATGGAAAGGCTGCTTGTTGGAAACTATTCATAACAAACTGCACAGAACAACGGTTTGTCCTCCTCAAAACAAGTTACATCTGTGTGTGTCGGCTTCCCTAAGGTCAAGGTGCATGGGTAGAAAAAAAAGTTTATAAGTAGTCTTTTAAAGCATATTCCTACATCAATTGATGTGTGTCTTTATAGCTTGGGTGAATTAAGAGACCTCTGCACACATCCAGTCACCAGATACACCTGCGACACCTGAACAGTAAGGTGTAGAGCGCAGATAGTAATGTTAATAGATGCATTTTGTATATAACTGAAAATACCTGATATTGAGGTGTCCAGTCCAGTGTTAATCTGAAAAGCCCTGAAAACATTGTTCCGAGTCGAGGGCCTGTGAGACGACATTCCTTGGAGGAATCAAGCTGCATTCAAGCAAACTGGCCGAGCTTCTTATTAGATACTTGATAATAATGAATTGTTCATGTTTGCAGGATTTCTGAAGTCTCTTTTAATGTGCCTGGTGGTGTGGTGTGACCATAAAGGAGTAGCAGTGGTAGTGTTTATTGCAAACTACAAATGTCTCCATAGTGCCTCTACTACTCAGGATCTTGCTCCATCAATAGTCAGGGTGTCAACAGATTTGTCTTTTAACCAGCTGCACAGCCCTGTCTGTGTGATATGTGTGTGTGTACTCTAAATCAGTCCCGTGTGTGTTATGTTAACTATAAACATGTCTGTATTCTTCTGATACATTTAGCTTTTTATGAATGTGCCTACTTCACACAGACCTTGCTTGTTTAGTCACGACTGTTGAGCATGCTACTGATGCTGCTACAGCTTTGTCCCGGCACTTAAACTGACGGTCGTGCTGAGCAACCTAACAATTAGCCCAAAATAAAGCCACAGTAATGACCCGTTGTTGTGACTCGGGTGTAAATTAAATGACTTTATAATACCAGACTTTCTTTTTTTAATAATGAAGGATCTTGTTTTAAATAGTTGTTTCTGTTGAACAGCTGCAGGTAATTGTCATGATGTGCTTTTCCGAGGCAGGAATTTGAGCAAACATCTAGCCAAAGTTCTTTTTACAGAGTAGTTTAGACTTGTTCTAGCCAGTCATGAATCAGTGCAGCCTGGAGGCTTCTGTTATATTTGAAGTTTTACTTTCCTGAAAGCCTGAAGTTGATAACAAAATATTCTTGCCTTAATAAAAAAAAAAAAAAAAAAAGATCATTTCTAATCCATTATTTTCCTCTCTGATTGCGAGGAGTTTCTGGTTCAAGTTAGTTGTTGTGGTTTACACTGATCAGACCGTTCAGTCTTTGACTTTGGGTGCACACGTGTGTGACGTGTGTGTTACAGTGGGAGGAGGCAAGGTGCTTAAATAAGCGGCACCCACAGATCACCCTGTAACTTGAGAGGGGGGCTATAAATACCCCTAACCTTTCCTGTGTGCCTGTTTGTGTGTGTTTGCGCAGAGTTGATACAGGCTAGTCGACTGTTGGAGGACAATACAATACGGCTTTGGGCACACGGCCTGCCTGCTGCCACTCTGTCAATCTTTTCTCCAGAGGTTGATTTCGTACTGTCCAGAAATGCGAAGAACAGACATTTGTTTTGATTGAGTGTTCTGCAGCTCCACTCACCTCAGGTCAGCAGTTGAAAAAATGCCACTGCTAATAACATGTTTGTTGCGTTCGAGTGAATGCCAGATTTCCAGACTTCAACACGTCTCTCAGGTTTGTACTGCAGTTGAAATCAAAGTTATGCAACTTTTGGATTGTGTTGGGGCTTGTGAAGTTGTCTGTACGTTGGTGGTTGTGATCTTGGATGTGTTCCTGGATTTCTTTGTAAGCATAATGTGATATTCAAGGTTTTCAAATGAAGACGGTTTACATTTTTGTTCCTGTTTAATGGAGTGCATTGGGTGTGGACTGTGTAATCTCAGAGTGCTTATTTTTCTATGTTGTTGAAGAAATAATTACAGAACTGTATGCTAATAAAATAGGATAGCCGTTAGTCAACAGTTCTTATACATGTTATGTATGTACACTCGGTGACAAGGCAACTAGCCCAAGCTTTATCACTGCTATATAGATACATATTGTGTGTGTTTTTTTTTTAAATCATGTAGTGCAGTGCTTTTATTGTACTGGTTTAAGTCTATTATAAGTCTACTCCCCGGGTTGAGTCAGTCAGGGCCAGTTAATTCTTTCAGTGGTGACATCTCATCAACAAAGTAGGCCACCCATAAACCCTGCTGCATCTACTTTACATTACTGACTGAAAATAGAGAAAATGGCCTGCAGAGCAGTGCTCTAGATAGTATGCACTGAATATAACAAGGCATATCTGTATGTTGGATATTGAGAGTAAAACAAACACTTAATGCACTTTCTAATAACTTTTTATTCTTTTACTCTTTAAAGATTTCTGCAGTTCCAGCAGCAGCCCCCCTTTCCAACCCATCCGCAGTCAGATCCCCATACCCACTGCACATGTCATGCCCTCCACGGCCGGAGCCCCGGCCTCTAAGCCCCAGTCATGTGTCCAGGAGGACTCCCTATCCTCTCTGGAGGGCCACAGGTCTTCCTCTAGCTCTAGAACCACGAGTGGCGCCACCTCCAAGTCTTCCTCTCTCTCCAAATCAGCTTCTTCACCCAACCTGGATGCTCAGGCTGGTTTGGGAGGTGAACTTGTGGGGCCAAAGCCTGACTGCCTGAGCCGCTACCGCAGCCTGGTCAATGGACTGGACCACTCACTGTTCCCCTCCGATCACACACGGGGGGATGAGGGCCAGAGGTTTGACACTCCCGCTGTGGAACCTACGCTAAATCAGTCAGCCCTACTAGGGGGGTTATGCCCCGATGTCAGACTCCGATTACAGACCACCGGGATTAGAGACGCCTCGGACTGTGTGTCAGATGCCTACAGAGGAAGCATGGAGCACAGCTATAAGGTTCTGCCTGAAGTTAGAGCCAGTGTTCCAGGCACAGCAGAAAGCTCTCAACAGAGGGGCAGTCAGCCTGGTGCGACTGGATCCACTGGAGTTTACACCAGCCCTCTCAGCCTGCAGACACAGACTTTGCTGAGGGAGCACGCAGGCGCCAAGGGCTATGAGCCATTGCGGCAGGACCGATGTAGTGAACTGTCCAGCTGGCAGCAACAACAGCAACATAAGCAGCAACTGGACAGTTTACGCCTGCAATTGGAACAAATGCAGGTAAGCGTTTATCCTACATAGAGAAATTCAACGGTAGTATATAGTTAAAGAAACACAAACATGGGGGTGATACCTCGGCTGTCGAACTCACCTCGTCTGCTGTTAATAGGGTGAGGTGGATACTTGCTTTGTTAGGTTTAGGGCCATTGGAGTAGACATGCGTCAGTTGTTTTGTGGACATTGATTCCCGACACACATGTAGGTCAACATTGGAAAAACAATGTCCCACAAAAGAAAGCCTGAAGCCATACAGACGCCTTGTCCTATTTAATGGCAGGATTTTCTCGTCAATATTACATAGGAATAGCAATATGAAATTCACATGAACTTCAAAGGAACTTTATATAGAAATTCCATCAGATCCTACTGTATGCTTGATCAATAACAAACAGCTTGTGGTTTATGTTCTTCTTGTCACAGCTGATGAGTAGCGGAGTGGGTCAGTATCCATCACTGTACCAGTCTCCCGTTCACTCAGACTGTGGCAAGTGGGACGCTCTGGTCAAAGCCAGCGAGAGTCTGCTGAAGGAGAAGGAGCTCATCATTGAGAGGCAAGTGTTTCTGATGATGTTACTGTTGATGTGAGGACATTTAATGGAGGGAAGGGTAAATAAACCATTGTGTCCCTACTTGATAACAGTTCATCTTGGTACTGTGGTATTATACAGTGTATTCTTACCAATAATTAGATTTCATTTAGCTTACCAATAAAGAACATCAGTCTGGCTTAACAAAATATTAAAGAGTTGCTAAAGTGGGAGAGAAATGTAGTATTTAAGTATTTCTGTTTGTCTCGTAACCCCAGGGGTCTTAACAATGCTTTAAAAATATTGTTTTTCCACTCTGTTACTGACTTTATTGTTGTTCCTGTGTTGACCTGGTCCCTGATACAGACAAAAGCAGCATATGACCCAGTTGGAGGGGCGTCTAAGGGAAAGTGAGCTGCAAGTCCACGGAGCCCTCCTGGGCCGAGGAGCCTCTTATGGGGATATGTGCATGCTGCGGCTACAGGTTAGTGAAGACACGCACCAGCTCCCACGAGCAACACTGAGAACGCTCACAGTCTTACGCGGTCATAGTCCTAACAAAAACAATTCCCCCCCTGAACCTCCATTGACACTTTGGTATCACATGTCATTTTAGGAGGCTCAGAGGGAGAACGTGTTCCTGAGAGCACAGTTTAGTGAGCGTACCGACTGTGTTGCCCTGGAGAAAGCAGAGGCAGAGCGCAGGCTGGGGGCGGTGGAGGCCGAGACGCGTCGACTTACTGACTGTCTGAAGGAGAGCTGTGAGAGGCACGCGGAGGAGATGAAGAAACAGGAAGAGAGGGTTAGTGCTTGCCTAACACTTCTTCCTGACATACGGTGTTGAAAGCATGCAAAAACATGAAGTCAAATCATTTGCACATCTAGACAAAGATATTTGTTTCTTTTTGATTCTATTTTTGTGCTGTTTATTGGTTAAGAACTGCATTTAAACGTCTGCTCTTTGTGCACATTTTTAGCAATGAAGACAAAGCATTAACTTCCTGTCAAATGTACTGCCTGATATTATAGAAACTGTACAGGAAACTCTTCTCTCCCCACAGGAGCTGAAATGCTTTTGATAAAATCACTGTTAAGCCTAGAACACAAATAGACACCCACATGTTGCATATAACAAGCTACATCACTCAATTTGTATACAGAAGGATGAAAGAAAGGAGCTGAGGCCAACGTGTCAGCAGTTTGCAACACGTTTAGCACCTGTTACTTTATGACCACATTACTCTGCTTACCACATGTGCCTATTTTGCAGATCCGCAGTCGAGACAAGCACATCAACAACCTGAAGAAGAAGTGTCAGAAAGAGAGTGAGTTGAAGAGAGAGAACCAGCAGCGCATTGAGACTCTAGAGCGCTATCTAGCTGACCTGCCCACCTTGGAGGACTACCAGAGCCAGAACAAGCAGGTAAGCTCATTTCTGTTGAAGCGTCACCCATTCTCACTGGGTCAATTCTGTGTGACTCATCAAACTTCCACATGTTATCTTTGTGTCAGCTTCTAGAGGCTGAACAGAAGGCAGCTCAGTTACAAGACAAAGTACAAGAATTGGAGGTGTGCCTGGAGACGACGCGCGCACAACTGCGGGAAAAGGACGCACATATGGAAGAACAGAAACGCAGGGAGAGAGACCTCTTGACAACCATCACAGAGTACATACACACACACACAGTTTGAAATCAAAGTGCCATCTTCTAATTGAGCATATTAAATTATTCAAACGCTAATACCTCAGCATAATGTATGTTGTATGTTTTTTTACTTTGGTCTTCCTCAGGATGCAGCAGCGGGTACAGCAGGGCCTGGAGGATGGAGCCAGACTGCCTTCGCTGGATGTTGAGAAGCTCAGAGGAGAGAACAACGCTTTGAGAGAGGAGCAGCAGCGACTAAAAAAGGTCTGTTGCTTTTCTGACTTCCCCTTTTTAAATGCTTCCAGTGGTGTGTATCACAAAAAGAGTTCGACATAGTCAGGATTTCTTCACATTAGCTGGATTGACAGTACCTAATACCCCAATCAGAGATTTTGGGTATCATGACGTTGATTGTCAACATATTGTATATATGGGTGGGGGGGGGGGGGGTTTGTGACCTACTAAGTAAATGCTTTCAGTCAAACACACTATTTCCATGAAGCTTAGGTCACAACCTCCCAGTCCCAAAGCATAGGGAGGAGCAGTGATATGTCATTGAGTAGGAGTTGTTTGTTTTATAAAGTCTACATAGGAAGTTTTAGTTTGAAATTGCAGCTCTTTTTCTTTGCAGGTCATTGAGAAGCAGCACCGGATGATGGAGCAACTGGGCTCCCAGATCCAGGTACATATCTCTTCTAGATGATCCTCAATGGTCTTTGTGTGGTCACTCTCTCGTTTATAGTCTCTCTTAAATTCATTTGAGAGCCAATAATTCTTTGTGTGTGCAGGCTTTGGAGGAGCAGATATCTCAGGAAGAGAGCAGCTCTCAGGCCCTCAGAGAAGACGTGTTGGCCAAAGAGCAGAGCGTGGTGGAGCTCCACACGGCAATGAAGGAGGTGAGACAGACTGATGTGTTTCTACGGTATGCAGAGAATGTTTAAGCATTTTCTGATCATACAATTTCTCGACACATGTTGACCCTGCTACTGCGTTTCAGCTGTCCACCCAGAACCAGAACCTGATGGAGCAGAATCTGACCCTGCAGGAGCAAATGAGCGACCCAGAGCTAAGTGGCACTAACCAGGCATCGACTAGCCTGCTGCCTGCCGGGACTCGCCTCACGCAGAGGCTCCACTTGGAGATCGCCTCCTGCCTCGGTGACATGCGCTCCCTGTGCAGCATCCTGACCCAGAGAGCTCAGGGACAAGATCCCAACCTCTCCCTGCTGCTTGGTCTCACATGTAAGACACAACATCATTGTTACTTTCTCTCGTTTTCTCTCTTGTTGATAATAGAGTTAGGTACCTTTTTTTTTTAACGTAAAAAAGTGTTTTTAGCTAAATTGTTGGTCCAAATATTTGTTGTCCTAGCGCCCCCGCCAGTGTCGGAGCAGGGCAAGGACTGGATGAGTCCAGAGGTGCTGCAGAAGAAGCTGGTTGAGGCTCAACAGCTCCGTCGAGACGTTGAGGAACTACGCAACGTCATACTGGACCGTTACGCGCAGGACATGGGCGAAAACTGCATCACCCAATAACCCCGCCCCCCAGGTGATGCTAGAAACTTGTGTAAGCCCCACTTCATCTCCGAAGCATCTAAAATGGGCTTGTCTTTCAGTTACTGAATGTCAGACAGAGGACTGTATTCTATTTCTCTTAAAATGAGGACAGAGGAAAGCCCAAATGGATTAGCTTCTCCCTCAGCTGACTATACGTCCATACTCAAGCCGCCTGCCTGTAGCGCAGATCCCTCCCACCCCGCCTGTCAGTTCATCTATTTCTGTCCAAGGGCTTACAGAAAATAACGTACCTCTAATACTTGATCCTTAAGCATTGCGTGTGTGTGTGTTTTTTGTTTTTTAATAATGATGACATGATGCTGTCAGTTACCAAACAGTCTTATACTTTTTGTTCCACTCTAGTGGATAACCATTTGTGTAGAAGTCCCACAAATATAACTTATTTAAATCCTAATTTCCCTCTCGAAGGGGGGGGAATCATTCAAGAAGTGGTTGACAATCAACTGAAAATATTTTAATCTGTGCTTTTAACTGAATTCACAAGGAAATGTTACTAACATGCCATTATTTACAATGGTGAACACTGTAACATTGGACTCTGCTGTGAGGTATAAGACTCCGCGACTAAAGGGTTTAATACCAAATCAGCTTCTCACACCAACAGGCCTCCAACAGTTTATTAACCAAAGAAACTCTGGTCAAAGCAGTTGTGCAAGTCTGTGAATGTTTGTGAATGCTTGTCTCCTGCTGCAGGCCTCGTTCTGAATGAATACCAACATGTGCCTTTCTGTCATGTTTGCAACCCCAATGCTAATTCAGTTGTAGACCAACCACAAAGGGCTCCTTGCAGCTGACTCTTCCAATATGACCTTTGTCACAGTGTCTCAACTAGTAGGATAGTCAATACATTCCCTGACTCTGAATGTAGTGGATAACTTTGGGCCACATCACAGAGCTCCAAAAGGCCCCTACACTGTTTGTTGTTACTGGTAGATGAATGAAGTTAGTTGACTCTTCAGTCTGTGTGATCTGCTATGTGTAGATGTATGACTTCACAGTATATTGTACATTTCAGGTTAATTAATGGCTGATTGAACATAGTGGTTAACCGTTTGATAAAAGTTTGACTGAGAAACAGTATTAGTCTTCAGTATTATTTATTTATTTGTTTTGTTTGCATTGATAACTCAGAGGTTCCTGCTAATATGTTGCTGTTACAATGTGCTAATGTAATAATCCACAATGTGTAGAGGTCCCATGAATGGCTTTTTCAATGGTACATTTCTCCTGTGGTTTCATATAGGATGTAATGTTGGGAAGGGGTAATGGCAGAATTTAAGGATTGGCAGCAGGCAGTGAGGGATGACCTTTAATCCCATGTGATGATGATGGTGTTTGGGGTTGGCTGGATCACCCCTAAATCAACAATTGCATTGTAGTTGATGGAATTCTTATATTTTGCCCTGAGTGTAGGAGAAGCCATTCAAAGAAAAAAAAACAAGACGCTTTACAGGAAGAGAAAGGGATTTTAATATAAAAGAATATGCAAAATGTTACAGAACACCACACCCAGGGACACACAAGCCATTTTTTATTTCATTGGACCTTTTTAAAATAATCAAAACATTTAAAAAAACGAGTAGCACAAGATATATCTTTGGAAAGTCGGGCTCCATATGCCCTAACATCTCAAATGTTTTTGCAAAAGGGAAAAAGATGTTTATATTTTCATATTCTTGTTTGTATTTGCATATTTTAGAAATAAAGATTTTCAACATTTTGTTTTAATTTGTTTGGATTTGATTTTCATTGATTCCTAACTACATTATTTGTGTCTTTCTATAACTGGGGATGCTTTGATCCACTGTGCCAAATCACTATCAGCTGTGATACTTCTGTTATGGAGGGGATCGGGAATCAACCATGCGCAATCAGTCCACATAGAATAGTTGTTCTTTTCAATGTCTTAAATCACAGTCAGTTATGTTCCATTAATTCGCCAACTAAGTAGATGGGCAGCAATCCTTGCCCCCATGGTATATAACGTAGTTCCGCTAAACGAGATTTACAGATTTTAATTCCTTTTGGTACAACATAGGTCAAAATATCTGAAGTCACAACCATTTATAAGTTTCTTTTATTGATTTGGGTCAGTGAATGAGGGAGTTGCCTTCTTCGCAGCAGCAGATTTGCATTAGTCGTGAGTCCACACGATTGGAGAGTCGGGCTCTCCTTGACATAGCAGCACTGTGGGTACGCACTGATGATGTCGTAAGCAGGGAGACCACCCCCTCTGTGATGCGGAAAAAAAATTACAAGTGATCTACTCATGTAAAGACAAACACTAACAGAGACACTCTTTGTACATAGTCTCACCTGTGATGGTCAAGATACTGCCGCAGGTGGCCGATTGTCTCTGTGTGGCACATTTTCAATATGTATGTGTGATTCCCATCTTCAGATTTCACCTTTAGCGTGATGACATCATTGGCAGTTGAAGGACGGTCCGGGCTGCATGTCTTCAGTCTGTAAGGCATAACATTGACTTAATACTTGGCATCATATAAAGGCTCAGACTGGTGTGAGACTCTTTTACAAGGTCACGGATCAAAATCCTATACCCCCATCACAAGCTCACAAGTGCTGGCTGTCCATGGTGACCTGCCCTATTTTTGCATACAGTAATCTCCGCAATCTTGATTGCCATTGCATATTAGCATTTTAATCATGTAGTGTGTTCTTGGATCTAGTAATTCCTTTAGCCCCATAAACCCTGTTCTATCTTGTAACTTCTACATGGCTGTAAAGCTTTATGATTTGAAACCACCATATGCACAGTACAGCTTGTATCTTAGGACGAGTGACTTATTAAACCCAAGGTGCAATGTGTTTCGTGACCATGCCTTTATATGAAGTGGAAATATTCTAGATATTTGCATCATAAATCTATCCTGACACATTTTGTGGATTTGCTGTTTGCGTTACCTAGTGACCAAATGCCACTGGTTAGTATAGTAAGTTGTCTGTTTATATTGGGCATCCAAATTGTGTATCAGTGGGCATCCATAATGGATATCAACATTTGTATTACCTCTCTCTCATGGCTTGCAGCGCTGGCGTGTCTATGAGGACCACTGAGTTGCTGCTCGGGGCGTAGGAGGAACCCTGGAGAAAGTACTTGTTAATATTATGTATTAGAACAAGCTCAGACAGGCAAGTTTGTGCACAACAGCGATGATCTACTGCCCTGTTAGTGATTCCCTAACCCTTTGGGAAACAAATCTTCTCGGCTGCTCACCTGCATGGCGGCCCTCACTGACTCCCTGATATCGATCACACGACCAGCCTTTACCACCACCTTTGGTAACCGCTTCAGGAACTGATCTGTGCTCAGCGCTCTGCCTGTGGCCAGAAGAGGACATGAGAATGACGGAAGAATGAAAACTGAGGATTCCAACCTCAGCTATGACTTCAGAGGTGAAATCAGTGTGGTGTTCGTAGGACGGACCGTGTAATGACGATTCATCCCTCAATCCATGAACAGCCTTGCCTTCGCCAGGAAATGTACCCCATGTTTGCCTGGGGATGTATTCCTCCTCCCGTCTGTCACAAACCTGCACCAGAACATAGAGTTAAACAGCAAAGTAAGTAACACATTTAGGCATTTTTCTGGTAAGACAGACACAAACCTTGAAAGGCACACCATCTGGAAATCTTTCTTGAAGCTCAGATGGAAAATACCCGTCCATCAGGTCTTGCATGCACTCCTTTAAAAGACCAAAGAGAAGATTTGAACCACACAAGAATACAATTTAAAGTTTAAAATTGTTTTTCCCTTTGCAGTTACTTTGGTAAGCCTAACCTGAGTGCTGTCCTCCTGATACGAGCGGAAAGGACCATCAAACATGAAGATCCCGTTACTATAGAGACTCAAATGAATAGGATCCTTCTTTGCCAAATGTGCCCCCGTGGACGTGGACTGTACAAAACACTCCCCGTCCCCTGCCAGGATGTTCAGTTCCATGATATTCTGCTGCACCAGGTCGAAGTCCATGCGGAAGGTACTGTCTACCGAAGCTTCTTGCAAAAGCAAAAGATAACCCAGCATGTTAGGGGAATGGTTTGAAAGGTAGGAGATACAGTGTGCATTTTTTCTGGAAAGCTTGGGAAATGACCTGGCTTCCAGAAACCTTTCTCAAAGGTGTGTGGTTGCTCACTCTCATCTCCAACCCAGATCAAACCGTAGTCATTTAGGAAGCTCTGCAAGATGGGGATTGGCAGAAATCAGTTAGGTGTCATCACAACATATTCACATTAAAGGTGGAGTCAGAGATTCTGGAGAAAGCTTATTTTCAAAATCAGGGAATATCTCCTCACAATATGCTACCTGTCCGTACTGTGTGCGCGCTGATAAGAAATCTGGTGTTGATACACAGTTCAGGCTCTGCAAACTGGTATGTAAACCTCTTTATAGGTCCATGATGTAAACAAAGGGTGCCCACTGTAGCTAGCAACACATCAACATATGTTGATTTAGACAACAAGGATTCTTCCTGAATCACTGACTACACGTTTAATGGGGTGGAGTGTTTAATAAATGAACCCACCTCCATTTCAAACACTTGATTCTGCAGTTGTTGGCACCTTCTTTCCAGGTCGTCTCTACCACTCAGATCATGGGTTCTCCCTAAATCCACACACAGGCCCAAGTCAAACCCTTTTCTCTAGAAATATACAAGCCAAGGTAAATCATCTTAAGAGGCTGCAGTGGTAACCTGGGTCTTTTTGGAGCTTCTTTTTTTTCTCCAAGACTGAAATCCTTTTATCCTTTTAGAAGAAGATTTTAAGTGAGAGTTTGACATGTTTGAAGGATGTCCTTTATCCAAATTTAGCTCAGGTGCATGTTCACCTTGCACTCGATCTCCTGTGCTTGGCTCTTCACAATTTTCTCCAGCAGGGTCACCCGCTTCATCATGGAAGACATGAGCTCAAAGTCGCTGGGTGGAGCACCTGAATACATGGGATCTTAATGTACGTAAAAGCATCCTTTTCATATATGCACAAAATAATACCCAAAGTGCGATTGGATTAAGGTTAGATTTTGTAAGAGTGTTTTAGTTTGTTTGTCAGTAAGTATGAGAACATAAACTTTGATGTGGAAAAGATGTTATACCTTTCTTTAATGGGGCTTTAGACATTGAAGAGGAGGCATTATTGGTTGGAGTTTGAGCTGTCATGGGTGGGATTGAATCAGATGATGTTTCGTCTTCATCAGCCAGTGCTACCTGAAAATCTGAGAGGAAAAGAGTTGTTTGATAACCAGTAAGTAGGCTACACAATTACTGTAAAGTACTGCATTTAAGAAAATATTTGAGGTTCTTGTAGCCTACTTATCTTTTCATGACGCTTAATACGTCTACTCCCTTACATTTTAGAGAGAAATATTGTACTTTTTTACACTTATACAATATGATGTTACAGTAGGATATACAATAAGAGAATAAACCATTATTTCTTTATACAAATAGGCTATGTCAATTGAAAAACTATTTTATTAATCAGTCAAGTAATTTTTCATCAAAATATAACATATGAATTCAGTAATCGCCAAATAATTCATAATGCAAATGATCATTAGTAGCAGCGTTATATATAAAAGCTCCCAAGTAAAATGCTTTTTTACACATTAATTCATAAGTAATAATTATTTAATTATAAATATAAAAGTCAGTGGCTTTTTTTCTGCACTGGGTAGGCTATTTCTGCTTAGTAAAATTAAATATTTGACCTACCTTTTAACAGATTCCTCCTGAAAGGCACTTTTTGTCTGCCCCTGCAGGTCAAACACAGTTTTAATGTAGGCTATGCTACCTGCACTCTACTGCCTTGAGTGAGCTATTTGATATGCACTTGTGTAGTAACCCACCTTGGCTCATCCACAGGGCCCTGCAGTGGAGTGCGCCTCGTCTTCTTAAGCATTGACA
This sequence comes from Ammodytes marinus, assembly GCF_949987685.1. Taxonomy (NCBI): domain Eukaryota; kingdom Metazoa; phylum Chordata; class Actinopteri; order Uranoscopiformes; family Ammodytidae; genus Ammodytes; species Ammodytes marinus. Next base: position 15,177,346 of record NC_137217.1, on the reverse strand, counting down.
GTGGTGAGCTCATTTTACCCGAGACAGGATAGGTAGCAACCGCAACTTAACTCCAACAGCCAAATACCTTGGACCTGACTGCTGCGAGTGAAGTCCTGTTTGTTTCTCAGAGTTTGTGGTCTGTCGCCATTAGCAACGCAGACGCAGCAGTTTGTAAAGTAGAATGATGTCAGGGCAGTTCCTGTCTCAGCCACAGGAGAGCGCTGTTTATTTCACTCTGCCACACACACGCACGCGTGCATTGAGAGAGGTGCATGTTGGTGTCGTTTGTTCTGTAAATTGTTTCTATTAATGTCAAATAAATGCTTCCATACCGATTTGATTATGAAATGGTTTGTTGTGCAAGAACAATGTAAAAAAAACATAAAAACAAAACAAGCAGAGTTCGCAACAGAACTTTTAATGGGACCAATTGTTGAAATTAAACAATTTGTTTAGGCCTATATTGCTTTTGAAGAATAGGTTAGGGTTAATATTGCGCTGCAGACACCCACGAAGTCACTCGCCGGGCTGTCATTATGTCCCTCTGGTTAACTCCCTTGTTAATTTACCAAAGTCCATCCGCTCACAGCCACTAGTCGGCCCGGTGCGATGCGGCCATAGGCCTACTGCATGGACCTATACTGTCCGGCTCAGCCTCGCTCGCTGCGGGAAGTAAGCGGGCATTCAGAACAGAGAAGATGCTGAGGCCTTCCAGCCAGTTCCACCACACACGCCTATCACTAACCCGGGGCTATTAGGCTGCTCCGGGCTATGGATGCACCTTTCGCACACTTGGACGACGACTGGCCGATCTTGGGTGATTTGAGCATGGTTTCAGACCAGAAAGGCCGCGTAGCCGCCGCGGGGGAAGCGGCTGCAGCGCGGCAGCTCCTGCCTGATCATGAGGATGCTGATGGTGATCATATCCCCGGTGCTTTCAGGTCCATGGAATACCTGGTGAATGATTTCGATGAGCGGTTATCTGCGTGTTTCCGACAGGTTACCGTCGGGACGGACCGCGTCTCCCCTGTGAATGTGATCGCCGAGGAATCGCTGCTGCAAAAAGACGAGTGAGTGGTGTCTGTCACCGGCCTGTCCGCGGGCTAGCCTACTTGTTTTTCGTCATGTGTGGATGTGAAGGAGGCTTCTGCTCAATGCTGCAGGCTGCATTTGGGAAAACCAACCATTCAGGGGCATATTATAAGGCTGGCTATCTGCAGTAGGCTATGGAAATTAATTTCATGGATCAGAAATGAAGGTCTGTTAAAGATATGACAGGGCTGTATAGTGACAGCACTCACTGCCACCATCTTTTGTCACAACAAGCCATCACAACTCAGAGCATAGGTCCCTCTGCTCTCCTCTGGAAATGTAGGCCTAAGCTCTTTGTTTTTGTTTACACATTCAACCAGTTTGTGTTTGTTCTATATTTATCAGACAATTAATCAATTACTTGTTCATATTACAAATACATTATAATAAATAAATGAATGAATGAATGAATGAATGAATGAATGAATGAATAAATAAAAATAAAAAATCTGCATCTTTTCAGTACTCCAGCGACAAACTTAAAGGCCTACTTCACCGGTTTGAATATGAAGGTGTATTGAATTCTGAGATCCTATGTAGTATAAATGTGCAATTTTTTTTTAAATCGGTTCATCCTAGCCTGAGAAAAGGCAGAAAGAGTGTTTTTTTTAACCCTATATTTCTCTTTCTCGCGACATCACAGAAAGAGAAATATAGGGTTAAAAAAAAAACTTACTTTGTAAATATTACTGTGATGTCTTTTACTGTGACATCACAGTAATATTTACAAAGTACGTTTTTTTTAACCCTATATTTCTCTTTCTGTGATGTCACAAGAAAGAGAAATATAGGGTTAAAAAAAACACTCTTTCTGCCTTTTCTCAGGCTAGGATGAACCGATTTTAATTTTTTTTGCATATTTATTCTACATAGGATCTCAGAATTCAATACTTATATATAAGTTATATTCAAACCGGTGAAGTAGGCCTTTAAGCAAAAAAATAATTAAAATAAATGTAGTGATTTCATACGGCAGTGGTTAAGACATTTGGGCCAACTTTAAAAAAGGTAATGAAAAGCAAAAATGGCTTATCCTACAGAAGCTAAGACACCCTGGTGATTATTTGACCGAGTGGTTCAAACTCCTAAAACACTGTATCCTACATTTCCCACAATGCAATTCAGTGACATCTTTTGTTTTTAGACTTCCTCTGCCCATGTCTTCCAAACTCCCAACTCCATAGTCTTGTCTGCTTTAGTTTTGTAGTCTCCAAAACCCAACAACCACAACAATAACAACATCATTGGGGCTCTCTATAACTGTTCTAAAGCCTGAAGGCAGTGTCACCAAGTCTCACGCTTTGGCCGTGAGACACACGCATATCAACCAGTTCACACGCTCACACGCCACACCTCCAATTTCTCACGCAGAGAAATGAATCCCCGTAATATATATTTTTTTTTTGGTACTTTTACTTTGAAAGTCTTATTTTGAAAAGCTAAACGGACTGAGTTCCGTGACATCCTCTTTCTGCCATGCTTTCTGCATGCGCGGTGTCTTTATAGGTCCATGGCCGATGGCCGTGTGCAGCCATGGACCTATAAAGAAAGTGTGCAGCCCGTAGCCGCAGCAGCCACTTGGCAAACCACCACGGCCACGCCCCCCTGCGTTACACTACAAAACTAATAAAAACCCTCCGCCTCCCAGTCCCGCCCTTTGTTCAAATTATATGGAAAATTAATGACAACAAGGACGCCGGTATTAAATGAACAAAGAGGTAAGAACACCTTAATTCAAATCAGTCACTTCACTTGATATATTCAAGCTTGTTTTGCATTATGTTATTGAGCTGGTTGACACACCAACACATTTTTGTTCTAAAATGTTGTCAACATTAATTGAATGAATGTATTGAGTAACTAAGCTTAGAGGTTACTGTGGGAAAAATATGTTCTGAGAAGACATCAAGTGTCATAGATTTAATATAATAATGGTGAATTGAAATTGGATAATTGGATAATAATAATAATAATAATAATACATTTTATTTATATAGCGCTCTTCTCTCACTCAGAGCGCTTTACAAAAACAAAACAATAAACAAACAAAAATAACATGTAGAGTTGGGTTGGTGGGTGAACTAGGGGTAGGCAGAGGAGAAGAGATGGGTCTTGAGTTTGGACTGGAAGATGGTGAGGGACTCCGAGTCACTGATATGTTGGGGGAGGCTGTTCCAGAGCCTGGGAGCTGCCCTGGAGAAAGCTCTGTCACCAAAGCTGCAGAGTTTAGATGTGTGGGTGGAGAGGAGACTGGCTGAGGAGGATCTGAGGGCCCGAGGGGGTTGATAGGGGGAGAGAAGGTCAGTGAGATATGGGGGGGCCAGATGGTGGAGGGCTTTGTAGGTGAGGACCAGGAGTTTGTAATTGATCCGGAATGAAATGGGGAGCCAGTGGAGCTTTTTGAGGACTGGGGTGATGTGGTTCCACGAGTTGGTGTGAGTGAGGAGACGGGCAGCTGCATTCTGGACACGTTGGAGTCTGTTGATGGAGGTGGTGCTGATGCCGGCGAGGAGTGAATTACAATAGTCAAGGCGGGAGGAGATGAAGGCATGGATGAGTCTTTCAGCAGCATGGGGTGTGAGGGAGGATCTAATCTTTGCAATATTACGGAGGTGATAGAAGGAGGTTTTGACAGTGTGACAGATGTGGGGTTCAAGGGAGAGGGTGGGATCAAAAATAACCCATACAATGTTGAATAGGCCTACATATAGAATAATTACCTTTATTACAGTTTAACCAAATGTTTTAACAATAGGCTACAGGAGATATTTGAAAGCACTACACATGCATTGTAGGCTATTCAATTAAATTTGTGTCAGCGAAACCGTGAATGTTCTCTTTTACTTTACATAAAAATTAATGCAGAAAAGGCACACATTGCTTCATAAAAATTCACCAGAATGCAGGAAATTAAGTGTTTAATGCTAAAAAAAATTCTGGGGGGGACCCCCAGACCCCCACATACAATATGTCCACACCCAATGTTTAATTAAAACCTGTCCTACGACTTTGCAATTCATGAATTCGTTTATTTTAATAAGATTTTTGATGTTTTATCACATTTTCCAATTGTCTTTTATTTCTGATTTATTTTGAACAATATGTAAACTTGCAGGACACTAGCAAAAATTATTGGGTGGGAAAGAGGACACGGTTTTGGGTCCCTCGGCCAAAAAATCTCACTCCAAACTTTTGGTGAAACTTGGCAGCCCTGCCTGAAGGTTATTTTAGTCTTGAAATATCCCATCTTTTACTGTATTTCCCCCACAGAATCTGGAACGCTTTAACCAGTAACTATGGCTGCGTGATGCCGGTGGACTGGAAACAGTCACGAATGCGGTCCCTCCACTTCCCCAAGTTCAACCTGGAGAGGAAACCCGTGAGTGAACCCAACCCCTCCCCCTACCCCTACCCCTCCCCCTACTCCTACCCCTTTCCATTCTCTGCCCCACTTTTCCCCTTCAACCCCAGACCCCCTAGCCTGGTCCAACCAGACCATCGTACTTAATTTCACTTGTACAGAAGAAAACCAGCGAATGCACCGCAGACCTAGACTGACTACTGAAGTGAAATTAAAATTGAGCGGAAGTAGGTAGGCGGGCGGAGCCAGGCTACAGACCCCCCCCCCCCCCCCCCTCCCCCAATCACCAAATCTCTTCTCTTTTCCCGTTCATCTCACAAATCTCAAATATTCATTGTATCAGGGTTTAGCGCTTGATTAAATCCCCCCTCCACCCCACTCTGTTCTGGCCAGGGAAAGGAGCCTGACGTCAGGGCGGAGCTGTCTGACGACGAGGAGCTGAGGGAGCAGCTGGACATGCACTCCATCATCGTGTCGTGTCTGGCAGACGAGCCACTGTTCACGGCCGAGCAGGTATGTTTAAGATGCCGGAGCAGAAAAGGTAATCCCCCCCTCCCCCAGACGTTTAATCACTGATTTTGGTTGTGTGATTTGGTGCTCTGTGTAGGTTATCGAGGAGCTAGAGGAGATGATGCAGGACTCCCCTGACATGGAGGCAGAGCACAATCCCTCTCAGTCAGACCTCTCCATGCTCTCCATGGATGTCCAGCGCTCCACCAGCAGCCCCATCTACGAGACCAGTGAGTGTCCCAGGATATTTTTTCTCTTAAGAACTTTGATAACACATTAAAGAAACTACATTAGAATTACTGCCCAACGGTTACATTCCTCCGCAAGGCAGGCAATTGCCGGACTGTGCAAGTGCAGTAGTGGCGAGTCAGGAAGAGCAAAACAAAACAGAAAATTTAAATCAGAAGGTCAGTGCAACCTCACAATATGTTAAATCGCAGTGACCTTTGACTTCCAAAATCTAATTTCTTTCACCCTCGAGTCCCAAGTGTAAGTTTGTGCTTAATTAGACAAACATCCCTCAAACCAAAGCATTCTTGAAAAAGTGTTCTCTCAAGATTTGAGGTCGCAGTAATCAGTTTACCCTTGAGTCGAAGTTGACATATGTGCAAGCTTGGCCCAGACGGACAAAGGCCTACGACCCTAAAACCAAATGCCTCCTGCCTTCGGAGAGGCATAATAAAAATGTGGATGTTTACAGTCCAGACCCCTGTTTTTCTAGGGGTGAGGACCATGAGTGTGGCGGAGCTGAACGAGCGTCTGGAGGAGACGGAGGCCAACATCCGGAGATTCTCGGAGGAGCTGGTGCAGCAGCTGGCTCTCAGGGATGAGCTGGAGTTTGAGAAAGAGGTGAAGAACAGCTTCATCTCGGCTCTGATCGACGTACAGAACCGGCAGAAGGAACACCGCGAGCTGCTGAGGAAGAAGAGGAAACTCAAAGGCGGAGCTGGGGCGTTGCAGGGCCAGGCGGAGAAGACCTCGGCATCAGTGAGTACTTTGAACCTTTCACAAACGGATTTATTTACCTTCTTTCTTAGCTTTCTTTTTCACTGTTTGCTGCATTTTCTTGCTGTATTTCCCCCTGAAATCTTCTCCCAATCTGTGGTCTTCTCCTTTTCTTCCTCTCCTCCTCCTCAGCGCTTCAGCATGGAGGGGCTCTCCTCTGTCATTCAAAACAGCTTCCGGCAAAAGTTCGGGAGCGGGTGCAGTGAAAGACAGGTTACCTTGCGTTTCTCCCTCACTCTCAACCTCTGTACTTCATCTTCCTTGTTGTTGTTTTCTGCTACCGAAGACATTACTCTTTGACGGTACATGTCTGTCCTCAAACAGAGACATCCAAAGCAGCACCTTGATCCTCCTCTTTTTTCTCTGCAGTATTTGACCACAGTCATCCCCTACGAGAGAAAAGGACACCCCCCTTCACTCGGAGACCTCCAGATTCTGACAAAGAGTGAGTTTCTACCTTGACCTCTTCTACTTGGACTGTAGCGGCTGATCATGTGTGTTTATACGTGTGTGTGTGTGTGTTTGTCTGATGCCCTGCAGTTCTACAGGCCATGAGGGACGATAGCGACAAGGTGCCCAGTCTCTTAACAGACTATATTCTTAAAGGTGAGCTCTCCTCTTTTTTTTCCGTTTACACTCTGTCGAAGTTGGTTGTGACCTGTCCTGTTTTGTTTGCGTGTGTGTCATCAAGTAAACCAAAAGATCAATGATTGATCAATCCTGAATATGGCTTTGCATCATGTTACAACCTATTTGATGTAAATCATCTATATTAAAGGGAACTTTAGACCATTTTTTTATCACATATTGTAGATTAGATTTCTTACCTCTCAGTCGTTGGTTTCATTTCATTATAAAACCTTTGTTAAATCATGTTGAAAACTAGTTTGATAGAAACAATCCTTGAATGTGTTCTGTCTGATTCAGATTTATAATACAAAATATGACCAACAAATAAATCCGGGTGTGATATTATAGATTAAGATGAAATTTAATCGATCCCAAAGGGGAAATTTAAAAGCCAATCCAACAGACTAAAATTAAAGATCTCTGTAAAATCTGTTATTGTTGAGAAATCTTTGATACATGAAAAACAATAAGGACGTATTCCTAGTGTGAGACTATATAAATCTAATGTAGTTGAGAAGTTTGGCAGCTGACTCTGAAGTCCCAAATGTCACAGTGCTTAGTCATTAGGTGTTTGAACGCGTCATCAAGAATAACTTTCAGTGAAACATTTACTCTCTATGGTTTTTTCATGTCCTTTCTTCTCGCACATGTCCTGTTTTCATTCTGTGGTGTTTTCTTTCTCTGTGATGAACCGATTGCTGCTGATAGCTCTTGTGTGAGCGACGGATAAGGAGGTTTGTGACAGGTCCACAATGTGATGTGCACTGTTGTGGTTTTGCCGCCCACACTGGGGAAAAGCGCACCAACTGTAGTGCAGTCTGACCCTAATGTTCTCCCTTTTTCACTTGTCCCCCCTCGCACACACGCGTTGAACTGACGCGTTGCAGCATGGTCAATCCCTCGCACTATCCACACTCACTAACAATGACTCATTTGCCACGCACATTCAAGCTTCGTTCAAGACACAGCTTTATCATTATTAAAGTTAATTAGCACTGTTAAGACTGCATTTTGTCTCTTCACCTTTACCCACCCCACTTCAGAAATGTCTTTGTGTTGTCGTTTTTCAGATATTCAACACTAACTGGTGTGTGAGAATAATTCAAATGTCCTTTCCTTTTAGTTTTTTCCTCCTCTCATCTCCTTCTTTGTCATTTGTGCTGATCCCCTCGTGCTGAAGCTTCCTCCCCGCTCACTCACAGCTCTGCTAATATTTATCCTCTACTGTTATTACAGTGCTCTGCCCGACATAGACCAGAGGGGTGGTGCCTAAACACTATGCAGAGGCCTCCCATAGTTCTCCATGGCAACACGATGAAGAGGATACATTGAGTTTTCTGCAGACATGAAACACTTCACTTATTCCTGCATGTTTTTTACCTCCAGGTGTGTCTTTCTCTGTCTTATTTTCTTAATTTAATTGTATTTATTTTGTGTTAAGAATTGTGATATCGCAAACCTTGTGTGTTCCTTTTGAATAGTCTTTTTGTCAGTATTATTTGTATTTATTTATTTTTCTTGCACTGGGAAAGAGTATTGTAAACGATATTAAATGATGTGATACAGATATCCTATGCATCCTATGCAGCAGAGGTGCTGCGCCGTTAGAAAACGGAGCATTGCTTGTTGGTTCTAACCAAGAGCAGGGCTACAATGCAAAGGGATTTGTAATTATCTCAAGTGCTTAACTATCCACTGAGCAATAAACAAATGCACTAAACACATTGAACACACAAGTGGCAGTAAAGGAGAATTATAAAAAGTTTCAAGCAGAAACAGAAGAGTGAAGTAAGATGATACTGTTTGCCAGTAGCAAATCATTATTAAGTATTACAACATCACACGAGACGAACAGAGAGGTGCAGGATACAGAAAAATAAAAATATTTAGCAATAACAAATATATGAGTTGGTTACAGTAATGCAGTGGGTGTAACCATAATGTTAAAGCATCACATAATTCAAAACAGCCTTCCATGTAGCAACCATCGGCTTTTATATCAGCAAAACTCTACATAACAATTCTTCAACGGAAGATAAAGTGTTAATGGTCAAGGTGAAGTCTGGACTAGAATGTACAAACAAACTAACTATGCATTTGAGTGAATACTGAATTGCGACCCATGCACTGTCTGTAGCCCACCTTGGTAAAGCTGACCAGGACTCTCAATCAGAGGCTGGAGTGTCGGCATGCCTGCCCTGCTGTTCACTGGGCAGCGAAAGAACGCCACGTATGAATGGGTATTGATGTTCCGTGTGTATTCTTGTATATGAACAAGCTGCCTTTGCCCCTTTGCCTGAACTTTTTTGTACATTACAAATGACTATTTTCCATGTATGTCAAATTTCTGGACTACTTGCAGAGCCTGTTTAATTGTTAATTTATTTTGTAAATATTTAACTAGAAATATATTGATACAAATCTCACCCTCTTTGTCTCAATGTGTTTAATATGATGTGTGAACAATAAACACACAACAATGCAACACAACAGAAAACACAAACAAACGGCTGCTAAACATCTGTTAGACATTTGTTCTCACTGAGATAAGATTTCCTCACTCAGCTCGTCACCCCGGGCCTGTCAAACACAACAGTCTGCAGAGCTGCAAGGAGCTTTTTGTGTTGTGCTGCACCCAAAATAGTTATCCAGCTGCACATTTGATTTTAAAGTATTTTACCCAAGTGAAATGGGTGCTAGAAGGGTCTGCTTGATCTTTATCTCTAGTTTTGAATATCAAGTTATGCTGCATATATACAATGATAATAAAAAGGGAATTAAAAGTTGTAACATTTGCATTTCTTTCGCTCAAATTTAAACATTGGCAGGTATACCAAGAATCGTTGGAGAAGGAAAATGCGCAAATACAGGCTCATAAAAAAATAACTCTGTACAACTATTAATAACTTACTACTGCTGGATGAGTAGGCTGCAATGAATTACAGTGTCTCCATCCACCCACACTCTTAATAGCCTACTCACCCAAAGGAGGGTTACATAAGATCAACATGTTTAGATGACTCAATGGACATCCAGCTGCAGCTGTTTCTCTAGAGATCATGTCCTCAAGTCTAAAGTCCCATCTAATCATATTCATGGCCATCTTTAAAATTTCTCTTAACCAAAGTAACCTCACATTCAAAGAGAAGAAGGACACTTTAATTCCTCAAGAGTTAAACTAGATTCAGAAAGACTTTTATGTTTTTCTCACTCTGCACTTTATTTGCAGAACTGTATGAGGCAAACATGCCTTTACAAGACAAACAACACACAATTCATTCAGTATTTTACCACTACTTGAATCCCATTTTTCCTCAAATTGAGACTAGTAGATATTCTGTGATCTTCTTGGTCCACCAAAAATCGATTAAAAAAAAAAAAAAATTAAACATGCTGTTGTTATTTTTATGTCCAAGGTCATGTAACAAACTTTAAAATGTTAAGAAATGTTAGTGACGACTTGATTTGTACTGTAACCTTTTTAGATCAGTTTGCTGTTTCATGCTAAACAACCAAACTGACAGCGCTTTGCTCGACAAATTTAATTTGCGCCATTATAGTCCACATTAGAGGTCTGTATGGTCCTCAAAACAAGTAACTAGTGGTTCTCATTCATTGTGAAACATAAGTTTGAAAAAAGTAGCAGCCGAGATGAAGGGTTCAAACTGTATCAGCAGGAGTGCAGTGACCACTCTGTAAGGCACATGTATGGTGTCTTGATACTGTATCTAGAGGTCTCTATAGCTGGTGCAGAAGCAAAGATAAATAATAAAAAGCTAATACTGCATGCACATATACACTGCTGTTGCAATCTCCTGTAATACAGGCCATTGTGTTTTGACGTTGCTATAAAAGGTGCAGTGTATTGCAGCAGTGGATTCCTCTCTACTCACTGTTCAATGATTAAAATATAAAAAAATTAAAAACTCAGCATGTAAACAGCACACACATTTGCTCCTGTATAAACATCTACAATTTGTACAACATATCTGCAATTAAAAACAGGCATTACCTAAAAAACCCAATACAACATCTCTCTCTTGAGGCAAAAAAAAAAAAAAAATGGTAGAAATGGGGCGATAGGGGGGCACCCTTAGCTCAGTAGGTAGGGCGCCCCCGGGCCCAGCAGCAGACCCGGGTTCGATTCCCGCCCGCGGTCGTTCTCTGCATGTCACTCCCCTCTCTGCCCCATTTCACCTCTGTCTCTTCATACTATCAAATAAAGCAAAAAAAATGCCAAAATATATTAAAAAATAAATAAATGGGGCGATAATGTTTGCTTTCAAAACCAAATGGGCCTTCATCTGAGATTCAAGCAAGGTAACAGGCTATAGGCAGGTTTGAACAGGGTGTTTCGGTGTGCCTGGCTTTGTTGCAGTATACTAAGCTTGAAGGAAGGAAAGAAACAAAATCAAGAGGCTTGCAACATAATCAGGTATTCACACAGATTCCAGGGAATGAAGATCTCAATGTTCAAGTAGGTAAGGTGACAAAGAGGAAGCCAAAGCCAATGTTATTCTCAGTTTCCTCTCTCTGGCTCCATCTGTGGTCCCAGCTTTGGAGAACTTTCCTCCTCTTTTTTATCCCCACTCTGGTAAATTCCATTGTCCACCAGGGATTTGCCGTGGCTCAGAGGCCTGACGGGGAGCGGAGGACCTGGTTGAGATGGGTACACAAACGGCTGGTAGGCCCCGACTTGCGCTTCGCCGTCACCTTCTCCTTTGGAGACCAGTGGCTTCTGTGAGTCGGGCTGGTACGTGTCAAACTCTCCGTAGACGCCAAGCTCTCTCCCTTTCCTCAGCAGGTGTGTGTAGACCATTGTGTCCTCAATGGAGGCGTACTCGTGGTTGTCGTCGTCTTCGCTTGTTTTCGGGGTTCCGTTTTGTCCTGGCAGGAAGCTGGTGCCGTTGGGATTATAGATGGACACCTGATGTTCCAGCTTCTTCTTCTTCTTCCTGTTGGGCAGGAGAGACAAGAGGATGAGAGTTTTGTACACAGCGTCTCTTTCAGTTGACCGTTGAGTAAGAACGTTTTAACCCAATTTTCATATCGGTAAGATAAAGAAATACCTACTTAAAAAGTACAAATAATCAAGTCTATTTTAATGTGACGCACTCAATGCATTTGATTTTCTTATTGTTAAGCTCCTTGAGCTGCATTTCTTCTATGTTAGACGCTATCCTCAACTGAAGTTCATCAATTCTATTACATTTGAAGAATTAAAAGCAATTGCACTGACCTTATCACCACACAGACAGCAACCAGCACGATGACAAAAACTACTACCAGAGTGGCCACCACACTAAGGATGATCGTCAGCAGAAAGTCTAAAAGAGAGTAAAGAACTGTGTTGTTAACACTACATCATACACTTAATTAAGGATACAATCAAGATATTTGATATGGTCCATACAATTCAAAAATAAACATTTGAAGTCTTGAGATGAACAAATATTAACTTATTGTGCTTCTTATCGGCCTAATATGTCATTGTTCAACCTTCCCTGCAGAGTCAAGACACGTTTTTAGCTAAATGCAAATGCACTCTGAATGACAAATGCTAACATGAACGTAGAGCAAAGTACAGCTGAGACTTATGTGAATGTTGTTGGTATTTGCTGGGAAAAAAAGCACTTTATCTAATAGCTGTTGGGTTTTTAATCAACCCAGCAATCGTCACCCTTTGTCTTTGAGATGATGACTATGTGATCCAATAAAGAAAAAAGTATCAAAATGTCCTCTCACTCTTGCTCTTGTGCAGGGTGATCTCGGTGATGACGCTGAAGTTTCCGTTTTCAGGCATACAGTTGGACATGTTGAGGTAGAAGTTCCCGGAGACGGTGATCTCGCTGTCGGCCTCCTCGTCCTCCCTGCGGCTGTAGTCCTCCTCGGCGCGGCCCACTCTCTGAACCCTGATGTTGGTGTGGCGGCGGCTGCACTTGGGCTGGCTGAGGTTGGCGAACATCAGGCGAGCCTCCATCTTGGGGGGAACGGTGACGATCCAGGAGACGGTTGAGTAAGACTTCATCCCCCCCGGCCAACCAGGACTAGCCAAAAGGACTCCAGCGTCTTTCTTTAGAGCCACGTTGAATATGTATCTTTCTGAAAACGAGTAGGAAAAACAAGCATATGAAATATTAACTGAACAAACATGCCTTTATTTCATGAAATGTACTTCCTCCAACCGAAGCTGCTTGTCACCTGATATCCTCTCTTTCAGTCTGACATCCAGCACAGGCTCCCAAGACTTTGTCAGTGCTCTTCCCACTATGAGGGTCACAGTGACAGACACGTTGTTGTGGATCTGGACCTTGTCTATAGTTCCCTTGGGGCAGAAGCGTCCGACGGTGGTGCCGTCTCCCTCCTTGATAATGATGTTGTTGTTGCATGGCTGCCCAGGTAGAGCCTGCTTCAAAGGCCCAGAGGGAGAAGTCAGCTCCACTGTGCCACTTTCCGGAGGACGGAGGCTCCAGGTCACACTGCTCAGAGGGGCCGGGAGGCAGGGCGGCAGTGCAGGCAATAACAGATGGACTGGAGTCTTTGGGCAGTCTTTGAGTTGACTACACTCTGATATAGAAGTACAGGTGATTTAAAATCAGAAATCAGTACAGATTACGTTTTCATAAATGAGATATAATTTGTTAAAAAAAAAACTACACAGTAACAAATACCTAAAATGTGCTTATATGTGGTTAAAACTAGTGGTCGACGGATATGGGTTTTTCAATGGCCAAGGTCGATATGTAGGGAAAAGGTCGGTCGATTTATAATACCAATATCACGCTATTATCCCTTTTGAATTGTATTTGATGAAATACATTAATTTAATAATAACAAATGAGAAACAATGTTGAAATAAAAATATATAGGAAATATGCATTGTCTATTGCATTTGGCCTACTTTGGCGTTAGCTTTCTAAATATTACCATAAGGGACCTCTAGAATTCGATCCAGCTTTGATTATTGAAATAGAAGAAAAAAAAACAAGGTAAATATTTGGGTGACACATTTTTAAAACGCCAATGCCGATTATCTCAAAATGCCAGTAATCAATTTATCTATCTCTAATAGAAATTTGCGTTTTTCAGAACAGGCTTGGTGGAAATGGAATATAATATTCATAAGTATGTTTTAATTAGTGTTTAATCGCTTCAAAATAAAGGACCTAACGCATTTTGTGGGTGTCCGCCAGTATTGCACCGAAGAATAAGTAAGGCCAATGTAGATAAATAACTAAATACATTTTCAACTCATCACTTGACATTGTGGAAAGACTTGAGGCAGTGGTGGATGATGCCATCCTTAGTAACTAGCTTCTTTTCCCTGAAGGCCGATGTAGATTCAGTAAATTCTGTGAGCGGGGGGGTAGACACGGAATGTGCAATCTAGATTTGTCACTCACCATTAAATGACACCAAACTACACATTATTAAACACTACACCTTTAAACCATTCATTACATGTTTATACAGTGCTTATAAATCCAAATTATTCAATTATTTTCCTATAATGCAATCAGACTCTAAATCGGCCGTCGTGTACAAGTACAATATGAGGTGACCATTGAAAACATCCACAACTGAACACATTTTGAAATGTACCTATGACTCTTGTGGCAGTGATTCGTACATCCTCTGGAAGGCAGTCCTGGAAAGTCAGATCACTGTTTGATATGACCGTGATCTTCGGCTTCAGCACAGAGTTTATTTTTATTTGGCAGTGCGAAGCCCGATTTGCTCGCTCAATGTGAAGAGAGAGGCCATCCATTTTGCTCACATCCACTTTGCAAGGCACTACAGAAAGCAAAACGACATAATATTAAAATGTCTTTCGCTTGCATTTTTTCAGCCCCACTATCTGTCTCACACACCAACACCATAATTCTCATGTTTGGGCAAGTGCCTTCCAGCAGAAATCAAAAGCATATCGCAACCATGGCTGACAGGAATTTACCCTAAATGCTATTCCCTTACAATTGAAGGAAGAGTTTCCTGGCGAAGTGCCAGCTTTGCAGAATGATTCAGCAATGATGCAATCTCAGAGCTCCCCTAACTTGAGACCTGAGGCAAAGAACAGTCCCCACGTCACTATTGTGTTACTCATCCACAGTAAAGCCGTCTCATAGAACAGGAAACTCTTGTCATTAATGAATAATGAAACGAATATTTATAATTGGCAATCACATGCCTGCTGCAACATGCAGAGGACATATTGTTAATCCTCTAGACCAGTGGTCTTCAACAGGGGGTTTGCAACTCCTAGGGGGTCAGTGGAGGTACTGCAGGGTGTCCACCAAAATTATTTTATTTTTATTATTATTATTATTATTATTATTATTATTATTATTATTATTATTATTATTATTATTATTATTTTGAGCTACTTTTTGGAAAATCGATTTTAAAAATTGAGTGATTCCCATGACCCTACGGACGGGTAATGGGTTCATGGGTAATGCTACGGAGCCCAACGTGATTTGTCTCACGCCGCCATTAAATTAAAAGCTGAAAAGAAAATAATTGACTCGACTACCAACTTTGCTTATTATTTTCAATAATTGTATTAAAAACATTTTGGATCGTGGATGTTATGGGAAATGATTTCAATACTGAACTGAGATTTAACTAACTTCAATATATTTAATATTGCAGTGGCACTTTTTCCATCATGGGGTGGCTGTGGCAAAGCGAGTAGGGTGGTCGCCACATGTTGAAGTCTCCCTGGGCAAGACACTGAACCCTAAATTGCTCCTGATAGTTAGCTTGCACCCTGCGTGGTAGATGCTGCTATCAATCTCTAATTCCTGAATCATTTCCCAGACTTTATGATGAATCCTAATTACGCTAAACTAAACATTTTAATATAAAACACTAAGTACTAAATTTTTTGTCAAACTTAAGAAAAAAAAGTCTACAATACAATGGGCAGGTCGTTTTGTTGAGCTTTCTCTCCAGAAAGAGCTCCAGAATGGTAAAACTAAAAGATGCTTGAACAGATTAGCTGTTGTCAGCAGTATCTCTTACATTGCACATAGTCATTAATAAGATCAAGCAAAGTTGTTATTTCCAGTGCATTTTCCATATTGAAAGCAGTCTCGAAATGTAAATTCATCAAATAAATGTTTTGGATAAGACCTATCCACAAGTAGGGTACTCTTCTGGCTGGACTCTGCAGTGGGAGTTGGTCTCCATTTAGATATTACAAATAGTCCATGTTCTCTCACAAACACCACTAAACTGAAGTTAAACCTGCCTCTTTGGAGGATTAATTTAAACTCAAATTTAGACCTAGAGTAGCTCTAGTCGTCCGTCATGCAATTGGCTTTGTTTAATCCAGAATATCTTTAATCTAGGACTATTTTAAACTGAGTCTGTGCAAGTAGCTTTGAATTAATCCAGCTCAAACAGGCATTTTAGTCTCGGACTAGGTTTAAGCCTTATCTGTGAAACCGGCCCTTAGCCTTATTAATTAAACTGGAACTTACCCGATGCAGCCAAGGCGATGCCCGTAAAAAGGAAAATCTGAAGGGTGGCTTTTAGTAAGGACATGCTTTCCGTCAGTAGGGATCTTCTTTTTTAATTACGATCCTGAGGGAGATCTGCGCGTTTCATTGCTTCTCGCCCGAAGCTGCGAACTTCATGCGCCACACTTTCCCCTCGTATTGGCATAGGCCTACGTGAAGTAAAACACAGCTCGGAGTTGGGAAGATTAATCAAATCCTGCACTTCCTGTGTTGGTGTATGAGCTGAGTGGTGAGTCAGCAGCATGGACCTATAAAGAAGGTCAGCAACAATGGGAGTGCCGAGGAAGCAGGTAATTTAAAGGCGCGGCCAGATCGGCCATTTTGACAGGTAGAACTGTTCATCAATGCTCTAACGATCATGATATTAAAAAGATGCAAAGAAAAAAATAGCTTTGTTAGGATATTTCAGGATTAGGTTTTAAGATTAAAAGTTAAAAAAAAACTTTGCAGTATAATACAACAACTCTGCAATAAATTCAACTTTAATGAAGGCTATAATTTTAATAAAAAAACTGTTACAGAGGATTGATTCGAATCCTATAAAATATGTAGCAGTGTTTATTGCATTGTTATTTACTGATGTCACAGACTAAAGTGCAAGTGTCAAAGGGGCTTGTGTAAGGTCAGCAACCAATAGCCTCTAGCATGATCATACAGCTTAATCAACTTTTCTCTGTAAAAGTTTCAACAATAACTGAAACTCATAACCTTCATGAATAGAGGATGTATTGCAGGATTGTTGTATTAGATTGCATATTTTTTTATTAACTATAGGTGTAACTTATAACTACAACAACATTTTCCAAAAACTTTGACTGTTTTGGCTCCCTTTTGGATCAACATGCTGCTGCTGTCTTGCAGTAAGTCTGAAGCAAATTGATTTAGGCTACAGAGAACAGGTAAGAGAGAATCTGAGATAGCCTATAATACATTTTATTTTCATTTAAACCGTTGGAACATAAATACAAATAAGCACTTATATTGAACTAGACATTATAATTCTAACAATATAAATATTGTCAGTCATAAACCACATCTATTTGTCTAGTGTATCGGAGAAAAACTATTACACTTACTGTGCACATGACTATAGGTTATATATGTGACGGCACAATTTAAAGTTCAGTTTTCAGTGCAAAAGTCCAACACATGGGATAAGGCAGAACACTTCCTAGAAAGATTAAAAACTACAAACACTGTTGAAAGAGAAAAGTGTGCACAGTTTACGCAGACATAATCTACAGGAAGGCCTACAAGGCGATACAAAACACATTTGTATTGGTCCCAGTATAGATAAATATTGGCTATGATAATCCATCATATCAACCTCGTCTGTCAGAATGAGGAGGAGGGAGGTCTAATGAGGGGTTAAAGAACATCCACAACTGAAGCATTTGATCAACAAAAAAAAAGGTTCTCCAGAGCTCTGCAATCACTCATTCAAGTGAACAATTGAATGGCTACAATTATTGTATAGGCAGCACAGGCTAATTGAAATGAAAGATTATTTCAATCATCTCGGTCTCCTCTGCTCCATCCCGTTGGGCAGAAATCCTGCAATGATCGGGACTGGCCATATGAGAGCAGCAACGCTCCACACGATGATCACCAAAGTCATGAAACAAGCTACAAGTGTCGACTCGATGGGCTTTCTGTTCAGCCTCCAACTTTTGTCCCCCTGGAGCTCGTCCAGGCTAAAATCCACGCAGCAGAAAGTGACCTGATCCCCGGTCTGCTGCTGGCCCCTCGACCTGCCCTGACTAAACCTGCGGTACCGGGACATCCCGCAGCCCACGCACAGCCGCAACTCCTGCTGACCCCCGTTGACCCCGAGGTGTTCGATGACGACCGGCGAGATCGCTCTGTTGATCGCCGCGGAGAAAAAAGCCCTTCCGTGGTTGTTGGTGGTGTAGATGAGCACGTCACACTGGAAGCCGAAGTTGCTGTCCCAGCGGGCCACCAGCGACGTGGGCAGGAGTCTCTGGACGCTCACGTTGCACTGGGACACTGGGCTCTGCACTGACGAGGCGTCATTTGGGTTATTAGAGGCTGCGTCGCTCTCCTCCACGGACCTCTTGGAGAAGCGCACGTCCACCTCCAGGTTGGCCATGAAGCGGTTGGAGGAGTTGATTGGCGGCAGGAGAAGGTCTTCGTCGCTCCAGCCTTGGCATCGCTGGAGAAGTCCGGCCACCGCGGTCAGAGCCAGCAGCAGGGTCGGGGAGTCGTTCAGCATGGCACAGCAGGGCGCGTCTCTCCCGCTTGCATGGTGCTGTGATGTGACAATCAGCAGAGAAGGCGACGGACGACGCGTGCAATGTTTGAAAACGCCAGTTGCCGGTGATGAAAAATAAATAAATAAAATAATAATGCAGCTTCCGATGGAGAGATTCACTTCCCTGCCCGAATGGTATAAATGAAATCGTCCAAAGCCGGTCACATGCGCCCATCCAGTCCCCTCCCTTTGGATATTTCTCTTATCACTTGTTCTCCAATGTGCCCTGCAATCGCTCTACGGGAGAAGCAGGTTGAGTAGCTCCGTTTTCATCACAGCTCTCCTCACTGTCACCTCATGAGCATGTGAGCGCCGAGCACAAAGACACAGAGGAGTGGTGAGGGCAGAGCCTTCAGTGCGCAATGACAGAAATAAACAACAAGTTCCACACACGTCTCCCAATAAACAGCCCTAACACACACTTGTCCAATGAAACTTTCTCAATGAAATAAAATTGCATCAAATGGACTGATTAGAAAATCCAGCCTTACTCTGACATCCTCCGAGGCTGACTTCTCACCTGTGCGCGGCGCACGTCCTCTCTCCCGGGATAAGAAAATACCTGAGGGTAAGGCAAACAAAAACAAGTGGTAGGCTTACACTGTATTGAATTTGTTGGCTTAAAAGTAATGACATTTCAATATGTGGATAATATTAAATAATCAATACATAACCGGCACCTATCACAAATCACCTCCCCCTCCAAGATTTGTATCGAAAATCTGTCAAAAGTATTAAAAGATAAGTCTTAAAAATGTAGGCTTCTTCTTTGAAAGAGTATAGGTGACTTTTGTGGAAGTCATTTGAACTATTTTCCCTCCATTCAATGATAAACCATCCTGATCAATAACCTAAAGTTGTCACATTTTAAGGTCACACACACACACACACACACACACCCTCACACACACATACACACACACACACACACACACACACACGATGAAATAAACTCTTCTGTGTTCATTTGTTACTATGGTTGACGAAACCGATGACAATCTTGGTTTGTTATAAAAATGTTATTCTGCATAATACACTGCATATTATCCACAATTACATGTCAGAGCTTGTAATTCAGCTCTTTCGAGGTTCAAAACAATAATCTTCACAGCGTTTGTCAAAAATTTAAAAACAAAACAAAACAAGAAACAAGGATAACACAAGCAATGTATGTGTTTTCATGTATCTAAGCTGATACAAATGACAAAATCTCTGAGTGGTAAACTCAACAGCCCCTAATCCATTTGCTTGTTTGTCCATCTGTACCCTTGGTGTTTGCCTCTCTGTTTGCCATATTCTACTCTCCTGGGGAAGCCAGACACATCAATAAACATGTGCATCCACTGTGCAGCAGCAGCAGGGGCTTTTGAGCACATTGTGTATAACCTGGCTGCTGTATCTGATGCTGAAGAGGATACGATCACACCCCTTCTTCACCCTCCCACCCCCCCCCCCCCCCCCCCCTTTGTATTTTGGATCCATCACTTTATCATAGAACAGAACATCTGATTACAATCCCAGCTCAGGGAACCAGCTGCAGTTAATCTCCATTCTGTGGAGCTCCCAGCAAAAGTTTCCATATTAGGACTAGTGGTCAAACACCTGGTCCGTTTTGGCGAAGAGGGATTCAAGCTGTGGTCACTATGAGCCAGGGTTGATCTCGCACAGTCGCGAGTCGAATCGCACAGAGCTCAGAGTCAACCCCATCTCCTCAAAACAAAATACGTAGTGTAACTTGGAGTGGAACTTGGCGTAACGTGATGATAAGAAAAATTACCTTTTGAAAAATGGCGTCCGCTTCATTCAACCCAGTCAACCATACTTAAAACACTTATCACTGGAGATATCATCTATCCAGGTATGTAATGCCTTGCTGCTTTGATTAAACACATTCTCATTCTCAATGGCAAAATGTGCACAAAATGTATTCTTGACCCCACCTTGTGCGTGCTACAATTTTAAACAAAACTCAGATGTTGCACTTATCGTGTTCACCCTCCTGAAGAGGTTATGCCTTCCTCTTAGAAAAGATTAATCATCTCCCCCTGTCAATCACTTAATTGTCCATTCATCTCGCTTCTGGTAACCCCCTTTTTAAAGGTTGATATGGCTTTGAATGAGGAAATAATAATGCCTTTTACCAGGATACCCTACCTAACAATGTATAATGCACTAGAAAAGATGGTAAGCTGCTGACAGAACTGGGTCATTGGCCAGAGGTAAAATGATGATGAATGATTCCCTTTCATGTGTGCAGGCTAGGGAATATGAATGCCTGTTGTATGAATTGTTTTCTTCTATGCTGTTTAAAGGGAGCAATCAGCTCTTAAGGGCCTGCCTGTGTGTGTTTGATGTGAGGGCCAACTCAAGTGAAAGACGCTTTGGCCTCAATCTGCACCTGAAAGCCCTCGTTCTCTAACCCCTGTTGGATTACACACCAGTGTTGTATGGTACTAAACACCTTTGGCTTTAAAACCATCATTTAGTTGCCTGTCTTTCTGCGCCCTCAAGACATCTCTGTGGTACTTGCAGACACTCCCACACGTTTGCAAATGCTGGTCCCTCCGCATCAGATATGCCCTAGACTAGACAACATGTCGAAGAACAGAGCAAGGAAATGTAAATGACTTTCTTTCTCATTAATTATGCTATAAAAATGTAAATTGCTTTGGTCAAAAAAATGCAAATGGGACAAAGATAAAAGTCTCTTGTGCCAAAAGAGAACATATGAAAGATTCATTTTCTCAAAATGTGGCTCTTTATTCAGGAAACCAAAAAGGATGACCTGTTAGCAGCTCCTGGCCGGCCTGTGCTGAATCTGAAACTCATTAGTCCGATCCACCGGCTCACCCAAACAACTGGTTTAAGTAGTCCAACCTTGATTGAGGATAAGGTATGTGCATCCTCATAGCTTTCAAGTCCAGGCCCCTCATATACATCCGAGCATGGCCAGTCCCCTTGTCTGTCTCCGGGAGTCCTGTCATAACACCAATCACTGCCAGGACTCATCACCACGGCAACAAAACGGCGGTCTCACTGCAAGCTCAGGGTCGGTGGAATTTCGAGGAAATATTTAGTCTGATCAGTTGATAATAGTAATAAAACTAATCACATCAACACAGTTCTAATTGTTATGTTTGTGGTCCAAGCCAGGAGTATTCCAGGGAACCGGAAAAGGTACACATACTCATCATAATGTTGTGTTCAGGTCCCGTGTATCATAAACAATTCACAGGGTGAGTCAACAGCAGAGTTTCATATTTCTCATTCATATAGATATCATAAGGTGAATGTGATACATCTATTAAATTATGTCTTTGAAACCTAAGAATACCAAACATTTTGGAAAGGGGCTCATCAACACCTGGAAATCAAATCTGAGGTTATTTACATAGAGTGGAGGATGAAATAAATCTTTTATTTAAAGGGGCACTCCACCTATCTCACAAATCTATCTTATAATTCATTAGGAGGAGTACTCACTGTGAAAACAGTTGAAATATTCCCTCTGTTTCTCTGAAAGGAGGTTTTAGTCGTATTTTTCCTCTGATGATCATACATGACCGAACGCTATTTTTGTAAAGTTATTAGTAGCCTAATGCCTTTGCACAAGTCCGATTTTTCCCAGAAACTTACCAAAACTGTTTAGGGCAGGCAGTCCGGATCAGCCTGTGTTTCCCGAACGTTACTAAATCAAAGTTTAATCTTCTTAACCATTGTCATATTACCATTCTTAATCTGACAGTCACATATATAGTCAATACATTACCTCATCGCGGTGCATCCTGCTCTCTCAGATTCCCAAACAAATGCATGCGGCGCCGGCACTAGCCTGGGTGCTGGTGTCATAATAACACGCTTTTTTCCAAAGGTGCCGCTAGAATCAACAAAAACTGAATGTTCCTTTGCAGCTACTTTAATCTAGACCACTACTTATACTTAAACTGTATATTGTATTCTCTTAATATGATTTAATATCCCAATTATTCTCACGCTCTCATGTTTGCCTCCCTATCTCATCAAGGTGATATCAAAACGAGCAGAGGAATCTGCAGAACCGAGGAGTCGAACAATAATTAGTAACAAACGCAGCAGTACAAAATTACAACAGTAAAGATCAGGGTGGAGAGGGATGCTGTCCGACACTTCTTTATGTCTTCTTTAAGATCTTCTTCCAAACATCCTCGTCTCCTATGTGCCAACATGTTTCTCTCCAAGGCCTTTATGTTCCACGAGGACAGATTAAGTGAGGGACATGTAGGGTCTGTGGATACGAAATAGGCCTTGGAAATCACATCACACTTACCAGGCTCTCTGAACGGTCAGAGGCGAACAGAGTTCCCATCAGCCTTCCCCTTGTTGGTCTTGCAGTGCTGAGATGGTGTGAGATTGCTTCTCCGTCGAGCCACCAGCCTTGTTCTTATTGGAATGGTTGTGGACCTGTGAATCACACACCCGTCCCATGAAAAGGTCACCTTAGACAGGTGAAGACAAGTCAGCCCCCCTCCCCACCCGCACCTCTCCCTCCCACTCATCTACTTTCAACCTAACGCATTGCTGCTCTGTGTGGTCGTTTGTCATCTGGTTCGCTGCTGGTGAAATGCAATCGTCCTCCGAAAACAGGGAAAGAGGGGCTGATTACCATGGGTTGTTTGTCAAGGTAGGAACTGCGAGGCAGAAACGGCCCAGGTTGTTTCTGCATGACTTTCCCCTCTCTGCCCCATTTCATAGTTGTCTCTCTAAAAAAAAGTGATTACAAGACTTCAAAATGAGGTGAATGTGCCATGCAGCTTTTTTTAAATTATAATTATCATATTTTACTGTTAATTAGAGTCTAATATAAAGAAGTGAAACACTGAGACACATCTTGCAACTGGAGAGAGGGTGAGACGTTCTCATAAGTCATTCCATGCTTTATTTCAGTGTTTCCTTTCTCCACAGATTTCCAGCCACTAACTGGCTTTGCTCTGCTCCTGTTATATGATACAGATCCTTTATTCGTTCCATTGTGTCCCATTGTGAGAGGACCATTATTTTAGAAAAATCTTGGCCTGCAGCCATCAACAATCCCCACAGCATCCGATGAGGACAGGACTTGTTCATATTTGATAACTGGAACTATCTTTGTTTCATCCAGCTTCTCGGTGACGGATGCAGCGCCTAAATAGTCTGCCAAAATTAAAACAGTTTTATTTATTGCATATGGGCAGCAGTGGCGAAGTGGGTAGGGAGATTGCCTCTGGAGTGCAGGGTCGGACGTTCGATCCCCCGTCTCCCCGCCACATGTCGAAGTGTCCCTGAGCAAGACACTGAACCCCAAATTGCTCCCGATGGTTCAGAGAGCGCCTTGCATGGCAGCTTCTACCATCGGTGTATGAGTGTGTGTATGAATGGGTGAATGTGGTAAGATATGTAAAGCGCTTTGGGGCTGAGAAAATCGTCTAGAAAGCGCTATATAAATCAAGTCCATTTACCATTTACCATATGATTGATTTCAGGGAAATTTCACTGGGAGTGTTGTGATTACATCACTAGGCTATCATAACAGGACCAATCTGGATTAAGCAATATTCAAATCAACCAAAAAGTAATGATAGATGCTGTAAACCAAATGTGAACAGACCACACCAAATCATGATAAATCTATTTATACTTGTTCCAGTTTTTTCGGGTTGGGGGACACTAACACAATTTCTGACACTTGACTTGCGAATGAAGGCCCAATTAGAATCGAGACAGGAATGATGCAAAATTGTTGCATGTGCTGTAACCACCACATATCTACCTTTTTAAGAGTTTCACTGGAATGTACAGTAAGCTTGACAAGTTGAGGTTTAACCGGTATTATGTGGTAAACAAATGACATACAATCTGTGAATTAGTGAGTTTCAGAGGTGCTGGTAGGATGTTCCACCTGGCTCTATGCCAGGCCAAGCTAGCCTGATCTAGCTTCATATTAAGTACGGAAATGAAAGTAATAAGCAATTTAAATGTTGAATATTTCCTAAAGAAGTTTCAAAGTGTTGTCATAAATATTTAACCTCATTGAGAAACAACTTTTCAGGAGATTTAATTCCCAAGATGCTGTCTTTTTATTCTCTCCCTTCTCGTCTTTGTGAACCTTTTACTTTTGCATGATTTAACACAAATCAAGCCATCGTCTGAAAAGAGACTCAATGTACGTTGTGCTTATTGATCGGAATATATGCTGCTGTAAATGATGACGTTTAAATCTGTAAGCTTTGAAATGTGTCGGTGTCATTAAATATGTAAGAGTTACACCATACATCTGTGTGTAGCCTTAGATCTGTTCAAACACTAATATTGACTCAGAACATGAAAGCACTTCAATGAAGTCGGACCAGAAAAAGACCTTTTAGCTAACCCTATTTTGCTTTCAGCACACCTTTACTTTGATTCCTCTCGCTTAATATATTTTAGAATAAAGGCATTGCAGTATATTTTCCGGCCTTTACTCAGAAAAACGGCGTTGGTAGTGGGTTGATGAAAGAAGACGCAGTTTGAGGCAGATGAGGAGGTCTTCAGGAACAATTCTTTTATTTACAACAAAACTCATCCTGCAGTCAAATCGAAGCCAATAAAAAGTTAAAGTGTTTGTGGCCAAAAAACTAAGGTACATGCATAAAACCAAAAGCTATGAAAAGTTCCTGTATCCTAAAAGACCTGATTTTTTCCAGAATTGTGGCTGCTTTTAACCCTAACCAGCTCCACCCTAATGGTCAGAGGGCAACCTCTGGCCCCCAGAGGACATCCTGAGTTTAGTCATCACCTAGAGTCGATATGTCACGTTGGCCAAGAAGTCTGATTCAGCAACTTTTAAGACAATGCTGATGATGATGATGATGATGGCCAAGGTCAATAAACTACTGTTAACTCTTAGCCAGACTGTCTTTGATTAACTCACAAGACAGTCACCTTTGTGTGAAATTTGAATGATCTACAGGTCAGCCTTGAGGGTTTCCTCACTCAAGCAGCTGACATCCCTGACTTTGCCCCCTGCCAGATGAGGCTAACTGTCTTTGTCTCCTCTGTAGTAGTAGACCTTAATATAAAATGTATAGTAACATAATACACTACAGTAATCTTAGAATGTGTCATAACAAAATACACTACAGCATTCAAATATAATTTGGCTGAAGAAGCATGTTTTCCTTTTGTTGGAATTCTGTTTGAAGAAATTCGTCAAAAATGTAAATTTTGAAAAGATAATATAACACCATTCACTAGCACCTGTAGTACTTTGTGAACACTGTAACGATGGGGATGTGAGCATCAGGTGCATTCACCAAGGAGCCTCCCTCTGCGTCTGTGGACAGATCTTTGTCTGCGTGTGGAGACTTAGTGTCTCCACTGTGTCAAAATCCCATTTCCTTCTCTCATTCCTCCTCTTCAGCCACATCCTGTTGTGCCCTGAGCAGAGTGCCCATTTAACTCTGATGTACGACTGCAGGCCCGAGCACAGCCCCAGGTTTAGCTCTCTGATGTCAGGCTGAAGAACTCTCTCAATCTACTGCTAACGACACGCCACCCTCCTTTGTCTCTTCCCTCGCCAACTCTCTCACGTCAGATCAAAGGTGAGAGCCACAGGCAAAGCTAGCCAAGTGCATGTTCTGATATGATGCTGCCTCCTGCTCCTCCTCAGAGCGTCTGCGCTCTGTAATGAAGGTGAGAGTGAGGGGAGGTGCTACAATCACAGAAACAGCACTCTTCACCAAAATCACATTTGATTAAACTCGTAGCAAAATTTTAATTTTAAATTTGTGTCATGGAATTATTTCAGTATATGTTCTGGCAGCCCTCCTCATGTAAGACTTCTGATTTGTGTGTATTTACTTTGGTACAGAACTAAAGGACATTTGGCCCAAAGAGATTAGCCTCTCTAAAAAAAAATTTACTTTAAAAATTGATTTTCATTGTCATTGATAAAAGATAAAGTAGTCAGAAGTAAAAGAGAAAACTGCAAGGACACTTCAAGAGCATACAAAATCGAGGAAATCTGGATTTTGAAATAGGCCTACACAATTAATAATTAGAGCAAAGAGATAACAGGGTTGCTAAGGTAACAACCAAAGCCATCACTCAGAATAAAAAATCTATGCACAAAGACATGCATGCACATATGTTTACTAATGCCTCTTTTGGGTATTTAAATAGACTTACAATCATTTCCTGGAGACTGAAAGCTGGGGTATATGATTTCTGATTGGTCAAAGTTAACATGAGCGGGGCGCTCCGGTGGCGTAGTGGATAGAGCGCGTACCATATTGGCTCCAGCCTTCGTTGCAGTGGTCGTGGGTTCAAATCCGACCCGTAGACCTTTACTGCAGGTCATCCCCTCTCTCTCTCTCTCTCTGTCTCCCCATTTCAACTCTGTACTATCTAATAAAGCTTGAAAATGGCAAAAAAAAAAAAAAAAGTTAACATGAGCTGTACAGTTTGACCAATCAGAGCGAGGCTCCGATTCTCTGTTCTAATTGGCTGTTGGGACTGTCCATTCACTTTTGCACGACTTTGTTGGTGTAGAGCAGGGGTGCCCATTATACGTCGATTGCGATCTACCGGTCGATCGTGAAGGCATTGTGGGTAGATCGCATGGTATTCTTAAAAAAAATTTTAATTAAATGTTTGCTCAATATAGGCTCCTAATCTTTGAAGGCCCCAAACAACGTTTCTAAAAAAAAATTGATGACTGGCTCATTATAGGCCACTAACCTTTGTAGGGGGGGCATACAGAGATCAGGGGCCTATAATGCGCAAGTACATAACATTTTTGTTATTTTTTAAATTACATTGTTCGTGGCTACGAAGATCAGGTGCCTATATTGAGCTATACTGTATTAGAAAAAAAACAAAGACTTCACAGAGAGATTTTTTAAACCTGTAAATTTTTTCTTTCTGCATTTTTGGTTATTCTGTGTCTCCAAATTATTCCAGAAAATAGTATTAAATAGCTCACATAGGACACAGCTGATTTAGCCTTAGTTTTCTTCTCAAAATGCACCAGATTGATATATTTTATTTAAAAAGGTTCAAATGTTTCTTCCGGGGGGGGGGGGGGGGGGGGCGTGCCCCCGGACCCTCCTAGAAGGTCCTGAGTCCCCACCACAGTCTACCAAATTTCCATGAGACATACTGTATTACCTTAAAATGATTTGTTTATTAATCAAAACCAATATTGCACATTTTGTGTTGTAAGACGGCCACTCAGGGAGACTACGCAACCTCTCAGCCCCAGGGCCTAATGGCAGGTTGAGGCTGGCCTGGCAATATGGGTTCATGCAGTTATGCAAGGTACACCAACTTATATTGTATATAAAGAATGATCAATATATGTTTAAATAAATATATGTTTTCCATTTTTATAGTAGGTAGATCTTCTTGACTTGGTCATTTTAAAAGTAGCCCACAAGCTGAAAAAGTGTGGGCACCCCTGGTGTAGAGAGTGTCAGGGAGGGACCATAGGGGAGGGACCAAAGAGAACAAGTGGAGCGGTTGAGGTATTTGAATTAACTGCCATTTTCTCCCCAAATCCTCCACCCCAGTTTTAAAGCTATAGTGCGTAACTTTTTCTTATGAATGATTGCCAGTTACTTTCAAGTCATCGCCAAATGAGTTGAAACTAATTTGATAAAGCCTATGGTATTATTTGGCATGTTCCCGTTATTCTTCCTGGTCTGTGTTCTTCCATTTTAACCTGCTGATTTTCATATTCGAAAAAAAATCTGCAGTTGACCAATTGTACACACACACACACACACACACACGCACAGACACGCGCGCGCACACACGCACATGCACAACCAATTGAAAACGTTTAAACGGTAGATTACTTTATATCATAGGTTTTGAATCCGAATGAAAAGTATCATGTGACACACTTGTCCTACGTAGTTTTGTCATTGTCGACATGCGCGTGTAAATAAAGTTTATACATATCCAAGATGGCGGCGCCCTTGTCGAAGTTGTGATGCAGGGAAAAGGGTCATTAACAGCGTATTTATGAATCGGGCATTGCATTTATAACATGGACTATTGGATTTATGTCATTATGGCCATATCACTGAAATAACGGACCTGGAAGTAGCACAGTAAGTAGCTTGAAACTGAAGGGTTTTCTGAAAATGTTTCATCCTGTGTAACGTGTGTAACCAGTAGAGTGATGAGCGGTCACCCTGGAAACTAGAGGAAAAAAAAGACTGAAACCAAGACATGAACAAGTTATACATGTGTGTGTTGACTCTTTATCTGCAGCCTTATCTTTACCTTTGATGTGAGTTTCATTGAATCAATGGTACCTGTGTTTCAAACTGTTCGACCCTTGAGCGCTTCACACCTAATTTAATTAAAATGACAGACAAATATGAAAACAACAGTGTTATCATCATGACATTAATGGTAATCACTTAGCTTACATGAACTGAATGACCAGTCCTAGTCATAGGCTGTGTGAGAAGAGCTGGAGAAAAACAAAAATGACAGTACAGATTTACTATTAAGTTTCACAACACTATGGAGGATATGACCGTTTTTGACACATCTATTTTGTGTCCTCAAAAAGTAGTTGCATGATACAAGACTACAGACAATAACTGCAGAACTTCAGACCTTGCGGTCTGTCAGAAGTTATCCGTCGCTCTTTAGCGGAGACACCATAGATACGCCTATATATCTATGGGAGACACCTTGAACGAATGAGCCCTCGTCGCCATAGAAACATTTTCTAAGTCTGTCTCTCAGCCCACTCACTTGGACCTTCAGAGGTGCACATACGCTTGAGTGATCGACTCTCCCAGCGTCAGCCTGAGGAAGCTCAAAGTTATCAATGAAACGTTCAGGCTGGAGGGTTTGCCTTTTGGTCCAAGCTTTTAACTAATTAAACTTCAAATGAAACCACACAGGTCACTCTTATGATGATGATTACATTGTTGTTATTGAGCTCTTTCTCAACACGAATACCTGCAGTGTGTGTGTGTGTGTGTGCGTGCGTGCGTGCGTGCGTGCGTGCGTGCGTCTGTCTGTCTGTCTGTCTGTCTGTCTGTCTGTCTGTCTGTCTGTCTGTCTGTCTGTCTGTCTGTCTGTCTGTCTGTCTGTCTGTCTGTCTGTCTGTTAAAGTCAAATTTATGTCAAATTTGTTTGTTCTTCCATGCATTTGCCTGTCCCACCTACATTTAGCCACATGGAAGTCTAGCCTGCCTGCTGTGTTCATGCTAAAGAGAGGTTTTTCTTAAGCAGCCCATGATAAATAATTAGATACATGATGCTAGTTGTATGGCTGATTAACTGTGATTCATCATGCAGAAAACCTTCAGATTAATCCTGTGTTTGACATTATTATTGTTCAGAATGTCATCCTTCCTTTTTTACAAGTACACAAATTGAGGGACGTATTCTGGAAGCAACCACCTCTCTAATGGTCAAGACACCATTAGGGAGGTGAACATCAAAAATGTATAAATCTTTGGGGAAGATTTGAAGCAAATAAGCAGAAGCTGTGAATAATTGTGTGTCGTTTGATTTGAAATGTCATTCCTCACATCCGAACAGGCAGGCAGTTGAGTCTGAAATTCCAGAGCCTCGCAGCGAGGCAGATCATAATCATATCTCGCTGAATAAACCCCTCGTATATTAGTTATACCATGCTGTTGTGTGAGTGACGCAGTGTGAAGAACACAGACTGTGAAACAGCAGCGTTGAAGGAATGATCACATGGGGAGACTCGCAGATCTGAGCCGTCAGCAACTCTGTCACTAACAGGTGGACTCACACATACAGTTCATTCCCCGGGAAAACGTGTGGACCTGTGTGTGGCTGAAGGAGTGAAATGTCCTTGTTGTACTGCACTCAATCACAGGGACCCAGATGTCTTGGCTGTTGATTCAGTATTATATAATTCAGTTTTTTCTTTTCTTTTTGAACAATCTGTTTTAATCTGTTTAGATGAATGATTCCCAGAACATTGTAATCAATACTTATATGTTTTTAAGTATTCGCTGATGTAATGTGTTACAGTTGAACTATCGGTTAACGCTGCAACTTGCAATTATTTTCACTATCTTTCATAGGCTGATTTTTTTTTTTTACATCAATCGATTCATCTTTTATTTTATATAATGTAAACAAAGAAGGATAAATCACACCATACAGAGGAGTCCCCCAAAAGGCCCTTTTTTTTAATTGGACAACCAGCTCAAAATCAAAATATGTTTATTTCACAGTGATCCGAAAAAGCTGCCAAAAACAAAAACAGAACATTTGAGAGGCTGAAACGAAATCATGTTTGAAATGTATGCAAGATTAACATTCATTCATGTTCACAAACATTCGACTGAATGAATAATTGTAGTAGTCCATCAGTTAGAATTTGTCTAATGTTGATATCAGCCATAGTTTCAAGGCCTGTCTGTCTTTTGATTAGAACCCCCAATGTTTCTTTAACTCACCAGCTTCATCCTTTCCATCCATCTTCTTCCATTCTGACTGTACCTGTCCCTGTTTTAGGTGACAGAATCATGCAGGTGTCGGTGAGAAGACTGGCTCTGTATCCGCTGGCCGTCGCCCGGTCTGGCCCAATCAGGTGTGCCCTCCTGAGCCAAGCACCACGCCTCCTCTGCCCCAGCACCCGCACCTTGTTCAGCGAGACGGGAGTGTGGGAGAAAGACTATCGAACAGAGACCCGACTCAGAGTGGAAAAATGGTGGCACCCGCGAATTATGGCCCAGTGGCAGAAGAATACACTGGAGGAGGTACAGTTTGTTGATAGTTTCCTACACATTCTGACAATATCCAACTAATCTTTTGTGTGTGTGTGTGTGTGTGTGTGTGTGTGTGTGTGTGTGTGTGTGTGTGTGTGTGTGTGTGTGTGTGTGTGTGTGTGTGTGTGTGTGTGTGTGTGTGTGTGTGTGTGTGTGTGTGTGTGTGTGTGTGTGTGTGTGTGTGTGTGTGTGTGTGTGTGTGTGTGTGTGTGTGTGTGCAAGTAAAACAAATGGTCAACTAATCAAGGATAAAGTCTCCAAATGACTTCTTTTGTCCCAACAAATCTGAGGTATACTCACTCCGTTCATTCGAAGAGCCAGAGAAAAGCAGTAAACTCTTGTTTCTGAGAACCTGAAAAGATAAATTTTACATTTCTACCAAAAAATTACTTTTACGATTATTAGAATGTCAGATTCCCTGCTGATAAATGTTTTCTCAATCCATATGCAGCAGAGTTTAAGTCAGGCCTCTTATGATTATATATACAGGGATATGAATAACCAGGTTTCTCCTGTTCCATGCAAACATGGGACTGTAACTTCACAAATATAATGAAAACGGGTATACGGCTCAAAACCAGTATCCTAATGTGCATTTTAATATAGTTATTCAACTCGTACAAAAAAGCACCAGCCAGTTCTTTGCCCTGTATAATCTGTGTATGTATACATTGGAAACACTTTAATGCTTTTCTCTCAGTTTAATGGATTAATAGGTCATTAAGCATCCTTCCACATGATCCCCAGCTATAACCTGGAGCTCTGCCTGATTATACATCCCAGCGGTCGGACCGCGCCGCTGTCTGCGAAAGGCTGACAGTGATTAACTGCATTCAGCACAGCCTGGGTCCTAATTAATTTATTGAAAAATTCATGACCCTGTAATGTTTCCTGTAATCGTGTATAGCTGGGTGTAACCAGTACTAACTGTGTTGCCGTGGTAACAGTGTTGTGACTATAAACGATCCATAATCACTGCCGTTCAGATTCTGACAGCATAATCAGACACTGTAAGAGCCTCATACAGCAACACGCCATAAATCGAGTCACTCTGTGTGGGATGAGTTTTTATTCATGACCTAATCAGGTTAATGCAGTGTCTTTTAGAGCAGACTGGTAATGAAGAAATAAGCACTGAACTCTTATTAGAGTCTCATCGTATTGACGTCTTATGGTCTTTCCCCCAGGGTTCCAACAGGGAGAAGTTTTACGTCCTCTCCATGTTTCCATACCCATCGGGGCGACTGCACATGGGCCACGTGCGTGTGTACACCATCAGTGACACTATCGGCCACTTTCAGAGAATGAGAGGCCATCAGGTACGTCTGATCCCTGAAACAAGCCATATCATTGCACTCATACACTGGCATTCAAAATTAGAACAAGGCAAGCAAGATTTTAGTCTGACTTTAGTGCCTGGAACAGAAGACGTCACAGTGGGAACATTTTGCTGCTTCAGTTTTAGTGCCCTGGTCTTGTGCATTCTGACTGACTGTCACACTGTCACGGCTTGTGGGACACTTGAATAGAACTGAGCCATCTGCTCTACATCATTGTATACAAAGGCTTATTGAGAATATCATCGATATCTGCTCTGTTTACACTGCTGGAGCCTCTGTTGACACTGGCACTGTAATGCTGCATATCTCTTTACATGTTCCGCTCGCACAGTGTACAGATTATAGTGTACTAACAATAGCGTTAATATAAGTGCACACTTGGTAGCATAATAATGTCTCTTTGCACGACTATCTTTCAAAAACATGACCAGGTTTAGGCCTACACACGTAATTACGATTTTCCTGTGTTTGTTGTAGTTGATTTCCACCAATACAGTGTACATGTGTGCACATCATGCACATTGCTTTAGCAGAAATGTATTTTGTTACTTGTAGCTTGATTATTTTGTTTACATTTTAGCATTTTTTTCATAACTGTTTAAATATACAGGACACCTACTTAATAAATGTGTCATATTTTTATGTTGTTGGGTAAAAACATTGAAACCGATGTTTTTACTTTAAATTGATTTGAGTCCAGTCCACGATCCTCTATCAGCTAATACATATTTATGAAACCTAGGAGCTTTACAGATTTCTTCAAATAAACTCCGATCAATAGGAAAACTTAAAAGCGAGACAATGTTTTCCAAGTTCCTGCAAAGTCAGAATTTGGTCAAATAGAAGGTTTTACACGTGCTGAGGGGAAAAAAAGGAAGGATAAAGGTAAAATCCATACACAACTCGATATTTAGCACTCTGCATGAGTCCGGTAAACTGCTGGTTGATGAAGCTATGGCCGGTGTCTGTGAGATAGATCATGCTCCTGCAGTCACACATACGCTTCTTTCACCAATCAATATCCCTGTCTTTACCCTGAAGAAAAGCTGGTCTATGACAAACCTCTCCTCTCGGTTTTCCTGGTGGATTTTACACTTTGGGCGTCTCCCTAACCTGCAGTTAGAAAGGATCCCTTCTGCTTCCGTCTGGTTTCTCCCCAAACTGAATCATGGTTTCACATGACTGGCGACTATTTCCTGCTCAGGAGTGTACTCTCTCTAAGCATCTGTCAGAAAGCTTGTTATACTGTGTGCGTACAGTCTACTCTCCTCACTAGTTAATTAAAGAAGGCACCCTCTGTCTTTTGTCACACACAGACACAATGTTCCTGTTTTTCTATATCACGTCAGTAGAGGTAACCAAAACTCTTAAAGCCTAATGAAAAAGCTTCCAACAAATTCAATGGGACAATGTGCATTCTTAAAATCTGATCACTAATACTGAACATGAAGTCCAATGCAAGTGTCCACTGTTCACATGTTTTTTTCTTTTTTTTTTTTTTACTGAAGAAGTATTTCCTATGAAAACGGAATTCTTCAGTTTTATCCAGACGAATTGGGATATGTGGTTATATGTATTTAAATGTTGTAAAAAAGGAAACATTTCCATCTAATTTACCTCCATTGTATTGTGGTGCAGGCAGAAACCTTAAGAAATTAAATAAATGGTTTTATGTGTGAGTAAAATACACATATTGGTGTTCTTGCTGAGAGTTTGATGAAGAGATACCAATCATGTTTGTACAGCAACACGTGAGTTGAACACAAGACACTGTTAATTTAGCTTAGCTTAGAATAAACACCGGATACAAGGGGACAAAGCTATCTTGTGCTTTGCCAAGAAGTAATCCAGCATATAAAACCTCTGTCCCAATTAAACCACCTAATCTAACTTTTACACTGAGTATTTGAATGTATCAAATGGAAAAGATATGCCTTCTTAACAAGTGAGCTGAGCTAAAGAACTGCTGGTGGGAGCTGCATATTTAGCATACAAAATTAGAGTGGCTTCATCTTTTCATTGAAGCACAAAGCACATTTGCAAAATGTCTAACTATTCTTTCAACCCAAAACTATCTTGATGGCTAGATACCACTGAGGCTACAGTAAATTGGAAGATGAATTTTTATAATTTGGCTGATATAAACCTTAGTAGATGATGAAAACAAATTGAAGTCAGGTTCTTCTTCTTCCATTCCTCTGCAGTTGTTCCTGTAAAAAGTGTAGCAACTAATGTGGCAACATTTGTTTGGTCAGGAAATAAGCCACATTTTGTCCAATGCACAGGTAATACGATTTCTGCATTGAAGCATCTAGTTTGTTTGCACCAGTTTAGTTTGAATCAATTAATGTGTGAAGAGTAAACATACCGCGGTTGGTGCAAAGCTTTTAGTTGGAGGAGTGTGGGTGGACACTTGCATGTAGCACGAGTGGCTCCACATTCACAAAATCATTCGCCCAACACTCATGTCCTCATTGTCGTCAGAGTGAAGATCCTAGAGCTTTGGCCTGAACTGTCACAGGTTGGCACTGACACGCCGTCATAAAATGTGCCAACAAGGACTCCCACGTCTTTATTCCAGCTGCTTCTTGTCACTCATGCTTTGAAATGCAACACAAGTGTCCGTGAAAAAACAGGTTAGAGTCAGACCAGTGTTGTTCACGCTGTTGTGTTGACATGAGGATAAGTGGTGCCATTGGCAATGAAAAGATAATTGACCTGTGGCGCTCTCTAGCTCAGCCTGTCTTCTGCTGTAACGGTCCCTGTTAGTTAAATCCCCTTAATAAACATCGTAGTAGTGTATCCCCATCCATAATGAGGCGGCTGCTTTGTTATTTACACAGGGCTATCTTTGGCTTGTTGTGCCTCTCTCTCTCTCTCTCTCTCTCTTTCTCTCTCTCTCTCCTGTATTCCTCCTGAGCAGTCACAGGGGTCCGCTGTGCTAAGCGCTCTCTTGGCTTTTCCAAATGAGGCCCATGCAGTTACCAAGGATACCGGTTCGTCTGATAACA
Source organism: Ammodytes marinus (assembly GCF_949987685.1). Classification (NCBI taxonomy): domain Eukaryota; kingdom Metazoa; phylum Chordata; class Actinopteri; order Uranoscopiformes; family Ammodytidae; genus Ammodytes; species Ammodytes marinus. The sequence continues at coordinate 15,141,846 of NC_137217.1, read as the reverse complement.
TCAGACTCGTTTGAGTCCGCGCAATGATCCTCTCCAGCCCCTCCACTCCTTGTCACTCTGCTTCTCCTCCACTGTACTCACGCCTTCCACTCCGCTGCTTTCATCTCAGTTCTCTCCCAGTTAGCAGAAAAAACATAGCCCAACAAGCTGAGAGAGAGACGAGCGTGGGATACTTTTGTCCTGAGTCAACAACAGCGATTTATGTCAAGCAGCATATAGCCTATGTTAGATGGCGGCAGCAAAATGGATGGGGATGGCAAAGTACGTAGGGGTGGAAGGAGAGAGCAGACACCGAGGGAACGTATATTGTGATGTTAAAATAAAGCCATCACATCCTGCTTTTCCATTCAATACCCACATTTGCTTTCTACTTGCTTTTACCATTATATAACAGCCGCAGGTTCATGAAAATCCCAGTTCCATTAACCCCCAACGTTGTCTAATGGAGTATACTGTAGAGATCAAAGCAGGAAAAGTGCATTACCATATGCAACCTCATGCTATTATGCTGAACAAACAACTACAGTCTCCTACAATGAAATATTTTAGATTTGACTGTTTCTGTTCAAGAATCTGTTCACGGCATCACATATCTGATAAAGTGTGCAAAGGCCAAACTGTCAGGTCTGTCTGTCTTTTATGATGCACTCCTCTCAAAAATGTGTTTAGTTTATTATTACTTCCCTTGGTTGTTTTAGCTGCAGTTTAACACTTGTGTGTAGGCTTTTCAAAATATTTGAATATTCAGATGTTCTAGATTTTTCTGTGAGGGCGAAGGAGTAGGTGTAACTATAAGAATCGTTAAGAAGGGGATTGAACTTTTCTCAACCATATCGAACACACATTATTATTCAAAGCAGAGAATTGATCATATGTCTGAAGAGGCTATTTAAATATTAGTAAACCAACTGTGTAACCATTGTTATATACTTCATTGAGGGTTTCACACAGGGTTGGGCTGCAACTATCGATTGTTTTATTATAGATGAATCTGTCAATTATTTTTCCGTTTGATAATATTTTCAGAAAAATGTCAAAGATAGTGATTAAACTATCTCATATATGTTTCATATACATACTTCTGTAAGACTCAGAAGTACTTTTAAGAATGTGAACTACTAAGTAACCCGTAAACCAACCAAGTACTTAACTTTAACTCAGGAAGTTCAAGCTCCAACTAAATGTTCAAACTAAATAGTCTGAAGGTAATATGGTAGACGCACATTGCAGCTCATATAGAAGATAATGAGTCAGACATTATATCAAATTTGTGGGGGAAAAAAACATCATATAAGCTAGAGGGAAATGTATTCAAGTACATAGATACTACTGGACACCAACTAGAGTAGACTGTACAAACCTGAATTGGTAATACAAACGATGCTGGGAGTGATTAGATTTTGATTAGATTTTTGGAGATTCACTCTGCCCACAGATCCACCGCTTCGTCTCCTTGGTGACAAGACAATGTACCCAATATAACGCATAACAAATTCATTATCTTAAGAACTGGTCCTATCGAAGCTGCAGGACTCGCACTGCAAAACATGTGAAGAACCTTCCTGTGAATGAATGGATTGATGAAATAATTAGGATTTCACCACATGTACAAAAGTTGGAAAGAATTAATAGGAAACAACGGAGGCATGGGATCAATTCTAGTTGCAATAGAATGTGAATATGTCAATTGATGACGTTACATCATTCATGTTTTTTTTTACATTGAGGGATGGTTTTCTACTGTTTGTGTTTAAGGCCTATGCTCCAGAAAATAAGTACAAATTAGAATTACAAGATGAACAAAAAAAGTATTTTTTCTTCTGTCAAAATATTTAATTTGCAATGATAAGAACAAATAGAAACAAATCCATTATTTACATATAAGAAGTTTGTACGAAAGACAAAAATACACATGACTGCACTGCACTTCTGACACGGACTCTTTACTGCGTCCACAGGTGTTGAATCCGATGGGTTGGGATGGTTTTGGGCTTCCGGCAGAAAACGCAGCCATCGAGAGAGGCCTCGACCCAGAGGAGTGGACTAAAAGGTACAGGAAATATCATATCTGTCCTCCTGTGCGCTGGCTGTTTGTTTGTATACACACCTTAACGTTGCTGCTCTGTGTCATCTCCTCCTCAGTAATATCCAGTCTATGCGGGAGCAGCTAGACAGCCTCGGCCTTTGCTTCAACTGGGACCGGGTGAGTGGGACCTGAAGAAGAACAGAGACTTGTTTCTGCACTGGTGTGTGGGACACTACACACTGCTGACCTGACTCTGGCTTTCTCTTGACAGGAAGTGACCACCTGTCTTCCAGACTACTACAGGTGGACACAGTACCTGTTTAGTCGGCTCTTTAAAGCAGGGCTGGCGTATCAGAAAGAGGTAGGGATGGCCTTTGTGCCCAAGAGCTTATCCTGCTTTTCTTGTGGAAGGAATGCTATGACTGGTTTACTTTTGAGTTCCCTGACAGTTACGAGAAAAGATTGAGACAGGTATATGAAGGGACTGAAATGAAGAGAGCTTGATAGAACGCTTTGATTATGTTAAATTACAATTTTGAATCCATATAAAATCCAAACTGCTTCCTAAGCCTTGCTTTTTCATTTTAGCTGTGTGTAAGTGTGTTCTATTTGTGTGCTCAATCGTTTGTGCGTGTTCTCCAGGCTGTGGTGAACTGGGACCCCGTTGATCAGACAGTGCTGGCTGATGAGCAGGTGGATGAAAATGGTCGCTCATGGAGGTCCGGCGCTCTGGTGGAGCAGAAGCTGCTCACACAATGGTTCATCAAGACTACAAACTATGCCAAGGTACGTCTATTTGCTGTATGGTGTATGTGTGTGTGTGGCAACTGGCATCTGAAAAGCTTCATAAAGACCAAAATGAGCCAGGGGTCACTGGCGGACACTACATCGGAAGCTGCTGCAGCCCTGCCCCTCAGGTTCTGTAGTCAGACCCCTGGATACTGATATTTGTAGCCTGGAGTATCCATACCAAGGAGATGGAGACAGAGTCGGGGTAATACCATCAGGCGGCCTAAATGGATGATGAGAAGCCTCCATCCTTTCAGCACAGGTCTGCTGCAGTGCCAAATTACCCCCTCTGGACTGGAATCACCCATAGGAAATACGGCTCAGGCATTATACACAGCACATGCATGTACATTGTTGGTGTGTGTGTGCCTGTTTGAGTGAGAACACAGAGTATTTTCAAGGTTCTGGTTTGAAAGGACTTTGACTAGTTTGGTACATTTTATTAAACCCTTGTCAAATGGACAGCATGAGAAATTTATAGCATAACTAAGTTTGATATTGGACAGACAAATGTATGTACAGTATGTATGACACCCAGCTTTGGCGGCAGCGCTGCAGTTGCCCGTGCCTGTCCATGTCAGAGGTGTGAGCGGAGGAGGAAGTGGCCTACTGTGACTGTGCGTTCCTGCATTTCTAATTCTCTCCGATGAACAGTGCAGTGGAGAGGAAGGAAGAGGAAGGTGTCGAGGAAAGAAGTGAGAAAAGACAGATGGAGAGAAAGGAGGAGGGTAGCGCGTCATGGCGCAATGTGCCGAACAAAAAGGTCTGTAATTGGACTGTGATTTACTGTGTACGCGTCGCTCGGCTGGCCTGTACACGTGTTGGAGCCTGTCAAAAAACATTAACTTCAGACAATATTTATTCAGCCGCCATCAGTGGAGCCGTCGGCTTGTTTAGCTTCCTCATGTATCAGAACCATATTGTTTCTTCCAGGACACAGTTGACTGCATGTTATGTTATGAGGATGGAAGAATGCGAAATGATGATGTGGCAATAGCAGAGTTTTCAATTTCATGCATAATCACACTTGCACTCCGGCACACAGGCCTATTACGTGGCACTGACATCTAAATTAACTTGTTCGACAACAACAAGTCTCAAATATCAGCACAGCTTCTAGAGGTGTTTTGTGTCACTGAATCACGGATAACTTGGGGGTTGCTAGTTCAAATCCTTGAACTTCTTGGAGAAATGCATGGGTTTGTTATATTTTCATCTGAAGTGTACTTGATGTCTCTTTCTGTCTGTCTGTCTCTCTGTCTCTCTCTCTCCTTCACACACACACACACACACACACACACACACACACACACACACACACACACACACACACACACACACACAATCACAATCCTTGGTTTTTGCTATACCATGCTTTTTTCTCACAAGCTTTTCTTAGTTGCCATGGAGACTCTTGTCCTTGCTGTACAACTTCCAGTTACTCCTGCCTGTGTGCTAGACTATATTTTTCTAGTCCACGAAAAGTAAAAATTATTTACTGCCTTTCTCTCTTAAAGCCATAATTAGTTGTCGTTCATTGCTCTCCTGTTTCTTTCCTCCAAAGAGCCAGTCCGTCTTGCTGACACAGACTCACTGGGATTTACGTCTCCTTTCTCCCACTCAGCAGCACATTTCAGAAGTGACACAGTCCACAGTCCTGTGTGTGATGCCCATAGCCGCTGTTTATGTTTGCATTGATAGCGCTGTGATGAGCCACTGCATGCTGAGTGGCACAGCGAAGGAGATTTGGGGTAATACATTGTGACAGACTCAAAAGGAAATGGAGAGTTATAACATCTATGGCCTCAGCCCAGCTGTGGCTTTTTGGCCTGAGCCTCATTGATATGCATGACTTCCTTTAATCGTGTGTGTGTGTGTGTGTGTGTGTGTGTGTGTGTGTGTGTGTGTGTGTGTGTGTGTGTGTGTGTGTGTGTGTGTGTGTGTGTGTGTGTGTGTGTGTGTGTGTGTGTGTGTGTGTGTGTGTGTGTGTGTGTGTGTGTGTGTGTGTGTGTGTGTGTGTGTGTGTGTGTGTGTGTGTGTGTGTGTGTGTGTGTGTGTGTGTGTAAAAGTGAGTATTTGTGATATCCAGGGAAAGTAGGGCGAGTGGAGGTCAGGATTTTTGAAAATCCCTCTTTGTCTGCATAATGTGACCTGGTCGGCTCTGCTGCTTTGTCAAAATAAATTGGCTTGGCTTTGAAAGGGGCCACACCGAGTTGGAGTCAATTGCATTATACTGCAGTCCGTAGATAGCCACACACTTATGAGGAACCGGCTGCCCCCTTACAAGTTATATCTCTTTTCCAAGTGGGAAATGCACCCTTTCCAAACTTTACAAAGAGGGAAACGTGTGTGTTTTTTATAAATTATTTTTGTCTCCTACAGCCTCTCCTGGATGCTCTGGCAGAGCTTCCCGAGTGGTATGGGGTCAAAGCCATGCAGGCAAACTGGATTGGAGAGTGCACCGGCTGCTACTTTGATTTCAAACTCAAGGTGAACCTACCCTCACTTCCCCCTGTTCCCCTTTCTATTCATTCATAATTTTGCCTTCTATCAATCTGGCAACCTTCTTCCTACCAAGTGTTTTCCTGTTGCCCTCTCCCTCCCTCCTTCCTTCCCAGCCTCATCTCTCCCCCCAAGCACTGATTGCTTGCTTTATTTTGGATCTGCTCTTTTATTCATCTATTTCAATAAGACTTCATCATGTACCGACACATAAACATCTTCACTTTGTTGTTTCGCATGCAGCAGTTGCGCGTCCATCTAAAGGGAAAAATGTACCCAAACAGATATGTGACAGATAAGTTTTCTATTGAGATTTTCCCAGGGCCGTAATTTAAGTTCTTCACAAGTTGTTTCAAACTGTGCACTTTCAAAAAGCCCACCGAGAGCCCACTGTCCAGCATTATTGAACCGTTCTCCTTGAAAAATAGTCTCTACCTTAGTCTTTATATTGCCGAAGGACGGAGGGTTTGGGATGTGAGAGTGCTTTGTGTTTTAAAAATTTTTTGGTGGCTTCCTTTGGGTTTATAGGAAAATGCATAATTAAGGTTTAAACCAGGGGTCGTAACGTTAATTGGATCGCTGCTTGTCTTATAGTACATCATCATACTACATTGTCACAGGAGCTCTTCAATGAATTGTCTCCCCAGGGGCCTGAAGATGTGCATTAATATGCCTTCTACAACATGACATGTTACTTTATTACCCCAGAACCCCTTGTTTAAATAATTACAGGATTAAAGACATTGTCGCCTGATTATGTATCAAAGAGCTACCTACAGCGCATGTTGCATAAACCTCGTAGTATCTATTGAATTGACGATTGAATTTATTTGTTAATCATTTTTATAAACCAAAAATAAAGCTGAGGCTGATGGCAACATTTTTTGCCGTTGATTTAGACATGGAAAAGCTTCTAAATATATTACGGTTCATCCTATGGAGAAAATGAATGTGTAATATTCAAAGTTTCTTTCAATCCTCCCAGAATTCACTCAAAACCAAATTTTTTGTTGGTAGAAATTACGAACCTCATTATGATTGATTGGGATTTATGATGCTGTACCTGTGTAAATACTTGAGGTTCTCACTTGATAAATTAGTCAAATTATAATCAATTATGAAAATTATACTTTTTATCCACAAAAGATGATTGATGATTGTTTCAAAAAAAGCAAATTTGCATTACATTTTTTTTAATGCAAATTAGTTTTTGTTGGAGCGGGTAGGTCCCAGTGCTGCTTTTGACATATTCTTGTCTCGTCTCTCAGGTGAACGGGGAGGAGACAGGTGAGACACTGTCGGCTTACAGCTCCTCCCCAGAGGCAGTGTACGGAGCGGCTTACCTGGCCATCCTGCCCTCCCACAGACTACTGCACGGAAGCAGCTTGGTCCGCTCTGCCCTGGAAAAAGCCTTCCAGCCGGGCTGTGGTGAGCATCCCTACATTATCTTCTGTCAAGGTGTATGATATGTAACGAGAAGTTTTTTTGGGGTGGAAAATTAGCAACATCTGCTCACTTCTGTATATCTGCATTGACAACACTTGAAAATGTTTATTTGCAAAGGTTGTGATCCTCTGCATCTTATGTGTGCTTTTTTTAACTGAGCAGTGCTTAAAGCAGTTCGGATGGATGTGAGTTTGAGCATTTCAGCACAATCATAATATCCCGCCTTCCTCCAATGCAGCCCCACCCCCTCATTCCTATCCCCGTTTTTTTTGTTTTGTTTTTGAAGAAACTTAATTTAGGCTACACAAGCAGACTTACTTGCTTAATACTGTCTCCGTGCACAAAGTGAGTTATATTGTGGCTGAAGAAACTGGTGGCTGTAGTAGGCTACCAGTACCGCACTGATCTGCTTGTATCACTGGTTTCACTTCAGATATGTCGGCCAGAACACCACTTATGCTTATAATGAGACTAGGAGAGGAGGAGTAGGGTTTTATCCGCTCTTTATTTTCCTTCTTTCACAGGCACAGCCGCATATAGATCGCGGAAAAAGAACATAGGCTTAAACTCCGCTCGTGAGGAGACGTTTGAACAGCTGTTGCGACTCGCGAATCGCAGCCGTTAATAACATGCACAAACTATAACTTATAACAGCGATCGGGACTACATGTACATACTCACACACGGGTGATTCACATTTACACTCAGATAAACACGAATGATGGCTTACTGTGGCAACTTGCTCACACACATCTCACCGAGGGAGAAGCGAAAGGAAACTTACTGAACAAAACAAACCCTTTCGTTGAGGACGCGCGTGCACGAATGCGCGGTACACAAGCAGACGGCAAACAGACAGGTCTGTCGGCCAATTAAATCGTTCGGTCCGAACGATTTGATTGGTTGTAGTTTTCACCTAATATTATGAGACTGAAATAATTGTTTCTTTTTATTCCTGGTGGGTCTACCATGCATTTTAGAGTGTAAAAACCTTATTTATACCATTTTAAAGTTATTTAAAATAAGTGTAAAAACTCTACAAAGGTAAGAATAGCTTTAATTAACAAAAGTGACCTAAAACCTAATTTGAATAAGGAACTTTTTTTATGCCTTTCATTAAAGGGTTGTCTTCTTTTCAACACATATTCCATATCAGCTGTATTATGGACTCATGTTTGGGGAATGCCAAGGTATGAATGTAGTTGTTGCAGTCAGAGGATTGGGTTTAATTGGGATCCCCTTGCGGGTTTTCTCTGCCTCTGTGGTGAATGATTGTTGATAATGAGCTACCAAGAGAAGCAGCCTCTCTCACACCTCCTGCCCTCTGCTCCCCCAGACTCCCTGACTGAGGTCACCGCTCACAACCTGTTCACCGGCCACGAGGTTCCCCTGGTCATCTCACACAAGGAGGCGTTCGATGGTTATCTGGACACCGTGATTGGTGAGTAATTGGTGTGCACGCTGTGTGGGTGGTTTTCACAAATTGCCCAGAAACGGTAGCTGGCAAGCGAGAAAGCAATTTGCATGCAATCTTGGAGCTGATATTGTAGAAAAAGGCTGAATACATGAACAAGCAGTAACGTTTGTCCTCGTTTTGAAAAAAAAACAGGAAAAGTATTCAGTTGGGCAAAATGTGCTCCCTAACAGTCCTACCATTTAGAAAAATGGACCCTTCATGCATATGTGTTTGCCTCACAGTAATGTGGATGCCATCATGATATGAAACCAGTGGGTGTTTGTCTCACAAAGATGTGGTGGCAAAGCCCAGGGGATTGTTCATGATTAGTCACATCACAACATGCTTAACATCACTACAGAGAGGTTTATTTTCTCTCTCTCCCTCTCTAACTCACACGCAGACACACACACACACACACACACACACACACACACACACACACACACACACACACACACACACACACACACACACACACACACACACACACACAAGAGATTATTTGTGAAAGTCCAATGTTTTTGTGTGTGTTTTTTTAACTTTCTAACATGTTCATGCTGCTGTCTGACAGGTAGCCCAGGCTGCAGTGAGGAGGACCTGTCTGTTGCTACAGATCTAAACCTGAAGTGGACCAACGTGTTACAAAGCAATGAAGATGGGACACAAATTCTGATCAACTCTGAGGAGGTCCGAAGCATTGATGATCACACTGTTAATAAAATGCAATAGCTTGATTTGGAATAATATTTTTGTATTATATACAATGTCTGTTAAGCTTATTCTATTGGATTTTGCACTTATTTATGGTGTAGAATGGGGGTAGGACTTGAAAAGCCCAGGCTTCTTCCTATCACTTTTCAAACGGGTCTAGTATGTATTATGCTGAAATTAGCTCTTTTTTTAATGTATATGCATATTGTTATTTGTTATAATTATTATTTTTTTATTTTCTATTGTTCAAAATAAAAATCTCATTCATTCATTCATATCTAACTTATATTGAGAGTTTGTAATGTAACGGTCTTGTCTTTCTGTAGTTCTCGGGCCTCACTAGAGAGCAGGCATTTGACTCCATTACCCTGAAGGCCAGAGAGCAGAAGGTCGGCGGCCACCTCACCAGCTCCAAGCTCCGGGACTGGTTGATATCGAGGCAGCGGTACTGGGGCACCCCCATTCCCGTGGTGCATTGTGGATCCTGTGGTCCAGTTGCTGTCCCTGAGGAGGAGTTACCGGTAACTTTACCAAAGATGCCATCTCTCAAGGGAAAAGGCGTGTCGCCGCTTGAGGCTGCTCATGACTGGGTCAACTGCAAATGTCCCAGGTGAGAGCACTGAGATGTGTTATTTAAATGTTTAATTGGGAAATCAAACGCAAAGTGATCTTCTATGCTTCATCATGTATCATGTTATCATCAACATCTTATATCCTCAGGAAACCCCTCTAAGTTAATCCTTATAACAATCATATAAAATAACATTTGTTTATTATTTTATATTTCTTGATTGACTTCTTTTGTAGCTATTTGTGACTGCAATTAGCCACATCTGCTTTTCTACAAGTGCAAGTGCTATTTTCTTCAAGGTTGTGATGCTGTATACAGCTACACATTGATTAACTAGAGTTGCAGCTTCTTGTCTGTAGTGTCTTTCTGAAAAGGCAGACGGTTACTCATTAGTTTCTACAGCTGGATACTCTTTTAAATAAAATGTCATTCCGAAGGGTTTTTAGCTGTTTTATAGCTACGAATATATCTTCTTCTTCTGAAGAAGAATTTTAGTTGCTGCCTCCTACACATGATAAAACTATTGGCTGGAATAAGAAGGCAATTTGAATTGTTAGGGATCATACGCCAAAAAGATTCGGAACCGCTGGCTTTAATAAATGACATTGGCATGAATTTACAATTGTGACGTGTGTGTTGTCTGATTTGGAATCGAGAATTATATTTCACCAAACAAGATCCTGAAAGTTCTTTAGAGGTACCCTTGAGCAAGTCACGGATTCACCAACACCACCTCCTGCTGCAACGTCTCGATAGAAGATCAGTGGCCCCCTTCAGATGTGTGGTGTTGTGATTAGGATGCCGAGAGGGCGGAGGATGTTTTATATCGTTCTGGAATAACACAAGCGATCAGGGAAATTATCTTGTCCATTACAGTGTTTGTGGAGTGAGAATTGAATTATGTGTAAACCCTTTTCCAGTGACAGCCTCTCCTCTGCGCTTCCTGTATTTCCCCAGGAGACCAGCAGTGACAAAATGAGCTCGCTGCAAGCTTTTTACAAGAACACAGAGCAATGAGAACAAAGCCCTTGTATTGTGTGATGAGTACCTTTTGTTCTGAAGGGGTTATGTAATGAGTGGCATTTGTGACAGGAGCAGCATGAGACGCTGATGAAGGTTACATAAACCTGATCTGTGCCTCCCGAGACATAAACACACAAATGCTGTACATGCACACACAAACCTTTCCCTTTTCAAATATAGGTATAATTACACAAACACACGCGCACACACCGCTCACCGGCTAGTCATCTCAGTAAAATGTCTGAGCATGCAGAATGCCTACTCAGCCGGCGTCTCCAGTGTCCCTTCGCTGACGAGGGAATACCTCTCTGAATAAGAGTAATCACCGCTGTGGCACCATGTTGATTAAAACAATGGCCCACTCAGTGGCAGATGGCACAAGTCATCAGATTGTGTTCACTCACTTTCAGAAAGCTACTATAATCCCCTCCGCCATCAGCGTTGATTGATGGCAGTTATCTCCGAGGCTCTGTTATCTCCTCTCTTCCCGTCTCCCCTCGGTTGTTACGTGTCTGTGGAAATTTCTTCTCCTCACTCGTCGACCATGTCCAATTAAAGTTTGAGTACAACACAGACGAGTCGAGGTGATGAGAGATGGCTCTTTATTTGTCCTTGAGGAAGTCATTTCCTGTATGCTAGTGTCGTCTCCTACCGTCTGCGGCACTGTAAATTGGCCTGCCAACTAAACCCTGCCTCGACTAAGGCCTGGCCAGAGAGGTGTGCATGCAAGATTGTGTGTGTGTGTGTGTGTGTGTGTGTGTGTGTGTGTGTGTGTGTGTGTGTGTGTGTGTGTGTGTGTGTGTGTGTGTGTGTGTGTGTGTGTGTGTGTGTGTGTGTGTGTGTGTGTGTGTGTGTGTGTGTGTGTGTGTGTGTGTGTGTGTGTGTGTGTGTGTGTGTGTGTGTGTGTGTGTGTGTGTGTGTGTGTGTCAATTCTCAGGTAAAGAGCGGGGCCATCTTTAGTTAGCACAGCAGTCACACAAACTCATACACACGCATATTCGCAGGCAGGCAGGCAGGCAGGCAGGCAGGCAGGCAGGCAGGCAGGCACGCACGCACGCATGCACGCACACACACACACACACACACACACACACACACACACACACACACACACCGCAGATGGGGGGCTATTTTCAATGGGTAGAGAGCCAAGGTAGAGTGGGCAACTGCCTCTCCTGCTTCATCTGTTTGAGAGCCTTTTGCCTGTTTCTGGCTCATACTGCAAACGCACACTCCCACTTCACACACTTAGGTATCCAGTTTGCTTGAGATTTAGTTAACTACTTTGTTTGTTGGGCTCCTTTCAGGGTTCAGAGAAGGGCCGTCCCTAGAGAGAGAACATCTGTGTGTTGCATAATTTGATCTTTTGTGGTCCGACTGTAGCCAGTACCAGATGTCTGTCAAACGACCGCAATCTGGCCTCTGTTTGGCCAGTCTTGTGTGAGAGAAGACGTGAGAAAACTTGCTTGTTCCAGCAGGGAGTTGGCACTAATTATCTATCTCCGTTTTGTTAAGTGTCTATTTTTGATTTATTTTGTGATGCAACAGGCTTTGTTTTACTGCTGGGTTTTCATCATTTGAAATTACACCTGGTATCCAATATTAACCCTGCTACACCTTCGCCTTGTTGCTTGGCAACCTCCGGCACTTACCTCATCATCACAGCCTTATTATAGAGGCTGTGGTAGGTGGTCGAGGGGTTTCGCCTCTCAGTCTGCGTTAGTGAGTGTGAGATTAGAACATTTTACTGTGTGATGAATCTTTGTGAGGGAAAATGCTAGGACAGGTAGACAAGAAAGAGAATAAACAAAGACATCCCACATGTCCAGGGGACGATACCTGCTCTGTTGCACATGGTGAAGCTCAGAGCCGCGCTTCTGTTTATCTTTCTGGGACACTGATTTTTAACTCTATGGAGACTCATTATAAACTAAAAGGCAGACACTTTCACTGTTCCATTAAGTGCTTTAAATCAAATCGGAAACAAAAAAACACTCTTCAAAAGCTCTCTCTGCCTGTGTCTTTGCGGATGTCCTTGTTTCCACTATGAATGTGATGTTGGCAGATTCGCATCACCTACCCACTATACTGTTTGCCTTGGATAGAAAAGGGGCACAAGGTGGCATTTCCAACACAAACACACGTTCATGTGTCTGGCCTGCCAATTGGTTCCCTGTTAGCTCAGCCTGTTAGTCAGGGCACAGGAACAGAGCTCTGGAGCCAGCCTGGTTTCAGCTGTGCTTCTCTACAGGGACATGGCCCCCACAGCCAAATGGAGCCAGCTTTCCACTCATGCACACACACACCCACAAACATAAATGCCCCATTTCACTAAGCATACAAACAAAGATCGTTCATTTGTTCCTTTTCAAAGTCTAATATTGATTTTCATTCTGCCTCTGCCAACTTTCTCTCTCTCTCTCTCTCCCTCCCTCCCTCCCTCCCTCCCTCCCTCGCTCTCGCCCTCCCGTCAGATGTAAGGGCCCAGCGAGGAGGGAGACTGACACCATGGACACTTTTGTGGACTCAGCCTGGTATTACTTCAGATACCTAGACCCTCATAACCAACACAGGTATGGCTCCTCTTGAAACTTCAACTTGTTGACACTGTGAAGCCACCAAATTCAAAGCCTGTGCTATTATATTATATTTATATTTATACATCTAACCCTAACCCTTTATTCCTCACACTGGGACAGATTTAGGCTAAAATTTCAAATTTCTTTTTTAACACTGTTTGTTCACAGGGAAATTAAATGTATGACTATCAGTCTGATTAAAAGAAAACCCACTAAAATGCATATTCCTTTCTATACTGTAATCTCTCCTACAGTATGTAAAAATAAACATAATTTTCTCACACACATACACACACTGCACTTCTACAAACACACTTACACTAAATGCGCTGTCAGAAAGTGACACTCACACACATAATTATGCTAACCGTAAGAGTACCCACTCTCTCCAATTTACCTGATTGGGACATGCATATACTGCCTGTGTAAGATCCCTTTACGCACAGTCACACACACTTGCCTGGAAGTTGAAATCCCTGCCAATAGAGATTATGGAGGCTCGGCTGTCACCTGCAGGGATTGCGGCGATACCCTGAGTTTAACAAAAGAGATTAATTTCCCAGTGCCCTGACCTATCTGTAAAGCTGCTTTAAAAGGGGGGGGGGCTGCACTCCCCATCACTTTTTCTAAGCGCGACAGATTATGGCACAACAGAAAAGACAATTACACTATTTGTGCATTTCAGTCAGCCTGCTGAGCCTTATGCGCACAAGGAGGGGAAGCGATGAAAATAGGACGCAAGAGATGTTGAAAGTAGCAAGTAAGAGGAAGGATGCAGGAAAAGTGTGTGTGTGCGCGTGTCCGTGTGTGTGCACGCGTGCCTGTGCCTGATACCAACAAACAGGCAAAAATGATTTTCAGCCTTGTGAGTGAACAACTTTTTTTCCCATCTGGTTCAATTACCTGGAGACACCATCAGCCAGACAGGGAAGGCGAGGGGCAGAGAGTTGTGGAGGAGAGTAATCGCTAGTGTGAAAGGTGACACACACAGATAGCAGTATGCCCTAAAAAGCATCATTAGGTGGAACCCCTGGCTGCCTCTGATGTATATTACGCCAGTACACCAGGCTAAATTTTTACATCTTCTTACACATGTTTCTTCACTAACATGAGATGCTCAGTTTGAACACATATTACTTCATTATGTTTTTTTTCTCTTTGGAGAGATAGACTTCAGGATCAGATTCAGCCTGCCCCCTAGAGGAAGTATATGTGCATTTTTATAAAGCGTCAAACAACCAGTGCTAAATGACAAAATGTTTATATTTTCTACAGACAATAAGTTAACATTTAAAATAATAAGACAAAGACGACAAGGTAAAAGAAGTGGATGGAAGAAGTAATGTGTTTTAATACAGCACAGTTTAAAACTAGGTTATAGAATGCTTTACCCAGGAAAATCTGTTAAACATGTCAGCACCACAGTTAGATAGTTAGAAAATAAGTTAACCTCTAGATATCAAATTATATGCACCAAAATAACATTAGAGTGGAAGTAACAAATATATATGAAAAAAAAAACTACATTAATAAAAGCATGTGTATTGGTCTACCTACATCTTTATGTTTCTTGGAAAAACCAGGGAGTCATGCATTCTATATTTAGGTAGAGGGAGTCGGCGGTGCAAGCTTTCATGGATAAATTAGAAGAGGTAAACAACATCTACATTCATACATTTCACCAACAAAAAATCTAAGGTGTGAAAAAAGACTTCATAGCATTTACACAGTGTTATTCATTTGATGTTTGGGAAGTGCAGTGCAAAAAGAATAAGGGGACAGAAAGGACTACATCAAACTATGAATTAAAAATCTTCAACTATCTTGTCACCAACATTTCAGACTCTTTATTTTTACTATTTTTATTATTTCTTTACTATTTTTTTCCTCCTCTACCTTCCCAGGCCTTGGGAGCGCCACCTAGCGGATCAGTGGCTGCCTGTGGATGTGTACATTGGGGGGAAGGAGCACGCTGTCATGCACCTGTATTACGCTCGCTTCCTCTGTCACTTCTGCAAGGATCAGGGCTTTGTCTCTCACAGGTACAGTGCTTTTACCCTGCTTTCTTGGTTGTGCACATACAGCTCTATCTATGGATTAACCTTCCTTTCTGTTTTGTTTTGTTTCGTATTTTAGGGAGCCTTTTCGGAAGCTGCTGGTCCAGGGTCTGGTAAAGGGCCAGACTTTCAAACTGGCAGAGAGCGGCCAGTACCTAAAGAGAGAGGAAATAGACCTTACAGGTACACACTAACCTGAGTAAGCAGGGTGTATTGTTAGTGTGACACATCTGTAACAGAGGAGTTGGAGGAGGAAGAGGAGGAGGGTGGCTTCCCTCTGTGTGGCTCCGCAAGATAAAAACCACTAGTGATATAACAAATTAGAAGTCATGGCAACATGTTCTTGGTCTTTTGTTGTTGTTGTGTGTAGCGACATCAATAGCCCACTTCATCTCTTTTCTGCAGCTGATAGCAATTCCTCTGTTTTGTGCTTTGTACCTTTAGTCCAAGTGAATGACAAGCTAACCAGCTGCTCTTGACAAAAGAGACCCGAGAGATCTGTAACAAAGATGTTCAGCTTCTTTGTGTTGCTTGGTAAATAGGAGACACTGGAGGCATAGTGAAGCCTCTTGATGCTTCATGTTACAGACTCTGATTGACTTGGCTCTACACGTTATTTCTTCTGCCTTTTTTTGTTTTTACTAATTAGGACAGAAGAGCAGCCAATAGGAAAAGCTAAAGTCAAACAATTAAAAAAACAAAAAAAAACATAGTTTGATCATAAAGAAATTCCTTTTAAGGAAAACAAATAAAGAAAATTCTGGAGATGACTGAAAGAGTATGGTATTTACTCTGACTCCTAACCTACCTCTTCCAGTTAAGGAGCCGGTGTTGCGCGGTGGCGGTGGTCCTGTTGAAGTGACGTGGGAGAAGATGAGCAAGTCCAAACACAACGGCCTGGATCCCCAAGAGGTGGTGCAGCAGTACGGCGTGGACACCGTTAGACTCTACATCCTTTACGCTGCGCCACCAGAACAAGACGTCCTCTGGAATGTCAAGAGTGAGCCGTCACACTGACTCTTAAGTTATTATTTAGCCTTAATCAGTTCAGAATGATACAGGGCGCATGTTAGTTTAGTCAGATTACGCTTTAGTTTCCTCAAAGAAACCAGTACCACTTTCGAACAAAGTCAGTCTTAATTTTGAAAAAAAAAATAGTTTCTCCCACAGTATGTTAAAAATATCTTTCTGTGTCTGTTTGCCCTCACCACCTCAGCGGACGCCCTCCCTGGGGTTCTACGCTGGCAGTCTCGGCTGTGGCAGCTGGTGACCAAGCTGAGGGCGGCTCGGCAACTGGGAGACATCCCCAACCCCTCCCTGCTGAAGAAGAAAGAGCTGGCAGAGACCAAGAAGATCTGGGAGAACAAGAACTACGCCATTCAGGAGGTAGCGACTCCATAGCCTTAGACTACGAATAAATTCACATTTAGATATTGCACCTGTCTTTACCAGTAGGGGTCAGTAATGAGATTTATTGTCTCAGCTACAAGGTATTGTATGATAACATGGTCCTATTTAAGATGCCCCTGATTTAACAGCCCTAAAGTGCATAGTCCTTCTAGTTCTTGCCTTTCCTCCCAATGCTACATCTATCGTAACCTGAAACCCCAAGAGAAAAGAATGAAAGAAGGAGCAGATGGAAAGGGATTTTAAATCCACTACATCTCCTTTCACACTTTATAAATAGCTTCCTTTGGTTGCCAGGTTTGATTCTCTCTCTTTCCACCCCTCAGAGCTGGTGCTTTTAATGGATATGTGGCTGTTTGCAATAAGCCCCCCAAAGCCAGGGCTGTCCTTTGATCCATCCCTTATAAAAAGCCTCAGTGATCGACCTCCTCCTCCCTAAGGCCTTTCCCAAATGGGTTCCTCTTCCCAGAAGGCTAAGCAGGGGAATGTTGATGTACTGACTGTGTGCCTCCAGCTGGTGCACATAGTGATAACAGGGCAGCGCCTCCTCTTTTAGGCCGGCCATTGTTTCTATTAATCCTCAAAGACGGACTCATAAATATTCCATGAAAGGGTTGAATCCATGTGGGAGCATCGGCATGTCCAGTACCCAAAACGGAAAGTTTAGCCTGCGACTCATCTGCTCTTTTTGTACTATTGTTGGTATTTTCAGGTGACATCTCACTTCACTGAGGACTTCCTATTCAACGCAGCCATTTCCCGCCTGATGGGACTTACCAACACACTGAGTGTGAGTGTGCCCTTTCCAGTACCTTGTACTAAAGATATCACATTATTGTTTATTGCTGTACACTTTGTAAATCCCATTTTTACCACTGTGTGTGTTCAGAGTGCAACAGTCAGGGTGGTGCAGCACAGTTTGGAGTTCGAGGAAGCTCTGGCTTCGCTGGTTATGATGACGGCCCCCATGGCCCCTCACCTGGCTTCTGAACTCTGGGCAGGTTGGTGACACGAACTATTCACAAATACTAAATCATGCAATGAATCAAACAAGAAAAGTAGAACCTGTCTCCACCATCATACCACAAACCTGGAGCTGGCACTAAATGTACATTGCTAAATAGGTTAGTTTAATTTGTTTTTTGTAAGACTCAATGGCATCACCTCCCAGTGCATGAAATTTAAGTGTGACGTAGTGACTAAAGTATGTGAGGTTTGTGGTCAATTGAAATATGTCTAATGTCTGAAAGAGGAAGTTGGCTAAGATGAATGTAATGTTGATGCTGCTTCTTATCTAATACCAGTAAACGCCTAGCAGTGACGTTATCAACAGCAATTAAGTCAGTACATTTTTTTATGTTTATTTAATTTTTAATATTGTTATACAACAGTACACTTGAAATATGCTCACTGTCTATCCAACAAAACTAAAAGCAGAGCTGAGGGCCCTTGGCTCAAGTGTAAAGAACAAATACAAGGGAAGACCTAGCGTCACCTTTTTAATGTCTCTTGTGCAAAGTTGCCCTCGCACTGGCCTGGAGAACATCCCCTTATTGTCCATGACACACATACCCAAGCTTTTTGCACCCAGCTGAGAGAAAAGAGGTTCCGGAAAAAACACATTGTCCAGCTGATAGGAAAAACTGACTGGGAGGAAAAGGTGTCTGAATGTGTGTGTATTTTCTTTATGTTTGTACTCACATATGTTGCAAAGGACAATGTGACCTCTCCTGCGCTCAGTCACATTATGCTGTTCACTCTCGCTCAATGTTTGACACACACACACACACACACACACACACACACACACACACACACACACACGCGCACACGCACACGCACACGCACACGCACACACAGTTAGGAACAGAGGAAGTTCACGTCCTTACCTTGTGTCTCCAGGGAGATGCACGCTTGCTGGTCTGAATGAATGAGACTCAGAACACCGGCTGGTGGCGTGTTGTTTGACCCTTTCCCTACAAGAAAGGAAAACAAATTTGTTTAAAAAAAGAAAAGCAACATAAGAGTCATCCCTAGAAATGTATCTTGCTTTAATGCCATTAAAGGAAAACAGTTGTTCCATGTTATGGTTTATCCTCACTTACTAGTTTTCTTCCCGGCAATAAGGCACAGCAAAAAAGACCCTCTCCTCAGTGTCACCTGTCTTTCCTCCCGGGTCTTTTCCAGGTCTTTGCCAGGTGAAAAACCCCCTCAGCCCCCTCCTGCAGCCGAGCCAAGACGTCCTTCAACAGGTCTGGCCGACTGTCGACCCTGAGTACCTGGATGTCCCCGACTTTGTGGAGCTGTCTGTACGGGTAGGATCACACAAACAGTATGATCTCACCAAGGGTTTTTGGTAAACGTTCACACATATATATATAAATATATATATATATATATATATATATATATATATATATATATATATATATATATATATATATATATATATATATATATATATATATATATATATACATATATATATTATATTATATATATATATTTGAGTTTAAGAACGGAGAGTTTGAGTGAAAATGCAATTGGATGCAAGAGCAAGCATGTATATATATATATATATATATATATATATATATATATATATATATATATATATATATATATATATATATACATGCTTGCTCTTGCATCCAATTGCATTTTCACTCAAACTCTCTGTTCTTAAACTCAAAGTCTTAGGTCCATGATTACATTCATAGTCTGTAATTTTGAAGACAGCCTATGATTACCGTGTGTGTGTGTGTGTGTGTGTGTGTGTGTGTGTGTGTGTGTGTGTGTGTGTGTGTGTGTGTGTGTGTGTGTGTGTGTGTGTGTGTGTGTGTGTGTGTGTGTGTGTGTGTGTGTGTGTGTGTGTGTGTGTGTGTGTGTGTGTGTGTGTGTGTGTGTGTGTGTGTGTGTGTGTGTGTGTGTGTGTGTGTGTGTGTGTATGTCAAGTGGTGTGCTTTATGCTAAATAGACAACTTGGTCAATAATTAAAAGACAGGAACAGAACACACTGTTATTCCTAACTCTTACACTCATTTCCTGTGCCTTATTTCTGCCCCGTGAGCTGAAATACCAACATAGTGGAAGCACTTGGCTTGGCGGTGTATGTCATCAGGAATGAAAGTGTGTATGTGTGTGTGTTTTTATGTGTGTGGCGTTTCAAAGACATACGGACAATCAGAGATAATATCCTGCTGTGATGGTAAGGGTTTTAGAAAATCCAACTTGGATCAGATCCAGGAATCACAAACACACTGGCACATGAATGAACACAAATACACACATGAACACACACACATGCGCCGTCAGTCCCTAATGTGTCCTCCTGAATATTGACTCAGTTAAAAGATAAAAGCTGCTTTTATCTGACTGTTTTCTCTGTAGACAGTAGAGAAACTGCACACACACACACACACACACACACACACACACACACACACTACACATTACACACACACACATGCACGCACGCGCACACACACACACACACACACACACACACACACACACACACACACACACACACACACACACACACACACACACACACACACACACACAGTACTGAGCTCCCAGGGCTCGACGGTCATGATGTTGATGGTCTTACTTCAAACTGAGCTCTCTGTTGTGGGTTTCCTCAGCCCTGTGGAGGCAACCCCAGTCCCTCTGTCCTCTAATCACGCACTTGGGTTTGTCCCAGAAAGGGGGCCAAGGCTGAGTTGTCTCACACACACACACACACACATAATCACACAGCACTTTCTACACATACACACCATTAATTTTCAACCACTTCCAGAGACATGATCACATTCGCTGTATGTGTGCACGCATACACTTGCTCCTAAACGTTACAAGACAGGAGTGCCCTTCCCATACCTACCACTAACTATGTGTTTGAAGGGGTTCACTGTATATGTGGAAGAAGAGGTGGAGTCAGTTATTTTGGGACTACTGTGCCAGGAAGGAAGACTTTGGCTACAGCCTGACGGCGCCGAACTACATTGAAATGCTTGTTGAAAGGGGGAAGTAAGACGTAACAGATTAGTAACGTATCCCATCTATTTATCTCTTTTATTCTTACCCTCAGATAAACAACAAGGCCTGTGGGACAGTGACCGTGCCTCTGCAGGTGTCCAAAGATCCGGAGCAGGTGCAGCGGTTTCTCCTGGAGAGCCCGCTCGGACAGAAGCTTCTCGGCGAGCGCAGCATCAAGAGAGCCATCCTCTCCCCCAGGACCGCCCTCATCAACTTCCTCGTTGAAGAGTGATGCGAGAGCCTTCACTTCTGCTGCTTGCGTATCTGCTAGAATGCTGTGAATGGCTGACAGTGACTCAGCAGGAAGAGAAAAACTAAATAAGGTGGACTTTTTTTATGTCATAAACTAAGACAAAGAGAAATCGGTTTATAATAATGTCAAAATGTAAATATGTCTAAAGATTTTCTTTTATTTATATTTTCCTGTTTTTAATAAAAGATTCTAAAAGTAGTGGGTTTTATGGTCACTTTTAAGAGTTGCTACAGGGAGTCACGCGCCTGTGTCTTTCAGATCATCCTCCCGTTTAGTCAAACCCTCCTGACCATCACATCATACAAGCTCACTCTAAATTCCAGCCACCATTCTTCCATTCAGCCATAGCACAACTTTCAGCATGACACCCAGGACCAAGACTTCACACCTCTGCTCTATGCCATATGCCTGTCTGCTTGGCATCTCGCCCAGAGTCCTGCAGTCATGATCTGCCTTATCAGTGTGTGTGTGTCAAACTGCAGTTGTCAGCTGGCACCGGTGTTTGGCTTCTGGATGTGCCGCTGTGCTCTGCGATCCTTTTCAAATACACCAGAAAGTCTGTTTAAAATCATTCCAGCAGCTGATGTGCTCTGGGGCTTTTTCAGCTCGCCAACATATCGTGGTTGTCCATCGCTACTGTGCCTACTCATCTGCTCCGTGTCTTTGTATCAGCATTGGGTCAACATGACTCAGACATTAGCCCTGTCCTGGGAGAGTGTGCACTGAAATGTAGCCATGTGTACACTCACTGGCCTATCTCTAAAGGCTTGGTGAGTAAGCGGTTATTCGATATGTGCTCATGATGCCCACGTTGGCTATAACCAATATTTTTTCGGTAGTTGAATAAGAAACCTTATCACATTTCTTCCGGAATCAGGGTGTGAATAAACAAGAAGGAATATGTGATCTCTTTGAAAAGTGAGATGCGTGTGTCAGTTTGGCAAGGTCAGCTTCCAGTTGTTTTTATTTTTTTCAGTATAAGATTAATCAAATCAAATAAGTTTTATTTGTATAGTATAATATCACAAATAGATATCTGCCATGTGGGCTTTACATTCCATACAGTATGACACCCTGCCCTTAGACCCTTAGCTCGGCTGAGAAAAAACTCCCAGTAAAAAACCCTTTATCGGGTTTAAAAAATTGAGAAACGTCAGGGAGAGTTGACAGAGTAAGGGAACCCTCTCCCAGGACGGACATCCTGCAATAGATGTCATAAGTAGAGAAAATCACAAAGGGGTCGAATCATTGACCAGAATAAGCAGCATGTGATAAAATCCGGCTTGTATCATCTCGCAAGTCCTAGAAGGTTTTCTTTTTCTTTTTCTGCAGACGGCAAAACAGAACATTCCCTACTGATCCCCGAGACCCCATTTTTTTCCCTCCATATTTCTATCCGTGACCATCAGGTGACAGGAAAAGGCTCGCAGGAGAGACAGAATAACAGGAAGACAAAGCAGGAATAGGAGGAGGCGAGCAAAGAGCCAAAACTGTGTTACAGTTATTCTTTGTATCAACTCATATTCTGCGAATTTGATCTCAACTAGATGCTGGCTATGCAAAAGAAATCAAACGGCAATGAGGATTTAAAAGTACCATACAGACAGAGAGACAAGCTGTATGAAATAAGAATTAGATTCAAGCCAGGACAGTTGTCAACCCCTGGTCTCTTCCTCTTTTTGTGTTATTGCTTCACATCATTTCACAAACTAGTTAGTAAAACCAGCAGCCATTAAAGCGAGTTGTGTCATTGAAAAGGCCGACACCACTGTCATTTTAGATGGGTCAGAAATGTCAGGAAACACTTCACAGACCAAAGTTACCACGTTTGAATAAATGGATTACTGCCAGCACCTCTCTGACCTTCTTATTTGTTGAAATGAGGTCTGAGCTGCGCCAATGCATTCCCCTCTAATTATTCATTTTGTCATTTACAGCCCCTGGAGTCATTAAACACTTTTTTTTTTCATAAGCTCTGCAGTTTCCATGACGACTAGGATTATTAAATAGGCAACAGTATTCCACTGTGACTCACTTTTCTTCAGACCACGGTCGTTAAGTCTTTTCTTACACATGAAACGTACGGCAAGAATAGTTTTTTGATGTGTTAAAGTTAAAAAAATATATATATTTAAATCACTTCCCTTCCTCTTGAGAAACTCTGCTGGTGGAAAATAAGGGTGGAGTGCACAGCAGTGCACCCTCCATTGGACTGGGGCTGTTTATTCTCACGGGGGGAACGCAGTAATGCCACAGCTTATTATCTTAAAGGCTGGCCTCAAGCCTTGTCATTTAGTCACACATTTGGATATTTTGCATGTGAGCTCATTGTGCGAACAGATTTCCACTAGTCCTCTTTATTGTTTTTAGGATAAAGCTAAACTATTGGCATGTAGGCCTACTATTTGTGAAGGCCCCACAGTGACCACACTAGCCAAAGTGTTTAATCTGTGACTGTACATCTCCATAGTAACAACCTTTTAGGCATTTTTGCCTTCTGTGAATGTGAAACAAGCCATGTCCCATGCTGTGAAAAATAACACTCATACAGGTGTGACATGTCTTGTATTAAAAGAGATCGATTTTGGATTTAATATATAGTATGCAACACTTGTATATAAAGATTAATTAAGGTATTATATCGTTATGGGCATTTACTTTAATGCAATTTTCTGTTGACAACACACATTGACTTAGTGCTGCAGCTACTTCAAAGTAAAAGCCTTATAAAGGGATAGAAAACTATTGCTGCTCTATTTTAATTTAGCTCAGTTCTCCAACTGCATAGACCTTTATACAAAAGTGATTGCCTTACAATTTAACAAGCTAGCTCGTAAATCAACAGTTTTATTGTAAAGGCCCCTGGATAAAATGATTAAATAAATACAAATGACTTGACTTCATTGTTTCCTGTACACAAATAAAGCTTTGTAAACCTGTTGGGATTGCTTGAGCAGTGGGAAATAAAGTTCTAATCCATATTATCCTATTTTTTCTCCTTTAATGAGACGCTAATAACAGAAATGGGCCAATTAACATAACTGGGAAACCAAATGATGTCAAGCTTTACAAACCACCCGTTGTTGTTTTTTATATCCACATATTTGAATTAACCTCTCTAGGACATATTATAGGAAAAACACAAGCACATTTTTTTAAATCTGGTTTTAAATTTGAAATCCTTCAATTTAATCGAGACTGCTTTATGATACATACTTTTGTACCATGCGCATTATGAATAGCATGTAGAACCCAATGTTTGCTGCAACCACAGCTTGTAGGTGAATGCCAATTTATCCCATCATTTCTAGCTCCTGCTCCATTAATCCTAACAGTGACTTACACATTTGATAACCTTCTCTGTGAATGAGACTAGTTTGCATGTAAACAAGGTATACATACCCTGAGCTGTTTTTATGGGATATGTGCGAGAAAAAATTAAAAGCAAATTAGACATGTTGCTGGTAGGGAACGCTGTAATATGTTGACATTTTCCCAAACACACAGATGGTCTTGCCTTATAAACCTTCTGGTATAATTACACCACCACCAGCCTAGAGCCCTCCTAACTGGATACATTTTTAAGTTATTTTTTACATCAACTGGTGCTATATATGAACGCTCAGCTTCCATCCATTCCAGGACATAAATAAAATGTGTTCCTATGGAAGGCTGCCACCTCCCATCCAGCAAGGGTCAGGGGCACAATGTGGAGGGGTCACAGTGTTTGTTTATGTATTTCATGAGCAAGAATGTGTGATGTCATTTGATTAAAACAGGGGGGCAGACACTGTAAATAGCCCCCCCCCCCTAACCCACAAGAAAAACAGACCCATAATGAAGTTACAGTATAGTGGAGTTATGTGAGTTTATACCATTAGATTATTTAGAACTTTAAAAAGTATTGTCAGAGTGCCACATCAAAATTAAGACATTTGATAATTAATGTAGGCACAACCCTTATTAATTACCCATGCCCCATTTGCTGTAGGCCCATCTTATTTTTCATGAGCTCTTACAATAACTAAATCCATAATTGAAAATGTAGCCAACTTTAAGGAGGCTATTGTGTTGTGTATTTTGTTGGGTGTGTGTGTTTTTATCTACAAAAATAACCTCCAGTTCTATGGAGCCACAGTAAAAAGCTGAAGTGTTTTGATGACTCAAAGAGAAGCTGCTGATTTTTCTTTTTTTTCCCCGGAACCAGACCACAAGTTCCTCTATTTTTAAAGTCAAATCAACATTAGTTATAACATTTGTAAAGCATAGCATAGGTATACTGTCTGATGGACGAAACCGGCGCTGAGCTCAACTCAACACTTGAGCGCTGCACCTTTAAAACAAACTGTTTCCCTGTTTCCAGTCCCGAACGGTGACCACATACGTCTCCGACTGTTATCCCACGGTCCGGAGAAGTTTTGTCAGTTAATCGTCACGACGTTGACGACATCTGTCTGCTATTTGAACATTTGAAATACTTCGACGTGTTTGGTTTTGAGAGAGACGCGTGGAGTAGCCTACACGTAGATACAGTGTTGAGTGAAGCTTCCCCACTGGGACTGTAAAGCGGGAGGAGGAGGGGGCAGTTAGCGGGGTCGTCCAGGCTATCGGATCTGGGATCTGCTCACATTTATAATCAGACAGACGACGGCTTGTTCGGGATAGAGCGGAGTTGGACGCACGGTCACTTTTACCGAAGAGGACGTGGTTCGTCGAAACTTTTTATTCAGTGTTTTTGGATTCTTCACCCCAGACGATAAAACAACGGGAAACTTTGGAAAAGTTTTACCCCGAGTCTGTTCCCCCTGTCTCCTGTCAGGACTGCGAGCTGCTGGACAGTAAGCTAGTTATTTACTCTGGAAATATCACTTTTTTTACCCTACAGACCTGTGAGTACAGCTTTAGGCTTTTCATAAGGGCTTAGCCTATAACTTTTCTGTGTTGAAGCAGACCCGCAAAGTATCTTCAAAATGGATAAATACGATGATTTGGGGCTCGAGGCGAGTAAGTTCATCGAGGACCTCAACATGTACGAAGCGTCCAGGGATGGTTTATTTCGAACCAGGAGGGACGCAGGAAATAACCCAGACTTTGAGGAGACGAGGAAGGTTTTTGCGACTAAAATGAATAAAATACACATGCAGAAACACCAAGAGGAAATGGCAAAGAACAACCAGGCCATGAAAATGAATGGGGGCCACAACAGCACATATTACACAAAAGACAGACCGCCCATCAACAGTTACAGACAGCCGGGTGAAGCGGCGGCGAAGCCCCCGATACTCTCTGGCCCTGTGCCGGCCACCACGGCTGGGGGGAGTCAGTGCGGGCAGTTTGACGGCCAGAAACACCACACAGGCATTCAGTCTGAACTTCCAGCCGGCAGGGCTTATGGCTACGGAAACAATTACGATAATAAGGAGCGCCTAGAGCCACATTCATACCACCACAACCCCCCTACAACTCCCCCCAGCCCAGGAAACGCGTTTCATAGCTCGCCCACACATGCTCGTCAACCGTTCAGTCAGCCTGCTGCTTGGGCCCCGTCCAGTGACGGCCAACTCTCCCCATCATTGTCTGGTTCTTCTGGGAGCAGCGGTGCATCTCATCAGCAGTACCAGCACCACCAGTCTGCATCTCCCACTGCCAACAGCATTCCACCCCAACAGAATCAGGCTTTAAACAGGAGTCCACCCTCCTCTGCCGGGCCAGTGAGAGAACCTTCCAGCCCAGCCAAACCAGACCTCATCCCTGGCCTGCCTCTGAGTGCTTTCACAGGAGGAGCTGACGTCCACATGCGGCAGCCCTCCGCTCAGCCTGTGGCACATTACGCACCACCTTCTCCAGCTTCCAGACTCTCCAACAGCCATAATGGTCCGTTTGAGGCTTCCTCTCCTCTGCCTGCACCTCCCGAAACACCTCGACCCAAAGCCCAGGCAGTGCAGCCTACTGCTGCTTTGATTCCTGGCAATGTCTCCAAAAGCAGCAGCCATGTTCAAGGTCATAGCCAAATACCCGGCATTGGACAGGCCGTCATTGCTGAAGCTAAAGTAGCATGCTCGCCCAAACCTGTGCAGCTATCCTGCCAGTCTCCTCTCCCTCAGCCCCCTGAACAGGGGCCTTCAGCAGCTGAAATGAAACTAGAAGCAATCACCAATCGGCTGGAAAAAGAGATGGATGCCCAACCGAAGGCTGATTACTTTGGTAAGAGAGTTTCAACTACCCAGAATCATCAAGGGGCCTCTGTCAGAAAGGCCCCTGCTGTAAAACCCATTGAACGACATAACCGCCCACCCACAGTTCAGAACATACTTGTCTTTGATTTCATACAAACACACACTGTCACCCTTTATCATGCTTCTTCTGCATTTCCTTTACACAGACACACACACTCACACATGGCTTGTGTCCGTTTCAGGAGTGTAACCGAGTTGTCTTTTGTCTTTGTTTGATGGCATTCTTGATGGTCTTTGCTGATGAAATAGCTGAAATTATTAGGCAGCTGGGGGAGGCCTCTCTCTATTCATTGTGGAATGCAGACAGAATAATTATTTGTTGTGTCTTTAATGATTCATTGTCTGCCCTCTCGTGGAGATGTAACAAACTCTATAGAGGTAGAGGGTGGGGTCAAGGCCAGAGATACCCCTTTCACACCAACAGGAACCAAGAGCCAGGGCCAGTTCAAAACTGGTTACAGCCTAATACCAGTTACGAACCGGTTGGTTTCACACAGACCAGAGCGGGCAAGAGAGCAACGTCATGACATCATTGTATCACTGCATCACGTCTTTGTGCGCGGCTGCTCTCGTGGCTAACGCTAAAGCTAGAGCTAGCTTTAAAGGTCACATATTATGCTAAATGCACTTTTTAAATGTGTTCTAACATATCCATGGGTCCACGGTGTGCCTAGAGACTGCCAACATATTTAAAAAAATAACAATCTCTCCTGTTCTCACTCTCCCCCTTTCTGAAACCACCACCCCTCCCCCCCAATATACTCCAGTCAGAATTTTCCCCTTTTCTGACCTCACAAACTGGAAAGCCAGAAGCTTCCACTGTGCAGCCCACACCCCTATTTCTTATTGGTCCACGGCCCTGACAGACAGAGGGCGAGACGTATCTGGCTTCGCTTCCGGACAGGGGGCGGGGGCAGCTCAAAGATTGTATATTTACGAGGGGAGCTGCAGCTCTTTTTAAAAAATAGGCCATTGTGAGATTAGCTGAACATCAGCATAGTACAATAAATTATCTGAAAGTTTTTTTCAGCAAACAATTAAAGAAAAATGTATTAGGACTAAGACCATATAATATGGTGTATAATCAGAGCCGGCCCGAGGCATAAGCGAACTAAGCGGCCGCTTAGGGCCCCCGACTGCCTGGGGGGCCCCCTAGAAGAAAAAAATATATATATATATATATATATTTTTTTTTTTTTTTTTTTTTTTAGTTTGTGTGTTTGATATTAACACCATATTATGCAAATGTGTGTTATCATACAAAAAAAGGAATAAAATGTTTTGGTCTAGATAATTAATAGCCTAAAAATTTAATCAGTTCATCTGGGAGGAAATCCGAAATTATGTCATTATGTCACGTTCACATCCATGCACAGTGTGTATTGAGTTTATTTAAAAACAATTGGAAATGGGGCTGCCCTCAGTTGCCCATGCACTGTGTATAGTCTATAGCCTATTTCAGCCTCGTCTGTGGAAAAAAAGATACAGTAGCTGGACAACAGAGTTCTTCTGCTTCGTTCCTCACACTGCATTTAAATGCATTCATTATATTACAGAGAAATATGTCCCGTAAAAGAAAAAGAGCTCCAAGCCCAACCCAGAGGACCCTCCATAATATTTTATTTTATATTAATATTTTTATGGAAAATCCATGTGTCCTTCTTCAATAGCTTCTAATTCATCTGACCCAGTGTCTCCAAATTATTTGTTCACACAAAATTTCTCAGATTTAGCCTCTTAATTTTCCTCTCAAAGTGCACCAGATTCATGCATTTCACTTTAAAAAGGTTAAAAAAATCTCACGGGGGGGCATACCCCCGGACCCCCCTAGGAGGGTCTGAATCTCGGCTGTCTAATATTTTCGCACAGCCGCACAGTGGAGGCACTAGCGGAAAACACTGGCTGTGTGAATGATATTTAACACAGATCTAGTTTCAGCAGCGCTAACATTGGAGAGGGGCCCCCTAATCATATTTCGCTTAGGGCCCCCTGAAGGCTTGGGCCGGCTCTGTGTATAATAGTACCGAAAAGTGTATAATATGGGAGCTTTAAGCACAACAACAGCGGCAGATAAGTCTTATTTCTACACGTGTTGCCTCTCGCTTTGCTTTGTAAACCAAACAGGACCCATACAGCATATTTTCGACACAGTCGATTTGATCGCTACGTTCGGTAATTTTGTGTTTAAGTCTTGTAGAAGCTGTGTTTTTAAGTATGGCTGGCATGAGATTTTAGTTGGTCTGGTTGGTCAGGATGATCACTCCCCCAGCCCCTGACGTAGGCGGTTCAAATTTTCTAGCCCAGCTCAATCCTGGAAAATTCAAAATTTTGCACCAGTTTTTCCAGGCCGGAGCTGGCTCTCTGGCGATGCAAAACCATAAAACTGTCTCTAATTGGGCTCTAGCTCCGATTTTGCATCAGTGTGAAAGGGGCAAGAGAAGATCTTATCTCCTTAAGATTTAATGGATTACTATTGAGGCAACACTGATAACTAAACTCATTAGTAAGAGCTTGATCCCTTCTGTCAGCATCAGGTCTATAATTGTTTGAATGCTCCCAATGTCGAGTCGGTTTTCCCTGACGGTGGCATTCACTGTTTTTGTACCTGATGTCATCACTACAGACCTGTGCTTACACATTTCTCATGACTCTTTGTGAGCATGTCATGCAAGCACGTTATAAACACATGTACGCATAAAAATTATAATGAAAAACAGCACTGGCAACTGTTCTGGTATTCTAGGAACAAGTTAGCATGTCTGTGATATTCGAGTTTTATTTAATGTAAGACAACACATCTTAGTAAGGGTGTGGTTTCCTTGTGTTTGGAGCTGAGGCCATTCATGAAAATTGGGATGTCTCGCCAGACAGTGAGAGAAAGAGAGCGTGAGATAGGCTATATCGTGTTCGAAACCACAGAGTCCCCCCCCCCCCCCCCATTACACACACACATAAAGCCCTCCCGCTTGATTGTCACGATTGTAATTTATAGCCTTCCTCAGCCCCCTGATGTGTTCACAACAATGTGTAAGGGAAGATGTTCTGGCGAACGTCACTGTCACAACAAGGCTCACAAATAGCACAGAGATGTGAATGTTACAGATGTGTGGGAGAGCACTGTGCAATCAGCACAAAGGCAGGTTTTAGAGTAAGACTGTATGTCCTTCTTTTTCAACACATTTTCCCACATAGCCCACACACAGATCCTGTATAGAGTTTCCCTCTCTAGACCATAGCTCATCCTCTGAGTCATGTTTTCATGCCAGGGAGAAAGAAAAAACCTATGTAGACCAATTTATTTCTCAAAACTTTAGTTTCACAATAAAAGACCTTCACAGATGTGTATAATATGTCTTGGCAGAATTTCTAAGCACCTTTTACTTCTGTATATTGTCATTTGGTAGATCCCATCTGCTACGAGGAGCTTTCAGTTTCTGTTTATTATAGCGAAAACTTTTGACAAGCGTTATAGTTCTTTTTTACACCAATATCCAAGCACGTGCCAGCACAGGATGCACCCTGATGAGATAATGTTATTATGTGACTATGTAAGATTAATATAATGGTAAAACAACGATTGTGAAGCAGATTAAACTTTGATTCAGGTCATTTATGATCATCAGAGGAAAAATGTTACTGTTTCATGAACATTAAAAAGTTCCTCATAGGAAGTTAAGATTGTGCTGTTAAAGTCTCCTGAAACCTGATATGAATGAATATAATGTGCTTTTAAAAGTCTCAGCCACTGCCATGACGGTCTTTAACCGATCCTGTGAGCTGTGTCCATTCATACACAGGGCCTGTATCCAGCAGAGTTTCCAACCGTACACTGAGTGCTGCATTGGCACAACTGCACCTGGAGGTTCTGGGAAAATGAGGCTGGTGCCAAACGTCTGCACCGAGGGAACACTGAGGAATGTCTGAAGGAAGAGAGCAAGGAATTTTAGAAATGAGATCTTAAGATACAAAGGGGAGGGAAGTCCAAGGCGAGGCAGCCCAATGGATGAGTAGACAGACAGAAAGATTTAGGGACAATTTTGCGGATGCTTCTTCTGCTTGGCTACAAGAGCCTGAGAGGATGTGAGATTTATAGACAAATTGTGGAGAAATGATAGGACATCCCAGTGTTCACACACCCACATTCAGCTGAACATTTAGCTTTGTGTTAAAATGGAGGATTAATTTATGCCATCTGGCCGTTGAGTCAAAAGCTTGGTCTTAACTCTTCCCAGGGATTCTTGGCTTCTGCTTTGGCAGGCTTCTGGAGGCTGACTGGGTGTGTGTGTGTGATATCCTCATGCACGTACAGTATATGTGTCTATGAATATGGCCTGCGGTATTTGACTGATTTTAATATAACATGTCACTTCTGGGTGTGGTGTGTCTGTGGTAAAATGTTAGAAAGGGGTATGTGGTGGATGTGTTATAGATTGAATTTAGTCAAATGTTGTGGAAAGAAAAGTTAGCTTCAACTGCTCAGTGCTGGAGCTACTAGAACTGCTACTCTGAGCTACCAGGTACAATAGCCCGACTGCACATATACCTTCCATCTACCTGAGTCAGTCGTCTCAAAGCCATGTCATACAACAAAGAGATCATCAAAACTACTTAGCAAGTGAGCAGAAACGTGTCAAAATTGTTAGCTAAGTGTAATGGAATGATGTAAAACTGTTTTCTAAAAATAATGGATACATGGTTTAAATCTCCTACAAGGAATTCTGAAACAGCAAACAAGACCATCAGGGAAACTACACTTTTTAAAATATATGTAGTTATTAATATTAATGCCTTTGAAGGGTCCGATTTTTTCCGGGAACTTAGACAAAAAATGTACGGCAGGCAGACTGGGACATCCTGTGTTTATGATCCGTACTAAATCAAAATCTACTTTGCTTCACCATCGTCATATTACCATTATTAATCTTACGTAGTCACATATTAATACAATACCTCAAAGCAATGGGTCTGTGGTCTCTCTTTATGGGCGTATACTCGCTGTCTAAACAAAAGCACTTGGGCACTTTTTTCATGAAAACACTGTCCAAAGGTGCCGCTTGAATCAACAAAAAGTAAAGGCTCCTCATAGATACTCTTCATTTTCCAGTGAATGGGATGTTGATGCACAAACAAGTGCTACTTTTAAGGT
Organism: Ammodytes marinus; assembly: GCF_949987685.1. NCBI lineage: Eukaryota > Metazoa > Chordata > Actinopteri > Uranoscopiformes > Ammodytidae > Ammodytes > Ammodytes marinus. Next base: position 15,109,597 of record NC_137217.1, on the reverse strand, counting down.
AAACGTTTTTGTCATGATGTGGACGTGGTAAAGATGAATCGAAAAACATTGGGGCTAACTGTGGGAATGCTAACACTCAATAGCTGCTACAATGTTTTGCAAGCCAGCGTCTTTCAGTCAGTGGCATGTTGGACAGCAAGCAGCCGTCTGCTCTGAGTTTTGACAGCTGGAAAGGTGAGTGGAGTTGGGGGGGTGGGGGGTAGGACATTTTGGCTGCATGTTTTGCTTCCCTTCCCCCCACTTGAAGCCAGAAGTTAGCCCCCTTGAATAATCACACTGTTGTGGAGGAATCTGTCCAGAAATTTGATTTGTAGTGGCCCAAACGGCGAGGAGGTTACTATAAAAATAAGAATGGTTTTGGTCTCAAACAGAAACAAAAGAGAGAACGGGTTTTTACTGCATTTTCTTCTCATGGGGCATACAAATCCGAGCAATAAAGGATGTTTAAGAAAGATGTTTTCCTGAGAATCTCAATGCTACTGTAATGTTTGCTCTCTGACAGGAATTGTTTGTAGTCAACATTTTTATTGTGTTTTCATGTAAACAACGTAACTTACATAACAACAACATTCTTCTGATTGCTGCTCATCATATCCCTCTATTACCTCTTAATCTTTTTTCCAGCCATTGGGGCCCATGATGATGTGTCCTCTGTTGTGGCATTGGGGGACGAGGGGGGGGGGGGACTTTAGTTGAATTATATATAGCCCAGTTGCCTATTGAATTACTGAAAGTCTATGAAGAGAGAGAAACATTTGAAGAAGGTCATTAAACGTAACAGTGTGTTTTTGGAGGAGGCAGCCGCGTGATGGATACAGTGGAAACAGAAGTTTCTTTGTCAGTATTCGAGGAGGACCAGAGTTTGGCTTAGCTGGGCTGGGTCGGGTCACGCTCTTCTGCTGAGCTCGATTTCTGTCTCCAGGGAGTTTTTTTTCAATAAAAACACAACAACACAAATAACTTCATGTGCACACACTTAAAGAGAAGCTTGAGGTCTTGCAATAATCTTCCACTGTTGCCGTCGCCCCCTCCTGTCGGTGTTACTTTAACATCATGTTTGGATGGACATGTCATACCGTATCTGATTGATTTAGCAGCTAGCTGACTGCCCATTAGGGTCAGCAGTCACGGCCGTTGTCAGTTTTCATAGTCCATATATCAGTCTTTGTATCACGGCGTTTCATATACACTGCAAGCTCAGATGTACAGGTGGAGATTGGCTGGGAAAAAGGAGTGAGAATGTCATGGTCTGTCTTTGTCTTGTCTTGTTTTGGTGTTACCCGGGTTTCCTGTTTTATTTTGGTACGTCTGTCTTGTTCCTCCCCATGTCCTGTCAAGCTTCCCTCTTGTTTGATTACTGCTCCCTTACCTAATGTGTTAGACCTGTCCCTTGTTGTCTACCCTGTCTTGTGTGTGTGTATATAACTCCCAGTGTTTCTTTGTTCCCTGTCCGAGCATTGTACCTGTTGGTGAGTCTGTCCCTGTATGTTCCTGTGTTCCATGTGCCTTGCCTTTGTGCCTTTTTGCGTTTCTGGAGTTTTTGTGTTTTTTGGACAATAAATTACCCTCACTTGAAACTTTCTGCATTTGGGTCCTGCTTGCCTGTCTGCCTGTCGTCACCGTAACAGAGAAAGCTCATATTTTCTTCTTTGTCTTGGGAACATGGTCTTGCATCCGAAGCAAAATAAATGGTTCTAAATTGATCACAAGGACACCGCGTGTTGTTACAGAGCTGTCTAGAGTAAAGGACAGATTATGTTATAGTGCATGGCATGTTCCCATGTGATTTTCATTTAATGGCTTGAACTGGTATTCTTCTTCCAACATCCTGGAGAGGAAACTCTTGCTTTCATATGTTTTTGGGACTTTATCTCTTTTTGACATTTCTCATTTCCTCTGCACATACTTTGCAAATCTCTTAGGCTTGGATGAGTGTATTACTATAAGGCAGACTCCAGTATCTTGATATCAAGCCCCATAGACTGTATTGTAAGGGTAGGAAGACTTCATTAAACAACTTCTCATTCTCTTAGCCAAGTCAAATAAGCTAATAGGGATATATTTCCTCATTCAGTGATACAGCCGGCTAACCAGCTTCCTGACTTTTCTGAAGTGTTTTTTCTCTCTCTTGACTCCATTGTTTTCATCCAGGGTAATCTTGATCACAGCCTCCTCGGCCCTTTACGCTCCCACAATAAAAAGTGTCTTAGCCTTTACCTTGATATAGTACTTGATTAGGTATCAATTGATGTAGAGTGTTATTACACCATTATGTGTGTTGTATTTGTCTGACTGTAAATTACTTACTTGTGTGTCGTCTTGTGACCTTTCTGACTTTCTCATACACTGTGTTGTTTTACAGGAGTCTGTATTAAGTGCAACAAGGCTGTGTATGGTGCCAACCAGGCCTGCCAAGCTATGGGCAGCCTCTACCACGACAGCTGCTTCACCTGCAGTGCCTGTAGTAAGTACATACACCCACTCACACACACACACACAGCAGACCTTCACAAAGTCTTTAGCTCCCATTCAGACACTTTCACCTCCTCTCCTCAGTCGTTTCATGCGTCAAGCTCATGTCACTACCTGAATAATAGCCAAAGACCCTGTTGTCTGGAATTAAAAGTGGAAACTTCCTCCTCATTCCTTCACTAGACCGGGGAAAAAACAAACACTTATTTGGGGATTACTGTCCTGTGTTGCTGGTGCTTGGTTTACAGTATGGGTGTGCCAGTCACTCCTCCAGCCGTGCCAGTCACTCCTCCTGCAGTTTTAACTTTTAAGTGAGAATGAGTTGAAACAAAGCGCATTCGTGTTGGACAGGCGAACCACTGTTCAGTGAGGTGTTCTCCTAACATTAAAAAGTTTAGAACAAGTGACAACATTTTGAATGCTTGAAAAGTGAATTTTCTATGCAATTACTTCATTAGTTTAACAGTTTACCTGACCCACATTGGGTACGGCTATCACAGGTGTCAGTAGAGGTTCACTACCCTGGCTGTAGGGTATCATACAGTATGTGTGTGACTTACCTGTAGCTGAAGTATGCCTTGGCTTTCTTCTCCAGCCAATTAAAATCGCTATCCCAATAATCAGATGGTTGGAATGTGGAGTATTTCTGGCACTGCGGTGACCTCTACTCAGGCCTATTATTCTACAGAACCGTTGAACTCGCTGGTTTTGTCCCCCAAATGTATAATCAACACCCAGTGTGTTTTCCTTTACCCCCCGTCATGTGTGTTTGTATATGTGTGTGTGTGTGTGTGTGTGTGTGTGTGTGTGTGTTAGCGAGGAGATGAAAAAGACGAGACACATTGTGGCTCAATGTGAGGCTGATGAATAAAGTGGGGGTGGGGGTGGAGGGCAGTTTACACACCACATACCTCTCATAGCTGGCTCCATGTGAGGGCATATGGGTTGGCCCCAGGGAAAAACATCTCAGCTGGGGGGAGGAATGCAGGCATAGGGGCCCCTCTGTAGGTCAGGATCATGGAGGAGGACACTGGATGCTGTTATGTCAGCTGGGCGTAACAAGATGGGAGTATAGTGCGGGACAGGGAGACCATTCAGCGGGAGCAGCACACTAACCACACACCACACGCAGCCAACATGCAGGGGCACACTTATACATACACACACAGGTCAGCATGATGCACTTCAATATCTGTGTCTTTTATATTAGACATCCCTTTGAAGTTCCTCCTGAATCCGTATGTTGAGATAACGCTTGCTGAGTTGCATAACAAGTCTTTACGACCGTGAACTTCCTTGCATGCTCTCACAGGGGGGAGGCGGGGGTTAATCATTGACTGTTAAAGGTGCAATTCAATTCCAGTTGGAGATTAAGCTCAAGTTTTGTATTCAGGAAAAGGAAAAGCAAACAATCATATTTCCTTATACATTATTATCTTGCATTTGTTACCTGTGTATCCAGTTAGTAAAGTATAGTTTTTCTTGCATCATCATTTTTAGTGATTTCATAATGTGAAGAAGGCAGCACTGCACCCTGTTTAAATTGGAGGTTTTAAGGAACAGTATTACGCAGCCCCGCTCTCAGATTCTGCTTTGATATTATTAGCTCTTTTATCCCAGCCGGTCAGCAAGCTTCAGAGAATACAAACAAGGATGTGATTGGTCCTGAATCCACTGGTATGTTAACATCTGGCGGGTAGAGTGTCAGACTCAGGACCTTGACCAAACGCCCTCAGGTGTAGGAGAAATGTATTAAGTTTTGTCTTTGTTAAATGAACAGGCATAGATATTATTCAGCAGGACATAATATGACTTTAGGTGAGATTGAATATCAGAGTAAACAGTCAACAAATATGAAATTGGTAAAGAATTGGTTTGGCTCTTATGCCGAGATGTGCCACTTCAGTGATTTGCTCGCAGGAATGAACAGGGTTAAAACTTGATTAGGAAATCATGGGAGGGTTGTGGGGGAATTTCTTCAATTTCAATGGCACAACATACGGGAATGAATCCATAAGATGTTTTAATTAGAAGATGGCCCTTGTGTTTTGTTCTGTCCCTCGGGTATTTAGCATTTTTATGAGAGCGCAATGGTCAGGTCTTTCTGGCGCTTTTCAAATAGTCAGCCCCGACTCCTGACTTTAATTAAGCTCTTTTCTTTCCACAAAGCTCAGAGCCTTCCCCTCTCTTGACTCACCAGGAAAAAAAGACAGGAATGTGAAGAAGAGAAGAGGAATGGCCTGTACCTCACTTTCATCCTTTCCTCCTTTCCTTTGGGGACACAGTTCCAAGAGTGTCTGTCAGTAATTACTCAAGGCCTGTTCCACACCTTGGCCACATCCTAATAACATGTCTCCTCTTCATTTAGTTATTGCCTGAGCCTTTGCCAGCCCTCGCATGCTGCGTGACCGGCGTCATTATTCTATTAAATCAAGATAATGTGATTGGGAATAACTGGTTCAGAGAATTCAGCACGCCATCAATATAACAAGACGAATCATGAGGTTCTTCTTGGTACTTGCTGTACTCTACCTGTAATTCACAGGCTCACATTGGAATGTATTGCTTTCAAACAGTGTTCCAGAGAGTTCAGTTATGTTAATAATCATAATATGTTAATAATCATTTGGTTATCTTCTTTGGCTAAGCTCCTTTCCCCCTACTTGAATATCCATTTTCTAACATTTCTAGGTTGATTGCACTGATCCATGGCTCGGTTGATCTTTGTATCAAGGATGCAAAAATCATCATCAATCATTTGCAATATTGCCCTTGATTAAGAGATATTCAAAGGATAGCTACCACAATACAAGGTGTATAGCAAAATTAGCATTATTTCATAGTAAATACCGTCTTATTTATCATCATTCATAACCCTACCATGTCTACAATTCCTCTTCCTTTGTTTTCCAAAGCTAACTAGTTGTTGACTTGTTGGAGTAGGAGAATCTTAAGAATTCCCTTTATTTAAAATGTCCTAGTCTGGGATCAAGCCTGCATTTCTTCTCTGTCTTAACCCATTGATGACTATGGCAATCTAGGATGCATGTCCTTAATGCCTGAGGGTTTTCTGAAAAAATAGTACGAATTGTCAAGTCTACCAAAACCTTAATATCTAAGCCTGTGTAGCACATAGAAACATGAAATAAAATACATTTAAAAGTTAAGGTTCACAGGTTTTATTTAAACATGCTCCCTTAGCGCTTACAAACCAACAAATATTTCTAAAAATCGTCAAAATTAGATGAATTAGAAAATTATTAAATATTGTTAATAAATAGATGCAATGTGTTGTGGGATTTTCGTCAGTAGTCTATAGTAGACCTTGATTCTGCGCACCAAACGCCACTAACTGTTCCGTCGCCGACATAGCCGGCGTATTTTTTTTATTATTTTGTTTTATTTTTTTATTTTTTATTTTTTTGATTGACGTGATTTTCGGCAAACCACACAACTTTTGGGTGGTCACGTGGTCTTAAAAAAATCAACAAAACCCACCTCATGTGTATTTGAACCAATGACGGTGCATTTTATGCTGGGAATGCCATGAAAATTAGATAAAGTAATAATGCTGCGCGATGCAGCATCAGGCAGGAGAGCCAATGTGGCATCGCGCAGCAGCCGTCATCAATGGGTTAAGAAGGAACATGTGCAATTCCTAGCTGCTGAGTGACCATGTGAACATATCTGGATACAAGTTATCAGATAAACAGAGCGTGAGATGTAGCATGGGAGATAAAGAGGCTCCCTGTTCACCGAAGGTTAATCCCTCGTCTCCCCCGCTGTCCCCTCCCTCACCTTCCCACTCAGAATATGTGAGGAATGTTTTCCCTCTTCCTGTGGGACATGTGGACAGGAATAGCTATGTGAAGTGAGCAAACAGGTTTTTCTCTGTGTGTGTGTGTGTGTGTGTGTGTGTGTGTGTGTGTGTGTGTGTGTGTGTGTGTGTGTGTGTGTGTGTGTGTGTGTGTGTGTGTGTGTGTGTGTGTGTGTGTGTGTGTGTGTGTGTGTGTGTGTGTGTGTGTGTGTTGCCAAAAGAATCCAGACGCCAGGTCCAAACCATAGGACAGGAAGCACAAGCAGCATGTGGAAAGACACCAGATAGAAACAAAATAAGAAGAGAAAAGGCAGGCCGTTGTAGGTCTTGGCCGGCAATTGCCATTAAATCCAATAGAGCCGAGTGTTTAATGTGTTGCACCTGTCTAGTAAGTGGATTTGATCAGCATTTCCCCCATGTGTTTAATCCAGATGTGTTACTTGTCCTTAATGCAGAATGCGCCGTGTCCCACCAATATAATTATGAAGACTCCAGCACACCATGGATGCATTTGTTTGATTTATCTGCCTGGGATTCAGCAGGATATAATGAATATTGCAAGAGGGTCCATTACCTCACAATGGCTGTTATAAATCACTCTGCTCTTCATGCATTAGTGCTGTAACTATTTTCTGAGAAGCAAGATTTTCCACTAAGGCATTTCTAAGTGACAGGTTTTGAGTCCTAGGTTCAGACCGTGCTGTGTATGGCATCAGGGAAATTATCGAAATTGACTGTCCGTGTGTTTCCTCAGGTCGAAGGCTGAGAGGGAAGGCATTCTACTATGTTGGAGGGAAGGTTTTCTGCGAAGAGGACTTTCTGGTAAGCGGTCGATACACAATCAATGTCTAGTACACCTCAGCAGATGTATGTGGTTTTGTAAACTTTGTTGTGACTTCAAAGATGCACTGGATAACACACAGTACCTCTCTCTCATACTGAGCTGTGTTCACTTCCACCCCGTCCACATCTCCATTGTCTCCCCCTTGCTGTGATTAGCAAGGTTCTCACTTTTTCCTTAATTCAACCAACAATCCGTCAGCCTGCAATTTAAAATACAAAACACGACTTATTGTGACCTCGTAAACCAGTTTCTAGCATCGAAAGCAGCCGATTCGTATCAGTTTACTCCCCTGGGTGATACTGGAAAGAGGTCAGTTACTGGAGTAGCTGCGTTGCTCTGGATTATATGGTGGAGGGCGGTCAGGTCAATATGCCCCCCCCCCCCACTCCCCAACTGTCAATAAAGCATGAAAAATCCCCAAAAATGATCTTTTAAAAAAGACATCAGTATACGTAGGGTCCTACGTATTCTGCAAGTAATTTTCCAATCTCATCCACACTCGTCAGTAGTGTGTTTACCCCAGGAGCATTGTCTGTGTAAAACCTTGTCTAATTGCATTTGCAGTTAATTGAATTTGCTCCGGCTCTGTCCCCTTCATGTGCTGTTAATTACGTGTCGCTGCTGTGCCAGGCGAGTTAGTGTGGCCTCTCCTCACTGGCACTGCTCAGACTTAATAAACCTGACTGATTCAGATACTTTATGAGTTAAATGCCCATTTCAGGGACCACGCCATAGTTTGACATTAAGGAATGTGTTGAATGTTCCCCACACCTAGATTCCATTCTCTCCTGGCTGCTGTGACCATTTTAAACAACAGACTGGACACTCTTTTATCAGAGAAGGATTGCAGGGATTTGAAGCCGTTTTTAGTACAACCACACATGATGAACCATATTTGGATTGTGCCTGGATGACCTTGTGGAGTTACTTAGTGCTCAGTCTGAAACAAAGTCAGAGATTTTTAGTCATCTATTAAATATCCAAATTCCAATGACATCACTCTGTCGTCCTTTTTCTGTCTTTTGAAGTACTCCGGCTTCCAGCAGTCCGCAGACAAGTGCAACGCATGTGGACATCTGATCATGGACATGGTAAGTGTCTGTTAGTTCTCTCCAGTCGTGTGTGCTTTTGTGTGCGTGGGCCAGAGCCAGGTGATCTCAGCAGAAACTCGGTGACGTCACCCTGCATGAGCCTTCTGTGGGCACATCTGGATAAAGAATCTAATGGGGATCCATTGGCTTTGCATGTGCATCTCACTCTCTCCCATACACACACACACACACACACACACACACACACACACACACACACACACACACACACACACACACACACACACACACACATACACACACACACACAGAGGCCCCATGGGTTACAAACAAAAATAAACATACACACACTAACCACACATCATGTGATTTAGTCAGTAAGTGTCACAGCACAAAAGGGATTTGTCTACATATGGTCTCCATCCTGCAGACAGAGATGGAGAAGATGTGCTGTCTCATCTTCACATCTGCTCATTCAGCATGCTGGATCTCAAAACAGAAATCTGGTGTATGTGATCACTTACTGACACTGTTTTTTGTGCATGCAGCATACAACAAATCATCTGCCTCTATATTACATTTGCTAAAGAAGAGTTAGGATATTTCTTTAATTGGCTCTTTTCCTATTAGCTTTATTTTTAGCTGTGATTACTTGCTATATATTATCCCCAGTTCTCTGAATTGGCCTATTCTTAGCGTTGTCCTATTCTCAAAAGCCGTTACAACCCCATAGACCCTCAAGGCTCATTAAAAATGAATTTAATCTACTGGCAAAGATTTTTTAAGAGCAATGGCTAATTTAGTTTTGATGGACACAAACAGTGAAGAAATATTGAAACGCAGCACCAGAGTGAAATTAAATGGAGTATTCATGTCTGTCTGCACTCATTTCTCTCTTCATAGATCCTGCAGGCCCTCGGGAAGTCGTATCATCCTGGCTGTTTCCGCTGTGTCATCTGTAACGAGAGCCTTGATGGAGTGCCCTTCACCGTGGACACTGAAAATAAGATCTACTGTCTCAAAGACTACCACAGGTGAGCAACACTTGTAATGCAGTATTTCAAAGGAACGTAAACACATGATGAGCAAGATTTATGGGTATAAATTAGTTTAGCGCGACCATGGTAAACAAAAAAAATCCATGTTTCATATTCCATGTTAAATGACTGCGCACTGCGCAGCCTCTTTACCTTCCCTTGATCCTGAAGGATCTGTTGGAGAAGGGTTGTTTGAGTTTCTCTATGCCACGTGTGGCGGACACATGAGAAGTCTGGTCTGGGATGAAAGGAGAGAGAGGGGGAGGGAGAACAAATCGCTGTCCAGTTAGAGGTGTGAAGAGTGGGCGAGCTGCCTTGGCTCCTCTTGTCCAAACTCCACGGTAACATGCTCTGTGAGGACAAAAACAGAAAACCAAAACTTTTTATGTGTCTGACAGAATTTGATACTAGAATACATTCAAAGTTATCAACAGTAGCACCTGTAGCACCCTCAACCTCAACAATCTGTCTTCTCCCTAATCGGACAGTGTGTGCAGCACATCCAGGCACATGGCATTGGCCCATGGCTGTCTGGCAGCTCCCACATGTTCCCTACGCTGATTAAATCAGACAAACCTTATTGTGTATATATGGTATGTGTTTGATTGTTAGCTACAGCCTAACAATCCACACTGAGAGGCCCTTTGTTGCTTCCTCGGACATCCAGGTGCCAGCCATGTGTGTGGAAATGATGAATTCATTAAGCTTTTTGTTTTTCTGGGGAGGGAGGGGGGATTTGAGTAATCACGTGTGTGAGGGTGAGCCAGCACATCTGCAAACCTGGCATCTCCTTAGTCCAATCTAGACTTTGAATCTAGTCAGAGTTGAGAGGGAAAGAGGGGGAGGCTCAGCAGGCCTGGAGGGGGACATCAAATAGGAACTGTAATAACTAATAATAATAATTGTTGTTTTTAGATTATTTACTACATTATCTTTTTGAGTGCAGTTCAAACAAATCTATGAAAAATCAATTGTTTATGCCTCTCACTCTTCCAGGGTCCTGGCACCAAAATGTGCAGCCTGTAACCAGCCCATCCTGCCCTCTGAGGTAAGATCACATTCACCGTTATTTAGGACCAGGTCACGAATGAGATATTATCATATATTGTCCTTCCACATTCTCATATCAAGGTATAGTGGTTGTAGTGTTCTAGGATCAGAGCTGTCAAAGCTCATAGGACAGGTTTAATTTATAGGGAGTGTAACATAAATGCCAGCATGGTATGAACCATCAGAGCAATCTTCATGCCTCATTGCATCTTGCAGCTGTTCACCTTTAACTGTGGACCTTCACCTACCAGGATCTCAGCTGATAATAATTCCTTATCGACTCATGTTTACTCAGTTATGACTCAAACATGGACTGAGCTGTGCAGGTAGCAAATAGTTCAATACAGCCATATTTCCCACGGGACTACATGTCAAGACAGGGGGAGGCCCTAATAATATCTCTGGGCTTAGATTTGACTGGGCTTGAAGGAAGCGCAGATGGATACTAGCGGGAAGACTTACGGGGTCACATATGGGCAGGACGTGCTGGCAAAAGCAAAGAAATGTCCAAAATTAGAGTTGGCTTGGATGGAATGTCCCCTGCCCTCCCCTTTGATTGAGCAGTGAGGCCGGTATTTAGAGGAGAGGTAGTGTGTGTGTGTGTGTGTGTGTGTGTTCGTGTACCCCTCCGTGTGTAGGGGTGGGCCTTATTCTTTCTTGTACATTTATGTGAGCTGTTGTATGGACGGTAAGGGAAGTTCCCTTTCAGGCTGACATTGTAACCAGAGAAAGATGACTAATAGAGAAATCGCTTCTGTCTCTGTGGACATGCATAATCACGAGGACAAAGAGAAGACACTATCTGAAAGATTAAGATACAGGCTCAGTGTGAATAGAATGATTTGTAACGAAAACACCTTGTCCTGTTCTGTTACAATGAATTGTTCTATGAGTTCTTGTTTTCCAATATGAATTTCTGAAAAACATAATGGAACATCCCTGATAGTGTAGCAACACAGTTGGTCCGTGCTTCATGGGACAATTGAAATACCCTAAACCTCCAAAGCGATAATGCAGAGGAGTAAGTACAGACAATTCCGCGCTTGGCTGACATCAATGTGCGCACGCTTTTCATCGATCTTTTGAAGCTATTGTCAGAATGAACAGACCCAGACAGCAGAGTGTTTCTGGCATGATTGGCTTCAGTTGCGTTTGTCTGTCTGATTTTTTCTTTCCCAGGGGTCTGATGAAACCATTCGAGTTGTATCCATGGACAAAGACTATCACGTGGAATGCTATCACTGTGAGGTGGGTTCAAACATGTCATTTCCCCCCTTTTACCTACCTGAACATCAAGTTGTGCATGTGAAAAAAAAAATCATGCATGCACAAGTGGCTCTGAGCCAGGGTTTGCTCTGAGTGGCTCATTGAGAGAAATGATTATGAGTGTAGATCCCAGATCTTAATTACAGTCTTGGTGGTGATTATATGCTGCTTAGGAGAGCAGGTATGCAGCACTTAAAAACATCCCTATCTCAATATTTCACTCAAGTGTCTAATTTTTTTGTGCCCACGGCTGATTGACAGCTGCTGTTAAATCACTGTATTAAAATAAAAACCAGTGAGCTGTGAGGAGCAGCTTTCTTTTAAAGTGGTGTTAACCATTGAAAGGCTGCATCTTTTTTCGTCTTTCAAGTTGTTTAAGCATCTTGAATTTTGTCTTTGTAAGCAGATTCTTTCTTCAAAGGGAAAGCCAAAAAGCAGATAAAGGAATCCTTCATCGCCCAGATTTGAGATTAGATAGTGAAAGATGTAATCTTTTTGTAAATGTGGAAGTGGACCTGTTCTTTATTTCTGTATCTCTACACATAATAGTTGTTACTGCTGTCTGATCTTCCAGTGGTGGGAAATTGGGACAATACATAGCAGTAGTCAAACCATTTTTCATCTGTTCCTCTATTTAGGTTCATGCAACCTTTCAGTGTCAGTGTGACATTGTTGTTCTTCCTTTGCTCAGGAATGTAAGATGGAGCTGAACGACGAGGAGGGTCACCGCTGCTACCCTCTGAACGGCCACCTTCTGTGCCACTCCTGCCATCTGAAGAACATCCAGCCTGGCAGCTCCTCTGCTGTGGCTGCTGCCTCCTACTAATAATACTGTGGGTGGAGGGAGACACCTGGTGGATGTTTGGAGGAACTGCCAAAGAGTGACTGACAACAGCAGCGGATATGAACAATTCTTGTTGTAGAGGATTTATTAATGCAAAGCATTAGCATCAGATCATGGTTGTATGTGTATTTTTACAGGTATGTCAATGAAGTTTCCATTATGCCTAAGATGTTTTGACCCGTTTATGAAGTATTGTAAAACAAAAAGCCCTACATTTGAATGCAGTGATGGATTGTGTTATATACCTGCTGCATACAGAAGTTTTACCACATGAACTTTTAAAAATGTGAATATCAGTTGCGTCTGCTATTTCCACCTTTATGTTCACACTAATGCTGGAAAATTACAGTTCAGAATTTATCCATAAATCATCTTTCTGAAGCTTTTTATGAGGATGATTATTTACACAAATGGTGTGAAGCCCACAGTAGAATACAACACAGATCCCAGCTACCGAATGATTCAGACAGAGAGAAGGATCATCTGCCGGCTCACTAAATCAGCTATTGGGTAACACTGCGTGTAATCTGTGGAGGCTTTTCACACAGTGTTTGGGATGCCATTTGTGCCTCCACATCCTTTTCTAATTGCAATAATAACGATTGGTGTGTACTGAAGTAGGAGGTTGTGTACCAAACAGATGCTGTTGAATTTTTTTTTTAAAGTTAAAGCATAATAGTAATTATAGAGAGGGTTTATTTTTCTCCTTAAAGTGGTTACCATTGGTAACTGGAGCTATCGTTGTTCATTTGCCATATGCAAATTCTGGTATGCAATAAATGATATAATGTACTATTTTAACACAACCATTCCATAGAAATGTTTAACAATGCCATCATTGTCAAGGTTGCTTTGCTTTTGTGTTCTTAGGATATATCAAACTTTTTTTTACGATTGTTTTTTTTTGTCCAAGCAAGAATGCTTTGGAGAACCAGGTTGAACTGTTATGCCCATAAATAGCCCATATTTGTCACATTCAGGCTGCTCTAAGCATTTACAGCGATAGATCTGTGAGTTCTCTATGCACCTATGAAGAGATTGGTATTACGCCTGTAGGTCTATGTGTTTTCAAGGAATTGGAAACATTGTATATTTAAAAAAGAGATATATTGTATGCCTATATTCATTTACTTTTGTTAACTTTGTCCTTTGTTTAAACCCCTTGATTTGCAGTGGTAAGTAGGCCTACAGTTTAGATTGCCTACCTTTGCCATCCATTTGTTATTCTTGTCTTGAGATAACTGACTTAAACTTGCATTATTTGCTTGTCATTTGAGGTTACTATTTCAGCCAATTGGTGTTAAGATAAAGAGCAGAAAATATGCGTATTTTATGATTGTTGTAAAGAAAATATTTAATAAATGCATTGCATTATTTTGATAACAATTTTTTTAGTTGAAAAAGTTAAATCATCCGCATATTTTAGTGGTACTTTTACAAGTAGATCTGCTTATTTATTAATATTAAAGCATCATTTAATCCATGGGTCCATGGTGTAATTTATTTACTGTAGCTTTTCGAAAGGGCCAATTACAGGTCAACTTCCCTGTGGTAAAACACCATGGTAAGTGCTCAACTTTAATAATCATTTGGCTGATAGCACACATTTTTGCAACTTTAATGTGGCCTCGTTGGTCCGCAGATTATCCTCCGTGATCCAGGAATGGCTTCATACGTGATATGCAGTTGGGAGGTTTCGATCTGCCTGACCTATGATAATTTTTCAGAAAACACGAACAAACATTGGCCTACATGAATAAAAATAAAATGTTCTCGATGTACTCCTGTTGGCCTACATAGCCTTTTGTATTGCCTATTATCCTATTATGCCGCTCTTTAAGTGTATTCATATAATCTAGCCTACTAGCGTCTTCACAACTCTTAGAAATGGGGTTCGGCCGGGTTCGGCATATCTGAAAAGATTTTTGGTCTCAGGTATCTCTGAAGACAGGCAACGTGATTGGCTCTCACGTAGTAGCCTCGCTCGACCCACGTGACAAGGGTAGGCTACCACAGGCCCATTGACAATTGTGCATTGATAGAAATAGTGCAAATAATGATTAATTTTAAATAAATTGCAATTTGTGCTTAAAAATGCTTAAAATCACAAGTGGTGTTTAGTGTGATAGCCTATAGGCATACGTGATGTGAGAGTAAAACAAACCAGTAGACTGTTAGGCTATATTGCATAGGCCCTAGCCTACCAATGCTTTCGGTCATCATGCCCCTTGATGCCCTTCAATCAACCGATGTCTTTTGATTAGGCTACACTTTTCTTATGAATTTGGAAAGAGATAGCCTACGAGCCAGCCTGGAGTCGAACCAACACCTGTCTCATGTAAGCAAAGAGGCACCCATCTAGACCTACATCACATCTTTGTGTTCATTCTTGGTAGTTCTAACCTTTATGATTGGTCATATCTTGGTAGAGCGCAACAAAAGGTGATTGGTCTTCACTAGGCTATTCCTGGCAGTGAGGTGTCCTGTGGTTGGTCAAATATTGGTAGCGATAGCCTAACTTCATTGGCTATCACGTGATGGCTTTCCTCGACCAACAGGTAGTTGCAGACAAGGCCCGATGAGAACTTGTATTGTTGCAAAGTGCAGGTTTCAAACATTGATAGCTAAAATGACAACTTTGAGGTTTTTATTCTTTTCAAGACTTTTAACCAAAGGAACGCGCTATCTATTGGGCGAATTTTTCGCGTGAGGTCCCGCGGTGATTATCACGCGGTTGGCGCGGAGCAACGCGAATTTTCACGTTTGGTGTGGACGCAGCATAAGATATTGGACCGAGAACGAAAGGTAGGCTTTTTAGTCTTCACAATTGTTGAAAGTGGGCCAACGTTTAATTTGTTAAAACTTGGAACTGATAGAGTAATGGTGATAGGTGTAGGTTATGGTTAAGGTCTG
Source organism: Ammodytes marinus (assembly GCF_949987685.1). NCBI lineage: Eukaryota > Metazoa > Chordata > Actinopteri > Uranoscopiformes > Ammodytidae > Ammodytes > Ammodytes marinus. The sequence continues at coordinate 15,094,302 of NC_137217.1, read as the reverse complement.
ATAGCAATAGCTCCGGTTAGCATGAAGACTGGTAGGGAACTTGTGGGATTTCCTCACGGTACTTTTTATTACACATTGACCATATCAAGCCAGGTCTCTACGGCACTATATCTATTAAGAATACATGCGTTCGGGTTTCCCTCCTACACCAACTCATTACAAAATAAAGAATATAAAACGGAGACTTCACTCGTAGGCCGCATTGTTACTTTTAGCGGAGAAGCACTTGTGTTCTTCTTCATGTTAAACATTGGATTCCACAACAAACCAAGGAGAGCGCCACCTTGTGGCGCCACATGTTATAAAACTGATTGTTACAGGACAGGATGTTTGTTCTTGTCCGTCAGGTCATGTCCATTGATCAATAATACTCGTAAAATAGTGCAATTCTGGGAAAAGAACGAGCTAGCCAGGAGTCGAACCTAGAATCTTCTGATCCGTAGTCAGACGCGTTATCCATTGCGCCACTAGCCCGGTTGAAAAATGATCATGTCAGAAGTTGTATTTATATATTTATTTATCAATAGAATTGATTTAAATCTTTCACGACTTCCTGAACACGCTACCTGTTAATTATTATATTGAAGGTAATTATCTGGGCACAAGAAAAACTAAATTGAATGAAATAAGACATAGACCTTGTTGCCCGCAATACCCTCATCAGCCAGCTGATGTCGCGATTGGTCCTTGATATGGCTGGACGATACAATCATGAATACAAATTTGAATTTAGCATAGGCTACTTGGAATATAATCAAAATGATGATAGTGTGGTTTTACCTGAGCTGCATTGCTTAAATCGAGCAAGGTAAACACAATCAGGTGGGCCAAATCGAGTGATGAAATAGACCAATGTAATGAGAGATCTTTAGGGAAGAAATTGGGCGGCACTAGATAAAACAAAGATAAAACCAGGTCAGTTTAGGCTCACCAAACTGAACCCATACAGGTCAGACCTGCTCAAAGGGTAAAAAATCTCAGAGGATATCAGGAATAGAGTTTTGATGTTGCACATTTGTCTGGGGACAGCTATAAATTCATATAAAAGTTTGAGCTCCATCGGTCCACCGTGAGGCAAATCATCTACAAATGGAGAGCTTTAAGAGTGACTTAACATCTGCCTAGAAGTGGACTTCCTTCAACAATATCCTCAAGCGCCACAAGAAAAGGGATTTTTCAGGTAAAAGCCAACCCAAACATTACATCTGGAGATTTGCAGACCATTTGCTACCACCATTCTTCACTTGGGAGAAGGTTCCCTTGGTGGTAGACAGAGTTGCGTTTTTCAATTCAGTTCAATTTTGGACAAATCTGTCCACAGAAAAGAGAGCAGAGGCTTCTTCAGCAACCCTCCCTTGAAAGCCTCAACATGGCTTATTCTTATTGTGGAACCATGCACATCTGTCCCAGATGCTGCAAGAGAGGTCTGCAAATCACTAGATGTAATGTTTGGGTTGGCTTTTAACTGACAAATTACTTTTCTTGTGGTGCTTATGGATATTTTTGAAGGAAGTCTACTTCTAGGCAGATATTCAGTCACTCTTAAAGCTCTCCATTTGTAGGCAAGGCAAGGCAATTTTATTTATAGAGCACATTTCAGGCACAGGGCCACTCAAGGTGCTTCACAGGGTTAAAATCAAATAAAGAATACAAATACAAAAAAAAAAAAAAGGAACAAATTTAAAACATGGATAAAAATACAACATTTAAATAAAAGAATTAAAACATTTGACCAAAAAAAAAAAAAAAAAAAAAAAAAAAAAAAATTACAGGTTAAAAGATTGTAGATGATTTGCCTCACGGTGGACCGATGGAACTCAAACTTTTTTAAAATTAATTTATAGCTGTCCCCAGACAAATGTGCAGCATCACAAGTTCTATTCCTGAGATCCACTTGGTCGTTCCTATTTACTGGTGTACTACTGGCCGCAGCATGACATAGTAACCGTTGCTACTGAGTGAGTTCCGACCGTGTAGCGGCTGTTGGCTGTTAAAACAACATGTTGCTTCAATGAATTGCTTTATTTTTTGTAGTAGCCATGTAGCCTAATAAGCGGGATAATGTATAGCGAACGGGTCACTTGCTAGAAATAAAGACCGACAAGCTGAAGCAGGCTCTTGTTCAGCTAGACCCGTTCGCTATACTTTATCCCTTACTTAGCCTAGCTTTCCAATTGTACAACTTCTCCTGGGCAGAAATAGACTCATACACTCTGCAAAATGAAGCGCGGGGGTTTGGATTGAGCAACGGACCTCGCCGTTCCTTTTATTTGGTGATTTTTACGGGACATCAGGCCGCCGTGATTAATGTTAAACACACGTCCTTCAACTGCTAACATGGTCGCATGTTTAGAACGTAGGCTATGGAACGTCAAACGACCCCCTGTTCCGCAACAACAAGCTGGAGCATTTAAACAGAGAGGCGGAACTGATTGTGTCGGGAATCTTACTACCCCCCGAGGTAGTAAAATTCCCGGAACAATCTCTCGCACCTTTCTTCCCTCGTTCCGCAAATGTCGCATTTAAACAGCAGGGCGGAGGGCCGAAAGGCCGGCATATTCCCGGCTTTCACTGGCTGTGTAAAAGGGGCTTATGCGTCACTGCAGGAGAGCTGTCCGGGAAAGTGGGGAGATGGGTGTCCTGCTGAAAGACTTGATAGAGGCATACTCTGAAGAGAAGGGTTGCAATACCCTTGGTGTGCCTCTGATCAACTCGGTAAAGACGGCGGAAATCTGGAAGGCCCAGCAAAAACATCTTCCCTGCCTCCAGGACCCTTCAGGTTTCCAGCTATACACCCAGACTGGGACATTGAAGAAGGCTGGTTATGGGCTGCCAACATACAGATGTGCCACCTCGTTGGAAAGTTTCCACTTGCACATGAATAGATTCATCGCAGGTAAATAGTTTACTCTGTTAGGTTACTTTCCATATTAATTGTAATGTAATAATAATTATTGCATGCAAAGAATCACAATGCAAATATCACAATGCAAATATTCAAGATTTTTCAGGATCCCTGGCAAGTGACACGTTTTTCCAGGCATATCTGGTTGATGGTCTATTCAGGGAGAATGATGACAGGACCATGACAGCAGAGGGGACCGAGGGGCCTCATTCATACAGTGGCCTTCTGAAGCATGCTGCCAACTTGTCAGAGGAGGTGCTTGGGAGAAAACTGGTAGAGTACACAGCCCCACGGAAAAACACCAGTATGCATGTAGTAAATTGTTTTTGTTTTTCTAAGTTTTTGGCAGCTCATTCACTTATGACAATTTGTTTTGATTGTTGCAGGAGAGCTTATGGGTAATAATGAATACCTACAGCCACTGCTCCGCCAGCTGCACTCTCTGCAGCTTTTACGGTTGCCCCTATGCATAGTGGTAAGTTTTTATTGAAATGTCAGAGGTAACAATTATTGTGATTAATATGAAACATTACAATAACAAATCTATATGGAGTGCCCTGATTAAAGGTGCTGTAAGCGGAATGGTTCTTTTAGCTAACTTCCTGTCAGTTACTGCAGTTAGCAGTCCCCTCGCTCGTCCCTACGTCACCACATTAATGCACTGCAGTGTTTCCCCCAGAAAATGTCTTAGTCAAGGTGGTCACTGCCCCTGGTCATGGGAGGCGCGGCAAAAATGTTGGGGGTATTTTGCTCAAAGATGCCAATGCACAGTAAAGAAATAAACAACTGTTAATTTTAATACAAAAATACAACAGACACTGACCTTACAGTTGTGCAATTTTGTTGCTATGTGCAGGTACAAATGATGTGCAAACATGCAGACAGTACAAAGCACAATTAAAGAAAACTTCTACTGTTTTGGTGCAATACTATACAGACACACTAAATACAAATAATGGACCATACTCTTAACATGTGTATGCACATCAAAGTGCAAATTCCTTTTTGGATGGGGGCTGTTGTGCGATTATTGTGGACAATAGGCCTACTGTGATGTGATAGCCTATAATTCATTAATGGTTATTTTGAGCCTACTTGCTTGATTTCTTTTTAAATACAGAAGTTATTGGTCGTTTTGGAACATGTATTTCCCAATTTAAAACATAAAAATAAAGCAGCATTGAAAATTCAGAAAATAAATCTTCTTGGCCTACACTAGCATGCTGTTTGAAAAATAACTCAATAGTTGAAACAATAAATACAATGTGTTTTCCCCTTAAAATGACTAAATGCATTTCAAAGACAGTAACAGTGTGGCACTTCTGTAAACTTACTGAAACTATGGGGCGCCTTTAGCTCAGTTGGTAAGGCGTCCCCTCCATGGGCCTCGGCCCGCAGCAGACCCGGGTTCGATTCCAGCCCGCGGTCGTTCTCTGCATGTCACTCCCCTCTCTGCCCCGTTTCAACTCTCTCTACACTGTCAATAAAGCATAAAAATGCCAAAAAAATATCTTCAAAACAAAAAAAAAAAAAAAACTTACTGAAACTTGGCTGGGCCATCACTCATGCATTCTTCAAACTTTTCTCTGCGCTGTCTGAGCTGATAGATAGGTTGTGTTGCCCACGGTGATGTGGAGTCTTAAACTGTTCTAGTTTTGCAGAGCACTTCTTTCTGTTCAGCTAAATATCCCCATAGAACTGCACTGCGTTTATTATCGCCACCAGTTAAATGTCGGTTTGCTTCTGCTCGTTTAACTCTCCCGCGTGCATGCCGTAGTCGCGTGCGGTACGGTCGCGCGCGCAAAGCCGCAGACACAGAGCAGCTGATAGAGAAACGCTTGTAGACACATGCTTTTTACCGCAAATCGCGGTCTTTCGTGCAGTTATGACCATGCACAAGCACACATCGCTCTTGCTAGTACATAAATTGTGCAGCACAAAAAAAAAAGAAAAAAAAAAGAAATTGGGTGGTTGGTAGTCAAGGCGGCCGCCTTAGCTATAAAGCGCTGGGGGAAACACTGCACTGCTGTCTTCAAGTAGCGAGTTATCTAGCATCATCTCAGATCCATAAGTGTGATAAAACATGATAAAAACCATCAAAACAGACATTGGATTTTTACCTGCTCCGCCATTGTAGGCGCATAAACATTCATCCATCTGTCGCTCTGGCGTGCACCGGCAGTGAGACCATGAGTGAGACGGGTGTCGGTTTGTAGCGTTCTCTCTTGTGATTGGATATTAATTTCGGGATCCCCCGACAAGTTTATTTGCCGATTACATGCAGAGCAGCTGACTGAGAGATCGGCTTTATGAAACACGCACATTATGTAAGTGATCACTGTATGAATAAAGAGCGATTTAACACTTATATTAACATAAATAAATCACTTACTTCACCTTTAATAAAGGAAGTAAGTAAGTCATTATGATGTTCATTTCATCTGACTTCATCTTCACACATTTTCTCTTTCTCTTTCTTAACTTTAATTTGTTCTAATTTAGCTCCCCAGCATGACACACAGGGCTTGGTCGAAGAACAGCCTTCAACATCAGCTCAGTCATGATGTAGGTTTATGTTTTTGACAACATTGTAAACTTCATAAACTTATTTAAAGTTCTGTTTACTTACTTAATATGCATAGGGGAAGGTGGGGTGATTTGTGCAACTTTTTACTCAAAGTGATTTTAAAGTGAGGCCTTGACAGTTATGTCTCCAACTCAAATATGTACATATATTTCAGGATGTTGTGCATCCCTGGCAATAAAAACTTTGGATCTGGAATAAACTGTTTAAGAAATATAGCTTTCGGAAAAAAAGTTGTCTTGTCGCACAAATCACCCCACTACGTGGGGTGATTTGTGCGTCATTGTGTCACAATGACAAAGTCACCATCATCATCTTTCTGGCCATCTGAACTCTCATCAGTGGTGTCGTTAAGTGGAATTGAGATGTCACTCTCTCCTGAGCTACTGTAGACTATCACTTTCTTTTGGTGACCAGCGTATACAGCCATGCCACTGGCACAACTCTCAGAAATGTACTTTGCACTAGTTGCTCCGTGCTTGTGGAACCAACTGCCACCTGACAAATGTGATTCCCCCTACATTTCTGCCTTTAAATCAAGGCTCAAAACCCATATGTACACCCTGGTGTTTCCTCCCCATTAACCTCTGCACTACTTACTTACCTCTGCACTACTATCTGTGTTTATGTGGATGTATGGGCTTTACGTCTTTTATTTTGGTTATTGTTATTTTACCTTCATTGTTTACCTACTGAATGCACTATGTACAGCACTTTGGACAGTGCAAACTGTCATAAATGTGCTTTTATAAATACATTTTACTTACTTACTTACTTATAACTCACCCAGGCCCTTGCGCACAAATCACCCCATCCCCAGAATTTTGGATAATAGGCATGATGCAGCAATTTAGGGTTGACATTGTGCTAACTATATAGACTCAAAGTGTAGCATACCAAAGCACTAAAACATGTGTCAAATGTTTTCAAACGTGTCTATAATTGTTCAGACACAATAATCAAAAAACCTTGATCATGGAAATTTTACTTTGAAAGGCAAAACACAGTTTTTTGAGCTTAAATGTGCTTATATCTTATTCCTTGTGTCTCCCTTCTTTACAGGATGAGTCAAATGGATGGCTCTTCTTAAATATGTGGTCACATTTCCAATTTCTTCCACGGTTTTCTAGAAACAAGGGGTTTTGCAACTTCCAAAATGCACAAATCACCCCACCTTCCCCTATAATATTTTATCATTTTAAATGCATTTTTGATTTTAATCGCTCTGTAATTCTAGGACTCGGTTGGACCTGACAATGTTGAGGGCTTTCAAGCAGTCCAGGACTTGACTGCTTTTTTATTAACATTAAAAGACCACAGCCCTGCCAAGGGAGGAGGCTGCCAAAATCATTTCCCCGTGGGTCACACAGTGTACCCTCCTTGCTACCAGGATACGCTCCCACAAGGCAGATATAGGGCAACCAAAAAGGCTGTTGCGCCTGGTGTGGAGAGTACAAAGCGGTACATATGTTTTTTTCTGAGCAAGCATGACAATGCTGCATGCTATAACATCATGTGTTGTACTACACTAACAATACTTGAGGGCCCTTACTTAATGATGGACCATACACTTAACATGTGTATGCACTAAGTGCAAAATCAACTTTTTACAGTTCCCTTTTTGATGGGGTGTTGTTGAGCGATTATTGTGAACAATAGGTGTAGAAAAGGCCCCAAAGTTATAGGTTACAGTGTTTGGTATTTCTTACAGTGTGTTAAGTTGTGTTTTGTTTAGTGTGGGTAGCTGTCAGTTAGGGCCGTGACGTCAGTCGGCGGGAGAGTCTTTTTAGTAAGTTTCTTTTCTCCTCTTGCTCGGTCAGATGTGCGAGTGTGCATGTAGCGATCATTCTATAGTTTGAACATGTTTCTTTGAGTTGTGGAATCACCGTGTGTGAGTAAGATTGCTGTTCTAAGTTATAGTTTTATGCATGTTTTAACGACTGCGATTCGCGGGTCGCAATAACGGCTGTTCCAACGTCTCGTCAGGAGCGGAGTTAAAACCTTTGTTCTTTTCCCGCGATCTGTGTGCTGCTGTGTCTGTGAAAGAGAAGAAAATAAAGAGCGAATAAACTATACTCCTCCTCTCCTAGTCTCATGCTTATAATTTGATGCTTTTGGCCATAAGTGGTGTTCTGGCCGACACCTCTGAAGTGAAAACAGTGATACAAGCAAATCAGCGCGGTAAGCTACATTCATCAGTTTCCTCCGCTACAATAGGCCTACTTTGATGCGATAGTGTGAGGAAAGAGGGGGGTTTGGGACGCAGGTGTGGACCCAGGGGTGTCTTAAAGGTCACATATTATGCTAAATGCACTTTTTAAATGTGTTCTAACTAGTGGTGGGCCGATAACGGCGTTAACGTGCTGCGTTAACGCCAGACTCTTATCGGCGATAAAAAAAATATCGCCGTTAATCTCTTATTCCTCTTATTTTAGCGCGGATGTATACCTGGCCGAATTGCACTGTAGTGCACGAGTCAGAACGAGTCCGACTTCGCACCTGTGTACCACATCAAACGTAACGTGCTGACATGGATGCAGCTAGGAAGCCGCCGGGTTTGCTTCAGGGAAAATGTATTTTTAAGAAGCTTCCCAATGGAAACCTCGACAAGACCAAGGTTGTTTGCACCTTGTGCAATGCGGAATTGGTTTACTGTAGGAGTTGTAACAGTCTGTGCTCTCAGAAGCGGCCGGGGCATGCGTGTGTGCAATGGGAGAGCTTTGTGTGGAGAGAAAAAAAAGAGGCAAGGGAAATCGCCAAAGCCAATGCATAGCCTCGACTCATTAAAGGTTGAAAATCACTGAATTACACAACATGTAGGCTAGCCTATGGCTTAAGGCTATGGAAATCATTATGGAAACAATATTTTTTTTTATCAGTGATAGCTCAGCTGATCTCGTTGCTATAGAGACCACGTCCGTCCGCTTTGTTTGACAACTGACAGAGCTGCCAAGTCTCACCCTTTTGGCCGTGAGACACACTCATATCAACCAGCTCACACTCTCACACGCTAGCCTACAACTCAAATTTCTCACGCGGAGAAGTTAATCCCCAAAATAACGATTGTTTTGCGGGACTTTTATTTTGACAGTCTTATATTGAAAAGCTAACGGACATGAGTTCCGTGACATCCTCTTTCTGCACGCGCGTTAACTTGATGCATTAGGTGTGCACCTGCACAGGAGATGAGCCCCTGGTCTGATGCGCCACCTGGCTTGAGAAACACGTTCTCAAAGACTTACTTTGAGTCATTATTTAGGGAGCACACACATATTATGAATGAATTCAAATGAGCCATTTTAATCTAGATTAATCTAGATTAATTCCAAAATTAATCTAGATTAATCTAGATTAAAAAAATTAATCTGCCCACCTCTAGTTCTAACATATCCATGTGTCCACGGTGTGCCTAGAGACTGCCAAAATATTTAAAAAAATAACAATCTCTCCTTTTCTCACTCTCCCCCTTTCTGAAACCCCCACCCCTCCCCCCCAATATACTCCAGTCAGAATTCTCCTCGTTTCTGACCTCACAAACTGGAAAGCCAGAAGCTTCCACTGTGCAGCCCACACCCCTATTTCTTATTGGTCCACGGCCCCGACAGAGGGCGAGGCGTATCTGGCTTTGCTTCCGGACAGGGGTCGGGGGGAGCTCAAAGATTGTATATTTACGAGGGGAGCTGCAGCTCTTTTTAAAAAGTAGGCCATCGTGAGATTAGCTGAACATCAGCATAGTACAATAAATTATCTGAAAGTTTTTTTCAGCAAACAATTAAAGAAAAACGTATTGGGGACCACTAAGACCATATAATATGGTGTACAATAGTACCGAAAAGTGTATAATATGGGAGCTTTAAAGTTATCCTTGAAGGGATAACCACTTAATCGCTATTGCAAAGATGGGGAAGGGGAGAAAACAAAAAAAACACAGAACTGTAAAGGGCCACACAGGCTTCCTTTTAAGAAAACACAAAAACAACCAACTTAACCACCGCCAAGCAGCTGAAAACACACAAAGAACTCTACAGTTTTCTTTGGAACACTAAACCCAGAGACCACTTTAGAGAGAACCTCTCAGAGGGTGAGACAATGAGCAGCACAGAGCACTGGGGACTCGGGGCATATATAAACTCCTCACACCTGGGCTCAATCAGCCAATTAGTGCCACACACACCTGATTGCAGTGAGTGAATCAGTAACCATTCTCACGGAGCCGAAAGATTCCGTGTCCTCACAGATAGCCTATAATTCATTAATGGTTATTATAAGCCTACTTGCTTGATTTCTTTTTAAATACAGAGGTTATTGGTCATTTTGGAACATGTCTTTCCCAATTTAAAACATAAAAATAAAGCAGCATTGAAAATATAAATTAAATTAAAAAAATAAATCTTGTAGGCCTACACTAGTGTTGTTTGAAAAATAACTCAATGGTTGAAATAATTAATACAATGTGTTTTCTCCTTAAAATGACTAAATGGGGGCGCCTTTAGCTCAGTTGGTAAGGCGTCCCCCTCCCGGGCCGGGCCCAGCAGCAGACCCGGGTTCGATTCCCACCCGTGGTCGCTCTCTGCATGTCACTCCCCTCTCTGCCCCATTTCACCTCTATCTCTCTGCACTATCAATAAAGCATAAAAATGCCCCAAAAATATCTTAAAAAAAAAAAAAACGGAGACCGTCTCATTTAACAACGCTCGTTCGGCCTTCACGGTCTATGGCCTTCATAGACCGCATCGACCGCGTCCTTAGAAGGATGCAACCCCTGAATTGAGACACAGCTAGTGTGACACTTCTGTAAACTTACTGAAACTTGCCCAGGCCATCACTGTGCATTAATCAGACTTTTCTCTGAGCTGATAGTAGATAGGTTGTGTTCAGTGGCGATTCTGAAATGTTACTGGCCACCCCATTTTTATTTTTATTTTTTTTATCCTGATATGTATCAGAGATAATATGTATTTCTTTTACTTTTTTTTTACTTTTTTGATAGGTAGTTCAGTTGCCATGTTCATCACACAAACACTCCAATCCACTGATATGAGATCAGTTTGCAATTTTCAAGTACTAAATTCAGGGTTCAACATAACTTTTTTTTCCTACTGGCCCGCCGGGCCAGTGGATCTGAGTTTTACTGGCCCCTTGTATATTTTCACTGGCCCTGCACACACTTTTTTTTTCTTCATAATTTAGTGTCAATAATTATAATACCTGTATTAGAAAAATAAAGAAAGATAACCAGATCTAAAGGGAATATCTATACTGTAACAGTATAGATATTCCCTTTAGATTTGGTTATTTTTATTTTAGTTAATTATATGAAATGTTGATATTGCTCATACACATAATATAAAACCAGGCAAACATATTGAATTAGAAGCCTACAACTGAAAGTATGTTGAAAGAGTCGGCCAGTATTTTAAAGTCCAGTAGTTTGATTTTATGATTTTTGATTGTTTTTATTCTTGAATTTGGGCAGTTTAATGAATAGTTCACCTGCAGAAGTCATGTTCAAACATAAAAAAAAAAATAAGAGATGAAGGTCTGATCATTCTTTGTGGTGTGGTAGGCTGTTTTTTACTTTCTCTATATGCATTAGGGATGTGAATGTGTCGACCGAATGACCGGTTTTCCACTTGCGCTCAAGTTGACTTTAAAAATAGAATAGAAATACGAAAATCAGGGGGTTATGCCGTTTTTTTAATGGGATATTTCACCGTGTATGTGAGTTCACGTCTGGTCGTGAGCGCGCTGCAGGAGTGTCACTTCTCCATGAAGTGTCAGCTTCACATAAGAGTCCGGTGTGGGACCATTTTTTCAAACTATTGATAAAAAACAATGCAGTGCAAAATATGCAGCATAAGTTAAACGCTCGTCTGAGACTATGACGTTAAATCACCTTAGAAACACACAATGCGTTCGTCCGATCACAGCAGCGTTTCACCGTGTGATCTCGCCAGCGAGTGAGCCGCCGCGCAGATGAACTGTGGTTTGTGGCTAAAATAATAACCGGGGATATTCTCCCCGTTAGCGATTTCAATGGGAAAGACTTCCGCGATTTGATTGAATGTCTCGAGCCTGAAAACACAGTGCCAAACTGCGCGACTATAGGAACTGTACAGTGAGCGGAGTCCCTCCGTTCGTTTCTGTCTACAACCGACACAATCACCGGAGACGCATTCACAGCGTTTAAATAACGCCTCTCATTTGTATTACCATTGGGGCTTGTATGCAAATACTGTAACATTACGGTGGCAGATAAAGGAAAAGCGCAGTTATCACTTTCTGCACCTCAACCTCTGCTGTGGGAAGAAAGAAAGGGGGCAAAGCAAGTCGATTGATTTGTCGACTCGCAGGCGGACGGTAGGCAGCTCTGCCAACGGAGCGAGAGTGCACCCGCTTCTTGCTCCACCTGTCAAAACGCCCACGCATCGGTTGTCCATTAAAAAATATATTTAATATTAGGTTTATTATATTGAGTCTTAAATAAACACTGCTTTCATTACGACTCTCAACGCGCATTTCAATGAACCATGATAGTCTACAAAAAAGGTAGTCTACAAAAAGATACTGAACTGTGATTGGCCAGTCACTGGCCCGGGCGGGACAGTGACTGGCCAATCAACTTGCCCTGCATATGATTTTACTGGCCCCGGGCCATCGGGCTATACGTTATGTCGAACCCTGAAATTAATGGTAGGACTGTGGCCACTAGAACTGGTCTCTGGTCAGCAAAGGTCTTGAAAACAGCACAAGTGTGCTTGTGACACGCGTGCCACCCATGCACGTGTATGGGCACGTGCCCCAGCAGATCTTTGAAATCTGAATAAAAAAATAAAAGTTTGTAGTTAACAAGTGTAACATGTTCTTAGTGAGGGCAGAATTTCATATATAAAGGTTTATTTTTTTAGCAAGATATTTGGTCAAAAGCTAATGTTCATCCGTCCCTCTGTCCAGTTGTTAGGCATCTGGCTGCTAGCAAGTTATGTTGTCTTGCTAATTTTACTTCTCATCTGAACTGAAATAAATGTTGACTTTTTCCTTCATTCTCTTCACCAGAATGCTTAGATTACATGTTAAAAACACAACAACATTTTCTGGGGGGGTATGCCATAAATCATCTTTGAATTGGTTGTACAGCATATCACATGCTATTCATTCAGGTGTGCGATGGCCACCCCACTTTAGCTCTGTGGCCCACCTTGGCCACCCTGTCAATTTCCTGGAATCACCACTGGTTGTGTTGCCACGGTGAATAACTGTTCTAGCATTGCACAGCACTTATTTCTGTTCAGCTAAATATCCCCATAGAACAGTGCTGCAGTTCAATGTCGGCTTGCTTCTGCTTGTTTACTCTCCCGCGTGCATGCTGTAGTCACGCCGCACACACACATACACACACACAGCAGCTGATAGAAAAACGCTTTGAGACACGTGCAAATTTATTTACCGCAAATCGCGGCCTTTCGCGCTGTTATGACCATGCACAAGCACACATCACGTTTGCTAGTACATTCATTGTGCAGCACTAAAAATTAAAACTTTATTTGTTTATTTATTCGGTCGGTCGGTAGTCAGGGCGGGGGGCTGGCATCGTTAAGGTGACTGCCTTAGCCATAAAGCACTAGGAGAAACACTGAATCATATTTGCACTGCCCTTCGTCCTGAATCAATTCTGATAATTTCCATTGCTAGGAAACATCCTGAATTAATAGGAAATGTGTTCATTTTACTGATAAATCATGTCAGCTACTAGTAAGAGCATTTTAATATAATGGATTAGGTTACTAGGCTACTTAAATGACTTGCATAAAGTGTATTTTGCAAGGTTAATATAATTGTAGAATACAATCATCTAGGCCAGGGGTGTCGAACTCATTTTGGTTCGAGGGCTGATCTCAAGTGGGCCGGACCAGTAAAATAATGGCAAAATAATGTACCTATGTCAACTCTAAATCTTAAGCTTTGTTTTTCAGTAATATGCTTTATCACTCAGCCTACATTTGTAACCTACATTATCACGGATCACAAGGGATCTCTGTACCCCCCCCCCCCCAGGAAATGTCTTAGTAAAGGTTGCTGCTGGCCATGGGAATAGGAGGTGCGGCGTTGTGGCAAAAATGTTGGGGTATTTTGCTCAAAGATGCCAATACGCACTAATGAAATAAACAACTGTTTATCTACTGGTTTGAATTCTTTTTAAATACAGAGGTTATTGGTCGTTTTGGAATATGTTTTTCCCAACATAAAAATATAGCAGCATTGAAAATTAGGAAATAAATCTTGTAGGCCCACACTAGCATGCTCCTGCTCGTTTCGCGCTGGTAGAGCCACAGACACATCGCGCTTGCTAGTACATTAATTGTTCAGCACTAAAAATAAATGTATGTATATATTTTTTTTAACTTTTCCATAAAGCACTGGAGGAAACATCGATTGCCATTTACGATTTCCCAGGTTGTTAAAATCAAATGTGCTTTTTTTTTTTGGCTGCCCCTAGCGGCATTTTGGTTATTTCTTTAAACATTCATAACTCCTCACAGAAATGGGCTAGAGACATACTTTTTTTTTAAATGCTCAGAAATGTGTGCTCTACAAATCACGGGCCGGATTAAATCATCTCCGGCCCGCGGGCCGTATGTTTGACACCACTGATCTATGCCCTACAATTCTAGGCCTATACCACGTCAAATTTGAATTGAACAGACTTTGAGGGACACTGACAATGTATGCTGAGGCATTTCGGTTGCCGTGTCGTTGGGGTGCCATCAGGTAAATCCATTGATGGTGGTGGGCTTACATCCTAAGTAGATGATACAGATGCTAGAGAGTGAATCAAATCGGTTGTAATATTATTTTTTGCCTTAGTCACTAACGCTTCCGGCCTGGGTCCCAACAGCAACCGATCCTTTTTGAGTAGCCTAATTTGTTCGTATTGATTTAGAAGAAGAAAAAGAATCGAAGCAACCAGGATTCGAACCTAGAATCTTCTGATTCGTAGTCCTGTAGGCTAGCCTACGGAGCCCCGCAAGGGACATGAAAAAAAATTTTGGTTGAAAAAATTAAATAAAAATCAAACTCGAGATCAAAGTCGAGATCTCGACTTTGCCTTCAAACCTCACTCACCGTCACCAATGGTCTATGCAACAAAGGCATATCAATTAATTTATGGGAAACCACACAACAGTGTCAAGGAGTACTTGGAGCATTCTCTCTCACACTAACACCAAAATACAACCTATTACGCCTAAATCTAACGTTTATATGCACATTGTAGAGAAAATTGACAATGCTTCACTTCATTTTGGCGCACCATGGACAGAGAGCGGAGGTCTAATTGTCAATACACACACACAGACCATATATGAAATTCAACCGGATTATGCTAACTTTCTATTTTTCCTCACTTGGAGAGAGAAAAAGCGTTGTTCCCGTGCGTTCTGGCATCACTACACTGTGCCCGGCGCAAACCTCAAACTGCGTCTTAATAGAAAAAATAACTGCAGGTCATGCTCTGTATTCATTGTTACAATGATTGTAACTAGCGATCCTCGCATAGGCTATAATTAAATTGCAAACATGAAATAAAATAATGCATATTAGGAGGGCGATAACACCTAGGCAGGTGAAGAAGAGTGCTCTCATTGAATACAAATATATATATATTTAAAAAAACAGATTATGTAGGCCTACATATTCACACAAAATACATATTGGTGTGCGAACTCCACGATGGCAGAAGTTGCATCCGATTCCCCACCCACCGAATCCCTAGAAGTCTTTCCTGGACCAGGCGGTGTCTGAATCGAGCACACTCACACCCATACTATGTATCCCTCGATCCCCCGCCCATCCGGTTAACTCCCCCAGTGACGATAGCAGAGTCCTCCCCAATGCGGGGGCTCTGTGGATGGGCACTGGCTGCACCGTGGAGGACAACGTGCATTCATTCCCGTGTGGTGTGTCATTGACAAACAAACAGACCCAGCAGCGCGCTGAGAACCGCTAGATCTAGGGCTTTATAGCGGGGATGAGGCGTGCAAATATTTGGAGGGTTTTCGAGGAGCTCAAAGTGGACTGCTGCTGCTGGCACACTGGAGGCTGGGCTGTGACTTCTGACTAAATGCGTTGTTGCCATAGATAGCATATAAAAGGTTGTTGCCTGTTTCTTGTGAGGGAATAATTCTCCTAATTCATCGAAGTAGTAATTGATCCACACATCTATTCGCTCTCCATGCTGCTTGAACGGTAAGCAAAAACATCGAGCTGTTTGCGCGTTGTTTATTCCCTGAAATGATCTCCGTGTGCATGCTTCCACGCCTATTGTTTTGCAGTCCATTCGTTCGCCTCTCGTGTGTGTTTATCAGCTACAAAGCTAATGGTGCACACTCTGCTGCACAGCATTTTTACTCATTCACAAAAAATGCAAGACTCGTACATTTTGAATGAAGTCTTTGTGTGCGGCTGTTTGGCAACAACTCCACCCCGGGTGTCTATGTGTCTTGTGTTAGCAGGGAGATGGACGGGATCGGGAACACCATGCAGAAGAAGGCTGCAGAGCTGGAGCGGCTGGCCGAGGTGCTCGTCACCGGAGAACAGCTGAGGTAGGTCGGTCGATCGGTCCCGTTTAGGACATTGGGTGTGCTGCCAACACACTGGGAACCTGGGACATTTTTGTCAAGATGATCTGCAAACTGTTGGAGGCACCGTATTATTAGTCAACCCGGAACTGGCTATGTGTAAATCCTCCCTGTTAGATTAGTTTGTATGCCTAGTGTGGCATCTTTTTAATTTATTGTTCTGGCCCAAATCAGATTGAAATGGGACATGACATGACCCTCAAAACGAGAAAAGTGGGTGTTGTCAGAACGTTTCAGTGATCCTGCATGTGGCTCTCACTCAGTGCAAACTAGCACTATAGGCAGTTTCTGCTTCACTGCAGCATGCACAGCCAAACAAGGCATTTGTACATGCACACTGACACTGCTACTCCTCACCTACGTAACAGACACATTTTAGCCTCAGGCTTTTTTAATCCCTACATTCTGCAGTATCCTGTTTTGTAGCGCTGAGCAAATGAGTTATTGTCATTGCTCCAGTAATACATTGCCCTTTGAGCTGCACAGAGAACCATCAACCTACTAATCCTGTATCATTATCGTGTCCTGCCCCAGTCATTCTATCAGGGAATTGTACCATTAACTCTGGCTGTGTTTTGGTGAACCCTTTGACCTTCTGAATGTAACGAAAGGCCCTGTAACCCCGGGTGGCATTCGCTGGCTCACGCTCCCAGCGATGAATAGAAACTCAGTAGGTAAAGCATGGCACCAATGTCAAGAATGTCAGGCCCCCACCATACTACAAGTTCATGCGCCACTCAATTGTGTTTTCCAGCTGGATGGGATAAACTGAGTTAGAGCTTTTGCTGTTTCTGAAGTTAGTCATCAGCCCAAGAGATTAATGGAGACATTCTTTGGAGTACCCTTGCTTAGCACCAGCCTGTATTTCCCTGTTTGACATTGTTTAGCGTGTGTGTGTGTGTCCCTGGCACAGCTGTATACTGAGGCTGCCAGCTGGCAGTGTGGCTGGTGTCAGTGAACGAGGGGCTGGTTGAGGCGGCCGTCCCTGAGTCCCCTGCCTCTGCTGTTCTTGGAAAAGGTCTTGAGGTTGTGACATACAAGTCTCGCTCTCTGTCTCTCAATCTCTCTCTTTCTGCCAATTCTGCAGACATAGCAGTCAGCTTGACAGAATGGCTACGGTGATGACATTGTCGTCTTTTACTCCAGACTGAAATAACACTTTACTATTGGATGGATTCCAATGAGAAGACCATTCTGGAGATAGAGGGACGGTGACTCTGATCGACTCGACTCTTGACTTTAACCGCGGTGCCAACAAAAAGCTACAAACCAATGACATTTCCCATCAGTCAACTGTAATCAGTGTTTGGTGCTAATTAACAAATGACAGATACAAACAGACAGATGATAAAACTTAAGTGATCATGGTAAACTTAATTGCTTAGCACCATGTTGCCTTTTTCATTGTGAGCATGTTAACATTTGGATCAAATCGCCGCTGTGTGCCTAAGTACATTCTAACATGAGTCTTGCATTGTGCAGAACGATAACACTGTTTAATGATAGATGTTCACCCTCTGTTTTACCTTGACTCCCTACCGTGGCTTTCTCCTTTACTTTTGAATTGATCGTTCAAAGGGAGGGAGGAAGTCCCAGTCAATTTCATTTTGTGAACAACAATATTCACCAATCATAAAACTTGACCTGACGTGAAACAACGCTGGTATGAAAGCAAAGAGTGTACCTACGCCGCACCTTTGTTTGATCGTTCAATCACGAGCCAAGCTCATGGAACGAGGGTGACTCAGCTCATGGTACTGATAACGGCACACGGGCAGTTTTTTTAGAATGTCTTATCACAAATTCTTGTCCCATCACATCGACGGCTCGTGTCCTAGAGCAGATGTTCTTTCAGCCACAGGATTGAGAAATGGACGAAAAACACTTTCTGTGCTTTCCGTCCGTTTTTTTTCTTGACACATGCAGCTGCTGTAGAAAGTCCTATGACCAGTTCATAGTGGTGAATAGACGATTTGTTGCACCATATCACTCTGTGACAGAGTGAGGCTTTGGGACACAGCATCATCATTATAGACACCCAGGGAGCCAGAGACTCATTCAGTAGACATTGTTTAATCGGGCACAACTTTAATAAATGCTATAACAAAGAGGAACCAGCAGAGTAAGAACACCTACCACATCTACCACAGCGAAAAGGGGCACCTTGGCCTCTTCTTATAAGGAAACGGCAAGATGTATGGTTTTTGCTCCCAGCTCCATTTTAAATGATTTATGGCTAGATTAGACTGAAGCCTTCTGAAGCTGATCAGGGGAGTAGAAGGAGAAGGAGGAGGAGGAGAAGGGGATGATGCCATACCTGGTTGGAGGAAAAGTCTGTGACTTGTTTGCT
Organism: Ammodytes marinus; assembly: GCF_949987685.1. Lineage (NCBI taxonomy): Eukaryota > Metazoa > Chordata > Actinopteri > Uranoscopiformes > Ammodytidae > Ammodytes > Ammodytes marinus. The sequence goes on along the minus strand of NC_137217.1, from coordinate 15,075,826 downwards.
CATCTAGTGTGGGTACTTACTGGGATGGCTGTCATTGCTAATCCGGATGCTAGCCAGCTGCAAACAGACTCAGCATGGAGTGGAACTTGCTAGCTGCAGGAAGCTTAGCTAAGGCTGTGGCGTGCGGTTTCACAATAGTCCGGTTCAGTACGAGGTCACCTTGATGTAAAAACACCATCTAGGCCATCTTTTATAAGCGTTAAATGGTTGTCATGTCATCATGCAGTATAGGCCCATTATACATTCCCTACACACTGTGTTTGAATACCACGCATGCATTCACCTGGAGTCTAGAGCACTGATTTGTCCCGTCTAATTTTATAAATATAGATTTGACCTCCTATGAATGTTCCACATGTTCTTTAGGAACATCATGTTTTGTAATACTCAACACTAGATTTTATCTCACTCTACTATGATGATACTTACTGTTAATGATATTATGAACGGGGCACAGTCATTTGTTGATGAACCGAAAAGTTAAGCGTTGATCAAGGAATCACGTCGAAGCGTTCTTCATGTTTGCTGCCCCACAGGCTGCGGCTCCACGAGGCCAAGGTGATCAAGGACCGGCGGCACCACCTGCGAACTTACCCAAACTGCTTCGTGGCCAAGGAGGTCATTGACTGGCTGATGGAACACAAGGAGGCCACAGACAGAGACACAGCCATCAAGATCATGCAGAAACTTTTAGACCAGTGCATCATTCACCACGGTAAGGCTGAGCACTGTCTATCTTAAATAGTTTTTTTTAATTTTCTCTGACAGCGAGGTTCTTTCTTTCTTTCTTTCTTTCTTTCTTTCTTTCTTTCTTTCTTTCTTTCTTTCTTTCTTTCTTTCTTTCTTTCTTGACTTTTTCTAAAGATTAATGATTTAATGTTGTTGAGACTTTAAAGAGTGCTTCATACAAACGTGATTCAAATTCCCATGATCACACAATGTGACCCTTTTGAGCTTGTTCTATCCTTCTACTATCATTAGTTACACCCATTGACTGTATATACAAGATACACCCACACTTATCAGCAGGTCATAACTAAAATTGCCCCTGTTGCTGAGTTGGATGGAACTTGCTAGAGTAAATAATTTTAGCTTTAGAGATGCATGAGATATACACATGAACCAGGTTTGTATTTACTTTGGGGTCTCGTGGTTTAAAGTCACTGCATGTTGGTTATGATACTATTAAAGCAGCATACAGTCCAACATAGTCCAACGTAGGCTGCACTTATCTGTATATAAACAGGGTTTCTCTGTATTACATGTTCTGGTTCTTGTCAGGCAGATAATAAAAGCCACATCCTTTGTGGCTTTTTGCCATCAATCATCAAGTTCTGTCTCCTGTATTTCGCAATTCTCCTCTGTGGGGAGCCCTGAAGACTAAACCCCCTATGCATATAATTTTTGTATGTTTTCAGTGTGTGATGAGCACCGGGAGTTCAAAGACTTGAAGCTGTTCTACCGCTTCCGAAAAGACGACGGCACGTTTCCGTTGGACAGTGAGGCCAAAGTCTTCATGAGGGGCCAGAGGATCTATGAAAAGTAGGAACATGTCACTCATGTCAGCCATGTTTTGGGGATTAAAGGAAATAGCTTTGATGAAAACCCAATTCCACTTTGAAGGAATAGTTCACAGTAGTTTTCTTGCCAGAGGTTAATTGATAAGCTTGGCACCACTCTAATGTCTGTATGGCGTAAAGTTAAAGGTCACATATTATGCAAAAAGCACTTTTTAAATGTGTTGGAACATAACTATGGGTCCACGGTGTGCCTAGGGACTACCAAAGTTAAAAAAAAAAAATCTCTCCTTTCCTCCCCCTCCCCCTTTCTGAAAACCTCTCCAATATACCCCAGTCAGAATTCTCTTTTGCTCATAACAAGCTGTTTATATTCCCCACAGCAGTCTGAAAATGCCTCGATTTTAGCAAGACAAAGCATAGGAAGGTAATAGAGTCGAAGTCTAACTTTGAAGCTAATTTTTTCACAGATTTTTGTGATGTTTTTAGCGGTTACCTTCCGAGCTAGCTTCGAGAAAAGCATTGATCTTTTGCCCATAACAAGCTGTTTATATTCCCCACAGCAGTCTGAAAATGCCTTGTTTTTAGCAAGACAAAGCATTGGAAGGTAATAGAGTCGACGTCTAACTTTGAAGCTGATTTTTGTGATATTTTTAGCCGTTAGCTTCCGAGCTAGCTTCGCAGTAGCCTCCATCTTTTGCTGGATTTTTATTGTGAACATGCCGTTTCCATTGGCTTGTAGCTGTCAGTGCATCTGTATGAACATAGTCTTTCATGTAGACAAGGGTCGGTCATATCAAACTGTTCAAAGTGCGGGTGAGCTCCTGCGTTACTAGCACTAGACATGGTTCTTCTCAGTGTAAACCTAACCGTGGTAACATGCAGTACAGGCACGGCAAGCTATGGACCTATGGGCAGACGCCAATGGCTTCGCTTCCAGACAGGGGCGGGGGGAGCTCATAGATTGTATATTTACGAGGGGAGCTGCAGCTCGGTTTCAAAAATAGGCCATCGTGAGATTAGCTGAAAATCAGGGTATAGAGGCATACTACAATAAATGATCTGAACGTTTTTTTCAGCAAACAACTAAAGAAAAACGTATTAGGGACCTCTAAGACCATATAATATTGACAGAAAAGTGTATAATATGAGATCTTTAAAGGTAGCAGCTAGTTAGCTTAGCTTGGCATGAAGACTGAAAACAGAGTGAAACAAAATCTGCCTAACAGCAACTTTTTAAAGCGCACTAATGACGACGGTGTTGTTCGTTTGAATTTAAAGACAAATGTAAAAACTACAACCATAGAAGACTCCAGGAAGTTACAGAGATAGTTGGCAAGTTTTGTTATATTTAGAGAGGGCCATACTACTTATTTCCCCCCTCTTCTCACTTAATGCTTAATTTGATCGAAATAAATAAACTAAAAAAAATAAAAATAAATGCCAAGCTTAGTAGCTACACCCATAGTTCACTGTGATTCACTTTTACAAATACTAATTATTTTTAAGGCTTACCTCCTGAAAGATGGAAGTGGTCTGATATGATTTTGACCATGGCTGCCCTTTCTGATACTGTTTATACCTTTGAAAGCTCTTGGGCACTTAGCAAGCTGTAGCATATGTGTGTGTGTGTATTCCTGCAATCCTCTCTGTTTCTCTTAGCGAGAATAACTGGCAAGCTGCACGGCACAAGTACGTCTGCAGTGTCACCACCATTAGTTTTTAGAGAATTAGTTTTGCTTGTAAATTGGATCCATTAGATAAGAAAGCGTAGTATTGAGCTTGACTGGTTTGTAACCATGATAGAAAAAAAATCTGAATATACAGGAAGCATCTTAACAAGTGATAACTAATAGCATTTGAACAGAGACGGGATTGAAAGGACGGCAAAGGACATCACTTAGGGGACTGTTTTTGTTTGAGATGAGACTAATTGTTTCTATAGTAACCGCTTCCTCTGTTTAAGTATGTCCACTTCTTTCTTTAGTTGTCCATTAGTGGCATCTCTACAGTGGGTTTAAAAAAAAGGCACTGTGTCCTTGCGTTTACAAGAAAATAAGAGACTCGCTGTGTGTGTGTGTGTGTGTGTGTGTGTGTGTGTGTGTGTGTGTGTGTGTGTGTGTGTGCGTGTGTGCGTAACACACAGCTTGACTCCCCTTCCCTGTTTTACACATCCTGCCACCCCTTTTTCTGCCCCTCTCTTAACTCTTACACAGCGACACTCTTATTAACAGGGGCCTATTTTCAGGTCTTTTTCTGTGACACACACACACACACACACACGCGCACACACACACACACACACACACACACACACACACACACACACACACACACACACACACACACCTAAACACATGCACTGAAATTGCATAAGAGAAAGAAATAGTCCAAGGGGAGACATCTGTCGTCTTAGCTCTCAAAGCTATGTGTTTATGTAATCACCATGGTGCAGCCTGTGACACACATACGCACACGCACAAACCCCCCTCAAGCCTTGGCGGTTGCTTGCTTTCAAACCTGAGTTTCTTCACAATTACTCTTTGACACTAGAGACAGAGATGGTTGTTTATTTTAATGTTGTGGGACTGAGCGCAAAGTGCAAATATCTTCTGTCAAGGAAGGATCATTGTTCTTACTGCTTGTTTTCATAATGGTACCCCAACGGAGGCGATGTTTTTTCTGTGCAAGGATGGCAAAATGTTACCTCAATTAGCACTTTGTTTTTTTCACATGTATCTTTATTAGGATGTTGATGCACCACCAACAAAAACATTGGTGGTCCCCTGACTGTTCAGTTGTGCTTTGTTTTTAGAGCTAATTAGCAGATGTAAGCAAGCTGACATGGGATTATGAATATGGTAAAAATCCATCTTAACCCTGGTCTGTTAGCAAGCATTGTCATTATGAGCATGTCAGGATGCTGACATTAGCATTTAGCACTGCACAGTCTCACAAAAAGGCTAGCATGGCTGTAGATTCTTATTTAAAAGCCAAATCAGATTTTTTCTATTTTTTGCCCTTTTGATTCTGACAACCTGTAGTCTGGATGATTAAAAAGTGGTCTATTTTCTGTTGTTTGTTTCTTTCTTTCACCTCTTAAATTTGGTGTAATGTCCAGTGCGGGTTGACAGAAGTGGATTTGAATGTTTGAAGTTAAAGATCTCCTATTAGACTACTTTTCTGGTTTTAATTTCTCATTAATGACTCCTACAGAGCAACCTGACACGAATCACAGCACAAAAAAACCATGTAGATTTTCGGGAAGCTCTTCCTCTCATCTCAGCAATTTCAGCATTCTCTGTCCACACTCGGCTTTGTCCTTCTCCGCCCCCTCGCCCCCCTCCTGCAAACCCCACTCCGTTGTGATCGGTTACCTTCCGGAAAACTTTCAGCGGCGCGCAGGCAGATTTGAGCAGGCAGGTGGGGGCATGGCCGGAGCGTGCCTGAGCACGTTGCAGCATTACCATACATGGAAAAATCCGGATTGATCTACGTAATAAATCCCGGAAATTTGAAAAAGTGAATCGGACTGGCTGCCCTTGTGTTTAGCGCTCTGCACAGACGGTCAGCAGGGAATATGTCTAAATGCTTGTAAGTCATTACTTGACACCTTAGTATGGTTAAACATGACTATAAATCATTATAACAAAGTTTATAGGTCATAAAAGTTGAAAAAGCACAATAGGGGCTCTTTAATGTATTTCTTTGGTAAGCAATAATTAGAAAACGGTAGAGCATGGCCACTGTAAGGTTGGTAGCACTAATGACAGGTTATCTCTTCTTTGTGTCCTTTCTTGCTTGTACTTCAACACTAGACTGCATGTTATAGCATAGATCTTTATACATGCCTAAACAACCACAGTAAATGCTCCACACACAGAATGTGACATTAATTGTTTTTCCTTATTATTTTTCCATTGGAAAAAAATAAACAGCTCTGCTCACACATGCAGGCCTCACACTTTGATCCCTGTTGCTGGCAATTGTAGTATCAGCATACACAAAGCCCATTAAACAAACCGCCGGAAGGCACTTCAAACCGTTTTTATGATAGCATTTCCCCAGATGATAGGGTTAGTCAGTGAAGACAATGTTTTTTCCTTTTTTTCTACATGTGGTGGTGTGTGAATCAAAACAATCTAACCGTTATTTATCTGGGGTAGACTTATCTCACTGGGCTGCGACTGTTTGCGACCAGTTGGAGACACAAAATTGCGACAAAATATGCCAATTTGCGACAATTTTCACTTGCAGTCTCACTGAGTTGCTACTTACGACATGTTTGCGAATGTCCTGCCCAACACTTGCCGGGAGGTCGCATTTATGTCTCGCGAACGTCTGGCGAGTGTCGCACGAACGGAATGTCAGTCTCATTTTTGTCTCAAAGCAGTCGCAATTTAGTTTCATATGTCGCCAAACACTCGCCAAACCCTCGCAAAGTTGTCTCACACTTCTCGCACTTTCTGACTCGCGGAGACTAAATTGAGAAGGGTTTGCGACACGTGCGACACACCTGCGACGACTCTGAGACTATTTTGAGACTGATTTGTCGCACACTTTTTTTGAACATGTTCAAAATTCATGCGACAAGACTGCGCGGCTCTGCGACTCATGCGAGGAAATTGAGACCTCCGCGAACGTTTGGAGACAGTTTAGAGACTCGTTTGCGAATGCAGTCTCCAACTTGTCGCAAACAGTCGCAGCCCAGTGAGATAGGGGCACGAGTGCCGAGGTGCTCCATGCCCACACACATTCACAGCTATAGTAGATTACAGTCCAGTAGAGTCTTTTCTGTTAGCCTTTTGGGGGCAGTTGTGGGTTGTATACATTGCTGAAGAATATATCTCAGTTAGTGATAAGGGCCAAGCTTTGAGCTTTCATTTCTACACCCAGATTGGATAAATATCAAACGTTCCACACTTTGTTTTAATGCATACTTTGCTATTCCACTTCTGTTGAATTTAAAATTGAATGTGATTCACAGGGAATAAAACCATTAAACCCAAAATGTCAAATATACACTCACCGGCCACTTTTTTAGGTACACCTGTTCAATGGCTTATAAAAACAAAAAGCTAATCAGCCACATGGCAGCAATTTAATGCATTTATGCATTTAGACGTGGTCAAGACAATGTACTGAAGTCAAACCGAGCATCAGAATGGGGAAGAAAGGGGTTTAGGTGACTTTGAACATGGCATGGTTGAAGGTGCACGGCAGGATGGATCCATACTTTCATGTTGTTTACGCCAAATTCTGAACCTGCCATCTGAATGTCGCAACTGAAATCGAGACTCATCAGACCAGGCATGATTTTTCAATTGTCTATTGTTCAATATTGGTGATCCTGTGAGAATTGTAGCCTCATTTTCCTGTTTTTAGCTGACAGGAGTGGCACCCGGTGGGGTCTTCTGTTGCTGTAGCCCATCTGCTTCAAGGTTGGTTGTGTTTTGCGTTCAGAGATGGTATTCTGCATACCCTGGTTGTAACGAGTAGTTATTTGAGTTACTGTTGCCTTTCTATCATCTCGAACCAGTATGCCCATCCTCCACTGACCTCTGACTTCAACAAGGCATTTTACGTCCACACAAATGCCGCTCACTGGATATTTTTTTTTTTTCTTTTTCGGACCATTCTCTGTAAACCCTAGAGATGGTTTGGAGTGAAAATCCCAATAGATCAGCAGTTTCTGAAATACTCATACCAGCCCTCCTGGCACCCTCAACATTGCCATGTTCAAAGTCACTTAAAACCTCTTTCTTCCCCATTCTGTTGCTCGGTTTCAACCTCAATAAGTTGTCCCGTCCAGGTCTACATGCCTAAATGCATTGAGTTGCTCACATGTGATTGGCTGATTAGTTATATGTTTTAACAAGAAAATTAACCGCTGTACCTAATAAAGTGGTCGGTGAGTCCTTTCTACTTGATTAGGATATTGTTAACATACATCTCTCCTCTCGTAGTGTACACACATGTCTTAAGTTTCTGTATCTTCATCAACACTTGCTGCGGCAGTGTATACATTAGTGGGTGTCAGAGAGTCAGAGAGTCACACAAGGCCGCTTATCTGATCCAAGTGTCTTTCCAAGGCTTTGGTTTAAAACAACTTAGACTCTGTCTCTCAGTGCCCAGGTACCATTGTCCTCAAAGGACCATACTGCTGGTTTTGAATGTTTGGGCCCATTAAATGCAACATATACATACATACTGTAGTTTCTAAATAAAGAAAGAGAAACATAGCCCTTTCATTTTTAAACATACCTCTGGTTCATGGTTCATTCCACAGATATAAACTATGTCTGTGTCACTGAATTGCAAAGGCAAAGTCATTCTAATCTGTGCTGAAAGTCCCGATAAGTACAGTATGTAACACTATCAATCATTGTTACTCCAGAAGGTCACTGTTTGGAGCCTTTTGCGGGCTGTCACCCAGATTAATGGCTATACAAATAAATCACATTTGACTTGATAAAGTTATAGCTCATTGAAGGTTCAGAACTGGTTGTGTTAAACTTTCACCTGTATGTATGCTGGACAGTTAAGTCAACAAGTAACAGACGTATATACAGTTAAATGGGAATTGGGAATCTACAGCTAAAATGTGTCTGCAAATGTAAACGTTGGTCGTGCAGGAAACGGTTACAATTTATTTAGAAAAATCGAACTTGCCAATCAAAGTGACAATCAAACATCTTGATATGTAAAGCTCAATAATACTGAGGTGGGCGCTTCTCTTGTTAAGCTAATCGTTTGCATGCTCTTTAAGGCTCTAAATGTGAAGGTAGAGTCACTAAATGGAGAAATTTAGAGGAAAACCATTGCAACTAGATTTCCTCCACTTCAGCTTTTTCAACCTACAAAATTGCTATTTTTAGAAATGACTTAGGTGCTGCGTTAAATATTTAAACGTAAGAAAGAAACACTCCTCCTGTATACCTCCAAGTGAGATGATTCTAAGTCTGACGTTTTATATGCTCTTTATATTTTGAACTATTTATATGACACACACGTCTTCTGATCACCTTGTAGATTAATCAGCTCATTCAGATAGTCAAAAAGGAGCTTCTTTCACCAAAAACCTTTGCCTGCTCTGTGATACTCGCTGACAGAGTAGCGCTCTCACGTGTCCCTTATATGACCCTGAAAGTACTATTTTTGTTTTTTTAAGTTAAATTGTTTTATGGCCCGAGAGGGTCATCACTTACCCACCTTTTATACAAGAGCAAATCTGTGAGGGGAAAAAAGTCTGGTGATCCTGCAAATACAGTACGTATCCCTGGAAACTGGAAATGTTATGGATATCCAGTCCCACTTTTGATTTATCATGATCCACTTGCGTGCATTATATCCGGCTCACGTCACGTGTGTACTGTAATATACTTAAATTACTCATGTAATACAAAAGATGCCATTGTCCCGAGCTCTGTGCTTTACTTTGAGACACATAACTTGAGTCAACCTTGGAGCTAACACAACGTTGACTTAACTCTTGATTTAACAAATTACACAGATTAAATGGCATTGTGTACACAGCCGCTTCTCATGGAACATAATGTCCAGTTCCTTCAACAATTCCATTATGATGTTGGCTTCTAATGTGGCCTCGTCTGTAGCATACAAACATCTTTATATCTAACTCTGAAATAAACTGAATGAGCATACTCCTTAACTATTCCTTAATCCTGTCATTAATCAACCTTTTCACAGGAACGTTGTGTTTAATCTCTTGACTGATCTGGTATGAATTTGTGAAAAAAGTCACGTCTGTGGTCGGAATAATTCAGATTAAATAATACAGCTCTGGTTCTTCTTTCCAATCTGGACCTGTCTATTTAGGTCAGTGTTAAGTTTCCTAGCTCAGAGCCCAACTGCTTTTGCTTCTATTGATGCTGACAATCAGAGTCTTTATCTGGCAACTTTCCAACTTCACATAATTTTAGTTCATGAAATGTTCTCAGCATTCCTACAAATCTCTTATTGTTTGAAAATGTGGGTGTGAATGTGTATTTAAGATAATAGCACAGGGAGAGAGTCAGCAATTATGTTCTTTGCATGTGTGCATTTGTCTAAATTTAAGTGTGTGTATGTCATTTGGTGTCATCCAGTAGAGCTAGCTCAGATACCATTTAAACTGACACATATATCATTAAAACGGTAAAACGCAAGTTAATTTAGATATTGAAAAAAACAATTATGAGAAACTTCATGAATCCTAATCATCTGCAGTTAAACTGATTTTCATTCTAGCTTTTACGCATGCCTCCAATGATTACCAGTGAAGCAGATCTTGAAGGTTTGGCTCGATTAATCACTGTGCTGTTGCTAATCTGTTCTGTAGTTTTAGTGCATGTGGCTCTAGGAAAAACATAGATATGGTTTGAAGATTCACTCTGTGGTGTGGTTGTGGTTGTGGTTGAAGTGCTAATGCGTTTACAGTTACAGTTCAGTATTTGTGTCTTTCGACTGGGATTGATTATAGAGCGGAGAAATGGGCTGAGCAGCTGGTTTTGGAATATTTTCCCTTCTGGAAATTCCCACTTTTCACATCTCATGGGTAATTAAACAGTACCATGGGGGTCATATTATAGCTCTCCATCATCTAGTTATGTACTATTTATAACGTTGCTGGAACACACACCGGCTGCTTGAATACATGCGGTAATTTGCACAATGTTATTAATTTATACTTATTAATCTTGTTTACTGACATCAAAACATGGTGTTGTTGTTGCTGTTGTTGTTTTTCTTGTTCTTTTTGACAAAGATGACTGTATTTCAGGGTTTTTGTCTTGTTTATCTGTGATTTCTTGTTGCAAAACCAATTGCTCTTCCGGGACAAATATTTAAAGTTGAATTTGCCACTATGGAGATGAGACTAGTGCTCAAGCATATTCACATTAATGGATGCAGTCAAGTACACTGCAACGTAGATGCTGGATTTATTCAGAATCCAAAACTGAATTGATTCCAATCTCTGAAAGTAATCCCAGTTAAGATAGACCTTAACCTCTGTTTTAGCTTCTGACTAACGGCCATTAGTGGAGTGGGTTGCTTCATTTTCAGCTGAGTGTATTTAGTCGATGCAAAGTGCCAGTGACTTATCTCATAAGGTGGTCATGCAATTTTTGTTGAACTTCTTGTTGAATTTATCCAACTTTATCTTTTCTCTGTACAGATTGATGAACACAGAAAACAACCTTTCACAAACCAGGGAGGAGGAGGGCGGGTCATATGAGCGGGCGCTGGTAGCCTCCGAGTTCATCGACTGGCTTCTACAGGAGGGGGAGATGGCCACCAGGGAGGAGGCAGAGCGGCTGGGACGGAGGCTCCTTGAACACGGCATCATCCAGCACGGTGAGGGACATGGGCCGAAATGCGTGTAAATTTTCTTTGATCTGCTGAAAACATTTTTAACAGTATTATAGAGCAAACACCTGCATCATTCAATCGGTACATGCAGAGTCGTGATCATGATGTAGGTCATAGTACAAGTTCTCCCATCAGTTGAATTCAGACTAAACTGTGTTACCTGTGCTTGGCACTTTTGAGTCACGCAATCTGATAACGGTTGTAGACTCATTGTATGAGTACAGCTCTATCTGCACACTCAAACACAACTTGCGTCCTTGTCAAAGTCATGTGCAGTCTTGAGACTCAGCGGCCCACTTAAAGGCCTACTTCACCGGTTTGAATATGAAGGTGTATTGAATTCTGAGATCCTATGTAGTATAAATGTGCGAAATTTTTTTAAATCGGTTCATCCTAGCCTGAGAAAAGGCAGAAAGAGTGTTTTTTTTAACCCTATATTTCTCTTTCTCGTGACATCACAGAAAGAGAAATATTGGGTTAAAAAAAATCTTACTTTGTAAATATTACTGTGATGTCACAGTAAAAGACATCACAGTAATATTTACAGAGTACGTATTTTTTTAACCCTATATTTCTCTTTCTGTGATGTCACGGGAAAGAGAAATATAGGGTTAAAAAAAACACTCTTTCTGCCTTTTCTCAGGCTAGGATGAATCGATTTTAATTTTTTTTGCACATTTATACTACATAGGATCTCAGAATTCAATACACCTTCATATTCAAACCGGTGAAGTAGGCCTTTAAGCATCATAGAAAAGTCCATATAAAACTAACCTGCTTTTAAATTTTTTCTTAAATAAACTCCTACAACGTACACCTAAATCTAAAAGTAGAAGAACAGTAGGTTTCTCGTACAGTCCTAAAACTCATTTTGGCTCATTTTGGGTTCCCAGCTGTTCAGGACTGACCCACATTATGTCTCCCAGTGGCTGAGGTTGTATTTCACCAGTCTCTATTTCTCTTATGCTTAACCTGACCTGGCTAAAGTACAAGACTGGATAGAGTAACGTAATGTTACTGAGTAATATACTTGGGGAAAATGTGACCTTAATGTCATGGGTATCAGAGGGTCATGAAGTTCCACTTGTGGCAGATCCAAGAGGTATCATGTTATCTGTGAATAACAAGCCATAAGAACCCTTGTTTAAAGTAAAAGTACTGTACCAGGATACAACTATCTTAAAAGACGTTCAAAATGTTTCTAAAATGAAAAATACAGCATAGTATTATTCAAAGTATTTTTTCTTTAAATATTGCACTACAAAAAAGCGTTGTACAACATGTGAGCTGCATTGTAGTTTTTAGCTAGTATGTTCTGTAATGCTCTGTAATCTGTCCTAAAATCTATTTAGAATTATTGTCCAATCAATCTTAAAATAATGAATAAGCTGATCGTACATTTTTCATTACATTGCATGAATACACTTTTTAAAGAAACAAAGGGGTATTCTATATTACTTTTTATAGTAGCTTATTGGTAGTTTAAGATGAACTTATTTTAATGGAGCATTAATGCTGCTACTTTGTGGGCAGTGGAATCAGAAACGCTACTCCCAGGTGTGAGTGAGCACTTTAAGTCGAGCCAATCAAAGGCATAATTGTGTGAATGTGTATGATTGCTGTATGTTTGAGGTGGTGGTCGGAGGGGCCGTTGGCGCTGAATGGCAGCCACGCTTCCGTCAGTCTGCCCCAGGGCAGCTGTGGCTACTATCGTAGTTTACCACCACCGGTATGACTGTGTGTGAACGAATTGAACCTGGAACCCTGTAAAGCGCTTTGAGTCACAGAGAAATAAAGCGCTATATAAATCCAATCAATTATTATAATTAGCGCCAGCTGTTGTAAGGCCTCACTGAACAGTAGATGTTGATGTCTAAAGTATCTCCTGTCTAAATGTAAACATTTTACAGTGAATGCTGAGCCACTTATGGTTCCTGTGCATTTGTGTATTTGCCCGTTTGAGATCATTTTGAGACTTTGTTAAACAATGGACATACATCCTGAATGTGTGTCTGTCGGTCACCACATGGCATGAAATCACGATTTAACGCTGAAGTTTGTTGCCCACATCGTGTTTAATTAAATCAGGATGTGTATTACTGCTGAGGAGTCAGATGGCCTCAGTGCTGAACGCTTTTTGTTTTCATAGAACATTCGGAATTGCAGATTTCTCCATGTGGCATGCAGTGGCTACACATTTGTCTTTGAATTTTAGCTTAAAGAGAAGCATTATTGTAAATAAATTCACAATGGAATAAATCACATGTACAATATAACCTTCAACACAGCTTGTGGATGGCTTGTGGAAGTACTTTGATGTGATTTATGAATGTATATGGCCATAAGGAACAATACATCATAAAAATACCTCTAGTTAACGTAGTACAGAGCCTGATCTGCTTCCTGTCAGCCCTCAGTGACTTCATGGTGTAAGTAACTGCACTTGTGTTACATGGTTCGGTTGATATGTGGACTTTGCACTGCACATTTCTAATACGCCCTTTTTTACAGTAAGTGGTTAAACAAATGTTGTTTTATAGAATAGGTGTTACTGGCCTTGGGGTCACATTAGAAACACATTATGGTAGAGAAGAAGAGATAGCTACTAGCTAATCTGCAGTCCTTCTATGTACTCTGCTGGACACAGGTCACACATTCATACATAATGATGTATAGGGGGCCATTCCGGATGGATCCACATTGTGTCTGGTTAGCATTGTTTCCTGTGGGACAGTATGGCAGCTGTTCTTTCTACACTATACGTCTTCCCCACTGAGATTAGGGATACCACATAGAGGCAACTTTAAAACGCACTTGAAAGTAAATGTTGAAGATAATATGTACAAGAAAATGTTATGCAAGATCTTCCAAAACCAGTCAAAACAGAGCTGGAGAAAGCAGATATTAGCCAGTTTGTATTGAGTGTAGGGAGGAGGGTGAAGCCTGTGCCATGCTGGTGTTTTCTTTCGTCACATATAATAAAAGGGTTTTGCTAAGTTAACATGAGCCTCTCACCCACAAAAAGACGTGAACTAACCACTAGCCCAATGTGTGTTTCTCCATATACTGAAGGCTGATACATTAAACAGTGATTGATGGGTTTACTTTTCTGTGTTTTAAGATAATAATAATATGTAAATTTTCCTAAGATCATTTATCATTTTATTTTCCACTTTTCAAAATCTCCTCCTCTGATATATAATCTATATTTTTTAAACCCTTAAAAGATTAAAGTGAAAGCTGGGCTGAAACATTGATGGTGAATCGTTGGTCACATGTGACATTTTCTCTTGCTTTGGCAAGCTCGAATTTAAATAAATAGTTGTGCTCAGTTCATCTGCTCTTTATTGGCTCAGCTGATATGGCTGAGGGCGACAATCTTTGAGGTCCCTTTATGTTTGCTTTGTGCAGGTGATTCTGCTCAGTGGACTCAGTTTGTTTAGTGCTGCTCAGTGAGTTCAGAGTTTCAGACTCGGCCGAGTTGAGTTCACGTGAGTAACGTGACTCTTGAGGTTTTTCGGCCAAGCTGGCCTGTAGAATAAAAGATTACACTTCTGTGTGGCATTAAATTCTCACTCCCAACCAATTTCTGAATATAACAATCGATTTACATCCCTACCTTGCTCATACTATTTCCTAAAGGGGAAATATTAAGATGAGATGGTAATGAGGTTAAAAAAAATCTGTAAATATCCGTTGTGGCATGTGGTGAAAGCCTTCTATGCTTTCTTCCCCTAACTTTTAACAAAGCCTATTTATCCTCTCCCTGTCCATCTTGCTTTGTCACCAGTCACCAACAAGCATCACTTTGTGGACGGGCCCCTCCTCTTCCAGTTCAGGATGAATTTCCGGCGCCGGCGGCGGTTGATGGAACTCATTCACGAGCGCAGCCGCTGCATCCCCGAGAGCCACGACAGCCCCTTCTGTCTCCGCAAACAGAACTCAGATGGAGGCAACACCAGCTTTCTCTCAGGTAAAACTGTACCTAAGTATGTGGAGTACGTCATTGTGTGTGCAGTGATCATGTCCAGTTTTACAAACTTACTGCAGTGATTAATAACGATCAGTGTGTGGTTGCCATAGAAGCTGAGGTTACATGTCCTTCATTAAAAAGTTGACGGTAAACTGTTTTATTTAAATGAAATCAAAATGATTTCCTTGGTTCTCGGTTTTATGATTCTGTTTTAGAGGAGAAAAAAATCCCAACAGTGACATATGTATCTCCAATTTGCATGGCATGCATACACACACACACACACACACACACACACACACACACACACACACACACACACACACACACACACATACACACACACACACAGGATAGCTGGTGTCCTTGGTCTATGCCTTTTAAAGATAATACGTAGAGGCGAGCTATTCTGGTTGCCAAGCACAAGAATGTGGTAAAAAAAGTACTAAGTCCTGTTGTGTCATCAAAATGTCAAGTCAACTTGGTCTCTGAATAATAAGTAGTCTAGCTGTGGCGAAATGCTCTGCACTCTTTGGCGGTGGATATTATTGCTTTTTGTCTCTCCCTTTGAATGTGATAAATAGCACTCACAGTTACCCCAAACCGTTTTAACTTAAAATGGTTAGACACATGGCGATTCAGATGCTGCATTGTAATATTAAAAAATTAGCAGCTCTAAAACACATACAATAATAATATAATAGTATATAACACAAACCAAGTTCAAACTCTGGTAACACATAAACTACTACTGAAGACTGGGACTTTCTCTTAAAAACCTATATCATCTATTGAAGAAAGGTTCCTCAGGGAAACCTGCACCAGTCAAAGAAGTATCGTAAAGATCTTGTCTTTAACAAACAATGGGAGAGAGAGAGAGAGCGAGAGAGAGAGAGAGAGACTTTTGGCTTAACTGAAGTCGGCAATTGTATCAGTAAAACAGTCAGGCACCAATGGGCCATTGTGAAAAGTTGAACCCATACTGACTAAAAGTAAACACAGATAAGGTTTGTACATTTTCATGATGATGATTAACCTGCAGGTAGAAAGGACAAGTTAATAAACTGCCAAATTAATTTACAACTATGTAGTCCGTCCGTCCCCACATCTGTTTGTCTCTCTCTGACGTCTCTCCCTGTCCTCCTCTGTCACAGTGAGTCCCACCAAAGAGATAAAGATGGTAGTGGGAGTTCGGCGAAGCAGCATGAGCAGCAGCTGTGGCAGCAGCGGTTATTACAGCAGCAGTCCTACGCTCAGCAGCAGTCCGCCTGTCCTCAACAACCCCAAGTCTGGTAAGAGGACAAGGGCACTAATGTACACACACATGGAGTCTAGATTAGGCTCCTCACAAGGAATACCAGAGATGGAAAACAATGAAATAGTTGATGTTTACATATTGATTATACCTTAAATGTATTCTTTCTTTTGACGGTATCTCCTTATTTTACTTTGTCTTATACATAACAGTTATTAAACATTTCATCCCTTAACACCATTTCTTTGTGAGCACATAAGAACAAACAGTCCACAGTTTATACCACCTTTTGACATTTATTCCATCACAAACTGTAAACCTAAAGAGAAAAAGGCTTAATGACCTCACGTTAACTGGAAGGAAGGAAGATTAATATATGCTGCTTCTAACAAATTGATAATCCTGCATATCATTTGGAGATGGGAATTCTTTCATTTATTGAGCGGAGTTTTGAAAGTGTGTGCTTTGTGTGTCTTAACTACTGTTTGGTTTCCTTTGATGTGTGGAATCCAAGCAGAGTCCTTGACAGGGTCTCTTTTTACACTCACGATACACAATGAACAGGAAAAGGAAGGCCTTCACACACACACAAACTGACACACACACACACACACACACACACACACACACACACACACACACACACACACTGAATTTTTATTTTATTTCACATTATCCAGTTAATTTGCAAATCACATGGTGGGAAGATAAAGAGTCCTAAATATAAAACATCAGAAGCAGCCCAATGAATAAGAGGAGGTCTGTGTCCCGTGCAGTTTCTGATATTTATGAAACCAGACCAGTTTAAAAAACAGAGATGCAGGCCTCTGATAGGAAGGAGAAACGGCAGATGATGAGGTATTAAAACGCAGTTGTTCTGATCTGATCAGGATTTCCACAGAGAGATTATGGAAACGTCCAGGTCCGGAGGATAAAAGCCCTCTCTCGCTTCGCTTCCTCTTTCTTATCAGATTAGAAGGAAGTACTTCACTACAAGTGATTTGTCAAGGACACACATACAGTACAGGACACACAGGCCACAGGCAGTCAGGAATTTTCTACATACTTTGCGCACATTTCTCTTCATTTATAGGCGTTGTTTATTGTCTGTGTAAAATAAACCGGATTTAGCATAGCCCTAATCCAAAAACTTGCTAAACAGCTGCTGAAGTGAATCCTTGCACACAATTATTTGTGAAGTGCGTTTGATCAGTTCTGGTTTATAAATGTCATTTAAATGCCCTTACTCATCCTGAAAAAGAAGTGCAATCTTATCAAATATCTGTGGCGAAATGCTCACCAAGGACCATGACATTTAGCTCTTTTCATTAATTCATCACATGTGTACCTGTAAAGCATAGTCATAGTATCTCAATCCTCAGAAATGTAATCAGTAATCATTAAAGATGTGTGCACATAATATGACACTTGTCGTTAGGCATTTTTTTATTCATGGTATATGTATGCATCTGGCTTTGCTTTCTTCCGAGTCAGCTACATTTTCCCAGAGAATTTTGAATGATATTAAAAACATATATTTTTTACCCAAAAGTCCCACTTACTCTCATTTTGAAGTGTGTAGCAGTTAGGGGAAGTTAAAAGAGGGGGAGGGGAGCTATACTGTTTCAGGAAGCAGTGAACCTCAAGGCTCGGTAAACATGTGACTGCTATTAGCCATATTTACGCGCACATACATGCACACTATTTGACCAAAAGTGTTCTTTGTGTGTGGGCGTGTGCGTATGTGCATGTATTAGGTTGTGCCAGCAAGCAGCCTGATTTTTTGCGTGTTTCTCTCAACAGTTCTGAAAAGACAAGTGAGTCCAGAGGAACTGCAGACACCAGGAGGACCTTTTCTAAAGAAGACATTTACTGTAGGACACACACACACAAAACAAAGACATGGATTATGTCACTGATACTCAGTCACACATTCTCTATTACACACACACACACCTTTATGTACATTAGGTAGGGTACCAAAGTCATGTGCATATGAATAGAGCTCATGCACACACAAACACACTCATCAATTTAACCCCGCTCTTCCTCTCGGATGAATTGGATTTCACACTTGACAAGAAAACCAAAATTTGAATAAGGGACATGCTTAATAATATTTTTGAGAGAATCTGACCACAATTGTCCACTTAAGTGCTGCAACCAAGGGTCGCTCCCTGACGTAGTGGGTAGAGCGTGTACCATATTGTCTCAGGCCTTGTCGCAGGTTCGAATTCAACCTGCAGACCTTTACTGCATGTCATCCCCCTCTTCCCATTTTTAAAATATTTCTCTCTGATCTTCAACTGTCAATAAAGGTTAAATACATTAAAAAATATCTTTTTAAAAAAAAAGAGAAGAAAAAAGAGCTGCAACCACAAATCTATAACAAATAAAAATGTTGGCTGACTAACTGTGTGCATTGAAATGTTATATTGTATCAACATGTGTTCTCGTTGTTCCTTTAGATTTTAGGGGATGCTGTGGGCTGGGGCTTTGTGGTGCGAGGCAGCAAACCATGTCACATCCAGGCCGTGGACCCTGGTGGCCCTGCAGCTGCTGCTGGCATGAAGGTAAGGACAGGAGAGCCCCCTCCCTTTGTGGGATTTGGTTGCAGAAATGGAAAACGTATATTGCTGGTAGTTGTGTGAACAGTGCGTTGGTGACTCTGCACTTAAATATATACAGTTATATTTTAGAGCAGACTGTGAGAGAGGAAAAGAAAGGCAATAGAAAGCAGAGTGTAAGGACACTTCCTTTAAACTTTAGCCTGCATGAGGAGGATGTGTTGGAACGGGAGCAGAGGGTAGCTGGAAAAGCAGGAAAAGTGTCAGGAAGAAGCAAAACAGGGAAATGGTGGCCATTCTGCCACAGCTGGCTTGAAGACATGTAAGCATAGTGGCAGAAGGGAATCATGGGAATGCCAAGCAAAGCTGAATGAAACCGCAACATGGAGAGGGAGGAGAGTTGGAAAGCAGCAGGAGCCAGAACAAGGAGCAGAGCAACACATGACTTGCTGGAGAGAAATTGGAATGGAAACATTTACCATGTGATTAAGAACTTAAGTATTGGTTGTGTTTTAAAAGGTCAGCATTTGAATAATTGCTAAACCACTGCTAATGTCCAGCAGATACTTTTTTTTAATATGGCAATCTGGAGCTTTCCAAAGCTCCTGCTTTTTTCTTCCTCGTAATTTTGCAGATTATTTAAAGGACAGGATGTTAGCGGTGTCTGAGAAAAGACACACCAGTTGAAGAGAGAAGAGGATGAGGAAGAAGGCAGAAGTAGAGAAGCTAAAGTATGAGATCCGAAAGAGGAAACGGACAGTGGAAATAATATCACTCCTGCCTTGGTTACTATCAGCTGTCATATTTGATCACCGTGGAATCACGTGTCAAAGTTAACACTCGGCCATAAAGGCATCCTCATAAAGTGTTTGTGTTTTTCTGTCTGTGCGCTGTGAGGACTTCGAGTGACACTGTTACTCAAAATGTTGTCATTTCCACCTTTGTGTGTCTGATAAAATAGCATAAACTTGTATGAGCTGAGGGACAAAAAAAAAAAGTTGCGCTACAACCCCACCAGTGTGTTTGTGAGAGGAGTCCATTGCATTCCCTGCAGGTTAGTTCTGCTCCACTTCAGCTGAGTAGTTAATATTGAGGTGTGATAAAACAGTAACACAGTCCATTAGAAGGAATGCCCTGCTGTACAGTGTCGGCAGTGGTCTCCAGGCGAAAGTTCATAGGAGAAACTTACACCCAAAGACCTCAGAGCAGAGGTGGTGAGAAGCATTATCTTCTCATTTCACACACACACACGCACCAGCACACACACACACACACACTGCATTTCAAGCACAGTGGTTCTGTATATTTTCCACACATCAGCATTGTCCTGACCATAATGAACCGGAGCACTTATGTAACGGTTTGAGCCACTTCTAATGCACTTTTCTAAGAATACAGGTAGAGCAGGATGTGTGTTTTTTTCACTTTGTGTCCATTTGCAACATCCTGCGCTGTGCTGCATGTTTGCACACCATTACGTTTGTGTGTGTGTCTACTGGACAATATGTTCCCTTGCATTATTTGTAACCACATAGATATAATTGGTAGTTTGTGAACCTCCCCTTAAGTTGATCATTTAAAGACTAGTGTCATTAACACTGTTTTTGAGATAAATCAAAATGTACTGTCTGGTAGGTACATCCAGATTTAACATTTTGGATAGAAGCAGACCAATCTTCATGCTAAGCTAACTTGCTTTAGTTTAATAGTTAACTGTTCATACTTGAAGTTGAGATTGGTATAGATTTCATCTTTCTTGGCAAGAAAGCCAATAAGTGTACTTTACAAAATGTCTGTTCCAGGGAACCCTTCAGTGTGTGGTTTCATCTCAATCAGTTACAATTTCTCTGGCCTTCTGATTCCTCAGGGGACATATGTTCAGATATGGCCTCGGGTCATCCAACACCTGAGTATTTTTCTAAAGAACAAATATTCTCTATGTTGCACACGGCGACAGGCCACGCATGCAAGTTAGATATCTCAGCATGGCTTTTTCAAACATGTGTTGTTTATTCTCTCTCTCTCTTCACATTTTCTCTTCCTTGCCTGTTTCTGTCTCTCTCCTTTCTCTGTGTGAGAGTGGTTTTTGACCATCTTGAGTACAAGCAGTCATACGATCCTGCTGGGCCCCAGCCAAGACTAATAACAGCCCCATGGCCCGACAGGGGAAAAGCATCAGCGGGAGGGAGAAAAACAAAGGGGAGGTGTTGAAAGGAAAGGTGAAACGGAGAGAGAAACAAATAGAAGTGGGGGACAAGAGTGTGTCCAGAATAGCCCAAAGGAGAGTACTTTGATTATTTGCTAATGGTGTGATACAGGCTACAGTGGTTTAAATGTGATTTACAGTGAGTTCCCCTTCCTTTCCTCTATCACACTTAATCACACTTAATCTCTCTTTTCCCTTATTCCCTCTGCCTGTTCTGATCTCTCCTTTACTGAAACATTTGGGAAGACCGAAAAAACATTAAGCAGCAATCGCTGTGAAAATAACCAAAAACAGCTACCTCTAAATTCATGTACACGCTATTATTTATGTAAGGAGCAGTCGATGTTTAAATAACTGCTGCCTGTATGATGTTTTCCTAGACATGAGCCCAAGGTTTTTTTTTCATCACTCAGTTCATCCTTACTTTGTTGATTTATATGTAATAATACTGAATGATTGTGTGTTTTTGACACTCCAAACAGCATCATGATGCAAGAGCAGGAGGCACTTAAGACAACACACCTTATCTCTTGTCAGAACTGCCAAGCTGGAGCAGTGGTTAAATGGGGATAAGAGAGGCGTGGTCCAAGCGTGACACGGGAGGGATTTGAGCGTGGCTGTCATGTTATACCTGGCGTCATAAATGTCAGGCAACACTATCTGTGTTTACTTGTTTCTCTCTTCTGTTGGAGCTTTGAGCCAGTTGTCATTTTCTGTGTTGATTTTTTTGTAGCATATTCTGATCCGTTCACATTTTTTTGGCTTGGTTGACTGCATGATTGTCAAATGTTCACCCTGCATTCACTTAAAATGTGGTTTTGAAATGTTTGGAGTAGGAGCGACTCTTTTGCGGCAGACAAAAGTATTGACGGATGAACCCGTTCATGGGGTTCTGGGCAAAAATTAGCCACTGGGCCCCTAATTAATTCCCTAAATATTATTTTATTTAAAATTCGATATTTGGGAAATATGCTTATTTTTCCAATTTTTGCAAACGGTTAGACGTGAATATTGATACTGCTCTCTCTGTCCCTTGCCAGCGGACGGTACAATGATGAACTATGGATTTTACCACTTTGGTTTTTGTAAGGATGAAACAGACAATATATAACATGTTAATGAGTGACCTTATAGAGGTGCTTGGCAAATCAACAATTTCTGTGTGTTGCTTTCACCTCCTCATATCTTGAGTAAAACAAAAGATTTGACTTTTCTAAACAACCTACAATCCAGGTGAATATTTTATTCCCCAGATTCTCAGATTCTGCTCTCTCTGTCCGTCTTTTCTTCAGGTGTGTCAGTTTGTGGTGTCGGTGAACGGACTGAACGTCCTCTCTCAGGACTACAAGGCTGTCAGCAACCTGATCCTAACCGGACCCAGGACAATCGTCATGGAGGTGATGGAGGAGGCATAATTTTCGAGGAGAGCTATGTGAGATTCCCTCAAGAGACAAGTAGTGCAGTAATAACTGTGGAGACGAAAGGGTTTTAGTACTTGACCTCAAAACCATAGCGACGCCACAACACTCATACTCGCTCTGTTCCAGCATTGTTTGGATATGGATGAAGAGACGGAGAGTCGGTTAAAGAATGTGGGTAATCAAGTCAAGTCAATGATTCAACCGGCAGACAAAACAAAACAGGTTTGTACTTGATGTTTTTCAAGGGCAAGAGCCACAACCTCCTTGTTTTTCTTTTTGATCTTCTTCATTGTGCCCACAAAGGCTCTCAGTCTTTACGAAGAGACCCCAGACTTTACCTGCGGAAATGGAAGGCGCCCATATTCCCTGTTTTTATTCAGATTTCAAAACCTGAAATGTATCATTAATCAGTTGCTTAACATGATGGGAGTTTTAAGGTGTTTTAAAAGTGTAAACCAGGAGATGAACAAGTTGGCTAAAAGCTGAAACTGTAAAAATAAGGAAGAGTATTTCATGTTGAAAAGTTTAGTGACCTCTTCCCCAGTTAGTTTCCAATCATGAAACCAAGCGCCTGATGGCTCAATACTGCTTCCTGCTGGGAGAGACAAGTAGTCACACAGTGAGGCAGCAGAACTACTGCAACTACTCCAATTGCAAGTCTTTGCTTTCAGGATGTTTTTTATTATTATTTTTCCTTCCTTGCTTGCGGAACCTGTTGAATAGATTTAAAAAGACTAAATTAATGCCGAGGTAGATTTATTTGTAGCTATTAGGAATAAGTTAGTTCATATGATAAAAAGCAGGTATTCACCGTATGTGACAATGTATATAGAAAGATCTTAAGCACAAGCAAACTGAAGAAGTACTGCTTTAGAAAAACTGTGTAATACCTCGTTATTGTGCAAGACAAGCTACAACACTGAAACCATCTGGGAAACTTTGAAAAGTTATTTCTTTCTAAAATGATTTATAAGATGTCATTATGTGTTTAAAATATTAAGATCCTTGGAGATTCTAAGTGTTGCATTTATTGCCTAAAAAACAAAACAAAAGACAAGGTTTGTCCCATACCAGTGACAGGACCTAAACTATAATTGGAGTTGTGTTATGCAAACAAATATCAAACCGTACATTCAGTTGATCCTCGATAGATAAATGTGTATCTATACATTATTTGACTATGAGCACTTGAACTATGGTTCAATTAACAAAATCACTTAAGTGACAAAAGTTTTCTTTTTTGGAATAATATTTAGATGTGTGAGATCCAAAAACAAATTTGTGTTCCTCTCCAATGGGCTGTAGTGGTTACAGGAAAACCTGCACGAATATTGTTTTTCTATTGGGTTGTACAAGAAGTTGAGGTAAATTCTGTAAAGCAGGCCTGAGGTTTACATTAATATTTTATTTTTTTTTTTAAAATAATACCATCAGAAATAACCGTGTTTATAGACTGTGCCATCATATGCTTAGACATTGTAGCATGAGAAGATCAATATAATGATAAAAAGAAGAGCTTGGAAGACCCATACTGCACATACAGTATTTGTCTGTAATCCATTATTGACTTCTGAATAAACACGTTTACCTTTTTTTATTTTTGGGTTAGGGGTTAACACAAAATGATATATCCTTATTCATTGGATGTGTGCTTAGGTTAGTCCTGAAGTGAAATTATTTAAAAAAAAACATATGCAGTAAGTTGAACCTTTTGTGTTGAAATCTTTATTGCCAAACAGTAGAATAAACTGTGTGTCACAGAAAACTGCCTCCCAGTGTCTGAGGCAAGTAGTATTAATCTCATTGGACTGTCTCGGTGTGCTTCTATGTTGTAAGCAGTTAAATGCATGATTCCTGTAAATATGTGGTTATGTAGCATTAGCTTCTGATCCAAGGGAGGACTGAATTATCTGACAAATTATTTTAGATTTGAAGTAGGTTTGAGCTTTGGAAAATCCTTTTTTTCCCACATTCTGCACCGCTCTCCCAGGAGAAAGTTAACAACCAAACGTCCTCAACCGTATGAATATGAAGTTTTACAAAGTTGTTCTGAGACATCGGTGATTTTCTCTGTTCGACCCTGCGAATCATTCATGACATTTTGTCTTCAGTTGCTGATCCTCTCATGTTGTCGGATGGGGGTTTGCTGTTTTGGGAGAAGATTTTAAAGCATTATTCCTTGACAAACAGCACTCATTAGTCTTCTCCAAATTACAGACATTTTGCGCTTCTTGAATGAAAGGTTTTTATTAGGCTACTGAGACGCCATTAGTCTTTAACAGTTAATATTCTACTCTCAACATGGGTTCAACTTTTCCTTTAATTAAAAACTTGCCTACCATGCAGTATTCAGACCAGTAGGCTAATTCGTATTTGACCTGTGTGTAGAAATGATCCTCGTTGTCTGAAGGCTTTTTTTAAAAGGGCGCAAAGGTTGATTTGTGGTCACGGATGACTTTTTGTGAAATAGAAATATGCAAGTGTTTCACGAGTTCCTTTGTGATTTGGTGTTTGCTGAAACGAGTTCACTGACTGTTCAACAATAACATTTGCCTTAAAAGAACTTATTTTGCTGCTAATCACAGTTGGTGGTCATCTAATCTCTTGTTCTTCTTTCCCCACTCAGTTATCTCTGACATTTGTGCATCAAAAGTGATTTTTTTGTACCGGGTAATCACATGCCAGTTCTGTTTGACAATCAGTGTTTTTTGGACAACACTTTTTTTTTTCAAAAGGCACAACAGTGGCAATGGTCTGACAGAATGTATTTCACCTCCGTCTTCTACACCGTGCCGTTTATCTTGTCAGTTCTTCTACTACAACTTCAATGATCGCTTCACTCATTTCAATGAAAGGGATTCTCAGCTCAATTTTCATGAGAGCCAGAGTGAGTGGCCCAAACATTTTCAGCAGGTACAGCTGCATGTTTCTTTAGTGCGCTGTCAGAGATTGAGAGAGCTCACAGTTGGTTTTTGAAAGTTCTGATGTATTAAACCATTGATTATGTGTTTAATAAAACAAACTGATCCTACTCTGTGCTTGTGGTTTTTCTTCCTCAGGACTGTTGGAATAATCATTGACATGGGTTTGGCTCGCACATTTAGGGTTTTTTCGAGTGCCAAGTATTTAATTAAAATAATGATGTAAAAAAAAGTAATATAATAGAAATATAATCGCAGACTTGAAAAATATATATGTTCAGAAACGGATGAAAAAAAAGTTTTCTCCTCCTACCCTTTTCCTCTTTCACAAGGGTACATGAACCTTGCATGGTTATCCTCTTTTTGTGCACCACCTGTCACCAAATATGGGAGCTCAACAGATTAAAGACGTAAGAAAGAATTGCTCAGGTTGGTTATACTGGCCCTAACTGGTGTCTACAATAAGGCTACAAACTGGTAAGGTTTCACAAGTAAGCATTACCACTTTCTAAAAAGGTTTTAAACCACAGTACCTCTTATCACACATATTTCTGTTACATCTGAGAGAAAATGTATAACAAATAGCCTACTCTGTAAAAGCCTGCTTTAAGGATGCACTACCAAAAAGATACCAGTGGGGGATGCTGCTATACTGTAGCACTCAGTCTGGACTGTATGTAGCCTACATTTGATTTTTCTGATTTGACATCAGTACCACTACCTTCAAATTTCAGCCTGTTATCTACACTGTGTTCCAAATGATTATGCAAATCGGATTGACGTGTCATAAACATTTAATGTTTTGTTTTTCAATTAGACTCATGTATGATATTGTGTCTCAGGACGCCTTGGATCATTGAAATCAATCTCATACACCTGTGATAATTAGTTTGCCATGTGAGCCCAATCAAAGGAAATCTACTTAAGAAGGACGTTCCACATTATTAAGCAGGCCATATGTTTCAAGCAATATGGAAAAGAAAAAGGATCTCTCTGCTGCCGAAAAGCGTCAAATAGTGCAATACCTTGGACAAGGTATGAAAACAATAGATATTTCAAAGAAACTGAAGCGTGATCATCGTACTGTGAAGAGTTTTGTGGCTGATTCAGAGCACAGACGGGTTCGTGCAGATAAAGGCCTAATGAGGAAGACTTCTGCTAGACAAATTCATTGGAACGGTTGCACTGGGCTCAGAAATACATGAAGATTAATTTTCAAACAGTCTTGTTTACTGATGAGTGCTGTGCAGCCCTGGATGGTCCAGATGGCTGGAGTAGTGGATCGTTGGTGAATGGCCACCATGTCCCAACAAGGCTGCGACGTCAGCAAGGAGGTGGCGGAGTCATGTTTTGGGACGGAATCATGGGGAGAGAGCTGGTAGGCCCCCTTAGGGTCCCTGACGGTGTGAAAATGACTTCGGCAAAGTATGTTGAGTTTCTGACTGACCACTTTCTTCCGTGATACAAAAAGAAGAACCGTGCCTTCCGTAGTAAAATCATCTTCATGAATGACAATGTACCATCTCATGCAGCAAAGAATACCTCTGTGTCATTGGCTGCTATGGGCATAAAAGGAGAGAACCTCATGGTATGGCCCCAATCTTCCCCTGACCTCAACCCGATTGAGAACCTTTGGAGCATCCTCTAGCAAAAGATCTATGAGGTTGGGAGGCAGTTCACATCAAAACAGCAGTTATGGGAGGCTATTCTGGCATCCTGCAAAGATATTCAAGCAGAAACTCTCCAAAAACTCACAAGTTCAATGGATGCAAGAATAGTGAAGGTGATATCAAAGAGGGGGTCCTATGTTGACATGTAACTTGGCCTGTTAAGATGTTTTTGATTGAAATAGCTTTTGATTTCACTAAATATGACCTCCACATTCTGCAAATTAAAAAAATTACCATTTTTAGTTCTTTACAACCTATAAAATGTTTTGAAACTCTGTTGTGCATAATAATTTGGATTTTGAGTTTTTTATTTTTTTTAAAAATACTGTTATCATTGGGAGGTTTGTTCAATAAAATTTGAATCATACTCTAACGGTTGATGACTTATACTGACTGTCATTTGCATCGACTATTTAGGAAAATCTGAGAAAAATATCATTTGCATAACAATTTGGAACGCACTGTATTCTTATGGATTTTAGCAAGGGGATGTCAGATTGATCTAGCACAACTCTGTGAAAGGGCTACGTATGAGTACAATCTGCAGGAATTAAGCAAATCTGTACTCCTGTAGCAAGACTTGCATTATGATTGTTGATATTGTATTGGTCAATTGATGTCCTACTGACACATAATTATGAAAATATGTATGTTAAATCTGAGTTTGGGTTACAAAATGGATTAATGAAAACAATAAAACACCCGGCCTTGACGGATTCCCAATCAATTTTTTAAAGAACTGTATTAATGAGCTAGCCCCTCTCCTCAACTCTGTTTTTATTGAATCCCTAGAACGTGGTACATTGCCCCCCACTCTAACCCAAGCGACCATATCCCGACCCTTCTGTTGAAGAAAGGAAAATACCCTACTTCTTGTACCTCGTATAGGCCTCTGTCACTTCTTAATGTTGACGAAGATTTTGGCTAAAACCTT
Organism: Ammodytes marinus; assembly: GCF_949987685.1. Classification (NCBI taxonomy): domain Eukaryota; kingdom Metazoa; phylum Chordata; class Actinopteri; order Uranoscopiformes; family Ammodytidae; genus Ammodytes; species Ammodytes marinus. Next base: position 15,047,990 of record NC_137217.1, on the reverse strand, counting down.
AGTCATATCAGAGGAACAGAATGGCTTCATCAAAGGGCGTCAGCTGTTTTTCAATGTCTGAACACCTTTAAATGTAATTTGTCATTCCTCCTCAACACCCGAAGTTGTTATTTCGCTCAAGGCTGAAAAAGCATTTGAGGGGGTACAATGGCATTATCTTTTTGAAGTTCTACAATAGCTTGGCTTAGGGAACAGGTTTATTTATTTATTTGCTTATTTTTTTATTAAAAAAAAATCTCTCTCTTTAATGTCTTTTAACTATTTATTTTGTATTCCTTTAATAATGTTATACACAGTACAATTTAAACAGCAGTCTTTACCTGTTGAGCTGTGAGCTGTACTTTGTATTTTATTTGTTTCTGTTTGTCAGTATTGTTTGTATATTTGTATTATTTTTTTTGTATTGTTCTTGTTGTTAAATAGGAAAAACCAATATATATATTGATAAAAAAATGGATTGTTAAACAATCTTGACAATTTTTTTCTTTCTCTCTATATCCTTTTATTTTCCAGGAAAAAGAACTGACCCTTTATCAGGCCCTTTAACATTAGCCCATTGCCCCCTTTACATCCACCTATCCATACATTAATTCGACTGCCTTGCATTCACACCTCCATTGATTCGTTTAGAAAAAAACCTTCACGTTGCCTCCTTCTATTCATCTGTACCACATAAATGCACTGTCCTGTATAGCCTACACACAGGAAATGACCAAACACACAAACAGAAAAACCTGAGAGCTACAGTTTACTGGATATTTTTACTTGAGGGAAAAATCAAGAAAACGTTAGGGGGCTTACATTTGAACCAACAGTGATTTAAATGTTAGATGCTGTCATTATAGGCTAAAACTGAAAATAAATTAGTTTATTTAACAGAATAAGTACAAAGCCGACAGACAATACTTTTCCGTACAGTTTTTTCTGACTACAGTAGCCTTCAGTTTGTTTTCTAACCTCAAATTAAATTATACAAAGTTGTTTGTGTTACAGCAAATGTGTGGCAAAATGTAATGATGTTTACACAGGAGCTTTGAGCATTTTATTAACATATTTTGTTCTATTCATGGGCCCTTAGAGAGCGATGTGTTGATACGACGAGATGTAGCTCGGTGCATACAGAATCACAGCCATGCTGCCAAAGTTACTGTATGAAGTCCAATTCCAACTGAGGCCAACTCAGTAAAAATGTAAGCATTTAAAGGAGCCTGGGATGAAAGTGTTCACTAAGTGGAATATATTAAAATATCATATTAAGGGTTGAAAAGCCTGGGTCCAATTGCAGCAACACCTATGGAGGTGGCACAAATTCCCTCTCCTGACAGTGACAGATACCAAAATAAGAGAGGAAAGGAGCAAATGTGACACATTGAAAGCAGGTGGATATGGTCTTTGCTTTCATTCAGTGTTAGATAAGGAAAACACTATTTCTCACTCCCTTCTATTCTGACTCTTTACAACAGTACGTCCTTGATCATGATGTGTATAAGTGAATGTTATCATACCTTCAAACCTTTAACAAAAGCCACAAACACTTTTGAAGAGATTATCTCTAATCAACGCTCGAAAAAAAAAAACTTTTCAGTTTGATCCAGGGTAAATGTTGATGTATGTGTGAATAGTACCAACTGTTCCTTTATACTGCTGGTGTGAACAGCACTTTATGGACCCTTTGTGCATTATTTTCGTTATTTTCTGTTTGCAGTGGGTCTTCAATAGCAAACATCCTTTTTTAGTATCACTTTTCACATTTCTCAGAGGAGGAAAAATATGCTGGGGGAAAATATCTTCAAATCCACCATATTTATCTCAATATCTCAATGATTTCAAGCTATTATTATATTCTACCACCCTTTTTTATTATATCATACATTACATTGTGACAGAGCCAATAATGTAATCCCTGATGAATCAAATAATATTCGCTGGAACTCAATATTTTTCAGAGTTTAATTAGCTTTTTGACACAGAGTGCCAATAAGCGTGACTACTGCCTTGATTAAATAAAGGTTATCAGTGTTATCACATGTGGGAAATATGGAGCTTTTAAATATTACAAAGAGAAAAGAAAAGACTTCTGTAGCCAAAGAAAACGAAATGTTTCAGTGCCCACTCAGGTTGATGGGCTGAATGGCTCTGAGGCACGATTATTTTCAAGTGAATAGCCTCCTGTCCTCCACTTCCCTCCCCACAGGCAAGGAGCTCAAGACAAGTCACAACCAGCAGAAACGTTAGCCACCTGCCAATTGCTTCTTAGACTGTGGCTGCCAGCTCTGTGAGTTTGGCCATGCAGCTATTCTGGCAGGAAGTCACCTTTTGTTCACCTGGCATTTCCTTCTCCAAACTTATTTCACCAACTAAATGGTGGGTTTGAGGAGCACAAATAGGCTGCATTTAATACTGTGTGGGAAATGGAAAAAAATAAATTTCTCCCATGAGTGGGAGAAGAATAATTTATAGTTTAAGGAGTTTTTGAAACAATTTACTAAAAGATACTACCAATAATATTTTTCCCTCTGAAAAGTTCCTTTATTACTGTGTGCATTGATTTCACAATGTAGGCTGTACTTGCTGTCATGTTGTATGTTGGACTATTTCCACATGGTGAGAATTCATGGTCACCGCCTTAACCCTAAAACAGGCAACGTGCACTGGGAGATACATACTCTTTAACATCCTGTAGGGGGCTTGCTGGAAGGTTTTCACTAACCTAGTTAGCATTTATCAAAATACTTGTCTGTTATTAACATCTAGGTGACATGATTTGGTTCAAGTTATCTGTCATTGTTTAGTCAGCCTGATCAGAAATCAACATGGCCGCCAGTGGCGAAGCGCCAGCTTCCCAGGGTGTAAGTAATCATATATTAGTCATACTTATTTTCATTAAAATAACAATCTAAATTCATTGATTGAATTAGGACATTTGTCTTAACATGCTGATGAAGAAAAAAAAATCCATCTGTGTTTGTGGGATTTTTAGCAGAATTTGAAATGTATGTATCCCCCGAGATACGTTGCCTGATTAGGGGGTAGAAATTTGGTCAATGTTTATTATTCAGAATTTTATTTAAAACTTGAAGGAATGTTAATAATGACTGCAGAACCATATATTATCATGAACAGTTGTGTCCATTACAACATTATTACTGTATTTTACTTTAAAAATTATCTTTCTATATTTATGTATACTTAGGGCAGCGCTGCCTGGAAGGCCCTATCCCTGTCCCTAACCCTAACCGTTGGGGGTGGGGAGTGCCTTCCAGGCACAACACACCAACAAACTTCACTGCCCAGGGATGGCCAAAGCCACTGGCAGGGAAAGTAAGCTGCTGTTTATTAAATTTATAATTTCCAGCTGGTGGCTGCTGGTTGTTGTAGGCGCACAGTGTAGCATCATGCCTGCATCGGCTTTAGAGGAGCATCTGACGCACCTGTAGCAGCTGTTTGAAAGGTTCAGGGTGCACAGACTAATAGTCAATCCTGCTTAGTTACAGTTTGGACTGTCATTCATTGATTTCCTTGGACACTGCTTTCCACTAAGGGAGCCATTAAACTGGTAAAGTAGGACACCGTGCCAGGTTCATGCACACCGCACCATAAAGTCCCTACATTCCTGTTGGACGGCCTCCATTTCACTGCCTTCGTGGACCACAAGCCACTGACTTCCGCCATGGCCTAGACTTCTGAGCTGTGGTCCGCTTGCCAGCAACATCAGTTTTCCGCCGTCGCCTTGAGTTCACAACTGATATTCAGCATGGCTGGTATGGACAACTTCGGGGTCTGTGCAATTGGGACTCGACTGCGCTGTCATGTCTGCAGACCATAGGTGTCCATACACCTTGTCCTCCAACTTCATGCCCGTGGCTGATGTGCTGTGTTTGATGACGGCAAGGCTCCTCTGCGATGTCTCTACTGACCAGCCCCGCCCGATGGTGCACGTGGGTTGGGGGCGCCAATTTATATACCTGATCAATGGTTTATGCAATCTGGGTGTTAAGGCGTCTACAAAGCTGGTGGGTGTTACATTTGTCTGGCCCCGGCTCAGGAGGGATGTAAAGACCTGGGCTAGCTTCAGTTTGGCCTTTCAGCGTGTTCAAGGTACACATAATACCAAAGCCCCCTTGGTGCCGATTCTGGTCCCCGAGAGGCATTTCGACCAGGTCAAAAAGGACCTGGTGGGCCCACTGCCTTTCTCCCGTAGGTTCACTGACCTCCTCACCATGGTGGACAGCACCACCAGGTTGCCGGAAGCCATTCCTCTGTATTCGCTGAGGAGGACTGGGCGTTCCTCGGGTCGTGGCTGGCCGTTTTGGTATGCAGGCTGACCTCACCTTGTACAGGGGCCCACAGTTCACATCCGAGCTGCATGGCTAAGGAGTCGCAACTAGGTTGACTGCCTCCCATGGCTACTGTTTGGCCTGCTCTCTTCCCCTAAGGAGGACCTGCAATCTGCTGAATTGGTTTACAGACAGCCACTGGGGGTCCCAGGAAAGTTCCTTCAGGACGCTGCGGTTCTGTGGACGGGCACGTCACATCTGACTTTTGCTCTGGGCAACTCCAGCCCCTTCACTCTGGTCCCCCTGAAGACTCCCCTACGATGGGCCCTTCTGTGTCCTGGAGGCGGGGCCAAAGAACTTTGTAGTGGACATGGGGGAAAAGCTTGAGCGGGTCACTATGGACCGTCTCAAGCCTGCCCATCTGGATGTGGCTGATCCAGTTTGATGAAACTAGATTGGTAAAACTGAATAAAATGTACTTTAAAAGTAGTATTTGTAATTTAAATGGACAAGATAAACAACAATTTATAATTTCTGTTCGTCAAATTAAAAATTTATATTTTGACCATTTTGGCTTTTTTTACACCTTAATAGGGCAACGTATCCTGGGAGATACAATTCATAAAACCCAAAATATACAAAGTATAAAAAAAATTTAAATATTTTTCTTTGGTCTTGAAGAGATGAGTGAAAACATGAAAATATTTTTAGAAACTCATTTTCCACTGTTGCCTGTTTAAGGGGCAGGAGAAGGAAAAGCAACACATAGGCTATTTGTCCACATTTTGGCTAGCAGCTCTGTTAGACTGAAAGCTAATGTCACTGTCAGTATGCTTTAACAGAGCAATTACATTGCTAACATGCTGATTTTTAACGTGTATAACATTTACCTTGTTTATCAATCTTAGCTTGCTTATTAGCAGATGCCATGATTGTCTATTCGATACTTCTCTAGGATCTCAAAATCGCCAATGGGAACCTCATGTTAGTTCAATAGAAAAAGTCAGGGGATTATAAAAGTCATCGGGAATCATCCTCTGGGGACCATGTCTGCACCAAATGTAATAGAAATCCATCTGATAGTTGTTGAAATGTTTTTATCTTGACTATAAAATAGCGGGCCGAACCACAAACTTACATTACCAGATGGCTCAAATGAACGTACTGTGCATGTTAAGGTTTTCTTTTTTAAATAACTGGATTTTTCAATAAGTTATCTCCATAGATGCATCCCACTGTGAAAAGTTGCATAATGTTGACCCTAAGAGCTGTCAAGGTTGGCAGTGGTCTGGGAACGCCAGGCCTGGAACAGATGACAAGCCGGCTAATAACTGTCTAGTCGGACTAATCAGTAGGCTGTGGTCACTTCAGTCTGCTGCTGCCCTCACATTAACCTGCTGCTTGTTATTAACTGGTCAAGAGCAAAGTGTGTGTGTGTATGTGTTTGTCCAGCAAAAAAAACCTTGCTGCAAGTCTTGTTATCAGTGTGTTAGAGTTCATGTGTCCGAGTGTGTATGCATGCACACCCCTTGAATGTGTCAACTCTATTTGAACTTGTCCAGGTCTTTGGCTTGAGCTTAAAAAAGACAAACAAACCAATGTTTCTTCTGCTGATGTAAATGCAGGTCATTGTGTGTGTGTCTGACACAGTGATCTCGGCTGTCTGGCATTGGGAGAGTGCTATATGCCCCATGCCTGGGGTTACATCTGCAAGTGTATTTGCCTGTGTATTCATGTGTGTGTGTGTGTGTGTGTGTGTGTGTGTGTGTGTGTGTGTGTGTGTACGTGTTTGCTGCCTCGACAAACATAGTCAAATGTAAAAACTAAAAATAGCATTTTATCTTCTGTATTGACAGCGGCTGAGGTTTTAACTCCTGCCAGTTTGAGGTTACAAAACTTTTTATATTTATAACAGTAGTGTGAGCAAAAATCTTTCATCCAATGTGATCTTGAACACAGCGAGTATAAACGAAAATTAAGGGTTTCCTGTTTCCTGAAAAAAAAATCCTCTGCAGCAAAGGAAACAATGCTTTCCGTGTTTGTCAAAGAAACAACTGGTGGCTTATTTGTAATAATCATAGGAAGGAAGAGGAAGTGCAAGAGGCTGCAGTAGAGTTTTATCCTTCTGACTATTACAACATGTTGGTCCAGGGCAAGATGACACAGAAATCAAGGAAACTGTTAGGAGGATTTTAAATTTTAAGGTTCCTGTCTGAGGTAAAAAGGTTGCATCTTGGAGGAAGAAATGCATTCAGTTTCCTTTATTTATTTTAAGAAATTGTTTTCTGTGTGCATAACACCTTCCCAAACCTTCTCGATGTCAAACTGAATATAATTAGCTGTCAAATGTTTTCCTTTTTTATCCATTATATCTCGCCTTAGAGTCTCTCGGTGCTGTACCATTCGGGTTTTAAAAATGTGAGATCTGTCACATATCAACTGAATGCACACACATTGAGGCAGCTGATATGAACGTGGTACACATTTTACTAAAAGTTTTGTTGTATTATGATACGTACAGTTGCTGAAGGTGAAAACAAAGATCCAACTCAATGTCAAAGACTTAATTGTATTCCAGGAATTAGGGTTCTCTGAGCCAGCAGAGTTTTTCGGGGAGATTTGATTTATTTACTTTCGTATTAAAAAGTTCTGGTGTGTGTGTGGGAGTATCGCTAAATTCTAACAGAGACTTACCTGACCACTATAGGAAGGAATATTACCTGAAGTAAACAGATATTTGCTGCAGTGCAATGACTATAAAAACTTTCCCGAAGCCTCACAGTTGGTCCGTATGGCACTGAGCTAAATTAACTGTGGCTCAACTCTACCATGTGACTGATGCATTTATTCAACAGACCCACACAGTTGGGATGGATGGCGATGGCAAAAAGGTGGACAGAAGGAGGATAAACATACAAGGAGTAGGTTAAAAAGAGGGACCAACTGAGAGAACAATAAGGAAAATGAGGAAGAAACTAAATGGGGGGCCAATAAAGAGGGGGAACAGAGAGAAGACACCAAGAAAAATTAATAGATGACAAAGGGGACCTGCAGGGAAGACAGAGGCTTGGTTCCCCATCAGGCTAATCAGTCTTGTTAGCCTGTGTGTCTATAGAGAGAAGCTGTCAATCAAAATCCACCAGAGACCGCAACAACTCAGAATACAATGCAACAAAATAAACATGTTATATTTCATATGACTTGCAGTGTCAGAAAAGTAAATTTTTTGTGGGAGCAGAACTACCGGACACTAATTGGTTAAAATTCTGTCCCTCTAAGATATGTCAGCTTTCTTAAACATTACATTATTGTACAAATGGCCAAGACAATAGTTTTTCAGCAATGTGCCACACACTGTGCCATTGCCCCCTATTTGTATTTTAAACATCTCAATTTTCTGAAAATATTCTTTAAAGTGGTTAACTATGTATTGGCATGATAGCAAACAATGTGCTTTGTCAGCCATTAGCCTACTTATTTTACATATTATAAAATAATCTTTTGTTTAATAGACTATTTTATTGAGTTCCCTTTGGGATAAGTGTTTTGCACCCCATTGAGCCCCATGCAGACCTATTTTATTTTTAAATCATTTTAATTATCAGAATTAGGCTATTTTAAAAAAGGAACCAAAACAGACGTTGGCTAGCTACCAATAGCAAAACTAAAATATTTCAACCAAATAATTGGTAAGCCAAACAGAAAAAAGAAAAGAAAAGTGAGAGTAAAGAGCTGGAAGAAAATGGAGGGGAGATGGGAAAAGAGAACAAAGAAAACATATTTTGGTGTTTTATCCTTGTCAGTTATTGTGTTGGGATAATTTTGCCCCTGCAGATTTGAACGTGCATCCCGCACACTGACTGTCTGTCACATCCTCACCAGTTGGTAGGTTGATTTGTGTGATAAGCTCCGCAAAATATAGCCTACCTTAAGTTAATACGTTTGGTTTTGTAAGCCAAATGTTTTCTTCTTCACATAATATGATATAGAATATGCCTACGCCTACTTCTTATTTCAGTTTGTTGAGCTCACCACATTAGGCTAGCTTAGCCTAGCCTTGTTACTTTTAAATGATTAGCTTTAAAGCTCTTCATGGTGCAAAGCGCTAACTAATGGCTGAACTATTTCTTTTGTAATTTTTGTTTCAGAAAGTCCTGGAGTTTATTGAAGCTGGCTGTGAGAAAACTAATTTAATATGTCATGTTCAGAATAAACGGGTTTATCGATGCCAAATTGTGGCGGCGGTCGGCGGATGTCCTATCATCACACAAGGCAAGAGAGATAGTAGCCTACACAGCTGCTACACATTCAGAAATAGGCTCCTTATAACTGTTTGGATTGAAGAAGTTTACATTTTCTCTGTGTGTGAAATCATTTGACTTTTCTCAGGTTTGTTTAGGATTCCGTCTGGCTTTACATTGGTAGTCAGCGGCGTGTGTTTTGTGCATCTCGCTGTCAGTTGAAGCAAAAATGTGTCATTGTTTGTGCACATATAGCCTATCATAATTCGCAGCGCAGCATAGGGCCATGCACGATGCACCTGCTCTTCTTGCACCGAGACATGCCAGCCGGACTTTTGTCCTACGGTCAAACAAGTAAAAAAAACACACACAAAAACGAGTTCTAGCAAAGACCATGTGGCCTCTTGAAAGCCACTAGATCCGGATATGTCCCCACGACAAGTCCCGTCACGATCGGGTAGGCGCACATAGAGGGCCCCCAGGGGCTGAAGTCGGACTGAAACCTGCAGGTTTAGGTTGGCAGCGGAGGTTTTTGCGCAGCGGCACTGGGTCGCCTCTCTCTCTCTCTCTCTCTCTCTCTCTCTCTCTCTCTCTCTCTCTCTCTCTCTCTCTCTCTCTCTCTCACACACACACACACACAAGGGTTGGGACAGGGAGGAATAGCTGGAGGGAGGGATGGCTGAATAACGAGGAGTGAAACACCCACTCCGGACTGACTGAATTGCATCCGGTGATACGGAGTGAGAGAAAGAAAGAGAGGGAGAGAAAGAGTAAGAAGAAAGAGGAACCCAGAGAGGCGGCAGGATATCTGTTTGGGGATAAAAAGACGCTTTTAATTGATGACTGGAGAGGTATGGGAGACGATTTCGTTTAATGTGCGCCCGCGCGCGCGCGTGTGTGTGTGTGGTGTGTGTGTGTGTGAGAGGGGAGATGCTCTCAGGTGTGCGGCGCTGCATGGAGCGTTTATTAGATCGCAACGAGTTTATTCGCACTAAATCAGATAGTTTGACCCAAAATCTGACTGAGAAACTACATTTAGATGAGTCCGATGCAGTTTCACACTTTCGCAAATATTGGTCATATGGTCAGTGAATCAAACTTCTCAGTCTCATATGGCAGGTGGGAAAAAGATGTTGATTTTGTTTGACCAGAGACAGTTTTTTAATAAAACCTTTAGAATGAGTTTTTTCCCATAGCCTTTACAAATATTTGTCTTGGTTAATGTGTGCCTTCCAGGGTCGTCCAATACCAGGCTATCTGCATTTGAGTTATGTGTGAAATCTGCATGCAAGTTATAACCTGAGGCGCCTTTACCCTGGTTTTCATTAACCAGCTCCAAAGTTGCTCTTTGGATTGGACAGAGGGAATTACCCAAACTGAAGACGAGACAAAGTTTTTGGCTTAATTTGGCTGTAATATGCTTTTATATATTTCAGCTCAAGAATCTTGATTAAAAGCGGGAATTGAATTTCACTCCCTTGAGGCTGTCTAATCATTTATTGAAATTAACTCTCATTGGTGTTTGTGCTTGCTTGCTTTCATTATTTGTATGTCTGCTGTGTGTTAGACATAGACTAACAGAGAATGATTTCCTTTCCTTCTCATTTCCTTTTTTGTGTCCTGAGGCTGGAAAAAAAATCAATACTATTTCCTAGAGTATTTTATTCTTATTAAAATGCATTGTCATAATTCTGGCCTTTTGACACTGTCTGTTTTGAATGAGCTGGTCATTCTTTCAATACCACGGGGTTACCACCGCATCAGAGAAAGACTCAATCACAAAACTACTTATGTTGCACGTGTTGTTTTATTCATACGGCTGTCAGCGAGTGTGTCTTCCCCCCCGGGGGAGAAAATGATAAGATGTCTCTGTCTGTGTCTATTCTCGGTGTGTAATAATGAGTGGCAGCCTGGAGAAGAGGTGGAAGGTGAAGAGCTGGGAAATGTGGAGGAGAGGGGGCAGAGAACAAAAAAGTGAAGTGAAAGGCGAAGGAGAAGGAGATGAGATAGGGAGAAGGGAGGGATACAAGCTGTTTTTGCTCTTGTGGTTGGACAATGGCACTCATGAAATGTTCCTTCTCTGGACTGTCAATCAAACTGCTCTGTCCCTGTCACTTTGTCCTCTATACTGTTTCTTTCAGCTGTTTCATTCTTCTCCTCTCCTCTCTTCCCTCAAACAAAGTCCACCACTGTTCTTGCCTTGGGCCTGCTCTATGTAGGCGGAAGGCTCGACTGCTGCTCTGCGGTCAGTCTAGACTCTCAGAATAGTGCCCTGTAATTGTATCAAAGTGGGTATTGGAACAGGGGTAACTGATTCCAGATCAGCATTTTAGGGCCCTATGGGCAAGGTGGGTCTTCTTGACCCTCAAAGCCTTTCTGCAGCTGAATGACATTCATGGTGTGTGTCCCCCTCCTACTTTCTGCTTTTTTCCCCTCTTTGCTTTCCTCGTCTTCTCATCATAATCTTCCTTCTTTCCAGGTCTAGACTACTGGTTGTGAGGATGTTGTCAACGGGGCAGATTAAATGGTGTTTGTGGACTCCACTGGTGTTACTGGTCTTAGTTTCCCATTTCCCCAGCAAAGCACAGGATGAAGGTATGTACATTCATATATTCTCCAGTCTTCTCGTTCTGCTTCTCACCCTACCATCCCAGGTCCATCCCCTTTGTTTCGCATTTTTCTTTCTCCACTTTCTACCGTGTCTTAAAAAGTCTCCGTTCTCTTCATCACTCTTCTCTCCTTCCTTCCCCCGAGCTTTCCCTCACATCTCTGCTCTCCTCTATCTCCGTATATCCTCCCCCCTTCACCTCGCCTGACCTCTCTGTGTCTGCTCCCCTCCATCTCTCTGTTTGATGTGCAGGCTCATTCCATCAGATTACATCACAGCTCGTGATCATATCAGCTCCATATCGTCATGCCATTCAACACTGGCAGCATGGCAACGCTTGCAACCGCGCTGCCAATGCTGCAACGCTTCACAAAGGGTTTTAATGAATGTGTTGTAAAATGGTGTGCTTTAAGCAATGATTTTCTGAACAATGTGCCGCACAATGTATAACGCCCGACTGTGCTAAGCAATAAACTTCATCTCTCATCAAATTTGGATGCACTCTCATCAAAAAACACACTTATGAGTTCCAGTTGCACATACATTATGTGAATATGTCAATGTATAGAATCATTAGCTTATCAAGTGTTATAATGCAACAGATTTCACTAAATCAAACAGTTATGGCACAACACAATACATATCAGTCTCCACTAGAATCATGTGTGTGTGTCTGTGTCTGTGTGTGTGTTTTCAAGACACTGAGTGACTTTTAATTGTAACTTTATTGGCCTCAGAGCTAAAGCCAAACTTCGTCATCCTTTCTCATCATGTCATCAAGACCGGGAGGTCAGGTGCTTTAGTGATAGATGTTCTCATTTCAACCACAGCCGAAAAAATACAGGTCATTATAACATATGGATCCAAAAGCTCTCTTCTCAATCTTAATAATGCAGTTCATGGGAGTGTGTATTTGAGATTTGGCAGCTTATGAAGTGCAAAGGGTCAGACCTCCTGTAGTTATCTGGATAGAGATCATATAAAAATGACCCAGAGAGACGCTTGAACATTTAGCTGACCGTGCTTTGTGAGTGCTTGTCTGTATCTGGGTGTTGCTCACATTCCTTCCAGGATGTGGAGTAAGAGGAGCAGGGAAGCAGCAGGTCTTCTTTAAAGGAACACTATGCACAGTAATCAAATACTTTTATTTCTCTCTCTCTCTCTTTCTCACTCACTCTCTCGTTATTCTTTTATAGTCAATAGTATATGTCACAATCCTTTTATGGATTTGTTTTAACAGCAAAGAAAATTATAATATAAAGAAAATCAACCCAGAAATAACGAATTTTGCAGTGGTTCTTGAGAGGTTTTGATTAATTTTTTCTTTACCTGAATTGATCTGTGTGTTGCAGCAATCGCTCACTCCATCCTACTCACTCTGTTTCTCTTCCTTTATTTTCCTTGTCGCTATCTCCCCCTCTCTCTCTGAACATTTTATTCCATCTTTCAGTTGTTGGTCTGCATGTCATGTTTTTCACCGCAGCCAGACAGAAACAGGAGGTATGACAGAAGTGTGACACCATACATTAGGCTGGGGTTTGATCTCAGTGAATCTCAGCAGAACATGGACAACCTCCCAGACAGCAAGAGAGTGTGCCCTGCTCAATCCCTTCATTTGGGAGCATGTGATAGCCAGTAATTGTCGCCTGGTCTGTCCTCTGTAAGCTGCAACATCTGGCCACGGAGGATTTGGGCTTTAGAATTAGTGTGTGTACTCCCCATGGAGGATGTTTGTATATACAAAACAAATGTCTGTATATCATCTGGAACTCCCACTAACAAAGAGTGGGTCAGTCGCCGGAAGTTTTTTTATGTGCACAAAATTTAGCAAATGTAACACATATCACTAGGACATCACTTACCTAGCATAATGTCTTTCTAATCAAGAAATGTAATTGTTGAACATGCCTTTTGTCATTTGAGTAATTAACTTGTTAATTACTTGGCAGTGCTAATAAGGTAGTAGTTAAGTTTGCAACATTGTCTCTTATAAAATATATGTTTATACAATGCTAATGTATGTGCAAAATACAGTGTTATTAATAATGCATCGCATTGATATATTATTAAAGTAGGAATTGAGATTTCCACGAGTCAAGAGCATATATTGTAGGTCAAGAGTAATTGTATCCCACGAGCTCGTGCCTCAAGTCTACGCTTACTTTTTTCAATATTTACAACTCTTTTATTTACATTTACCAAGGGTTTTGAGTTTCCTTAACATTATCACAAATATGTAAAACTTGCACTAGGATCAGATATTGTAGGGAAAACTAATTTAATTTCTGGGCACAAAACAGTTTTGCACTTATTATCAATATAAGCATTTACATGTTATGTTGACAAAAAACACCTAACATCTATGGACATGCTAGTCGCTCTGTGCGACTTTGCTTTGAGTTAAATGTAAACACACTTCCAGCGATAATGCTAACAGACTGATGTTAAGAATTTAAGTGAGTGTTCATTTTGAGCCCTAGTGGTAGTTTACTGGGTTCAAATTTAAGGTTCAAACCTTGAATTTCTGTCGCACCAAAAACTACAGACATCTTCTGGGGACTCTGAAGGTCAAACAGAATGACAATCCATATAATAGTTTTTGAGATTGTTAATACATTGACAATACATTTAATTTTCTGACAGACATTGGGCAGTTAGACGGGCAAATATTTTGTACTGTTTATACTGTAGCCTAAATATTTTTTTTAGGAGGCAGGATATATTCCGTACAGCATAGGGGCTTCAGCTACACTATACCTCCTTTCTCTGACCAGTGGAGATATACAGTGTCGTGCGAAAGTTTGTGAACCCCTTGAGCCTTTTGGAATTTTATTTATTTTAACCATTATTAATTCATTTTTTTCAATACCAGTATTTTTTATATGAAATAACAGATGTTTGTTTATCAATTCAACATTTTTCTTTTCCAGAAATCAATTGTTAAAACAGTTAAAACTAATTATTTGACAAATGTTGTATGTGCAAAAGTTTGTGAACCCTAAGCTGCATTGCTTAAATCGAGCAAGGTAAACACAATCAGGTGGGCCAAATTGATTGATGAAATGTAATGAGAGATCTTTAGGGAAGAAATTGGGCGCCACTAGCTAAAACAAAGATAAAACCAGGTCAGTTTAGGCCCACCAAACTGAACCCATACAGGTCAGACATGCTAAAAGGGAAAAAATCTCAGAAGATCTCAGGAATAGAGTTGTGATGCTGCACATTTGTCTGGGGACAGCTATAAATTAATTCAAAAAAAGTTTCAGCTCCATCGGTCCACCGTGAGGCAAATCATCTACAAATGGAGAGCTTTACGAGTGACTAAACATCTGCCTAGAAGTGGACTTCCTTCAAAAATATCTTCAAGCGCCACAAGAAAAGTATTTTTTTAGTTAAAAGCCAACCCACACATTACATCTAGTGATTTGCAGACCTCTCTTGCAACATCTGGGACAGATGTGCATGGTTCCACAATAAGAAGAAAACTCAGTCAACATGGCTTTCAAGGGAGGGTTGCTGAAGAAGCCTCTGCTCTCAAAAAAGAACAAAACTGCTTGTCACAGCTTTGCCAGAGAGCACCTGGAGATACCTGAAGTCTTATTCTGTGGACAGATTAGTCCAAAATTGATCTGTTTGGTCATAACCAAAACCGCCATGTTTGGGCAAAAACGCAACTCTGCCTACCACCAAGAGAACCTTCTCCCAAGTGAAGAATGGTGGTGGCAAATGGTCTGCAAATCTCCAGATGTAATGTGTGGGTTGGCTTTTACCTGAAAAATCCCTTTTCTTGTGGCGCTTGAGGATATTTTTGAAGGAATTCCACTTCTAGGCAGATGTTAAGTCACTCTTAAAGCTCTCCATTTGTAGATGATTTGCCTCACGGTGGGCCGATGGAGCTCAAACTTTTTTATACGAATGTATAGCTGTCCCCAGACAAATGTGCAAATGTTCCTCTATTCCTGCGATCCTCTGAGATTTTTTCCCCTTTGAGCATGTCTGACCTGTATGGGTTCAGTTTGGTGGGCCTAAACTGACCTGGTTTTATCTTTGTTTTATCTAGTGGCGCCCAATTTCTTCCCTCAAGATCTCTCATTACATTGGTCTATTTCATCAATCAGTTTGGCCCACCTGATTGTGTTTACCTTGCTCGATTTAAGCAATGCAGCTTAGGGTTCACAAACTTTTGCACATACAACATTTGTCAAATCATTTGTTTTATCTATTTTAACAATTGATTTCTGGAAAAGAAAAATTTTGAATTGATAAACAAACATCTGTTATTTCATATAAAAAATACTGGTATTGAAAAAAATGAATTAATAATGGTTAAAATAAATAAAATTCCAAAAGGCTCAAGGGGTTCACAAACTTTCGCACGACACTGTATATATATGATAGTTCTCTTATTCCAGAAACTTTGCAACACAGTGGATGTTGTTTTACCTTGGCATTAAAAAGTATTCAAAAAGAGAAATTTGAATTGTGTTCACTGCTCAGTCCAGAGGGTGCAAGGAGTGACCTGGCACATTTTGTTGCTGTTTCCAGTGCAGCAGTGACAAGCAGGATGGATGCAGGAAACATGCCTGATGGTGGAAATTAGCCACCACTTCATCTGAGTCATGCCTTGTTCTTAATTAAGGATATATTTTTATAGTCAATCTGGTTTCCTGAATAAGTTGCTTAGCAATTGCAAATATTCTAAATGTTTGTGAGTTGTCTGGTGTTTGTGTTTGCATAGTTAATTATCATAATTTTTTTTTGCTGATTGGCTGACAGCCCGGGTCAATACTGTGCTTCAGGGCACATCAATACAGATTATGTGCTTGAGAACACATATACAAAGATATTGTACCTTTGTGTTTTTGTGGGTTTGGATACGTGTGTTTTATCTTGCAAGTGTATGCGGTTAGAGGGCAGCCTGATAAATTAGTATGAGTGAAAGTGTTGGCCAATCATTGCAGTTATAATGAACAGGGAGAGAAGCCAATGATGAGAAATCATTTATTCATAAACAAAGGATGAAATGGAACAACCTGTTTTGAATAAAAAAATGGCTAAATTATCCATACCCAGACTGCCGTCACCTTGCCACTCTGCTGCAGTTGATGCTTATCCAGCTTGTCATAATAGTCAGTCACTTTGGACTAAATTAGGCGTTGTTATAGTTGGAGAAAGGAAATATGAAATATACAAAAGCATTTTAATTAAGGAACAAAAGCTAATGAGGAATTATGTGGGAAATGTGAGACTCACAGGGAGTAAGGACTGCAAAATATTACCCTGGATATCTGGTTAGCTCTACATTCAATATGCATGCATGTGTTAAGTTATTTTTGGTACCACAGTTTAGGTGGGAATATTGAATGACAGGGGAAATTGTTGCAAACTAAAAAGCATGAAATAGGCTACGAGTGTCTTATAACATAGACTTGCTTCCCAAAATCAGAGAGGAATAGTGTGCAGAGCCTGAAGGGTCTCTGGGTGGAGCAGATATGGTATTAGTACAAGGTTGTGAATCTGCTCCATGTTGCAAATAGTTGTACTAAAATATCCTTTAAATGATCCAGTAAAGGAAATGCAAAGGTCTGTGTTTATTTAATGTCAATCACCACATGCAAGATTAACCTATTTGAATGTTTTATTATAGAGGATATTATGGCAGACTAGACATGGCGACGGATCATCCGGCAGACTCCTAATATTCAACCAATCCTTAAGAGAGATTTGACACTTCACTCACACACACACCCATACTGTGCACACACAATGCAGCAGGGAGATTAGTGTTTAGGGGGAAAGGTATCACTTAAACAGGTAAAGCGATGAAGGAGAGAAAAAGGAATTAAGCCTTTAAAGGAGTGGAGTGGAGCGGCGCAGACAGGGAGAAGATATGATAAAAGCATGAGAGAAGAAGACAACAGTACAGTAGAGGAGCAAAGGGAGAAGAGAGCTTAAACCCAAGGATGAGGAAAAGATGAGATCATAAAGGAGTGGAGTGTTCCATGAGCGCAGCAGAGGAGATAAAAAAAAGCATAGAGGTGACAATAAAAAAGCCAGGGAGGATTTGGGTTAAGTCCCAGCTTGGTGAGCAGAGTGGTTCTTGTAGCGACAAGACCCCGTCCACATCAAACGATACATGCTGCAGCGCAGCGGTTGGCACTAAACACACACACACTCACACACACTTCCCCCATCTCCCTCATGTACAGTAACGGTAGCTATCTTGTGGTGACAATGCAAGCCAGGAGTTGTCATACATAAATCCTGCGCATTAGTGAAACTGCTATAGCCCGAGTACTCACTGTGGAGTACGGGGTTAATCTGGAGAGAGGAGGAAGAAAACAATTCAAAAGGGATGGAGAAATGAAAGGGAAGTCTAAGACGACAATGGTAAAAAAGAGGAGCAGAGTCAAATTATGGAGAAAAGAGACAAAGACAAAGTGTACTAAGGATAAAATGAATGGGAATAAGAGGATAAAGAAACCAGAAAGGTGATAGAAATGAGAGGATAGAGAGACGTGTTAATGTGGTAGAGAGGGAAGAATGAGGCAACTGGCAATCAAGACAGAAATTGAGAAATGCCAGAAAGCAGAAGACAAAGGAAAGACATGAGGTGCAACAGAGCAAGACAGTTGAATGTAAAGAAGAAAAAATGGAGCAGAAAAGAGGAAGAATAAGAGAAGGGAGTAAGAGAAAGCAACAGGGAGAGAATAAGCCAACATAGAGCAGGTCGTTGAGCCAAATCTGAAGATTGGAAGAAGCTTGCAGAAGAAATTGAAAGAGAGACAAGGCACGAGGGGAAGGATAGAGAGAGGAGAAGAGGTGAAGCAGAAGATTGGACATTGAGAATTTACTCATCTACCAGGAATCCTCGCTAGCTTTCACTGCTGCTAATCCTGGGTAGAGTCATCCCTTCTCAAATTGGGGCGTCAAGCAGTGCCGTTATCGCTCCAACACAGATAATTCCATTTCTTCCTGGGCCTCCATTTAAAAGAGTTTTCTAGTTCACACTCCCTACAAATGCAGAAGACTACTAAACTTTCGTACTTCAAACTAGACCATTTTTAAGCACCTTTGATTGTAAAATGTCGTTTTTGAATTGATTTTGTAAAGATTTCTGGCAGCAGGTAACTTCTTTTCATTCAGGCTTCAGTGCCTCAGACTATTTACTGGAGCTAAATTTCGTTGCTATGCATAGTCGCCAAAGTTCTGCCAAATGGCTTGGCTTGCATTAACTACCTGGCAAGAAGCTTATGTAAGGAGCTCTATGGGGCTCTGGTTTGTGTGATACGTGTGTATACGCTGTATTTTTATGATGGTTACAGTCATCTAGGCTGGGTTTCTACAATATTTGATGCAAATGATCTTATTGCGTTTCACAAAATCATCTTTGCACTGGGCTTCAGAG